>NC_089533.1:22735000-23935000 GCF_963924715.1 Thunnus thynnus
GTGCATGGTCAGCATGAAGTCCAGCTGTAAAGTTTATGTTTAGAATCCCAAAAAGAGCCAATGTAGAGTCCAAGACTTTGGATTTGGGCTTTGGATAATTAGCAGGAATACATAGCCAAGAGAAAAGCAAGCAGAGCAACAGTGGAAAAATGGAGGGATGATAAGAAAGATGGAAGTATGGAATGAGACTTTGCTAAAAGGGAAGGAGAGGGAACAGACAAAGATGAAAAAAGAGAGGAGAAGAAAGTGAGAGAGTAGGCGATTCTTATTTAAAGATGAGCAGATTGTTGCACTTAGTGTGTTTGTGGTCATGCATAACAATCACTGTGGGGATCTTTGTCGAGAGAAATTCCTCCGCAGCAGATTGCAGAAGGCAGAGGTCTCTGACATTGTGTGCTTTCATATTATTGCAATCACCTGCCCTCATGAGCGGAGCCGCTGTCTTTGATTGCTTGTTTGTGTTTGTGAATGATGCTGGGCCATTATGTATGTGAATGTGTGTGTGAGATTCCTGACAAAGTAGGTGGGTGCTGGTCAGGTCAGGTCAGTTTGTTAGAGTTGGCTCCGCACAACAGCAATGGGACACCAAAGTAAACAGCACATTAAACAAGAAGTTGGATAGTGCTCTTATGAGGAATAAAGGCAGATTATACTGAGCTATGCAGCAACAGAATGGTAAACACACAAACACACCCACACACAGCGTCTATGATTTAGAAACATCTCCTAAGTTAACCCCGATTATAGAGAACGTGAAGTCAACGTCAGCACCATGTTGAATTTTGGGTGCGCGCCATGATGTGAGGATCGTGAGAATCC
Source organism: Thunnus thynnus (assembly GCF_963924715.1). Classification (NCBI taxonomy): domain Eukaryota; kingdom Metazoa; phylum Chordata; class Actinopteri; order Scombriformes; family Scombridae; genus Thunnus; species Thunnus thynnus. Next base: position 22,735,820 of record NC_089533.1, read on the forward strand.
CGCTGCCTTTCCGTTGGTGAGGTGGAGCTATGAGTCGGTTACTTTTAAAACATTCCTGCATCAAAGTGTGTTCTGCAGCTTAAACATGTAGGTATTTATAGCATTTTGTACAGGATGCTTAAAGTAAGTGAAGTCCATTGAGAAGTTTAAAGCAAGGCTGTAAACTGAAGTTATACAGTGAAGTTCACAGTTCAGAAATAGTAGAGCTGATGCAAGCTGAGCTAACGCCATCATGATATGAATAACATGCTGACTACTGTTTTAAATATGTTTTGCACAGGTAACCCCTGTGAATAAATGTGTTGCATCAGTTTGGACTCAGAGATTCATTCTGAACCTGTAACACACCCAAGCTAACTGGCTAAGATTTAGCATTAGCCAGTCCCTGCTTTATTTAGCAATCAGCTATCAGTCTGCTGTTAGTAATCGCTTGTTAGTAACCAATACACGTCTCACTGTAACGTTACATTTTTTATGTCCAGCAGTTTACTCTCAATTCACATCCGTCAATGTAATATTTAAACTTAGAAACATCTTGTGTTATACTTGTGTCCATCAACAGGCCCACAGCCTGCAGCGAGGGGCAGAGCTGCATCACAGTGAGTGATGAAGACCACAGCAGCAATATGGGACGCCTGAAGAGACTGAACCTTGATGCAGGACATCCACCAACCATTGCTTAGATAAGTATTATCCTCTCAGTCTGCACAGCCAGGAGAGACAGCCTGATGGAGCCTGTGTTGATGTTTTGATGGGAGCATAAGCTGTTTTCAATAGTTTCAGACAGAAGCATCCAGGGGTTGAGCTGTGGCTGCTGTATATTAGTGTAAACCTTCACATACTCCTTTTGTAAAATAAAGTTTTATTCTATACAATTCTGATGTGGTGTAACAAGTACATTAGGAACAAGTACATTAATAAAATATAAATGTTTATGATTTCTGTGAATGTTCAAACTTTTGTCCATCTCTACATTTCTTTCAAAGACTGGCAGAGTGGACATGAACATTAGAGGGTCTACTGTCCAGGCTGGAGGTGTCTTCATCTCCTGCACTGTACAGAGGCTATGGCACAGGCTGCTTCTGTAAATACAATCACATATGTAAATTAATTGTATATAGATCAGTTTGAGCTCAATGTATAAGTATATTTGACCACTGAAATACAAAAGATAACTAACTTTCCTCCTTGGCTCTGTATAATTGTTATTGTCACTTCACAGTAAACTTAATTTAAGTTCAGATAATTATTGTTCTTTATGATGAACAGATGTTTCATCGCTGTCTGTCCTTTAACTGTCTAGTAAGTTTTGTTTTTTGTCTGATTTAATAATTGAGCCAAAAAGAGGAGTGTTACCTTTGTGAGTATGACTGTGCTCTTGCAGTTTGCCGGCGTGTGAATTAGCAGATCTTGCACCCAGCCACTGCAAAACTGTTCATGAGCTTCAAGTGATTTGTAACTTTTAAACTATTTAACCAATTTTTTAGCCAAACAAAAGAAAAAGGAAAGCAGGCAACCATCATAGCACCGTAGCAGGCACAGGCAGGGAACAGGGCGCGTTCCTCCCAATATGACGCCCCCATCCCAACATGCAATGCAGTGTGTGCACGTATCTTCACATTCCCTATAGACACATTGAAGACATATGATACTTAAATAATTAATTCTGTGCTAAAAATTTAACAGCTCACAAGCTGAAGCCAAGCACATTCTTTTGCCACATGGACACAAAGTAAAAAAAAACAAAAAAACACTAACACTTCCAAGACACACAGTGAGAAGTACGCATAAAAGTTTATTTGGATGTTCTGTGCGTGGGCTACAAATGAATGTAAGACAATCTTGTGAAACCGATCCCTCACTGAAGATTAAATCCAAAATTATGCAGGACTCAACCTGATGCTATTCTCTCATATGAAAGCAAACTATTTCCTAATTAGAATTATATGTACTTATGTGATCTCTCTGTAATAACAGGTTGGCTGTAGAAGCAAAAGATTACAGGAGACGAAAGGGAAAGAGGTGAGACACTGTAGCTACGAGGCAGTTTGTCTTTGACAGCATTCAGCCAGCTGTCTCTCTTATCCTCAGCACCACTCCTGCTGACAGTTTGAAGGTTTGTCGATGCGAATATGAGGTGTTAAATAAACAGGATTCCTCTTGGAACAACGAGTGGAACACAATCTTTGCTGAGTCTGGAGAAAAGGAGACGACCAGGGTGTATACATATGAGTCATTTGTGGTTCAAGATTTGAAATCCACCTCTAAACATGGATTTAGTCTGCTTTCCAATGGAACAATCCAAATATATTTCTACTCAATCATGTAACAGCAGGGATTAGCGACATTACTTAAATGACTGCCAGAGTAGAAGCTGTTCTGTAACAACAGCATTGGTTAGCATAGCACGTCCAATTGTTACATTTAAAGAATATGAATATGGTTAAAGTGGTCATAATCAATATTTTTAATATTTACAATGTAACAACATTGACAGTGTCAAAGATGTCACTTCTAGTAATGAACCTACAGAGAATTGCCACCTGACTCTGCAGCTCCCCTCAGCTTTACAGAGCTTTACAGAGCTTTTTTTGCAACTTTACTGTTTTGGTTCACTCTCACCGCTCTGATAGTGTTGTAGTAGCTGTTTTCAGAGAAAATGCTTTAAAAATCCACTGTACACTACCTGCTTTGTGGAGCATTTAGCAGCCTAAACAAAAACAGAGCTAAAAGAGAGTGAATATTGGACTTAGACTCACCAGGTGAACAGAAGCATGACTCCAAATGAACGATAATGTTGCTCTGTAACTGCTGGCTGTGTAAATAAGAAACTGTTTGTAGTAAAAGTGTAGTATATCAAATTAAAAAGTGATACTGTATGTCAGTGTTGTGTTCACAACTTCTTTCTGCTGCCCCAACTGGCCAAAAAAAATCAGTTAATGCAGATTTAACTTTGATGAGCAAGTTGCAAATGTGCATGAATTAAAAAAAGATATTTAAAGGAATACACTTACATCTGTATTGTAAATATTTAGCTTGAGCCAGCAGTCAGTTAGCAGGGTTGCCAACTTTGTGTACCTGGCTGGAGTGAGATTTTGATGGGCTTAATCACTTAATCACATACGTGCACATGACTTATTCATGTGCACATATTTGGATTCAATTCACAATCAGGATTTAAAACTGTGCACAGTTTGCATATGTGAGGAGAGCGGGAGCTTAGGTCTAAGATTTAAAGATACAGCCTGACTACACCACCCCAGGACTTTCACTCAGGGAAATATTCACAATTTCACAATATTAGACACACGCTAACCCAATAAAGGGCACACAGGTTCATTCATTAATGAAAGTCTTGTTGTTTCCCATATTGAAACTACAACATTTTATTGAATATTCTCCAGTTAAAAAATAACAATAACAAGGGTTTACACACACACACACACACACAGAGCTGAATATATGCATGGACACACACTCATTCAGTCAGCCAAATACGTCATATACATCAGTGTCCTTCACTATTTTTTTTATGGATGCCACACTGGCAGGACGGACAGCCACACTAACCAGTAAGTAAATCTGCCTACTAATTTGTCATCCCATGACGTACAATATGTAATGTAGCCAATGCAATCTGAATTAAAAATAGGCTTAGCTTAATACAGGGATGAACAGAGGCAAACATCTCCTTGACTTTCTTCATGTTATATTTGTAGTGTGTTGTTGCAGTCCCTGTGAATTATGGGTATTGGCTGCATTATCATAATTAGAGATCATTATTGATACCCCTTATTGGTCCAGTATTAGCCTAACCAGCACACTGTGGTTGTGTAAAACATACTGGTGGTGGATGGGACACTACAGGCAAAGCAGCATAAAGCATAAAGTACTTATTGGCTTTTTATTTGCAAAGGTTTTGTTGCAAGTAAAAAGCATAGTTGTCATCAACTTAAAATGTTATCTTTTACTTCTCCTTGTTCCCTCATACCTGTCAACATTGGGCATATGGGAGATTTTCTGGGACCCCTCCTGACCATAATTTTTATATTATGAAAAGGGTTTCCTCACTCAGCTCCAGAGATCTAATCAGCAGGTGCCTGTACTGCCTGCCCTGCTGTAATTGATGGACGGTTAATGTGTTCTTTGTGGCTTCTTGGGCGCACTTATGTTTAACAGACCTAGCATGGTTAACATCATTTTCCCCACCATGACCAACACTAAAGTTCAGTTGCTGAGGTCAACAACATTTTAACAGCTAAAGAAAACACCATGTTAATAGAGTTGTTGTGTTAGTACCTGTATTAAGAGCTCTGTAAGTCATTTTAGAGCAGGTTTCAATCTTGTGCTTTGACTTTTGTTAGTGGGGATGCCTTTAAGTTTATATTTGGATAACAGATTGTGCCTTTAAAAATATTTAACAGAACAGCAATTCATCTAGATACAGCTGTAAGTTCCTTACCAGATTTCCTGCTTTGACTTTGTTTATGTCTCTCCATCACCTGATGCCTGGGCTGCCTCTCTCCCTTAAACTTTTTCTTTAATCTTGAATTAGTTCTTTCTCCTTGTTTGTAATGGTGTCTTTCAGCACCGTCACATCTTGCAATTCTTCCTCGATTCTGTCTCCTCTTTCCTGATTCCTTCACTCTGAAAATGTAAAAAACCTTCCTTTAAAAATCTCAGTGAGCATAAAGCATAAATTTAACTTCTATGGTGTTAATTACAGTGAACAAACAACACACAGTGGGAATGCAGCAGCAGTTAAGATATCCAAGCAATCAAGCTAATGTTACGTTAAAATTACTGTAAAGTGGGCTAAAGCAGCAACACAAGATAAACTAGATGGTTAAAACAACACTAATGTCAATTTAAAAAACTTAAGCTCCACTTTTTGCTGAGGAGTTTTTGCTAGCTACTTACTTTGTGGTCCTTTGTCGGACATTATTATTCAATGGTGCACATGTCAGTTAGTGTCATATATGATCCTCTGAACTCTGATTCATTCTGTACTATGAAAGCAGCTCCAGTCTGCCTGCAAGCTTCAGCATGGAGGATTTGTTTGTTTGCGTAGCACGGGTGAGTGGTGGATTATTGGTCGCTCCCTGTTAACAGTAACAGATGTCTCCATGTCTCATACGAGGATACAATGTTCAGACAGAAAAAGCAAGCACTCCTTGAAGTTACAACAGAAACTGTGGTAGGTAACCGGTCTGACTGAGCCACCAACAGCTGTAAAGTGATGGGAAATTTGTGGAAACACTATTTCAAAATTTGAGAGGTGGGGAAACAGCGTTCACATGCGTTTAGTCTCAACTACAACCCTGTGTATAACTGTAAAAATAATTCACTTGGTTTAACTGTCACTCTATACCAAGAGGACTTTGACCATTCGCCTGTTCATCTCTGTTGGTGTTGCAGTGTTTTGGCATGAGAAGAGTTTGGGCAGCATGAGAGTGTGAGACTTAAGGTGAAAGCATGTGTCACATGCCATAAGCATGAGAGTTGGCAAACCAGTGGTTAGGCTATTTTGGCTTAGCTAGCTTAGCTTATTCTAGCTTAGCTTAGCTTAGCTTAGCTTAGTTTATCATAAAGATTGTTTAAGAAGGAGTGATTTTTACATTTCACTTTTTGTATGGATTACAAACAAACGAGATTAAACATGTTAATTAGTGAGCTTTAGAGGTGCAGTTATTCGGATGTTATCTTTGAACAGAGCCAGGCTGCCTGTTTCCCTATTTCCAGTCTTTATGCTAAGCTAAGCTACATATTTAATGTACAGACATGAGAGCAGTATCAATTTCTGTATTTCCCAAAATGTCAAACTATTCCTTTAAACTTCTGCAGATTTTCTTGAAGAACAACTTAAAACCAACACTATGTATTCCTGCAACTTGCTTCAGAGGTCAGTCTTGCTCTTCAATAGCACTTTTTATGCCTTTAAGTTTTCCACTGATGCCTTTTCACATAAGCACAATGCATTAGTGCTTTGAGTTCCCTTCCTTCTACATGGGGGTTGCAATGCTACCTGACAACAACATAGTTCAAGTCAATGCCAATGGAAAATGTTTCATTAATGTTTTTGTCCTCCATATATCTAAATTTCTGCGGCACATAGTGTTGGATAGGCATCGAGGCAGAGCTGATAGGTGGTAGAGCAGTTAGGTTGAACCTGATAAAACAAGTGGTAGATGATCCTTATTCACCATGTGCTGAGAGCCCAGTATTTGTATCTGTATTTGTTGAGGCAGCAAAATTATTTGTATTAGTATTTGTATTTGAATAAAAGTGGAATGAGGCTTAAAAATGCTGTTTTTGTTTTTATTTCACTTTTAATTTTAGAAAATTAAAATGTTCCAATAAGTGTTCATTAATAAACTATCTTATGAAGGAGGTCCCCACACAGGGTCTCAAACTGGAGTCTCCCAGATCATAGACGACAGCACTGACTACTGAGCTAAAACTTTATTCATCGCCTCATCGCAGACAGACCTCTACCTATTTATGAACCCATAACACAGAGACAGCACACCGTGCAATGTGTAGGGAAGAACCTCGAAGGCGATTAGTGCTTTTCACTTTTCATTTATTGCTTATTTTTTACAACCTAACTTTGTGGAAAGGAGAAGGGGAACAACAGGTTATGGTCAGTAGCTCAGCTTTATCTCTGGGGAACACCTCCAACTCCGGAAGTGATGTCCAAATTAGGAACTGTGTGTCATGTAGCAGGTGGATGTGATTCCCCTCATTGAGACCTGCTGATAGATGTAACAGCGGAGCAGAGAAGAGAGACTGAGACAGCGATGTAACCAACCTGCACGCTGGTATTTGACATGTTTTGTTTTTTTCCTGAAAACAAATAATTTTTAAAATATTTTATTGAAACAAATATTTGTTAAAAAAAGCCCCACTATTTGTGCTTTGCTGAATAACGTATTTGTATTTGGGCACACCCATAATACCTCTACTGCATGTGCTCCCTGGATTTTGTTAATCGATGATGACCCCTGACAGATGCCAGAAGAACTGACGCAAATGGATTTCTCTTTTTCTTTTCTTTTCAGTTGACCTTCTGAAATGAAAGATCATAAGACAGTGTATGATTGAACTCTTTTTGATGTTTTTCGTTGCATGCAAATCCCACATACTTAGATTTCAAAATCAATCCATAATTAAAAGGAAAAACAGACTTGAAGATCCATGTGTGCTGCGGGACACCACTGGTATGCAGCACTCATAAATCTACACAAAGTTTTGTTGACATTCATATGGCAAAATTCACAGCTGCGGGACAACAGTGGCCATCAGAGGCTCAGACAAGGAGAACAGTCCTGAGAAATGTCTGTCCTTCATCCTGTCTGGCTGCATCCCCCACCATCCGACGGACCGGCAGAGCCAGGGAACGAGATTACATCACTAGATGTTTTCAGGGACTTGATCTGAGTCACTCACTCCTTAATGCATCTACTGTTTTCAGATTGAAATCAAAAAATGAATCACTGAAGAAAATGAGCCGTAAAATTAGCAGCAAAAATATTAGGACTTTCCAGTTAAGGGCCTGGTATGGCAACTTATTTGGGAGTTGTTGTTGGATTAGTGTGTGTCTGTGTTTCATCCGCTCTGACCGACTAAACCACAGAGCAGACTGAGGTACACCTGCTTAACCACTGAAGGAAGTACAAGCCAGCTCAAATAGGTTAGGATGTATCTTTAGTGTTTTTAGAGACATTATTTTGTTGGTTTACATATTTGTGGTCATGCCCTCATTGTGAAATTCATGCTCTTTCCTTCACTTCCTCACGTCTACATTGATTCCCTCTGTTTACTCCCACCAAATGCTAATTCTTTCCTGCCATTGCTCCTTCTTTCATCCACATGCTGCACTTCTACCACACGCACATCTATCTATCTATCTATCTATCTATCTATCTATCTATCTATCTATCTATCTATCTATCTATCTATCGTGTTCAGACTCAATTTCTCACAGCTTTACCTCCAATGTCTAAATGCTTCACTTGAATTGGCCTTTTTGTCTCTGATACAGTGTCACCTCCTCCTCTTGTATGACCTCTCTCTTCAGTTCAAGCCCAGATGTGCTTTGCAGGTGCACCCTGTTAGTCACAACCATTGCACTCAGCCCCGTTGGGAATCTCCCATCCTGTTTTTCACTTCTTCTATTTTCATTTCGTGGTCATTTATCGGAGACTCTTGGCACAGTCCACCGCTAACAAAAACATGCTTCTGGCCCTCTAAAGTGCATTCATGACATAACTCAAGAACTAGATATTTAGTTGCACCGGAAAGAGTGGGAAGGCTGTGAAGGTGAATGACCACCACAGATTATTGGCTGCATGAGAGGGAGTGATAAAAAGGAAAAGTACCAAACTTACATGGAGGTAAAGAGAGGGGGATGTACGCAAGGAGAACAGCAGAAATATGACTTTAGAGATGAGCTGAGGGAGAACAAAACATTGGAGGGAGCGTGAAAAAATGTGCCATTTCACATTTTTTTCCTATGTAATCACCCTCTCCATGTTCTCTCATTCGCCCTGTTTTTGCCTCTTCTCTTCTGTCTGATTAAGTAAGTCAGATTGAAGAGTTAAGAGTTTGTTCCTAAATAAGTTTAGGAACAAATTCAAAACTACTTAACTTAAATAGGGTGGTTGAGTCACAAATCCACTTTACCAGAGTAAACATCTTTGAAATCTGACAGAAAACAATCAAGCTCATTCATTTTTGCTTCCCTCGTTGTGTTGGTATCTGCCTATAGGAACAGAACATAGAATATCTCATGTTAAAGAACCAAACCACTGCTCAGCGGTTCCAGATTTAACAGCCTAATATGACCGCATCACTGAATATGTCTGTAACCCCAGAGCCAAAACATCTACAACCACAACATGTGCTTTCTCTCTCTGCTCCATCTGACTCCATCTGACTCTCTCGCCACTCTTAATCATGAGTTCCCCCGCTCTTATCTGTAAGCGGGGTTTATCTCTATCTTTATATCTGTCTTACTGTTTATCTGTCTGTCTGAGCCCTGCTGATTCCTGGCATAGTATGTCATCCTATTCCTGTTTGTTTACTGTTGGCGAGGGTCTGCAGCTATTCACAGAGTTTTTCTGGCTAAGTCAAATGTGATGTGGTGTTGCATAACTCTCAGATATACACCATAGAAATGTTGTTCTGTGTCAATACTACATTAACTTTGACATAAGTACTATGTATAAAGACATGCTGGGTGAAACACAGCTGTTTAGCTTGTGTATAAGCACTTAACTTTGTTTTGAGACAAAACAACTTGCACCTCAGACATCTTCACAAATATGTGTTCTTAATAGGCATAAGTATGAGGGTGATCACATCCTCATTTTCCATTATGTTTACAAGTGACACGCAGAAAAACAGAGTTAATGGCCTTTATGAGAACAAAGATTCCATTGATGGAAGTTAAAGGGATATTTTACCCAAAATCCCCCCTATAAAACAACAGTGTAGGCTGCTCTCTGAAACAAACACCAACACAAGTACAGTACATGCTTCTCTACATATGACATATGGGGGCCAAAAAGTAAAGTTAGTCCATGCGGTGTCTGTATGGTGTTCTTTTCATATTTTGCTGCCGTGCTGGCAAACACAGCAACAAATATTATCATGTACCTGCTATGGAGCAGGTTAGACGCCCCCTGTGCCAGCTTTTCCTCACCCTCCTCTCTGCCTTTCTGTTTACCCTTTGCATGTTTTTCTCCATTCCTCCTCGTCTCTCTGTCATCCACTTCTTTTTTGGTGAAGGCGTGGGAGTCGGGGGGAGAATGTGAGCTAATACTCTGGTCTGATTAAATGGTGGAAAAGAGGGCTGATAGTATGAGGAGGGAGGAGAGAGGGCGAGGGCTAAGGGGAGGTGGTGAGGAGGGAGTCGGTGGGTGAAATGAAGAGGGTGGGGGGACATGAGGTGAGTATAAAAGCGTTGCTGTCAGGAATTAGGAAATATTCCTCAGGAGAAAATACACAGAGAGATATTTCCAAGACTTCTCACTCCATAATCACGGTAAGTACATTAGAGCAAATAATCTCTTAAAAGTAATGGCAGATGAAAAGTAGAAGTATTTTACATCTTTTAACCAAGCAAAACTTTGTCAAAACTTCTAATTTTCTGTATTAACTGATGTCCTCAAGATGTATCTTTGACTTTTTTTAATATAATGCAGCAACTTGCAATCGTCTTTCCCTGCTTACTGTAATACAGTAGGCCTACAGTCTGGCTCTGTTTTTGATATGTAACCTTGGGTTGGCTCTGTGCATGTCTAGCATCATGCCAGCGGCTTTTTCCAATGAGGTGGGCACATTCTGCCTACAGGGGAGTTGGCTGCGAACCCTCAAGGACCCCTACTAAGATTCAGACGGGCATAAAATTCTGCAGACACTGTTGTCAGCACCTCACACACACACACACACGCACACACACACACGCACACACACACGCACACACACACACACACACACACTCACACACACACGTCTAGCTGTCCTTGCCAGCCTTTGTAAGTAGCTTTTTGAACTTTGGGCCCCGGGCTTGCTGTTCCTGCGCCCACTGAGTCTGGATTTGACTGAAGCCAAGCCAGCTTGAGGGGCTGATGTTAAGAGCACACTGCGTGAGTGTGAACGTGTGTGTCTGTGTGTGTGTTTATGTATAATGAAAGCAGCTATTGACAGCGAAAAGAGGGAGAGGGAGGGGGTTGCTGAAATCGAATCCCATCCAAATCCCACAAACAGTAGATGGGGATGAAAGCTTTTCTGGAGCGCAGGCATGCGAATATAGCATGTGTGCGTGTGTGTGTGTTAGAGAGACAGAGTGAGTGTGTGTGTGCGCTCCAAGTTGGACATCTGACTTTGCCGTTTGTACAGGTGTCACACACCTTACAATAGGTTTGCTTGAGTGTGAGCCATATAGAGCCATATAGAATACCTGCTTCTTTGTAATTACAGTTATCTCCCTGCATTACGTTTAAGTGTATTTGGACTCCATTAATTGGCACTTACACAACTATTCTCAGCCACAGCTGTACTCTCGTGGTTCTTCCCATAAACTGAGGTTGCAGCTGCTGAATGGTGTGTGGGGATTTGGACCTGACTCTGTCTCAGTGAAGGTCTTCAGTGTGGTCTTAGGAACAGAACTTTAGTTTGTGCTTGTCCCATGCAGAAATTCTGCAATATATACAGCAAGGAGAAAATAACATATACATATCAACAGGGCAGTTTATATCAGTAGTTTATATGTCTGGCTCTAGCTTTCATATACACAAAACCACAGGCACAGATTTAGAAACTTTGCCACTTTAAGTCATCTATGCTTAGTTGTGGTTCTTCCCTGTTTACCCTCAGATTCAAAATCTAAGCCAATTTTTCTCTCTTTATGTTTCTCTTCCTCTCATTTTTCTCTCCCTTTTCCTATATAACTCTTACTTTGGTGCTGACATGGCTCACCGAAACACCTTTCTCCTGTTTTCCAGCAGACAGGCAGATAAACAAGCCGCAAGATGAGGAGCCTTCTTCAGTGTCTGGCACTCTGTGCTGTGGTCTCCCTCTGCGTCTGCTATGGTACAGATCCTCCCCTGCATCCTCACTGTGCTATCATTCAGCAGCTATTATCTATTTATAAACTGCAATGTGTCAGATACAGACAGCGATTTATCATTTATGATTAACCACATTCCATGTTTTTCCCGTAGACTCTCATGAAAGCACAGAATCCCTTGAAGGTGATTAAATGTTATCTCTCGTTCATGGAAAAACATGCATGCATTTCTAACAAATATGACACAGCCTGTTACACAGAAAAGCATTTACATCTCATTTTACCCTCCACTAACATTTCCCCACCCTGTAAAAAAACCTGATCCCTGATCAGTTGCATGCCTGACCTGCTTAAAATAGGAATTTTTGTCTAGTAAAGTTTTGTGGTTGCAGATTTGTTTGTGGCCCCGCATCAAGCCAACGCATTCATCCCGCCACAGAGGGGCAACGCACACAACCCACCCAGAGGAAACGGCTTCAACTATTACTTTGGAAGGTAAAGCCCACAACCACATATATGCACACAGAACACATAAACCTTGATCTATCACGTACAAAATGGATAAAACCACATACTCACAAAAACTGACATGCTGACACTCAAGAAAATGCACATTAACACACAGACATGATGATTAAGACAAAACATAATGAGACTATTAAACATCTACATATGCTTAAAACATCCACACAAACACACAGAGCCTAAAGCTGAGGATAAATGCTTGAATGCAATAATTATGTTCATGAGATTAAACAAGAAATATAACCAAAACCAAAGCCGCTGGCTGTTATGTATCTGTTTCTGATTACAATTCTCTTCCTTGTCTCTCTTCTGCTCACCTCATTCCATCCTCTAACCGTCTCTGTCTGCCTTTGTATATCTGCTCTCCCCCTCGCCCTCCCTTCTTCCATGTCCAGGAAGATAAAGTCTCCAGCGGAGAGACAGGCGGAGATCTGTGAGGACTACTCTCCCTGCCGCTACTATGCCTATCGCAACGGCTACCAGCAGGCCTACCAGAGATACTTTGCGTCCCAAAATCAACCCCAGAGACCAGCTGCAGCTCGTCAATACTAAAACTTAAAGTATCTGTCTGTCTAATGCAAAAATGATCATTCTCGTCTGGATATGAGTGTGCATTACTACATTCCACATATCCTTTTATATAATTTATGTTGTTTTTATGGCCTCTTCTAGATGTGATATGACAATCCTAGAAGAAAACACATTTTTATAAATACTGAGGCATCCAGTAAGGCTCAAATCTCCTGGCAACCCATCATTATACACATGTAGAAATACATGACCCATCTTTTATATAATCTCAGGATAACTTTTTATCCACTATTATCACACCTTCCCAGCATTTATGAGATTTATGTGATGTGCTTGAATGAAAATGACTCTGTTTTGCGCACTGTTCGCTAACCATTTCTTACATTATCCACCTATCTATGCAGGCCAGCACTGTTGTCAGAGGGAATAATCTAGTTTTCTTTTCATAAGGTGTATCTGTCACATTGTGTGTCAGAGATTATTTCCATTGCTTTGAAAAAACAATAAAATCTCCTTTATTGGGGTTTGTCTTAATCCTGTTTGTGCCATTTGTTTGCCACATGGGAGTGTTTTGTATTTAGTGGAAGTGTTCGCAGATGTTAGAATGATAGTGGTGAAACTTTTGTGAGTGCTAAAGATAGAAAATTAGCATGAAGGCTTGAGAGTAGCCCAGAAAAATTATTTAAGAAGGGATTTCATTCAGAAAATTGATTTCCTGTTGTGATTTTTAACAAGCAGTGACCTGACGATGAGTCATGTCACAGAGTTAAACAAGGACACATACTGTACTACTGCATGCACTGCTGACTACAGGGTGTAGCAAAGATTGAGGTTCTTGTGATCTTAGGAGGAATCTCACATCTGCTTGTCCTCGCTGCTTCAGACAGTCATGAAAACAAAGACAGGTCAGCAAACAGTCAATGTCCGCCAAAAAAACACAGTGATATTGGATGTTTGTTTTTCTATGTCGCCACGAGGCCACAAATGTGCGCAATTAAAGATGTCCTGGGACTGAATCCTTGAAGTCCCTCGGTGAAACGAGACAGGGCACCAGCACTGAACCAGACAGTGAAATTACACCCCGTATAATGCTGTCAAGACCGGTCCAGAATCTAAATATCCAGTCAGAAAAAGGAACATGAGAGAGAGAGAGAGAAAAAAAAAATCTCAGAACCAATTTTCATATCATAAATTTAGGAAGTTCAGAGGATTTTTTCAGAAATACATCTATGGTAATATATATATATATGTACTGTAGTAGCCAGAGAACATCAGATACTGTTATTGAGTGTTTGGCCAAATTCCCAATGTTTAAAATAACAGTTTTCAATGCAAAGTCATGTTTTAAATAAAATGAAATTACATGTGCCACTCTACTGTATGTAGCTCTCTACTTCATTGGCAAACAACCACCCATGTGTTTTGGTAAAAATATCTTTGCACATTTCAAATTACCCTTCCAAAACTCTTCAAACAGACTGGGGTTGTTTCTAAGTGTTGCCTTCTTTATGTAGGAAATCACTGCGGTTTGTAATAAAAGAAAAAACCCTCAGATTAAAATCATGTCACATAATGAGAGACAGTGGTTTCTCCATTTCAGTTTGAATGACAGAGTTTTCTGCTGCATGCACTTATTGACCTAAGTGGAAAAGTGTGTGGGTGCACTGTAAAACTCTGACCTCTCCAGGCTGACAGCTGGCATTGCATTTCTAACACTTCATAAAAACTTTTTATTATCATCTCCAAATATGACATCAAGTGGTCTGGTTAATTTTATTCTGCAGCGAAATCCATGTAATTCTGTGTCTCTTTTTGGTGTTTAAGCATGCCAATTCAAATTCGTTACCACTTTTTTTTCATTTTTACACAAAAACCTGCCTTTTCAAGGTGTAGAAAAAGAAACTCAGATGCACATGCAAACAATGAATCAAAGGGACAATCTGGCTTCTCAGCAGCTGCTAAAATGGCCTAAACAAGGTGTAAAATGTTTTTCACTGAGAGCCACTTCCAGAGGCTGATATTTGTGGCTATCAGTCACCCACATTTATTTTCTCATCACCTATGCTTTAAAACAAATACCCACCTTTTGGAAGCAGAGAGTCTACATTCTTTCTGTGTGTGTGTGTGTGTGTGTTTGTGTGTGTGTGTGTGTGTGTTTGTGTGTGTGTGTGTGTGTGTGTGTGTGTGTGTGTGTGTGTGTGTGTGTGTGTGTGTGCATGTGCGTGTGTGTGCATGCGTGCGTGTGTGCATGCGTGCATGTATGCATGCATGCATGTGTGTGTGTGCATTTATGCAAACAAACATATTCATAAAATGTGATTTTGTATACACGATTTTTGTGGAGGTGTGTATTTTTGCGTCTGTGTGGGTGGGTGATACTTGATTCCCTAACCAATCAAATATCCATGTCACAGTGAGGGCCTGCATCTATAAATTGGAGTGTGTATTTATGTACATATGTGTAAGAGAAAGAGACAGAAGACAGAACAGTCTCCAGTCCTACTTGTTGCCTGATACTGCAGACGCTGAAGAAAGAAGCTGAAAGATGAAGACTTTGGCCATCCTGGTTCTCTGCTCTCTGGCAGTCATCTGTCTGACTTCAGGTAAGATCTACACAGCTATATGCAGACTTACACCCTACATGTTAGAAAAAGCTCTTTATTAAAACACTATATTATATTATTTCAACTTCAAGTATTTGTTACTCTGAAAACAAAGTTTAAAAACTGATTTATTTGACTTAAGTGAAGACAAAGTGTTGCATTAAACTTTGGTAAAAGGAATCAATTGAAAAAATGACACTTCCTGCGCTGAAAATTTAACAACAAAATAATTATTATTCATATTTTTCTCTTCATTTTTGACAGATGCCTCAACTGGCACCCAGCTTGCAAGTGACAACCCTGCTCAGGAGGGTAAGATCATGATTCAAAAATATGATTTTGACTGTATCATCAATATGCATGTATTCTGCCACAGTTTATGAAATCAATTACTATGTAAGTGTGAGTCAGTCACTTGATTTTCAGAAATGTTCAAGTGCCTCCTTCATAAAATTAATAAAAAATAGTTTAACATTTGTTTGAAATAAGTCACATTTACTGTAGAATATTGATCAAGAAAAAGCAGATTTCAATCTTTCACACATTGCATCAATTCTGACATGCACTACTGTACATTCTATATTACAGTATATTACTATCACTGTATATATCATAGTTAACATTATAGTTATATATATATAGTCAAAGCATCTTTAGTCTATATTTTGTAGTTTTTTAATTGTATTTCAAGATTTCAGATTTTATTTAGTCTATATTAGTTATCGTGTATGATCTATCTATCTATCTATCTATCTATCTATCTATCTATCTATCTATCTATCTATCTATCTATCTATCTATCTATCTATCTATCTATCTACCTATCTATCTATCTATCTATCTATCTATCTATCTACCTATCTATCTATCTATCTATCTATCTAAAAAATCAATATTTTAAACACAAAACAGTTCTTCATTTCTGCCGACATTTTCAAGCCTGATCCTCCACACATGCTTTTATTTGGTTGATTTTATCAATATAGGCACATATTGATATAAAATCCTATGTATTTATACAATGTTTCACAAATGTCTGTAAGACATAGTTATGCTAAATGTGCATGATGTGCAGGTTTGTTTGTGGAGAGGGAGCAGGCCTCTACAGTTGTGAGACAGAAGAGAGCTGCTACAGAGTTATCCCTGACCCAGCTGGAGAGGTATTTCAGTGGTCGTGCACCCTCACATATCAGCATCAAATTCAATTTCATATCTATCTGCTTTTTAATCTAACATTGTCCAATCATGTCTTATTGGTTCTGGATGATCTCTTGATTGAGTCAAAGATTAGATTAGATACCGAAACATATACAGTTGTATCTTTTCTATCATCTGGAATATCATGAATCTGTGGTAATTCCCACCCTCTCTCTCTCCACTCAGCCTGAGAGAAGTATGTGAGGCCAACCTGGCTTGTGAGAACATGATGGACACCTCTGGAATCATCGCTGCCTACACCGCCTACTATGGACCAATCCCCTACTAGAAGCCAAACCACATCCACTAATTGCTCATCACCACTTTCTTTTCTTTAATTCCCTTTTTATCACATTGAACCTTGAACATTTTTCTAAGCACATGCGCAAAAAAAAAAACTTGCCAGTATGTAGAAGTTATTACACCAATGAAAAAGCAGGAGATGTAGGGATACAGATGTGAGCAGATGGGTGAGAGTAGAGCAAGAGGATTGGCATGTGAATATTTTTCCATCCTGCATAGACCCACACAATTGTCGCTATAGTTCTATCATTTCTGTCAGCCTGTAGAATAGTGTGATGACATTTAATAAAGATGAATAAACTCTGCTTTGTGTGCTCTGTTATTGTTCCCCACCTGGAATACTGGATAAATAAACATAGTTAATATATATAGTTAAATCATATTCTACCTGATCTGCACTAAATGTTTCCCCATGTGTGTAGATTACAGAACTGTATGACACTTACCTGGTAGTTAAACAAATAATATTAGATATATGACGATGTTAGAACAACCAGAGCCGCCCATGTTTGTTTACATTTTTATTTGAACAAATGAAACAGAGGGAAACCCATTTCAGTGAAAACAATTTGTTCTACACCAGACGTTATTATTTGATTTTACACAGTCAGGGCTGATGTCTACACCCATTACCAATACACCATGTAATACTGATGATATTAAGTTTCAGATGTATCACATTCATTCACTAATGGAACTACTTTGACTTACATTATTGCCCCAGTTGAACATGAGTATGACATCAAAAACTGCAGACAATGAGCCTTTATTGGACAACAAGAGCGTCATTTCACCACCCGTTTCTGTCTTTAACTAAATCCAAACATGCAGACTTTGTCTCCTGGAGGTTTTCTGGGTTGTGAATGCCAGCGTCTCCCTTTCAATTTAATATCTGTGAGCTCACATGAGTCACATTTCTCTGAGTGACTGATAAAACCATTCTTGTCATCAATACAGGAAAAACCTCTTGAATTTGGAGTAAATCCACTTTCTGTGGTTGGACTCTCACATCAAGTCCAAGTCCATGGCTGGACATATAAACCAGATACTGGAAGTGTTTGCTAACTTTGGCTGTTTCCTCTGAACATTATCCTTATAAATATATTGTTTAACACAACATGAATCTGGTCCTCCCCGCTGTATTTACTTCACATCAGATCCCCTAAAGCCCCTCATCACCAGAGCAGCGTCATCATCAGGACATCATCATAACATGAAAGTCCTCTGACACATCATCCCATTTTGGACAGACTTGGATTAGATTTTTTCTTGCCTGACACTGCTCCTTGTATAGAGCATCAATATGCTCTCTTGCAGCTGTAATTGGTGTAGAAACACTCTGCCATTTTGGCACTGACTTGAGTCAGACAGGTCTATCATCTACTCCATCACAGAAACTACTCTGTTGTTTTTGCTGTTTATTGTTACTGTACAAAGGAGACAGAGATAACAGAAAAAGAGAAAATGAGAAGAGATAAGATTCACAGTACAAAAACCATACAACATAACAAATCATAATCATCATAACTGTATCACTATTGACCCAGAGGTGTCTTGTGTTTGATGATGTGAAGCATGCTGTTTGTATCTGACTGATTTAACTAGTTAGTACTTCTGTTTACCTCTGGAAAGAATGGGTAATTAATAGAGCTGGGTATTGGTACTCCTTTAAGGTATTGACCAAAATAACCCAGTACCAAGTAGTATCGAAACTCCTCCAGTCAAAAAATACCTGCATTCGATTCTTTTTTTACCCTGATCTAGAGAAAAATGACTATTTGTATGGTTTTACTTGCAGACAATCACCCCAAGTGTTCTTCAGTTTAATGTGACGTGTGATTAACCCACTACTTCAGCAGCTACAGTCTGTAGTGATAATACTTCATTGTACAGTTTTGTACAGTTATTTAATAAATATTCCAATAATTTGAACACTTTCAAAATGTATTCATGTAAAAATAATTTGGATGGGGAGGAGTGATGGTATTCTACGCAACTGCTTGTTGGGTATTGAATGAAATAGAAAAAAAAAGGTACTTAAGTATTATATTGGTATCAGTATCACTTTAAGGGTATTGGTATTGGTACTGGTATTGTAATTCTTAAACGATACCCAGCCCTGGTAATTAATGAACCTACTGTACATTCTATATTACAGTATATTATTGTCACTGTATGGTGTTCAGTATATATTATAGTTAACATTATAGTTATATATATATATATATATATATATATATATATATAGTCAAAGCATCTTTAGTCTCTATTTTGTAGTTTTTTAATTGTATTTCAAGATTTCAGATTTTATTTAGTCTATATTAGCTATCGTGTATAATCTATCTATCTATCTATCTATCTATCTATCTATCTATCTATCTAAAAAATCAATATTTTAAACACAAAACAGTTCTTCATTTCTGCCGACATTTTCAAGCCTGATCCTCCACACATGCTTTTATTTGGTTGATTTTATCAATATAGGCACATATTGATATAAAATCCTATGTATTTATACAATGTTTCACAAATGTCTGTAAGACATAGTTATGCTAAATGTGCATGATGTGCAGGTTTGTTTGTGGAGAGGGAGCAGGCCTCTACAGTGGTGAGACAGAAGAGAGCTGCTACAGAGTTATCCCTGACCCAGCTGGAGAGGTATTTCAGTGGTCGTGCACCCTCACATATCAGCATCAAATTCAATTTCATATCTATCTGCTTTTTAATCTAACATTGTCCAATCATGTCTTATTGGTTCTGGATGATCTCTTGATTGAGTCAAAGATTAGATTAGATACAGAAACATATACAGTTGTATCTTTTCTATCATCTGGAATATCATGAATCTGTGGTAATTCCCACCCTCTCTCTCTCCACTCAGCCTGAGAGAAGTATGTGAGGCCAACCTGGCTTGTGAGAACATGATGGACACCTCTGGAATCATCGCTGCCTACACCGCCTACTATGGACCAATCCCCTACTAGAAGCCAAACCACATCCACTAATTGCTCATCACCACTTTCTTTTTTTGAATTCCCTTTTTATCACATTGAACCTTGAACATTTTTCTTTGCAGTTGCGCATAAAAAGCTCGCTAGTATGTACAATGACATTTAATAAAGATGAATAAACTCTGCTTTGTGTGCTCTGTTATTGTTCCCCACCTGGAATACTGGATAAATAAACATAGTTAATATATATAGTTAAATCATATTCTACCTGATCTGCACTAAATGTTTCCCCATGTGTGTAGATTACAGAACTGTATGACACTTACCTAGTAGTTAAACAAATAATATTAGATACATGACGATGTTAGAACAACCAGAGCCGCCCATGTTTGTTTACATTTTTATTTGAACAAATGAAACAGAGGGAAACGCATTTCAGTGAAAACAATTTGTTCTACACCAGACGTTATTATTTGATTTTACACAGTCAGGGCAGATGTCTACACCCATTACCAATACACCATGTAATACTGATGATATCAAGTTTCAGATGTATCACATTCATTCACTAATGGAACTACTTTGACTTACGTTATGGCCACTAGATGTCCCCACTTGAACATGAGTATGACATCAAAAACTGCAGACAATGTGGCTTTATTGGACAACAAGAGCGTCATTTCACCACCCGTTTCTGTCTTTAACTAAATCCAAACATGCAGACTTTGTCTCCTGGAGGTTTTCTGGGTTGTGAATGCCAGCGTCTCCCTTTCAATTTAATAACTATGAGCCCACAGGAGTCACATCAGATCCCCTAAAGCCCCCCATCACCAGAGCAGCGTCATCATCAGGACATCATCATAACATGAAAGTCCTCTGACACATCATCCGATTTTGGACAGACATGGATTAGATTTTTTCTTGCCTGACACTGCTCCTTATATGAAGCATCAATATGCTTTCTTGCAGCTGTAAGTGGTGCAGAAACACTCTTGAGTCAACTGTATGGTGTTCAGTATATATTATAGTTAACATTATAGTCATATATATATAGTCAAATCATCTTTAGTCTATATTCTGTAGTTTTTTAATTGCATTTTCACGATTTCAGATTTTATTTAGTTTATTTTAGCTATTGTGTATCATCTATCTATCTATCTTGAGTCAGACAGGTCTATCATCTACTCACAGAAACTACTCTGTTGTTTTTGCTGTTTATTGTTACTGTACAAAGGAGACAGAGATAACAGAAAAAGAGAAAACGAGAAGAGATAAGATTCACAGTACAACAACCATACAACATAACAAATCATAAATCATAATGTATGAAGTGTATAATGTCGGAGTGAATGTATGAGAGTGAGTAATTAATACTAGCTGACAAGTTTTATTTCATCCAAATTATATCATACTAAGTTTTGTTCCTTAGCTCACATCTCTGTATTCATTGGGTTCTTTTATGCTAATTAAATATCATGATAAAATGTTAGTGAGTTTTCTCCCACAGGAAGTTACCAAAGAAAATGTACTCTAAACTGATCAATGTTAATGGCACTTTGGGTTTAAATTTATTTCCTCATTGAGAGGGAAACAAAATCCCAAACGTCTTTTCCTTGGCCTTTGGAGTTCCCCTTGCATTTTGCCATGTGTATGTTTACCGCACACTGCATAACTGTATCACTATTGACCCAGAGGTGTCTTGTGTTTGATGATGTGAAGCATGCTGTTTGTATCTGGCTGATTTAACTAGTTAGTACTTCTGTTTACCTCTGGAAAGAATGGGTAATTAATAGAGCTGGGTATTGGTACTCCTTTAAGGTATTGACCAAAATAACCCAGTACCAAGTAGTATCGAAACTCCTCCAGTCAAAAAATACCTGCATTTGATCCTTTTTGTACCTTGATCTAGAGAAAAATGACTATTTGTATGGTTTTACTTGCAGACAATCACCCCAAGTGTTCTTCAGTTTAATGTGACGTGTGATCAACCCACTACTTCAGCAGCTACAGTCTGTAGTGATAATACTTCATTGTACAGTTTTGTACAGTTATTTAATAAATATTCCAATAATTTGAACACTTTCAAAATGTATTCATGTAAAAATCATTTGGATGGGGAGGGTGATGGCATTTTACACAACTGCTTGTTGGGTATTGAATGAAATAGAAAAAAAAGGTACTAAGGTACTATATTGGTATCAGTATCACTTTAAGGGTATTGGTATTGGTACTGGTATCGTAATTCTTAAACGATACCCAGCCCTGGTAATTAATGATCCTGCATAGACATCAAAGAAAGTCTCAGACCAACATGGCATGCGTGTGACTAACATAAGCTGGCAGCATGTTGCAGTTTTAAGAAAGTACCTGGTAGAGCTGCTCAACCAGTCTAACAATACCATGCCCTGAAACATGAAACTCTTAAGAATCAACATCATTGGTTTCTCGGAACACACACACACACAGACACACACACACACACACACACACACACACACACACAATACCACGTGATACAAATACCTCACTACCAGCTCAAACACTGCATCCAAAATGTTTCTTATGTAAAAGTACAAAAGTTTGGCAACCAAATGTACTCAACCCTCAGGCCTTGCTTTAAAATAGTATCAATTAAGCATATTAGGGACCTAAAAGGTCCCCATCAAAAACTGCCATAAAAATATTAGATATCTATATTTTTTCCACTTTCACTGAGTTCATTTTTTAAACTACCTTCAGTCCTGATCATACCTACCAAATATTCATTCAGAATTTCAACCCTTTAAATGCTAGTTTTTTTGATGGTACCACTTATTTTCATAAAAGAAAACACAAAAATTGAAACATTTTCAATACACTAAGGGCAAGTAAGATTTTTTTTTTTTGATAATCACGGTCTGGGATATGTCAATGATTAGCAACAACATTGATATTTATGCATTATTATTTTTTATGCAGTATAAGATTAAGGTATAGATTCTGACCTGTTAACTTATAGTGTATGAAAAGCGTCCTATAACGCTTCAAAGTTTTTACTTTCTAATAGCATATTATCCTATTTGCTCTAGAAATAAAACATAAATACAACATCACTTCAAACAACATTTATTTTACAAAATAAATAAATTAAAACAAAATTCAACATTTAACATTCAAAAATTCAGAACAAAAATGAATGAGTGTGTGAGTGAGTGAGTGAGTGAGTGTGTGAGTGAGTGAGTGAGTGAGTGTGTGAGTGAGTGAGTGAGTGTGTGAGTGAGTGAGTGTGTGAGTGAGTGAGTGAGTGTGTGAGTGAGTGAGTGAGTGAGTGAGTGAGTGTGTCCGTGTCTGTTTGTGCATGTGTGCGTGCGTGCATACGTGTGTGTGTGTCACAGGTAAGAAATGCATAGCTTGAGAACTGGCTGCATGAAATGAAATGAATGCATGAAATGAGCCTGGCATAACCCCTAGTGGAGAGAAATTCTAATGGTATTTATTTGTTCTTTAGGACAAACAGGAGAAAATTGCTCAATCAGCTGGAAAATAGTAAAAACTACAATTTTGAAGCCAGGGCTTCAATTTGAAAGCCTAATAAAATAGAATGCATGGTTATACAATATTGTGGCCATGAGATCAAAAAATGCAGTTTTTTTTTTGAGTGCCTGTATTTTGGCTACAGACACATACATACACACACACCGATTTTTCCATACACACACATACATCACATTTAGACATCCCTACCCACACATCCAACTCATTGAAGCTGCAATATACTTGGCTGCAGAATTCATAATAGTGGATTAATGCCCCTAGTGGAACTAGGTAAACAGCATGCATTTTTTGCACAAAGGGTTAAAAAAGAAAAAATGGCTCAATCAGCTGGAAAATAGTAAAAACTAAAATTTTGAAGCCAGGGCTTCAGTTTGAAAGTCTGAAAGTCAGTTTGAAAAACAGAATGCATGAATTTACGCAGTAGTCAACCACAGGATCATAAAATGTGGTTTTAAAGGGGTTTCGATGGGACCTAAAAGGGCCTTACATGCTGAAAGTTTATAGACTTATTACATTAAGTATTATAGACTTAATATAGGATCTGAGGTTGGATTTCCAAAATTGGATGAAAAAATACACACCTTTGCCAAAAATCATGGCTAAAGCATAATCACAGCCAAAATAATTGAAAAAATAAAACGTTAAAGACCCTTTTAGTTCCTAGTGAGGCACAAGGGTTAAAGTATCAAAGGTAACAGCAATAATTATGCAGTCAGTATTATATAATTATATTATTGTAACATTATCATTGATTTTATCATCATCTTTATATATTGTTGTGTGTTTAATCAGTAACAATGCTTTATTGCATTTTGTGTGTAAATTGTTCATCTAAAAAATAACTAGTAGCTGCATCTGTTAAATAAATGTAGTGAAGTAAAAATGCAGTATTTTCCTCTGATGTGTAGTAGTGTGGAGTTATAAAGCAGTATAAACTGTGAATACTCATGTAGAGTAGAAATACCTCAAAACTGTACTTGTTACTTTCCACTACTGGTGTCATTTGATTATTTGCTCTGAATAAAACTTTTTTAAATCAAAGTTTCATGATATGTTAAATAAATAAAATCTAAATATTGTTCAACATCCGGCCCCACACCTCTCCCTCCTTCTTGCATGACATGTTTGTCTAAACTCTAAATCTGGAAAGTCCCACGTGCATCACCTGGAATCAAAGCATTAAAAGACTTCCCTGTGGCTGCTGCTGCAGACACATTTATGATCCCAGCGCTGCCACAGATACTTAGCCAGCAGGATGGACCTGTTAACATTTGATAAGGACAACCATGACCGTATTCAGGCAGTGGAAAACTCATTTAGTCCTTCAGGGAGTTCTCTGTCCCAGCCGGGTCGGATTCTGATAGGAGAGGGCCATCTGACGAAGCAGGGTCATCGGAAAACACAGCCTAAGGCCTTCTTCCTCTTCAGTGATGTTCTGGTGTACGGAGGCATCATCCTCAGCGGTCGCTGGCATAAAAATCAGAAGATTATCCCTCTAGGTGAGCAACTCATCTGCTTCTCCTGCATGTGGCTAACCAAACTTGATCTAATGAGGCAGAATACGTCCCCTGAAGGGAAAGATAATAATCAAACTGAAACTTTCATTTTTACCTGAGTTTAGAGTGCTTTAACATTTACAGGGAAACATGAAGAAGGTTGAAACAAAGCTAAAAAAGCCAGTTGATTTTTGTTAAATGTAAAAATTCCAATGCTTTATCACCATAAATGAAATTACTATCACCTCCATTGTTTTAATGTGCTGGCAGTAGTTTCAGAGGTGGATATCTCAAAACCTCAGCCCATAAAACCAACATTATCTGTATGGCTAAATCATCATGGAGCATGTCAGAGAATACACTAAACTGTGTGGGCTTATTACTTCCAATGATGTATATGATGATGATATAACTGCCTTCAACTCTATTTTATGCCTTTTGTTTTCTTATGTAGAAATGTGAAGTTTTGAATGTGCCAGGCAACTGGTCATAATAAATCATAGGTAGAAAAGAGTGCCAAGGGATAATTAGAGTGAGTTAATTCATCAGTGAGTAACTTTTTCTTGGAGGACAAGCTCGTTGAAAAGTATCTTTGTTATGTTTAACATCAATATGTCATCTTCACTGTCATTTCAGAGGACATCCAGCTGGAGGACATGGAAGATGGTGTGGTATTTAAGAACCAATGGCTGATACGTACACCACGCAAGTCTTTCTTTGTGGCCGCTCCTTCACTGGAGGTTAAGCAGGCCTGGATGGAGCACATTGAAGAATGTCGGTCCAACCTGCTGCAGTGTAGCAGCCGCCAACCAGGGTCAACCTTTGCTGTTTCCTGGATCCCAGACCGCGCCTCCTACAAATGCATGCGCTGCTTACACAAGTTCACTGCAACCAACCGTCGACACCACTGCCGTAAATGCGGCTTCTTGGTCTGCAATTCATGCTCTAAACACCGAGCAGTGATAGGACACATTCACCCCACTAAGCGGTTGAGAGTCTGCAAGCTCTGCCACACGAGCAATGAGGAAGTGGCTGAGGAGATACCTCGCCAGAGGGGAGACAGCACTGAAAAGAACAGCTCAGAGGAGGATGATTTGGCAGCATCCAGTGATGAAGAGGAGGTGGGTGAGGTGATGCAGGACCAGCTCCCAGCAGGTGGCTGGACTCCAAGATGGGGCCAGAAGGGTACCTATGTTTACGCAAAACCAATGCATCTGCAGCCTTAGTAAAACATAACCACATCAAGACTGTTGTACATAACTGCTGCTCACCATCATTAAACATTCTGGTGTCCTATGAACAATAGATAGTTGACTTTTTGAATGGATTCTGATGAAATTGGATCCAGCTAATTACAGTAGCAGCTTGTTAGAAGTCCATAGAGAAAACCCTTAAACAAGAGAATAATGTAGCCTATTAAGTTAAGAGTTTGTACTTATTTACTGCTGTGAGAATTGTATTATTGCTGCACTTTTTACACTGTGCTTATGTAAACACTTGCTGCAAAGCCATCACAGAGCACCTTTATCTTGTCAGAGCGTTATTGTTATTTGATGTCAGAGGATCTGACAGTTTATTCAGGCCTCAGTGTGATTTTAATCAAATGTGCATGTGTGTGTGTGTCAGTCGCTGTTTACATTTTCACTACTCTATCATCTACTCTTACATTTAGCTTTGAAAATATCTATGAACAATAAAGCACTTAGACAACAAGTAAAAGATTTGTGTCTGTTGTGATGATTTCTCGAATGTCATCTTGAGTGCATCCATGTTACTTTTTCTCATTGTCATTTCTCATTCAGATGCATGCATTTTTCTCTCTCAACTTAAAGGATACATTCACAATTTTTCAAGTCTGTCTTAAAATAAAAAGTCAGATGCCCCTATGAACATTGAAACATATTTTGCTCGCTGTAATCATTCCTCTTGTTCATAACAACCATTAGAAGATACCCTCAAAATCTGGTCACAATGTAGGTGATAATTATAAGCAATTATAAGTCAAGATGCTCAAAGTGAACAAGTGATAAACATAACAAATAACAACAATTATAACAATTGCCATATTATTTCTAATCATAGATGAGTCATTTCTGTGTAACCTGTGTCAAACCTGTTCGACTGGGCTTTCTCACAAGGAACAAGGAAATGTGGCCTTTTTTTCTCACACAAAGATGTTTTTTAATACAGAGTGAATTTTGAGTGATCCTTCCCCCTAAAGGGAGAAGTGGACCCAAACCATGCCAGCAAAATGCCCCGCACAATATAACAGAGCCACCAGATCCCCTCAATGTAGGGGATGAGCATTCAGACCTGTACCGGTTGTATACAACAATACAATACTGTACTAATTCCATTCAGCAATTGTCAGTCGGTTTGAGAGTCAAAATGGCGAAATCAGTTGGCCAACATTTCGTATTCCATTATAAAGGAATTTAGATGCAGATCTTAAAGGGCAGGTTGACAATTTTTCAAGTCTGTCTTAAAACAACAGTCAGGTGCCCAAATGAACATTTAAATGGGCTTTTCTTGCCATATTCCTTCCACAAACATCCTTCTGTGCAAAACATGTATTAAAAGTTTATCTGAAGGTAATATGAAGCTTCAGCTGTCCAAATCAAGCAGATATCTTTCAATGTTACAGTCTTTAGTGACAACGTCTGTACTATACTTCCACTGCAGCTCAACAGGGAAACACTGTCAGAGGAAACACAAAGACGAAATTTGATGCTAAAAAGACTGTAAATGTGTCAGATATCCACTTGGTATGACTTACTCAGACTGCTGAAGCTTCATAAAAGCTTCAGATAAACTTTTAAATGCATTTTTGCACAAAATGACTGTGGACATACTGTGGATTTTGGTCTCCATCACTTACAGTGAAAGCACATTTGAAAGGAATCTTTTAATAGCTGGTATGAATGGGAGGAATGATTACAGCAAAACCTCTTTCAGTGTTCATATGGGTTGTTGTTTTAAGACAGACCTGAAAAATTGTGAACCTATTCTTGAAGATGAAACAGTGAATCAAATTAAAATGGAATTAATTCACAGTTGTCATCCCTGATATTTGTTCAGTAAAGCTCATACTATGTAATATCAACTAACATGTCCTATATAAAACCACTTTCCGAAAACTTGTGTCACACAATTAAAATGAACAATGAACGCTCGTGCCCTTTAGTGGTCGCAGTGAGTAGCTACACCCACAGAGCGTGTAGTAACGCACTGTGTCCAACAGGCAGCAGTGTAGACAAATGATTATACATGCTCTTGAGGCAAAACATCACACCATAATTATAATATACATATCATAAGTCTTTAGTAATGCATATGTAAATAATAAAAACCTAAAGTAGCAAAATGTTTTTATTATTTTAAAAAAGGAGGACCGCTTCCAGCGTATCACCACTAACTTGTTTTGATGACGTCAAATTCGCCTCTTCCGCTCGGTCTCGCGGCAGTAAACATGGCGAACGGCTAACGATTCAGTCCCGACGGCCTTGCTTTTTCTTTTCCAGAGATTAAACTATACGTATTACGTTACATTTGGCGCACAGAGCTGCGTGCGTAGGGCGCTGTGCTCTGCAGGTTTTACTTGAATAAAAGGTAAAGTCAAGTTTTGTGCTGCTGTCCAGGCTAACGCGGCCCTAGCATAGCTTGCCGGTCAAATGCTGCATGACCAGCTAACAGTTAGCTTTGTATCACAGTTGAATTATCTGGCTTCATAATGTTTGCCAGCCTTTTAAAACCTCAGCAGTGTTTCATTACGCTCTGTTTTGCACCTTATCTTTTTATATTGATTTAGTTCGTGTAATAGTCGTGTCTTGGGTGTCAACTAACTTGTTAACTGTAGCTAAACCGTCCATAGAGCATGCAGTGTTTTTTTTCATAATCAACGCTGTATTCCCAGATAGCTACAGTTGTACCAATACCAAAATGTCAATTCTATACACCAAGAGACAACTATAGTGTTGTTATCGGTATCTAAAGTTAAGTAGAGTTAACTTATTTGCAGATGTGCATAAGTTTTCAGTCATCATTGTTGTTTTGATACTTGGCAGGGTGAAGGAGACGCACCGGCACGATGGGGCGACGTTCAACCTCCTCCACCAAGAGTGGGAAGTTTATGAACCCCACCGACCAGGCCAGTAAGTATCG
This sequence comes from Thunnus thynnus, assembly GCF_963924715.1. NCBI lineage: Eukaryota > Metazoa > Chordata > Actinopteri > Scombriformes > Scombridae > Thunnus > Thunnus thynnus. The sequence goes on from NC_089533.1 coordinate 22,764,696, forward strand.
ATCATAACCTACATCTGGTTCCCCTGACACTGACATGCTAGTTAAAACCTGAAAAGATGGTTATCTATTGCTGTCAAATGTCAGAAAGATAACAAATATGAACTTGTTCTCCACCTTCTTTACAGGAAAGGAGGCCAGGAAAAGAGAGTTGAAAAAGGTACTCATTGTCTTGAGGCATAAGAGTCACTTTAAATGTACTCTGTCATCTTAAAAATAAAAGTAATTTTATTGTGTTGATAACATCTCCCCTCATTTGTGAATACTCCCACTAGAACAAGAAGCAGAGAATGATGGTGAGAGCAGCAGTGCTGAAGATGAAGGACCCCAGACAGATCATCAGAGACATGGAGAAGCTGGATGAGATGGGTGAGGAGGCTGAATTTGTATGTTGCTATTGAACTGGCATTTGTGCAGTTTAAAATAGGTCTGTGAATGTATCTGTCCTTAGTTCTCTTACTGTAAAAAGATAAGAGTTGTATTGTTATTAAAGTGCATTGCATAATTTGTTTCCAAGATTTAAGGACCATTTCAACATTCATTAATCTATAACCAAGATTCACAATATTCTGAATTTCACAAATAATTTGCTGGCTCTTCTGTAACATCTGCAATAGAGTTCAACCCAGTACAGCAGCCTTTGCTGAATGAGAAGGTGTTGAGGGACAAGAGGAAGAAGCTACGTGAGACATTTGAACGCATTGTCCGTCTGTATGAGAGGGAGAATCCTGACACATACAAGGAGCTTCGCAAACTGGAATTGGACTATGAGACCAAACGTGGGCAGCTGGCTCTCTATTTTGACTCAGTCAAGGTGTGTTTGTGTGTGATTGCTCTGTGTGTATTTTTTATTTACTGTATTTCTAGTCAAGGGTTTGTAGAAATGTAATATTTATCCCTGATGAATAGAACTTAAACATCAAAGGTTTTGATTAATATTAATCCAAATGGGGTTGAAGCATTTGCATAAAATTCAGGAAATTATGTACTGGGAAGGACCAACATCCAGTATGTGTCTTTTGATGAAATCTGTACACAGCATGTTGAGCTTCAACACTTAATATTCTAGTTGCTTTACTTTGCTTAGGCTTTTTGGTGATCATGTATGTTATGTCTTCCTTTTCAGAATGCAGAGTCTGTGGAGGTTGATAGTATCCCTTTACCAGATATGCCTCACGCCCCCTCCAATATCCACATCCAAGACATCCCGCTACCAGGGGCTCAGCCTCCCTCCATACTGAAGAAGAGCTCCTCTTTTGGGTAGGCATTAACCTTTGTATGTGAAAGGCTTCTGTAGTTTAACTCAGTATATGATGCTGCTGAATTTGACTGTGCCACTGAGGTAATTAAGTGTTTTATTTCAACTTTGGCATTATTTCCCTGTACGATTGAGTCAACTATCAATCATTTGTCTGTTCCAAGAAAACTCTGCCATTGCTTTGCAAAGCCACAATAAAGGAAGCTAAATTATGGGCTACAATTTAAATAACCTAACACCCAAAATAGGTTTGTAACGCAGATAATGTGTAGAAAGTAAGTACTGATGCTTTTATTAGACGTTTGTTGTTGTCTTGTAAGCCAATGATGGCCGGGCACTCTTTGTTGTATGACAATGCATCCATTCATTCATCATCTCTCTCCTTTGGCTGTTTCCCTGTTTCTCACAGTAAAGGATCTCTATCGTCATCGTCCGGACCAGTGTTGGCAACAGTGCCAGGTGTCCCACGTTTACCTCCTGGAAAGAAACCCCCTGGTCCCCCACCTGGGCCCCCGCCACCACAGGTCCTGGCACTGTACGGCATTCCTGCTCGACGAGCGTATGGCACGGATGCAGGTAAAGCACACACTGTTCCCTCAATGACTACATTTCTAAATTCATTCAAGTGATTTTTGTGGGAGCAGGAGTTCAGGGATTTTGGATGAGTATTTTGCTTTTGATGATAATAGTGCTTTGCTTTCATAACTGTTTCTGCTCACATTTCTGTGTTGCCCTAACTTTTTTTTTTTTTTTTTTTACAGAGCCCTCCATTCCTGGTTTAGAAAAGGACCCTTCAATGGACTTGGGAAGAGACCGGGACAGTGGCAGTGAGAGTGACAGAGATCGAGATGATGTGGATGACGATGACAGCGAGTCTGAGGAGGACAGTGAAGAAGAGAGAGATGAAGGGGGAGACGGTGACCAGAGAATGAGTGTGGACAGGCAGGATGATGAGAGGGAAAGAGAGGACGACAGAGATAGAGGTGAAAGACATGCTAGTGAGTGTTTTAGAATTGTGTTGACTTGACTTAAAACAGCTTCCTTAATTTTATATATGCATGCTGGTGATTTCTGTTCTTTTATTTTGCAGAAATGTTATGTTTTTTAGGTAAAATAGAGGAAAATTGCAGTATTATCACAGTTACAGTTTTAGAAAACTAGCTTGTTAATTCCCATCAGTTGGTTATCATAGAAAAATGTGTTAATGTCTTAACTTCTTTAGGTCGCAGTGTGCGTTTCGCAGACATCCCTGCAGAGGCCCCCCGTGAAGGAAAGAGGAAGAAAAAGAGGTTGGTGAAGAAGACCAAGGCCATTACCCCACTGCAGGCCATGATGTTAAGGATGGCAGGTACTAGAGTTTACCAGTGTTATTGTTAAATACTTCCTAACCTTTTTTTAAATTTCTGATGACGTGGTATATTATTATCTTTTGTCTTCAGGTCAGTCTATTCCTGAAGAGGAGGAAGAAGAAGAGGTAGAGGAGGAATACACAGATGAATCAGACAGCTCGGACATTGAGGACAGGGGACCGCCAGGTGACAACCAATCCCACCTGCGTCCACCCCCTCCTGGTGGGCCAGTGGGACAGCAAGGGCCTCCACACTTGCAAGGTCCGCCAATGGCTGGGCCTCCACCACTGGGTCCACCCCCAGCTCCTCCAATGAGGCCTCCTGGTCCACCCTCTGGCCCGCCTCCTGGCCCACCGCCAGGTTAGTTACAACATTTTTAGCGAGAATACTTCACTCCAACTCTGAACTGGATACTAGAATAAAACTCTGAACCTGTTATTTTAAGATGTGCTACTGGTACTAATTCTCCATATGTAAATGGATACACTGTACGTCATTTAGATGATATATTCTGTTATTGTCAGGTGCTCCTCCGTTCTTGAGGCCTCCTGGTATACCTGGAGGCCTGAGGGGTCCAATGCCTCGTCTTCTTCCTCCTGGACCTCCACCAGGCCGGCCCCCTGGCCCTCCACCAGGCCCTCCTCCTGGCCTTCCACCAGGCCCTCCACCTCGCGGACCCCCTCCCAGACTACCACCCCCAGCACCACCAGGTAAGCATATGTGTGCAGTGTAAAGGCACTCATCTGTGTGTGTGCATGCACATATGTGCAATATTGACATATCATCATATATATGAAAGCATAATTTATGTTTTAACTTATGGAAAAAGCTCAACTCTGGAGTGGCAAAGAGGAATTTCTCATACATCCATACATCTGTCTTATTACAGGTATCCCACCTCCTCCCCCAAGAGCAGGAGGGCCCCCACGTCCACTTGCCCCACCACTCTCCCTCTTTCCTCCCCCTCTCAACTCCAACGTGCTCAGTGCTCCTCCCAACATTGTCCAGCGGCAAAAAGGCTCAGGATCTGGCCAGGATGGTTCACAGAGCAACATGCCACCACCTGCTATGCCCATGCGACCAGGTGTCATGCAGATGCCCCCTCCCCCGGGGACTGCTGCAGCCTCCGCAGGCACCAACCCTGGCAGCAACCCCCCCAGCCACCACCACGCAGCTACCATCGAAAAACGAGCCAACATTACCTCTGTCGCTGCTGCAGCAGGCAACCTGGCAGCGGGTGCAGCCTCTGGTGGGGCCACCATCTCTGCCAAACCTCAGATTATCAATCCCAAGGCGGAGGTCACCCGCTTTGTGCCCACGGCACTGAGGGTGCGTAGGGACAAGAGCGGAGTAATGCCCGGAGCAGCAGCTGGGCCTATGGAGAAAGTTGGGGGTGGTGCTGGAGGAAGGAGGGGAGATGAAGGCATTGGAGGTGGCATTGGGCAGAAACAGCAGGCAGCCGCTGCTCAGATGGGTTTGGCGAACCCAGCCCAGATGGGTGCTGTGCCTCAGCCCAACATGAAGACTAAAGACCAGGTGTATGAAGCCTTTATGAGGGAGATGGAGGGACTCCTCTGAGACCCGAGGGTATTGGGGGTAATGTTCAGTGAACAAAAGGAATGCATTTGTTTTTGATTTCTGTGTTTTCTGTGCAGAGTAATAGAGGTAGCTTTCTTCAAGGCGAACAGCCAATTTCTCTTTTTAAACCAAGCAAAGGCTGCTAATTTCCTAGTACTGGTCTCATCGTTGTTTAACCTGGACTATTATTTGTTGTATCAAAGACAACGTTAATTGGATGTAAATGTCTGATTATATATGTAATTGGAAACATTTCAATTGGTTAATATTCCACTAGGCAACTCATAAAGAGAACACTATGCTCTGCACCAGAGACTTACAAGTGCTTTTTGTTCTTCAGTATATTATTTCTTTTCCTACAACTGTATTTTTCTCCAGCCAGCTGTTTGTCATTTGTCATGACCTGAAAAAGCATTTTGTATGATTGTATTACTGTTTATTTTATTGATGATCTCCTAAACATGTTGGACATCCAAACAATGATGTGAATGTTTGTCAACCATTGACAAAATACATGTCTGAAACTGTTAGATCTGCAGCTAAATAAATATTTCAAGACCCGTTTTTACCTAATGTCTCAGTGTGATTTAATAATAGCAAGACAATATAAGCAACACACCCATAAAATGATTATTAACAAAATAATTAATTTCTGGATGCTTTATATCTGAGAAATCTTACCTAAATCCCATCAGTGAGAAATTAAAATTCTCAGAATGTATTTCTCCTCGAAACTACATGTTTTAAGGTTTTATAACTTTATTGATTATCCATCATCTTTTTAAGATAGGCGTCATGTCATCAAATATCTCGTGGTTCATCGATCGAGACACAAGACAAAACGCGAAAGGACAGATCAAAAAAACACAAATTCCCATCATGCACTGCGCTTAAGCGTGGACTCTTCCGCACCTGCGCAGTGTGGAGCTGACCACACGTTCACGTTGGGGCGAAAAGCATGGCGGACGACTGTAAGGAAAGCCCGAAGCTAAATACAGATGAAACACTCGAAGGCTCGAGTAGTAATGATGATAACAGCAACGATAATAGCGGCGAAAACGATGAGGCAGTGAAGACCTTCAAAGATTTGGTAGGTTTGTCTTATAAAAGACGTTATTTTAGCACCATAAACAAGCGGCATCTTAGCAGTTCGAGTTAGCTAAAGTAAGCTAGTATCCTATGTAAACAGTATTTCTATCGTAGGAAATATTCCTGTTATCTGACAAAGTTTAGTGAATGTTTATAAATTGGTGGTACAACATTATCCGCATCTTACAAAGGTCTCTGCCTGGTGTCTTTGCTGTTTGCAGGGTGTCACTGAGGTTCTCTGTGAGGCTTGTGATCAGCTTGGATGGAAGAGTCCAACAAAGATTCAGATAGAAGCTGTACCGGTGGCTCTGCAAGGTGAGAGATCACAGTAAACACCTGTCAACTGATCTTGGGTCTGTGCAACCCATCAAATGTGCTTCCTCTAAATGCCAATAGTGAAAGAAGTATTCACATCTATTACTTAAGTAACTATTTAAGAAAAAGTGGTAATAGTGAAAGTCCTGCATTCAATGTGTTACTTAAGCAAAAGTACAGAAATGTTTAGCAACAGGTTCTTAAAGAGTAAAAGTTCTGGTGCAGATTGGCCCCTGTTGGTATTACAAGATTGTATATTATTTTATTGGATTGTTGATTAAATTTTTGATTAATCGTTTAGTCATTTGGTCTATACAATGGTGAAAAATGTTGATTGCCGTTTCCCAAAGCCCAAGATGCAACCTCAATGTCCACAACCCAAAAATATTCGGTTTACTGTCATAGAGAACTAAAGAAACTACAAAATATTCATCTGAAACCAGAGAATTTGGGCATTTTTTTCTTATAATATCACTTAAAACAATTAACCGATTATCATAATAGTTGGCAGTTAATTTTGTGTTGATGGTCTATTGGATTAATCGTTAGGCAGTGTTTCAGTGTTGTAGCTTGCTGTGGTGGAGCTAAAATGTTGTATATTGTAGGATGGGTTCATTTACTGTATAAACCTTGCACTGTATTTTACATACTTAAAGTTTTTTTGTGATTGATAATGTGCAAGATTTTGCTTTTTCACAGTTGAAGTTGATGTGACGCACCTGTCAGTAAAGCTTTCTGGTGCGCCTGAACTTTGTAGTAATTATTGTAGGTTTTTAAAATCTTTATCAGCAAAGTAACGACACCTGTCAAATAAGTGTGGTGGAGTAAAAAGTGAAGCACATCTCTCTGAAAAGCACAGGAGTAGAAGGAGAAAGTAAAATAAAAATAAAGTTCTCAAGTGAAGTACAATCCTCAAAACTGCACTGAAGTGGATGTATCTAGTTACTTTCCACCACCACTAAATATCTATGGCTTCTGTCTGTCTGTGTCTGTACCTTCTTCTTGAACTGCAGGAAAGGATGTTATCGGCTTGGCAGAGACTGGCTCAGGAAAGACTGGTGCCTTTGCTCTACCCATCCTCCAGTCACTGCTGGCCTCACCCCAGAGGCTTCATACCCTCGTCCTCACCCCCACCAGAGAGCTGGCATTTCAGATCTCTGAGCAGTTTGAGGCCCTGGGCTCCAGCATCGGTGTTAAGTGTGGTATGTCCATTAAAGATTAGCTTGTCTCAAATGATGCAGGAGACTTTTTCTGGTTCGGTAATTAACACTTTGTCTCATTTCTGTTGCAGCTGTCATAGTTGGAGGAATTGACATGATGTCTCAGTCTTTGGTGTTGGCAAAAAAACCACACATTGTTATTGGTAAGACCTTAAGAGAAACTAGAATCACACCCAAAGCAAGCAAATGTATTCATTTTATATTGAATTATCACTGTTGTACTGTACTTAAATCTCTGGAATTAGAACTGTAATACCTTGTTACACCTTTTATTATATATATATATATATATATATATATATATATATATATATATATATATATATATATATATATCTTCTTTTTTTTATCTTCTTTTTTTTCAATGAGCTGATAATTACAGCATCAGCGTGATGACGAATAAGTGAAATAAATGTGTTTGCAGCCACACCTGGTCGGTTGATAGACCACATGGAGAACACCAAGGGCTTCTCCCTACGAGCTCTGAAGTTCCTGGTCATGGACGAAGCAGACAGAATCCTCAACATGGACTTTGAGACTGAGGTGGGTCTCTAGAAATTCTTCATTGCATTTAACATGGAGACTTATTATTATTATTATTATTATTATTATTATTATTACATGAGTGGAAATATTCCTTTAATGTATTTGGAATACTGCAACAAAAATAATGAAATCTCTGACACTTTGAGGCTGTTTTCCTCTGACCAAGTTTTCTTTTTTTTGTCAGGTGGATAAAATCTTGAAGGTGATTCCCAGAGAGAGACGCACCTTCTTGTTCTCTGCCACCATGACCAAAAAGGTAGACAAGCACTATTATTCAGACCTAGTTGACAGGTGATCTCCAGTCTTTACAGCCTTGTTTAGTTGTGTGTTACTGGTTGATGAAAACTAATAAGTTGACACTGGAGCATTAAACCACTTGTAGAGCCTGCAGTTTGTTCTCTTGCACTGATATACTTTCATTTGTCTACAGGTCCAGAAACTACAGAGAGCAGCTCTGAAAGATCCTGTGAAGTGTGCAGTATCCACCAAATACTCTACAGTAGACAAACTGCAGCAATACTACATCTTCATACCATCCAAGTACAAGGTAGGGCACAGACACACATTCTCAATTCATGCTGTAATATGCTGCAAGCTGTCTTTTCTCTGTAGCCAGGATATCAAAATGACTTTATTATATTCAAAATATTCACTTCTTTTGTGGCAGGACTGTTACCTGGTGTCCATCCTGAACGAGCTGGCCGGGAACTCGTTTATGATTTTCTGTAGCACGTGTAACAATGCACAGCGGGTGGCGCTGTTGTTAAGGAACCTGGGCATCACAGCTATCCCTCTTCATGGCCAGATGAATCAGGTAGAGCATCAGAGCAACACACAACAAGGCCATCTCTCACACTAACACATTCCAGTTGGCTTTAAAAAGTACAAAGTGTCCTCTGAACTCTGAGAATCAGACAGCAGCCTTGATGATGATGTTTTATACTGAACTGTGATGTTTTGATGAAAGAGGCTTAGTTTTGCCCAAGCACCTATTTTCATGCTCAGTTTCTCTCTTTTGACAGATTTTTGATTAAACAGTTAAATGTTGCAGATGCTGAGTCTTCTCAACAAACAAAAAACATCATTCAAGACTTGTCATTACAGTGCAGTAACCAACACTGTTGCAGAGCTTTCCTCCGCATCCACTACAGCATAAACCACAGAACCATAAAGTACTTAATTTTTTATAACAGCATTCTTTGATGCAGCCTCAGTGCATAGTTAAGTGAGTTTATGATGTAATTTATATGTTGTTTTTTGCAGAGAAATGTCCTTGCTTGTTTAGCATTCAGAAAACTCAACATATCATTTTCAATCATCGTCAGTATGTTTACCATAAGGAGATAAACCTGTGTTTGAAGAAATTGGTAGCCTAGTTTCCCATCATCAGTCACAATAGAGATACATTTTATGTGAGAAGGTTCCACTGCTGCTTTATTGTCAAGGATAAACATCAGCCTTTTTTCAGCTGTGCTGTGAATGTCAAAAAGCTTTGGCTCAATTTTGGCTGGACGAACAGCACCCTCCTCTGGTTTTGTGCCATACTGCAATACAATTTTTCCCCGCCAAATCTGACATGAAAAAGCAGAGCTATTCTGCTTGATACAGTATGTGAGGGTCTATGTATTTAAGATTTTGAGGAAGCGTTTCCATCAGTGCTGCAGCGTCTTTTGCTGTTTTATTTAATGCCGTACTCACACTCTGGATCTTCCTCCCTTTGTTGGTCAGAATAAACGTCTAGGAGCTCTAAACAAGTTCAAGTCCAAGTCTCGATCGGTGCTGCTGGCGACAGATGTGGCATCTAGAGGTCTGGACATTCCTCATGTTGACTGTGTTATCAACTACGACATCCCCACTCACTCCAAGGTACTTTGGTGCTTGTGTTCTCATTGCAGGTTTATTTCATGATTTCATTTGTTTCATGGATTTTTTTTCAATCTGTCTGCCCTCATAGGACTACATCCACAGAGTTGGCCGAACAGCTAGAGCGGGACGGTCTGGGAAATCCATCACTTTTGTCACTCAGTAAGAAATACTGCCTGTTCATTTTCACTAGCGTCCACTCTTCCTCTTTAATGACGCGATTTCTTTTCCCCCGTTGTGCCTCCCTTATTAAATTGTTGTTTTTTTATTAATGTTAAACTCAGAAGTTTGCTTGTCTTCTACCCTTTTTTAATGTGTTGCTGTTTGTGATCTAAGTAAATGAGTGAAAATAAGTTGGTTGCACTAAACTGACACATCCTGTTATCTTAGGTATGATGTTGAGCTTTTCCAGCGAATCGAAACCCTGATCGGGAAGAAACTTCCTGCCTTCCCTACCCAGGAGGAGGAAGTGATGATGCTGGTGGAGAGAGTGAGCGAGGCCCAGAGGTTTGCCAGGCTGGTAAGTCTGAGGCTACGGTCGAATAATCTTTTTTGTTTAGGAAAGTTCCTAACTGAGTGAAATGACCCGGAAATATCTAAATGGCAGCCATGATAAGAGCTGGTTGAATTCTCTAAATGCTAAGGAAAGGTGCTTCAGTGCTTCCTCTCTAATCTCCTTTAGCATAGGGTACACTTAACCATCCTTTATGAAAGGAAAGGAGATAATTCTGTCCTACAATTCTTTGTGGCAACAATATTTAAATTGTCCACAGCCTGTATCAACCATAACAACTTATGTAGTGGTTCTTAAGCTATTATATACATTGGCTAATAACAGATCATAATAGGCATATTAACCATAACACGGAAGTCTGTCTTCTTCAAGAAAACGGATGATGATGTTTTTAATTCAACATGTTTGAAACTTAAGAATGATGATATGTAGGCCTACAGTAGTAGATTTGTAGGCCTAACATGTTATGCTTAATCTTGCGTACATTTAATTTCGTTTTAGTTTCTGACTGGTAGCCTATATTCCTTTTTTTTAAATTCATTTCGAACCTTGTAGGGCTGTAGTCAACCAAAGAAAATCTTGGTCACAGTGAACTCAGCAGCCACACATCTCTCCGTTCTCTATTTCTCTGTTTTGCATCTTCAGGTTAGGCTAACCTATTGTTGCTAACTTTGGAGCTAACCTCCTAAACTTTTCCAGCACTTGGAGAAACAACAGATGTGATGTTTTAGCATTTATTAACTGTTACACTGGAGTCTGTGCTGTACATTTACTGCCTGACTGACAACTTATTACTAACCTTTTCCTCTGCTCTGCTTGCATCCATCGTCACTTTCCTGCCGCTCACTCTTTCCCACCCGCTATACACATACTACTCAGTATTCCTTAACGGAGTTGCGCTCCCAATAGTTTCCTAGGTAACGATGCAGAGGTTAACTCGCATTTCAGAACAGCGCTACACAGAGGCTCCCAAACGCTGTTGTTTTCCAAATGAAAGGATATTTGGTGTTATTTTTGGCATTACAAAATATTTTTTTGGCCTGGCAGGGGTTCTCGTTGTTATAATTATAGGAGAAACACTGATTCAGTAAACATTCAGTATGTTCAATAAGCGCTCAGCAAACGTTGAGTACAGTTAGACCCAGCAGTCTCCATTAGATTGGGTGAGTTCAAAATTCTGAAAATAACAGGGATGTGTTGAATACACCCCTGTTTTCACAGGTAATTTGTTAGTCTGTCCCTCCCGTCGCAGGAAATAATGGATTAATCCTGGAAAGCTATTGATGTAGCACTTTTTTCCTTATGAAAGTAACACGATATTCGTATTATATTGATTGTTTATTGAAAAAGTCACTCAACCAATGAAATTTAAGTGAGAAAAACAAAATTTTGTCTTCCTCAGGAAATGAAGGAGCAAGGTGAGAAAAGGAAAAGGCCCAAAGGAGGAGACAGAGACGAGGATGACACAGAACAAGCAAGCGGAGTGAGGAAGAAAGTGAAAGGAGGACCAGGAGGAGGAGGAGGAGGGAAGAAGAGGGGTGGAGCAGCCTGGAGGGGAGGACGCTGAGGCCTCCACCATTAATAGACTGTACATAACCACAACATACAAAGCCTCTCCTGTTTTTGATGTTAAACTTGATTATGACAACAGCATGTTTCCCAGCATTTAGTATGGGAGCATACGACTATTTAATTACAGAAAACATACTTTTCTTGTCCCTCTAACATTTTTCCATTTGTAATAAAATGCCACTGTAAAACAAAAGCTTGTGTTTGTTGTAGGGTGATTGAGTTAAAATGCTGCTGTTGTTGCTTTCAGACACAAGAGGGTGGTGTTTAGTTTACAGCAGGGGAATGGGAATGGTGACTCAAAGGACCAGTGTGTTTAGTGGCATCTAGCGGTGAGGGTGCAGATTGCAACCAACTGAATATTCATCTTCCTCTTCCAAGCGTGTAGGAGAACCTACGGTGGTCGTGAAACTCGCAAAAATACCTTTCTAGAGCCAGTTTTTGGTTTGTCCGTTCTGGACTGAAAGTCAGGCTACTGTAGAAATGGCGGGCTCCTTGGAAGAGGACTCGCTCCCTCTGTAAGATCATGGACGTATTAAGGTAACGAAAACAATGATTCGTATCTTCAGGTTATTATACACTAATTAAAACATATTAATGAATATTATATTCCATTTCTGCCGATATATCCCCCTAAATCTTACACACTGGTCCTATGACGTGAAAATAGAATAAATATAAAGAACTTTCTTTAAATTAACACGTTTACATGTTTGGATGATTTGACTTTTTTTCTTTTTGATATTTTGTCAAGGCTTGAAGACCTGTGAGACATCAGAAGGCGCCAAAATGTTTAGCAGTGACAATACCAAGTTATTTTGGAAGTTACTTGTAATGTGGGCAAGCAACAGTTGCAATATCCATCACTCTTTAATGCATGTCATTGGTTTGCAGCAAATTGGGGGGTTGGTTTCTTCTATCCAATGATGGAGAGGGGGAGAGAAAAACCGCAAAGTGAGAGCCCAATTGTCTGCAGCCTGCATCTAGTGGGTGTGTGCAATGCATAGATATTTGTGGGGTAGATTATAAAAAGCGCCCACCACAACCCAAAGTCCTGATAAAATGTTTATTAGTGTGTTTATTCATGAGAATAAAGATATAGTGACAGACATCGGCGCACACAACCTATATTTCTCCTCAGGTGAGTCATCCCACACAGTGTGACTGTGGTGTATTGATCTGCTCGGTGAGTTTCTATGTGAGCACAGTCCATCGTAGGCGGGAGCAGCAGCGGTCAGGTCTGCTCGGTTTAGGAGGGGCCCCAGTGTAGAGGCAGCACTGTGCCTGTGGTGCATACCAAAGCCCAGATACATGCCTGCATTTCAATTGTGTGTAGCTGCTAGTTGCATACAGGGTGCACATCAGGGGGAGATCGGACTGCTTGGTGAACAGGATCCGACCGCTGCTTCGCTGACAACACCAGGTAAGTTAGTTCATCACCGCGAGGACGCGGGGGTGAGAGAGTCGCGTGGGGTAATTAGTCCATCAGTGTAGATGAACCGACGTCTCCAGGCTGGAGGACGGAGGTGTCTCATGAAACTTAGTTGGACTACAGTCATTATTTATGTGGTAAGTTAAGAGCCCACCTTTTAATGTGAGGTAGCCTGTAGTTTATACCTTCCCTCCTATTTTTCACCCAGACAGGTGTAAATGACGCTAAACTTACTAATAAGTGTTGGTTTGAGTTAAACAAAACATACAGATAGTAATTTTTTCTCTGAGGCTAATTGTTTTTGTTTATTCTAATTGCTGTTCTCCCGATAATGTGTGGACCTTTAAATAATAGCTATCTTACACCGGTATTAACCGTCTCACGGCATATTCCGGTTGCCTAATTTACAAAAGCTGTGTCGCAGTTTAATTACCGCAGATATTAGCCTAATATTTGTAAACAGGACTTCAGCAGCAAGTTTTCCCCCCCGAGCCGCTGGTACCCGTTCAGTCTGTTTTTTGGGGACTTGCCAATGCACAGTCATCTTATGTGTTGTATAAGCTCCATCTGTATAAGTGTAGGTAGCTTGAAGATATTACCTGGGCGACAGCGTTATATGCTACCGTGGGTATTTTCTATTCTGCGAGCTTTCTAGAAGAAAAATGAGGACTAGTGCCGTTCACGACGTCGCTCCGTCCCGTTTGATCTGCTGCGAGAGCGGTGTAGCCTACGCAGTATGCGCATTATTGTGGCACAGACCCCTTCAGTAGGTCATGCAGACTGTCAGACCGCAATAAATCTGTTTTAATAATATGGTCCAACTTTTAACTCATCATATTGTGCAGTGGTGACATACGGTTTCCCTTGGTAGGTAGGTAGGTAGGTAGGTAGCCTACTTTATTAATCCCCGGGGGGACTTTGTTTGTTGCAGCAGCAATAACAATACACATAATAGAATGACACAACAAGAAAAAAGACGATAAAAATAAACAATAAATTCTACAGGATTGAAATATACAAATGTGGAAATATACAAATGCTATGTAAGAGCTGGGTGTGCAGTAAATGTCCAGGTTCATAGTGGGTATCTGTCTGTGCTGGAGGGGTGGAGGGTTGGGGGGATTAGTCCATGGGTGAGTTATCCCTACCTCACTGTGTGTCCTGGGAATTACTTTGTTATATCAGATATGAGTGCAAGACATATATTTTCATTCATTCTTTCGGTCACACAGAAGGATCCGATTGTTTATAATGTGACTTTTCATATAGTCATGAAAGATGTATAGCACTAAAAAGAGATAAGAATTACACTGAGTGCACAAAATATTTGTGACACTAATCATAATGAAATGAAGGTAAAACGTTATTCATTACTGAGTATGGAGAGGTCACAGAATCAAAGAGGGATATTGGAAAGTTTCAGGGGACACATTAGGCGTGGCTCCTGTTCCTGATATCTTGTACCCTACATGTAATATAATGTAATGTTACATGTAATACCAAGCCCTGCACCCATGTCTGTTCTAGGTGGCCACATTGCTCTGGTAAACCCCAGATAAGATGTCTCATCGGAGTGGGCAAGAGGACCCCGAGCGGTACCTGTTTGTGGACCGCGCTGTGGTCTACAACCCAGCCACGCAGGCTGACTGGACAGCCAAGAAGCTGGTGTGGGTCCCCTCAGAGCGCCATGGCTTTGAGGCGGCCAGTATCCGAGAGGAGCGTGGCGAGGAGGTGTTGGTGGAGCTTGCAGAGAATGGCAAGAAGGTGGTGATCAACAAGGATGACATCCAGAAGATGAACCCACCCAAGTTCAGCAAGGTGGAAGACATGGCTGAGCTCACCTGCCTGAATGAGGCATCTGTGCTGCACAACCTGAAGGACCGCTACTACTCCGGACTCATATATGTGAGTGACTAAGACCCTTCAGAGATTGTTGTGTGTTTTTCTAACAGTTTGTAATTTCCACACTGGGGAATGATTAACCTTCTCACAGATTGCCTGCTTCTCACAGCTGTAGATTGAATTTCACCCCTACTCGTTATAATTGCAAAATGATGGTCAGTATCTCTGCTTGTATGCACGCTAGTCCTAACTTTTAGCCATCTGTCTCTGCACAAGTGAGATCTCATATTTATCAGAAAGGGCAAAGACAGGACATTGAACTTTTTGCTGCTCTGAATGAATGCTGACCACACACACACACACATATTGGCACACAGTATGAGTGACAGATCTCTCTAGTCTTTTAACCGTTGCCAGACTTTTCCCTTAACTTGATCACCTCTCCTTGGTGCCTCTGGGTTACAGATAGTTACCTCCCCCCTTGGCTTCTCTCTCACCTCAGTTAAAGGCAGGCCTCTTCCATAAACACTGCTGCTTTCAGTTTGTTTGTCCTGCCCTGTGCCCCTACTGGTGGGCCTTGTTTGATCACAGAGATGACTTGACCCCTCTCTCTCTTTTGTAGCAGTCCCACTGTGTAAAACTAAACATGTCTGGCCCAAAATGTGGGGTAACAGGGAATGTTTTTTACACCTTGAATGTCTTGTTGAAATCTTGAAGCCATATACAAACTAATTTGAATAAGTTTTAAAATGCCCAAGGATGGAAATCAACACAAGCACTGTCATTTTCACTGCCCATTATCACCCTGAGCAAGTAGCTGTAACCCAGATCACAAGACAACCATGTATATATATATATATATACACATACATATATACATATACATATACATACACACACACACACACACACACACACACACACACACACATATATATATATATATTTATATGTATGTTTTAAGCTCACTTTTCCCCATCCTCAAACACAGTTTTTATAGTAGTTTGGAAAAGCTCTGGTGTCTGTGGTTAAAAATGTAATCCGAAACAAATCTGTGTCAGTATGGACAGTAATGTGATTTTCTTGTCTAATCTCTTAATCATAATATAATTTTCTTAATTTTACTGTATCATGGCCAGAGCTTGAAGTGGTGTATATAACTGCATTGCCACTGTCCTCATAATCTAATTTCACTACAGATGGAGCTGCTTTGTGATGTTCTAGTTGTGTTCTTGACCCATTTAGTGACATGAATCCAGGAATAGTATGTGGGCTGATTATCACCTGAGAGACTCTGGTTCAGGGACTACAGGGGGAATTTGTTGAACTTATGATTTATCCTCCTCACAAGACATCATGAAACATCACCACTGACTCTCAGTAAGACCTGTTCTCTTCAGTGAAGGTGATATTATCATTTGTCAACACTAAAATGGAGCAAACGTCACAGAAATTGCTCAGTTCCCTCCTTGATTCCTCTACATTTTAACAGTTATACCATAGTGTCATGGTTCCTGCTTTTTTTCGTGGTTCAGAATTGGCTTTGGAGCTTGTTAATTTGCCCCTTGGCTAAGAGAAATTGAAAACATGTGTCTGGCTGACTGTTTTGGTTTTCTATCAGGAAGAGAATTTTCCCATTCAGCTCACTCTTAGGAGAAGAATCCCTCTACATACTAAACCTTTCCCAGTGTATTTGACTTACCCCCCGGAGCTCAGCTACATCTTCTGCAGACATATTATAATGCCTCCCCTATAGCTGAGGTGGTCAGGAAGACATCCATCGCTGAATCATAGCGTGAGCATCACAGATCAGCTAGAGTCTGCTAAAAGTTGAGGCCATTCCACACCAATCTTTTTATAAACCTTTATCTTTTCAAAAGTACGGGTTTTATCGGACATGCATGCTGCAGTCCATAGCTCGCTTCACGTTCAGATATTAAAGGCTCTTCTGCTCTCTGCCCTGTTGAAATTGGAACAATAATGGGCACATTTTTAAAATAGAGAAAGCTAAACTGGTGAATTTGAGCCAAGATCCTACAAAGAATTAAAAAAGATGGATTGCACCATGCAGAATACCATAATAATAGAGGTTTGTTGTCGCTTGCTCTGTTGGCTTGAGAAAAAGTCTCGATAATTGAAATCTTTTGCAACATTATGTCATTTGTTTTTGTCCTCTATTGTTGAACCTTTGAAAATGCTAGTGTGTGGTGAAACTTTTGTTCCAAAACAGATTACAGACCACAGATTGAATTTTCAAAGTCAGATGATGAGTCAATGTTACTGATCAACGACTCTGTCAACCCCTCTACACATCGTTATGAACAAAAATCTTATTTATTGACATTTAAACATCAAGCAACTTACCAGTAGTATTGGCGTAATAGGTGTGCATGCTCTTACCTAGCATATGTTTTTATGTGGATTGAACCTTTTACTGGCCAGTAACTGAATCCTTCAGGCTACCACTACATTTTTAGGCCACTGGTCTACATGTGATTCGTCTGGCCTAAGCTGGCTCCTTCCGTGGCCCTTTGCCCATCTGACGGTTCCATCCGTGTGAAGTCACTCAGCCTGTTGGGCCAACTCGTTTATTGTAGCGGCTTGCTATCTGTGAGATGGTGAGTCACAGGCTAACCACAGTGCTAGACACTAGGCTACGCCACACTAGCAGGGCTACAAGCAGGCCTTTGTGTCGTTAGATAAGCCTCAGCTGTCAGAAAGCCTCAGCATTCTTCCATGGCAAAAAGATTGTCCGTCTGTCTGTCTCCTGCCGCCCACTTCAGCTCTGCTGCTGCTCAATGTCCGTCCTATCTTCACCAACTCTACTCTGTTTCCCACACTCCCTCTTCTCCTCTCTTCTTTGCTGGCTCATTCATCCTGGACAATAATGACATTGAGATTGACATTGTCTTTCATTTGCATTTTGAACTCATCTTACTTCTTGCGTCCTTACTTTTTATGGCATATTGAATATTTCTGTGATTCAAATGCTGGATGAATGCAAGCCAAACTTGTCCTACTCAAAACTTGTTCTTTTTTCTAACATGGATCTGCTGCAGGGTAACAGGTAAAGCAGCACAGAAAAAGCAGGCAAAAAACGCACAATTATGCTCATTCTCATATCCCTGTAGACGAGAGAGTTATTTTTAGTGAAGGGTTTAAAATACTGCTCCCTCCATTCATTTTATATGTTTGAATTAAAGTCACATGTGGTCTCGTTTTTGCAGGACATTGGGCTCTGATGTAGTCTGTTGCCTGATTATAATTGGGCTTCTTTGACATTCTGTTTGCTTTTCATGTCACCATGATTTGAAGAATTAACTCTCCACTCTTACACTTATGTGTGCTGAATATAGAATGCCACTTATTCATGCTGCATTGTTAAAGCACTGCGGCATAACTTTGAATCCACCAGCCACCCTCCTCTAAAATTCAATGAGCAAGAATAGCCAACTTATTAAAGCTTGAGAAAAGCAGAAGGTGTCCTGTTGTCGATGTGATTTGAAACCATGCATCTCAGAGTATCGATCATCATATTTCAAAAGCCTAGTCTGATGTATTAGTTAGCTTTGTTGTGAAATAAGTGGAGCAGAGTGCTGTTAAGGGAATGGTCAAGGTCTCCTGTACTCAACACAGATCAATGGCACCGAGGCTTTGCCTCTGCACCCAGAGTGCCCTCTCCTCTGCAGTGGAGAACAGTCTATCCACAAAGGCACGCTGCCTGACTGATCAGATATAGCAGATGGGGTCGGCTGTTGTGTCTGCTGTTGCCTGTGCGTTGCTCAGCTGTTACTAGGCCACAGCCTCCCCTCCCCTGGATCTGATTTCACAGTGGAAATATCACCTTCTATTTCCTGGACCAGGCCAGCCACAGTGGTTTGGCAGGCGGTGTTGAGTTAGTCGTATGGTCTGTTAGCTGGCAACAGTGGTGGTAAATGTTCTTAATTTTGCATTGATCATGCTTTAGTACTGCAACATTTTTCACAATAACTCCTGGTGGGGAAGCAGTAGCAGTGCAGCAACAAGCACGCAAAAAGTTTCTTTTATGATTTTGAGGTATTTTTGTTTGTAATAATAAGGGACATCTAACTTTGCCCCAAATAAAAATCTCAGTCAAATGCAACCACTGTTGTTATTTTTAGAGATCAGATTACATTTCAGTTTATAAAAAAACATGCATATTGAAGAGACATGATGCAGCAAATTACAGTGCACCCTTGTGGCCTTTAGCTGGCTGGGACAGTCCTCACAAACAGTCCAGGTATCTCTCTGCAGCCTCGCCAGCTGTCTCACTGCTGCATGTCGCACAATTGAAGAGAACAGAACAGACCCCCTATTTATAACAGCTGCAATTTTCAGATAAGGGGGAATTAATTTTTCATTAGCCTCGAAAAGGAGAGTGGAGAGTTAGAATTTCAGCTGTGTCTCTCTATCTGAGCTCTCCTCCCCTCAGGTGGGGAGCAATTTACTGGAAGGCTGAGAACACGGTGTTTGTTACGCCTCTGCTTCTCCTCTGGATTGGACCTCAGGGAGCCCGGTCAGCCGGATTATTGCTCCACTCTTCATCTCTCTCTCGCCTTCCTCACCTTCTTTTCCTACCCCTTTCTGCTTTTTTTTGTCTGTATCATCAGCAGTACAGAGCATTGGTTGCTCAGTGCTGACTGAGGGCCCTAACTGAGCTATTACATAACAGCTACAGTATGCTGTCTGCTCTCTGGGGCCCCTTCATCAACCTAGAGCTGATGAGTCACTCTTGCCACAGTGCCTCACTCAGCCTTGAATGTAGTCTTAATTGTGATGCAGATGTCATGATGTGTGGTGGTTTGATATGAAAAGATGACTCTAGAACATTCCTGTTTTTTTTTTTGTTGTTTTTTTTAATATTACATCTTTGATTTTTGGCAGTACTGTATTACAATTTGCGGGTATGATGCCATTTAATTGCAGAGGGAGTAAAACAATAAATAGCTCTTGAAACAATTAAAGCTCTTTAAAACGTAGGCTCATTCGTTACAGACTGTAGTCAGTAGAGAACGTGTCTTTTTATGAACTCCAAGGGCCATGCTGGCAGTAACATAGAGGAGGCTATTCCAGAGGAATTTCATCTTCATCACAAAACTTTTCACTGATCTTGCTTCTCATTTTCTTCTCCTATTCTCCTGTTTTTGTAGTTTTGTTATGCAAGTGTCTCTTGAAGAAATGTAACTGTAGAGTGTACATATGGTCCCAGAGGGAGACAGAAACAAACAAACACGTCTGTCACTCTGACCTTGAAGTCAGTAGTGAGCTAGCTGCCTCTGATCAGCCTGACTGCTTTCTAAACTCCATCATTGTATGTGATATGTGCCCTTTTGTAGGGGTCCACATGTGTTTGTATGACTTATCTTTGCTTACTGCTTGCTTTTGATTTTGTTTGTTGTGTTTCTTGTGCCCATCAGCCCTTTTCTCTCACTCTTGAGCCTCAAGCTTGTTTTCATTATCTGTTAATCTATTGACATTTTTGATGCTTTATTAATTACTAATTAACCAATGACTTCCCATTTTAGCACTGCAGTACTTCAGTTTTGTTATTACTGTACTCTCTTTCACTCCTCTTGAAGATGTAAGGTCCATATATAACTGTAGTTAAGGTTTACATTCAGTAGGTACATACTGTATGTGAGTAACTAGTGAAATAAATAAGGTTGGGCATCTGTGTGGGCCTCTAGGATTAGCCTAATATGCCAGTAATGAAAGTCGGACTACTGGTAAGCAGTTCCCAGCTCTTTCTCTGTGTCATCTGTAGGGGGAATGCAAAGCCCCTATAGCATCTGCAGAATGAGAGAGAAGCAATGCCCCACCAGGGCCTCTCACTCATTCCTGGCTGCCATGCTGCCTGGTCGATTCAGCCTACAGCATAGCTGAGAAGTGTTCATACCACACACACTCTCTGGGGAGAGATATCCAGGCTAATTACACAGCTGAATGCAACACCATAAGTCACAAAGTAGGCTAAATGTTTGCAGCACAAGCTATTTGGTTCAACATGAACCTTAATAATATCCATAGACTCTTTATTGACATTGTGTAATGCTGCTGTAGATTTGAACTCTCTCATTAGAACTCACAAGAAACAAGAGTCTGTTCAATGTTTCATTTAGTCACCCTCAGTCTGCCCTGTTTCTATCACTGTGTTGGATGCCCACCATGATGATGTAAGCTCCTTAAATGTGGGTAATGACTGCTCTTGCTGCACTGATACAATGCAGACCAGATGACCTAAAAGTTAGAAAATTATAAACCTGGATGTGCTTTTTTAAATTTAAAAGTCATTGATTTTTTTATATAGTATTCTTTTTATATTAACTTCAAATTCTGGCGAATGAGTTAATCCTGCCTCTTTCAATGTGGGTTTGAAAAACCCAGGTTGAATGTCATAGTAATATGTTTTATACTTTTTTGAAAATATAGTGTCTGCAGGCTCTCTTTATTGCTTACTGTCTATTCATTTCCCATGGTTGTCTGTTTGTATCTTTAATTACAGACATACTCTGGCCTATTCTGTGTGGTCATCAACCCCTACAAGAACCTGCCCATCTATTCAGAGAACATCATTGAGATGTACAGAGGGAAGAAGAGGCACGAGATGCCTCCACACATCTATGCCATCTCTGAGTCAGCATACCGCTGCATGCTTCAAGGTATGACAGGCAGTCGCTTTCCTCCTTTTATCTTGCTTTTATGAAGCTCCTAACTATCAGTATTAATCTTCATTGACAAGTGTAATAAAATTTGATGATATTTCATGTTTGTCTGTAGTGTGAATTTTATTGTTTCACAACGCTACTTGATGGAATTGTAGAATTAAAAACAATAATTTCCAGTGAGATACTAACACTTATGGGGAAAGAGACATAAGCCATTTCTTAGTTTATTAGGATATTTTGTCTTTTGATTGGCAAGAAAAATTGTGGTATTGGTATTGTTAGGTGCAGTTAAGCTGGAAACTGAGGCGGGTTGTTTGCGTTTTGGTCTCTCCTGGCTGAGAGTTTAGCTCATTTGCAGGCAGCATGGGGTTTGGCTACATAGTCCAGGAGATTAGTGTGTGAAGAAAGTGTGTAAAGTGTGTGAAAGGTCACAAGGTCAGAGAGGATGTGACATCACTGATCATGTCTGAGAGGAAGATTAACTGTCTGGCAGGTTTTTCAGCTGTATCACCAGTGTCATGTGGTTAATTGGTAATTGAATAGTAACAAGAGGCTGTTCAATACTGCCCCCAACGCAGTAAACGCTGGGCAAAGGATTTAGTATTGAAGTGTTAAGTTGCATTGTTCATAGTAAGCTTGTTCTTAATATTATTGGTACAAGTGGTATGCTACACTCATGTAACTTGCCCAGTATTTCTCCAAACCATGTATTGATTTGTTTTTTAAACCACTGTAACCCTTTTTCAACTTCAAATTCATACACCAGTACAGTATTTTTGAATGTCATTCTTTAAGAAGATAGATTTGTGTAGCTGCCCTTATTTTTCATTTTCTCACTTAGATGTAGCTTTTAAAGGCTTTTACTCTTAATTTTTTCATTTTGAAAACCAAATAATAATTCATTTCTATAGTCTCCATTCGTTTTGTTCAGTATATCAACATATCCTGCCAGCAGTGAAGTGAACGACAGCCTCTGTGTTTCACATGAGAGCAACATGCTGCAAGTGGCATGGGTAGGATCTCTAAGCTGCTAATAGCGTGGGTGGTGAGAGGCCTTCCTGCTAGAGCTGATGCCCTGTGACAGAGGGATTTGTAGATAAAATGAGGGAGAGAGAACAAGAGAGTGAGACTGATGAGGAGGCAAAGAGAGAGAGAGCAGGTTCAACCAGCATCAGTCTTCAGGTTGTCATTAACTACTTAACCTCCTGCACTGATCCTGTCGAACAGTCTTCATCCTGCACACACACTGCTAAGCTCGTCCTCATTTTGAGATAAAGCTGTTGCATGCTCAAACCCCTTAGCATGTTCACGGAGAAGCCAGGGCTCATGTTTATTACAAGTCCATGTCAAGTCATCCACCCTAATTAATGTTAATGTTAAATAAAGCATGGTATATTTGAGAAGAGCTGTGTGACTTGTTTTGATGGACTTGTATTAAAGTTCACACTTGCCTGTAGTAAAGACCCACAAGACACAGGACTGTGACCCACTTTGGGTACTGACTAATTGTTTTTGAATCTCTGATGTAGAAGAACCGCTGTGATAAGCAGAAGCTTTATCAGAGTCTATCAGTGTTTAGACAGCTTTAGCCTCGATGCTGTGTGCCATCACTGTCAAACCGTGGAACAGCAGCATTAGTTTCTCCCTTTTGTTTCTCTTGAATGCTGTTTCACATCTGAGATATTTTAATCTTTAAATAACATGTTTGCCTATGTTTCCCTTGCCTTTTATTTTTCATTTGTCTCAACACTCTTCATCCTTAATGTGTCCTTGTCACACATTGTCTGATTGACCTCCACAGCTGCTCTTGTAAAGCTTCAGGATTTGTGTGTCTGACTGATGTGCTTTAGGCTCTCTGTCATTACATGCCCTCATACTGCTCTCTGGTCCCTGGACTCAGCAGGCTGCATCTCCAAACAGCTGAGACCTTTACTGGAGCTCTGGGGTGAGCAGGGCCAGAACATGGACCACATATCATAGTGCGTCAGTTCTCAAAGTTTGATTCAGGACTTTTAAAGGGACAGTTCACCCCCAAATCAAAAATACATGTTTTTCCTCTTACCTGTTGTGCTATTTATTCATCTAGATTGTTTTGGTATTTTTTTGGTGCTTTTAGCACCACAAGCCGAGTGCCAGCCAGTTCCATTGTATTCAAGAGAAGGCAGACATCTCTACGGCCAATATCTCCAAAACTCTGCAACTCACACCAAAACGATCTAAATGGATAAGTAGCACTACAGGTAAGAGGAAAAATATGTATCTTTGATTTTGGGGTGAACTGTCCATTTAAGTGTAGATTAGAGCTGTGAAGTTCATATTCAAGTTCACAGTTGATATGTTGCCCAAACCTTCTAAAGTCACATCATTCATTTCCTCCTGTTTGTATCTCTTTTGTTGCATTTACCATCTGTTCCCCGCTCCAAATATAGCTTTACTCAGAACCACAGATACACAAAGAATCACACAGACACTCCTCCCATCCTTTTATCACCATGCGAGATGTTTGTCTCGATATGGGACACCTCTCTTGTGCCACCATTCTTGTCTCTGACCCCCTTTTTCCCTGCATGAGGTGTTTATTCTCTCAGGCCGCTGTCCCTCACAAGGGCTGGGGCAGTGGAATGAGGTCATTGCTGTCCCAGCTTTCCATACCATGCTGTGCTAAATTCTACAAGCTGAGTCATCATCAAGCTGTCACAGTCGTAACAGCAGCCCAGTACCCACTGTCGGGCTCCTATGAGCAGGAGGGCATCACCATGGATACCTGTGTGTGTATCTGTGTGTGTATGCATGCGACCAAAATAACCTTTGCCAGGGATCTCAAATAGAGGTGTCACTTAGTGAGCGACAGTATTTTCAATGACAGGAAAGAGGGACTTTTGTGTGTGTTATCGACTGAATCTCCTTCAGTCTGTTGAATATGGCGACTGTCTTGTTCAGGATGAGAAAAGCTGTGCCTTTTAATGCTCCAAAGCTATTGCAAAGTATTTAGGATCTCCCACTGTTTTATAATTGCTTTCTTTCTTCTCTCAGTGACTAGAGCAACTGCCCTCTCTCATTTCCACCCTTTTCTCTGCTTCACTTACTAGTTTGCTCAGTCTTCTCCTTTCTTTTTTCTTTCAGCCAGAATGTTCTGGCTTGGAAGACACTGAAGAGGAAAATTCCCCACATCCTTCAAGGCATTTTGGTCGCCTTTCACTTAACATGAAAAATACAACCGCAGCTCTGCTGGAAGCTTTGTGGTGGCTCAGTTTGCTTTGTTCCTTCCTTCTCCTCCTTTGATCAGGAAACACAGGAGGACGAGTTTGTGGAATGTCCACTTTCTCATCACTCCTCCACGTCAGGATATAGCCAGGGTTGCCATGGTTAGGCCTCTGTTTAACGGACAACGTTGTGTCCCCATTTTCTCTTATTTCACATCTCAACCAGTCAGAAAAACAAGACTTAGTCTCTGGCAGGTTTCCAGGTTCCCTGTGTCTGTGCATTTGTGTATTCAACAGTTTTCATTCATTTTTTTCTCCCCTCACCTCATTAGTTAGTTGTCTGTCACTCATAATGCTGTTATGCAGGAAGACAGATATGGAAACTGACAACTGCGTGGTACAGTAATGTTACTGCAGCCCAGTTTACTCAAGGGACCACAAGGTTGGTCACATGGATGGTCATTATTTTCTCTGGTAAATACCACGGATGGCTCTGCATCTATGGTACCACCTAACTTGTACAGGAGTACACCCCTCTTTGAAAAACATCAAACATGTTAATATGCAGACATGCATGTGTGTATGCTTTTCCAAGGCAAGGGAGCATTAAATTGACAGAATTTGGTTTGCAGCTTGGCAAAGAGATTAGACATGCACAAGCTACAGTGGGATTTCTTTAGATTCTTATGTAGTGCCAGTCTTGTAACTCCAATGCATGTCAAGGTTATGGCTGCATTCTGAAACATATGTAATGAGGTGGAATCATTTGAATGTGGGATCATCTTTGGGGCAACACAGATGGCACTGAGGGCATGACACATTCAGAAATGTCTCAACAAAGAAAAAGCAAAACATCTGCCTGTTTCCTTCTATTAAAGAAGTGTTTGGACAGCAGATTTTTTTGACATTGCCTCCAAAGTGCTGTATATATCAGGTATGTGGTTGTTAGAAGTGTGAGAAGGATGAATGACAAGGTTTGCTGGCAGTATTTCTACATTCTAGTCACACAGAAAACATGAACTACCAGATGTTTCAGGTTTAAAGCATGAAACTGAGCTCTCACCAACATCTTCATGTTGCAGCATTGCTTATTTGTGTGAGACATCAGGCTGGAGCTGCAAGAAAGAGACACCAACGCTGGCAGTGTACTCCAAACCAAACTAAAATGTGTGTACTTACACAAGCAAAACAGTGGGTTTATGATTAGAAGGAGGGATAACATTTGGCTTTGATTGTTGCAGCGTGTGCAAGCTGGCCACCCCTCAATACACTGATATCTTTAACTGGTCAACAGTGTCATGTTATTAGTTACTTGCTGCAGTATTTTCTGTATATAGTAGTTAGACTTAAAAGTTTTGGATTGTTGAGCTTTTGAGGTACAAACTGCATTTGTTCCCACTGTAACTTGCAAAGTCCTTCATCTGATGTGGACACGATTTAACAAGACCCGTAGTTGCAGTTAATATACTACTACTGTCATTTCCTTGCAGTGCCGTATTCAACAGCAGTCTGGGAACACAATATATACTGCTGGCCTCCATTTAACCCTTTTGAAAGGAGTACTCTTTTTACAAGTGGAGAGACAGACAGAATACTGCAGTATTGGGAACTATTTCTCTAACTGTATTATTTTTTTTAACAATAGCAGAAGTAGTGTTTAATGGTTGTAAAATTACATATTTGTGTTAAAAATATATCCTCAAATAAGGTAATACAGAGAGTTGCATCCCATATATTGTTTCCATCAACAATCATGAGTCCTGCTTTGCATGAGCTTCAGGTATTCCTAGATATGAAATTTCTCTTATCCAGCAGAGCGGAGAAGGGGATATAGGAGGTAACACAACAGTCAGAGGAGTGGAAAATGTCTTGCAACGCAGAAACGAGAGGGAGGACCATGCTGTGAGAGATGGGGGGGAGAAAGGAGGGATTGTTGAAGACCTTAATTTTGAAGGGGATAGTGGGAAAGGTCTGAGCAAGGATACAAGAGGGGCACACTGGAAACCCCTACAGACACTATCAACAGGTTTGGTAGTGGAGATTTAAGCATAAAGAGGAGAAGATAGAAAGGAAAGAGGGCAAAGAAAAAGACTGAAAAGAAGAAAAAGAGGGGATAGGAGTCATGCAAAAGCAAGAGGGGGCAGAAGGGACAGAGTTATAGGGGAAACAGAGCAGAGGGTACAGGGGAAAGGCAGAGGGGGTGGCCAGCATTGTGCCTCACAATAGGGGCTTTGTGCAGTTTGAAGGGGGCTGGGACCAGAGTGCTGTGTATGTGTGTGTGTGTGTGTGGGTACAGACAGGGAGGCCTGAAGCTACACAGCTCTTCCCTGGGAAATGAGGCCTCTTGTTGGGGCAGTGAGGGCCTTGAGAGAAGGGCTGGTGGAGGGCACACCCAGGGCCTGAGTGACAAGACAGGTGTGGAGGGTCAATGCTAGTAAGGAGTGTGTGTGTTCAAAAGGACTGTCTGTACTCAGTACATGTTCAAGAGATGACTTTCAGACAAATGGGGAAGCCTGTTTAAACATCATGCATGCATGAGTGTACTGCAAACACATTCTGTCTTACCGTCTTTTAATGACAGACAGCTGTGGAGTTCATACAGGATAAAATCAGATTTCTGTTAGGGGGTCATAGAACAGTTCTGATTTATGGTTATGTTCCCCCTACATGTACACATGCAGACACTTTTCCTATCTAACCTGGACAGGGTAATGTTTGGGAGCGCTGTTCTGTGTCAGTCGTCACAGACATATATAAGTATGTGACTGTGTCATGGAAAGAAACCTGGATCTTGGCTTTCTTTGTACTTTTTATCTTCAGATGACATTTTTAGACATGATGGACTGATGAATTTCAGGCTAAAATAACAGAATAAGTATGAATGTTGAGAAGACTTAATGAATTCCACCTGCTTACCTCTTGTGCATCAGTTATTTAGCAAATTAATCCACTGGTATAAACAAATCTGTTTAACTGTAGCCTGTTTGTGCAATTGCTGGTTGTCAATACTCTCAGCTGCCATGTCTTGACCTATTGTGGTAGATGTTTGTGTGAGTATCAGAGACAGTCATATAACTGAGAGAGGTTGTGTGGAGATGATTTATGATAGAGGCACTGTCATGTATTGCCCTCATTCTTGGATAGCGTTGTCATGAGAGACACATAGCATTGATACCAGCAGCCTCAGCACGACATATAGTGTTACCTGACTGGTGCTCTCACTGCCCTCTCACTGACACCCATAACCTTACAACCCACTGCAGGCCAGGGAGAAAAGCAGATACTGTAGCTGCCCGACTGTCTGGCTGCTGTTACTCGGTTTAATGAGCTACTGATGACATCTGTGCATGTGTATTAATCTGAACTCATTCACAAAAGCCTGGCCTTCATCCAAGACTGCAAATCATATCACTTTTTTAAATTTTCATGGCAATTTTACATTTAAGCTGACTGTATATTCAGACTTGCTTGTTGGATGGTGGAAATGCCCATTAAATCCCCCTCCCCCTGCACCTTTCCGAGGGTGGATAAGGTTGGTGTTGTGCACAGCCGTTTCTGTAACTTTCCGAAACAGACAAGACGACATTCACACCCACTTCATGCAGTGATTGGCCAGCTGTGCGGAGGTGAGAAAGGAGTCAGGGTTTCGACATACCTCTCTAGCTCTTCTTTTACATTCACAACTATTACATTCATAACTATTGATGTCACTTTTCATATTCATATTAATATACAAGTGCAACACTATGACTGCTTTCCAGGACTGTCTGAAAATGTGTGCCTGTATTTAAACGAGAACGCGTCTCCCCCATCCCCCTCCTCTCTCTTTGACTGTCGGCTTTTCATTCCGCCTTTAAGTGAAGCTGTTCGTAACAACTATAAACACATCTTCTGAGCGACCATAAATAAAGCTTTATTCTTTATATATTCTTGAATATTTGTTACACCTCTACTTGTCACTGCTGCAGTGACCTAGATTCATTTGTATGTGTCATACTAACTAAATGCTTTTACAACCTTTTACCCTTGTCAGATTTTCAGATTTAGTGTATTATTTTTTTGTTATTTCACTGATTCCATCAGATTCTGTCATACACTGCAACACAGTTTCCCTTCTGTAGCGGAACCCCTGCTCCCCCTTGTGTGTCTGGATTCCTGTGGGGCTGCAGAGCTTAGCACTGTGATATTAGAGGTGCCAGCATAAACACACACGCACACACATACACACGAAAACAGCCTTGTCCTGTTGGATTATGGCAGGCCTAGCCATCACAAAGAACCACAGTGGACCAAACAAGCCACCCGTCGGCTGCCATCTGCAATCGATTACATTGCCAAATACTTTCTGCCATATCTTCCACAACTGCTTTCTCTCCCCTTTCATTGCCCTAAAGGCAACACCCAACAACACAAGGCTAATTTTACACTCTCTGTAATATTGCATGCTGTTGTGCAATACCCTATTAGCATAAACAAAACTGTACATGTGTGAGACTTATAGTTCAAAATGCAGCTTGAGATATCCAAAATCTTGGAGGTATTTTAAGGGTTAACAGTGGGCCAGAGAAATGTGTAAAATCTATCAGGGATCGCTAAGAAGCAATGAGACCCCTAATAGGTAATCCTTGTAGACAGTGACAGGCATGGAGAATGGATGGACATGATGAGTTTTGACTGTAGCAGGCGATTTGGGAGTCGTCCATGATGCTTCAAACTAGATATATAGATTGTGGGGTTTTGTGGGTCTGCTGGGCTCACGTACAGGAACAGAGTCAACTTATTACTATTGTTTTTGGACAGAATTCTGAATTTCTCCTTTGATGAACTTCACCCACAGAGAAAGTGTGCTATTATAGCAGCAGAGGTGTTCATTAAAAGTAACCAAATGTAATAAAAATGTGTAAAATCTTGAAGGAAAATACAGACTCTTATGTTGTTAGGAAAATGTTTCTGTATGATGGTGTTGATGAGTTAGATAGGTAATGGCAACATATATGCGTTTCTCTGGAGCAATTATTGTTAATGAGTTCATGACTGGAATGTGATTGAAGCTTTTTTAGCCAGGCTAATAAACAATGGTCTGAGCAGTGACAGAAGCAGGGAATACATCCCACCCCTCTTCGCTCTTGTGGGAAATGAAAACATGAGAGTGTCTGTGTGTTTCTGCGTTCTGCTATTTTGACGCTGCTGATACTTTGTCTGGCATGACCCCTGTGCTCAGTGAACCAAAAGGTGGATTACATCTCACTGTTGCCATGTATTTTTCTTTGCCATGTGATTTGTATGTGGATATTAACCAGTGACTGAGAGCTAAAACATGCATAAGCTACAGGTAGGACAACTATTCAACCTGCCCAGTTTTCCAGCATTAAACTATTTCACTCCCACCCTCACCAGATGTGACAGCTCCACTCACTGAAGTTGAGCCATGGATTTCCATTGCACTGTCAACACTCTGCTATGCTGCCGTATAGCTGGCACATATCATCAGGGCAGCAGACATTAACTACAGTTAATTCAGAGGAATACACGTTTTAGAATTCAAAGAGTCTTCCAATTATCTTGAAGATGTTTACCACACCAGCCCAGCATCTCTCCATGAAAAACATGTGGGATATGATTCTCTTCTTCTCTCTCTCTCTCTCTCTCTCTATCACTTTATCTATCTCGATACCCCTCTTTTTCTCTCCCAGACTTTTCTCATTTCACCCCTGCGTCAGAAACATTTGAAAAATGTGCTTTGTGGGACTTAAAAAAGGAAAGACTCCAAAAGCCTGTCTAAATGCTCTCTGCGGAGTACAGCTCAGACATTATAACACAAGCCTTACAAGCCAAACACAAGCCCACAGGGCATGGAGATAAGAATCTGAAATTAACACGCAAGAGACCCTGCCTTCCATATGTTTGTGAAGCTATTCTTAAATATTTTAACAACTACTGTTTAACCTGTTACAGGTTATAGTCTATTCCTTTTACTAAAGTAAGCCATCATCAAGGTGATCATGAAACAGAGCAGAGAATTTATGTATCCCATATTTTACTTGATGGTGATTTTGAAGGTTATAAGCTTGTGATGTGCCATGTGGATGTGTTTGGTTGTTTGTATTGTCTCTCAACTCTTGTCTCCACTTTATTTCTGGGCATGTGCAATTAAAGTGGCTCCAGATGTGAAAAGCCAACCACCTAATAAAGAAAGGAAGAGCCAGTGATAGCACAGACCAAGACACAATGTCATTTTCTTTGGGGTTTAGTCAATTTTTCTTGGCTTTAAATGAACTGCAGCACATGTCCTCAAGTGGGCAGAGAAGCCAAGCTGAGGTTGTTTTATATGGATCAAGTAATGCAGTAAAATTTTGGTATGAAATCACACATCTAAAAAAATCTAAAACCATTTTATGCATGTCAAGTTGTTTTCTGTGGAGCCTGGGAGATGTCATGGAGGTTAAAAAAAACTCATTAGTGTGCACAATTTAATAATTTGTGCTCTTAAAGTAATAATTTTGTACTCATTAACCTCTAATTTTGCCTTCTCTGATCTTGTAGAGGGCAGCAAAAGCCTTTCGAGAGCCAGATTATTAAACCGTGCATACAAAGTCGTTCTCCATGTCACCTCCAGGGCTCCTTAGTTTTCTCTTTTACTTTGATAAGAATGTTTAATCTACAGCACACTGACTGAGAGTCTCTACGGGGTTAAATGAGTATTGTTACAAAGAATCCTGACCATGACCGCTTGTGGGAAGATAAATCCTTCCCTTTTAGTTTATGACATCCCTGCAGTCATCTTCAACCCTGTGATCTATAATTCATATCTACAAACACAATTGAACAATAATGAATTGACAAGAATATAATTGTTAGTTGCAGTCCTGTCCTATCGTAATCCTGTAGTTAAGTCAAGTCAGTTTTATTTTTATAGCCCAATATCACAAATCACAAATTTGCCTTAGGGGGCTTTATAATCTGTACAGCAATACAACATCCTCTGTTCTTAGACCCTCAATTCAAATAAGGAAAAACTCTCTAAAAAAGGTTTTAGTTGTTGTTAAATAGATTAACCCTTTTATACCAGAAGCAGTGGAGTGTTGAACTGTATTAAACAAAGAGGTGTCCTGGTGGCCTTGTGGTTATAACATATAACTGCGTTGTTCCCACTTTGATTCCAGCTGTTGCATATCACACCCCTGTCTCGTTCTGCCTGTTTCCTTTCTGACTTGATATAAAAAATCCCAGGAAATACAGTAATCTGAAAAAAAACAGGAGAACTTAACATGCAGAGTTGTTCAAGAGAGGAAGCTCTAAGTGTGAATAATGAGAATAGCTTGCCATTGTGTGTGTTGGATCTCTCTCGGCCCTCACACACTTATCTAGGTGGTCCCTCACACACTGTTGTCATTTCCGAGAGGGTGGGGACATTCACCGACCCATGATAATCTATTTCTGTCTGTGATCTCAGCTGCCAACTGCCATCACTATCCTGAAACTGAATCAGAAGCATTGAAACACCCATAGGATTTCATCTGCAAGTATGTCAGTGGGCGACATGACATTATTTATAGCCGTAAAGCTCCTATGTCTGTTCTATTTCTACTTTCCGTCATGACTCCAATGTGCCACTGTGATCTCTCTCTGCTATCTCCATTTCACCCTGTTCGTTCTCCTATCTGGTCCCTTCCCATTACACCCGTCTCCTTCTCTGGCCAGCAACATCCCTAAACTGCTCTACACCCCTCCCTCTCCTAGGAAGTATTCACTAGTGCCAAATGTGAGGGGGAACATGCTGAGGCTGTCAGTGGGATTTAGGATGAGCTCCACCCGTTTGTTGATTCGTTGATGGCGTGAAAATGTTGCACGTCAACAGCCCATTTCTGCATTATTACTCTTGACATTTTAGTTACTGATTGGTACTGAGGGGAACTGTGTTATTTGTGTGTGGCAACATGTTGACGATGAAACGGCATCAGCTAAAAGCCATAAAAACAGGCATAACCTCCACCACACCTGCCCCTCATTTCCCTTAAACGTCAACTCTGTTGAACCACCAGGCTGCTGAAAACAACGGCTGTTCCACACCCTAGTGGCCCCAGTGCTGATAGGGAGGGAAACCAGGGGCATCCGAATTCCAGCACACACACACACACGCACACACACACACACACACACACACACAGATTGGTACACGCAAATGGCCAGTCAGCTCTGTGGGGCTGTCTGCCCTTCTGTTCGTAGGCTCATGAATGCCTGTGAATGCCTAACTGGCAGCTGGTTCAACAGCATTGCAGTGACTAATGCAGTTGAGCTGTTTAGTCACTCAGCGGATGCAAATGGCCATGTGTACAGAAACGTACATTGTAGTTACTCAATAGAGCTTGATCTATGAGCCAAAATGTCTACTGCAGCTAGTTATCAATACACAGTAAAATGTGCCAAAAAGTTGGGTGAGCATTCCTGTGGAAGCCCAGTATTCGTGTTAGATGATGTCATGTCATTATGCCTTTTACTGCTGACACTTAACAGTTTTGTATAAATTGCTACAGATCCAGCTTTTGCTGTTATTAGAAACAGACCTGCACTTTTGCGACTGTAGTAATAAAAAAATGTAAGTGGTGTAACTGCTGGGATGTTTTAGGTGGTTTTTGGCTTGAGAAAAGTAAATAATGCATTTGGACGTGCAGTTTTCCATCTCATAGACTTTTAGTGTTCATTTTAACAATTACCTAAATAATTAGTTTTTCACCTGAGGCAGTTTTGTATACACTCAAGGAGGCCGCCATCGGACAGCACATGTTTTAGTGGCGTTGAGCTAAGGATTTAGGATTTCCAAGCTTGTAAATGGTGTGGTACAATCTGTTATAGAGGATATTTTGGAGGATCTAATAGAACTTACTGAGCGAGTGTACACAAAGTCACGTAGTGGATGAGGGGCCAAACCATTTAAAATTTTATACACCAGGCACAAATTTGAAAATCTAAAATTCTCAAAGCTCAATAAGTTGTATTTCTCCATTTCCTACATTGATGGAAATGCTTTGGCTTTTTGTCCAGCGTTTTTAGAGTTTGTAGAAGGACACAAGTCATGAGGTAACTGTACCTCAATCACTACTGGTGCATTTCCAACTTCATAGTCTGTTAGTCTTATGAAAAGTGTTATTGGAGGATGTAGCATATTACTCTTCTTCAGCCCACTACTTA
Source organism: Thunnus thynnus (assembly GCF_963924715.1). Lineage (NCBI taxonomy): Eukaryota > Metazoa > Chordata > Actinopteri > Scombriformes > Scombridae > Thunnus > Thunnus thynnus. The sequence continues at coordinate 22,798,346 of NC_089533.1, forward strand.
ACTGTGTTTATTTTGCGTCTTATCATAATTGTTTCGGAAGCTTCCAAGTGACAGTTATACACTGCAGGTACCCACAGACCAGAACACTTCCCAGATCACGCTGGCTGTTTGCTACTTCCACCGTCTGGGAATGTGAATGAGCTCTGTCTCACTCACACACACACACTTAGAGAGCTTTGTTCCTCTGGTTTTAAGTAGCTCTGGATTCTGTCCTGTCTGTGCTTAAGGCCTTTATGAGTAAGCAGGCCACCATTTTTACATTACCTTTGCACTTACACAATCACCATATTCTGCTGTGACTGGGGAGTGTGCACAAGTGTGTGTTTGTGTGTAGCTGTGGGTATCCTTCACCAAATATAAGAGTAGTTTATGAGAGAGCAGCTCACTGTCTATCACTCAGGAGTTTTTATGTGAGTGAAGTGGTTGCCATGACACTAGAATTTTCACTGTGTTCAGTTGTGTTTTACAGCTACTTTTATGAAGCAAATTGTGAGAGGTTGAGCACTAGTGTGGAAAAAATGTGTTACATCCAGTTGCAAAGACCCCAAAAGGTTGAAAATCATGTTTTCAAGCCAACTTGCATTTTGTAACAGTTTTTATAGCTGCAGATTCCCAATGGGAAAGTTGTGTTTTTCTCTTTAATTGATCAAATAATTGAAAAAGTGAGTGTGTAAGCATGAGGTGGGCAGTGAGTTCCTCCATACTTAAATTATACTAAATATTGCATATGAGGAGGCAAGAGTTGGTGTCAAGTTTTCATTTTAGTTATCTTTGCCAATGTTATCACAACCATGAGATTAATGAGAATCAATGTGAATGTAATCATGGATTGTTTGACAGCTGGCTGCACAGAGTTTTTAAATAAACATTAAACACAATTTGCAACAATTAGGAGTACAATTTGTGGGTTTGGGTTGAGAGGCATTGAACTGCACCCATATTGCTGAGGACCATTGATAATAAATGGAGGTAATTATGATTTGGTTTGGTTTGGTTTCAGTATGGCGTTTAATTAGTCTCAAAGCCCGCGCACATAAAAAGCAGCACATGATACGAGTGCATGGAACAGTATCCGCGAGTGGAAGATTTGTGAAACCTTTATTTTGCTTATGAAAACAGAGAAAAGGGCGATTCCACTCCATATTTCTCCATCCAGACCACATTAGACCAGATCCAGATCAAAATCAACTATACTTAGACTTGTCAAAGCTGGACTAGGTTACCAAGAAGACTCCAGAGACTCATTAAAACACAGTTTCAGATATGTGAAACCTTTATTCTATTTGTGAAAATTTGCTTTTGCTACGATTTCTAACACTTTTTCATAAGTGTGAGTGGTGAAAAAATGGAGAATCAGCCTCTAAATATCATTATTTATGTTTCCTTTTGTTCTGTCAGGCAACTGCCTGTCTTTGACCATGTCAGTGATCAAACCAAACAGCCAATCAAAGGCTACTGACCATGGTCAGTATTCAAGTGTTTGGCAGTAGGGAGGGTCGAGCTCATGTTCGTCACAGCCCCGCACTCACGAGACCGCATTTGTGCACGTGGAGCAGAAATGCTTCCTTGCAAGGATGGTGTTCTGCTTGCGGATACTGTTCTGTGCACTCGTATCTCATGCACGCGCCTGGTTTTTATGTGCGTGGGTTTTGAGACTAATTAAATGCCATATTTCAGCTGGGGAGAATTTTATGGTAGTTGTGGTGAAGTAAGAGTCCTCAAACTTTTGCAGCCTGGAGCCCAAAAGAGAAATTTTGTTCCACCCTGGGGCTTACTGAAACTGAACAAAAAGAAATTACTGTTACTCTTGTTTGATGATGGTCCAGAATTTCAAGGTAACCAATTTTGACCCATAGCTTTAATTACATTTCCCTTTTATGCAGGTTTTAGCCCATTAACTACTAATTACTTACAGTTCATGTTACTGCTGAGCATTTTCTAAGCATACAATAACTAAATACAATAAGTTTTAGATTGTTGAACAGGTCTTTCTTACTTCCAAGCAGCAGTAGTGTGGAGCTTTTTGGAGGAAAATGCTCACCCTCTGAATGAGAATATAGTAGATTTTCTCTATATCTGGGCCTCTTGTCAATGAGAATCGCTACATTTACTAAAGGGAACTCCATATACAGTAAGGGAGGAGTAAATAGTTGACAGTCGATTACATGTATCGGTGTTAGAGCAGAAGGATAAACAAAGTTACTGGAGAGGGGTGCTGAGGCTGTATGAGGTTAAATGAGGTCGATAATACGGGGTTATGGTAATGATTGGGGCTTTAGTGGGGATGGAGCGAGAGGGGGAATGCTCTGGAATGTGAAGAATGAGGGTTTGTTTAATCCTCATGGGGGATAAATTATTAGCAGCAAAGGGAACCCTGCTGTGCAGGACAGGGCTGTCTCCTACCATGGGAGCCTAAAGTGAGATTCATGTTTGTGTGTATTGATATCGTACAGCCATGAGACAGACTGTGTGCTGTTTTTAAACTGATTTGTGTATGAAGTTCACATAATGTAATATTTTGTGTTAAGAGTGTGGAAAAAGCCTGGAAATGGCCGTTACATCAGTTGAAAGTATTGTATTCAGAGCTGCCTTCTCTCTGTCTTGAACATGGAGTAAAAGTGGAGCATTTCACCCTTCAGTGAACTGTGGTATGACACTGCAGCGACACTGATTGGGCCAAAAGCTGCCTTTTCCTCTGCTGTCATTTGAATTTTTATTTCAAACAGAGACTGTACTGTGGTCTAACCTAAAACTTGATGAATGAATGGGCCAACTTATTTTCATTTAACACTCACATTACTGATACGATTGGCTGTGAGTTGTTGTGAAGGCACAGCTAAAAGTTCTGACGAGGTGATCAAATTATAAACATCTGTCCTTGTGGAACAGTGATTTTATCTCCAGTAAGGTCCCACTCTTTAGTGCTCCTTAGTGTTCTGAGTAATCTGGCTTTGCACCATTCATGGAGACTTAAACCAGGGAAAAGAGGAAATGAGAGCAACAGAGAGAAAAGGGAAACACAAAGGAGGTAAAGATTTAGTGAGGCAGTAATGAGCTACTGGAAGGGAAGAACATGCTCAGTTTGATTGACCTATGCCTAGCCAGCATGGCATCCTGGGTAAATATGACCCAGCAGTTAGTTGCCGTGGTGATCTAGGAAGCAACAGCTGCCAAGAGGGCAACATGGACCAGATGGATGCATGCACCCACCCACTCAGAGCACAGGTCACGATAGACAGTTTCACATGAATTTTACAAAACTAATCCACCACAAAATGTTTACAAAACTTTTTAAAAAGAACATATTTTTCATTGGCAGACTGTCAAAGATCACAAGATCTGCAAATTCACTTCTAAACAAATACATATATGCAAGAGGCTGTATCTAAACACCGTTCCAAAAGCTGAGTAAGTGCTGAACATGCGAATAAAGGAGAACTGTCATATCTTGGATGTGATGCTCCTTCAAAACAGCAGCGCTTGTCCGATATCACTGCTGCTCTCTACTTGATGGATCAGCGTGTGTTTGATGGAAGAGAAAGCTTCTGGCAAGTACAGTTAATATCTACTTTATTTTGTGTGATATTATAGAAGAATACAATCATAAAGGGGATGCTAGATAAAAGGAATGATTGTCTATCAGGAAGAGCTGAGTGGTTCAAATGTGGAGGTGATGGAGATCCGCAGAGGAGTATAAGGTCAAATGAAAGGAAGGCATCAGAGATAAGCAGGGTAAATAGTTGTCTGATGAGCAGAGAATGAAGTGGCTGTAGAGCTAATGGAGGTTCAAATATGTGTAAGTTTGTAACATTTCTCTGCCATTCCCTTTCCCTCAGTCATGACTGACAGGTGACCTGTGTGCCAGTCACTTGTCTACAAACACAAAACACATCTTTCACATCACTTTCATAGGTCAGTTTAATCATTTATCCCACAAAGATACTAGACAAAAAAGTCGATCTGCCATTTCGTGTCAATGATCTGATCGGTCAACAGGTGCTGAGGTCACAATAACCAGAGATTTCTTTAAAATGATATGCCGTCACATACAGGAATATCGTAACATAATGTAAAAGACTGTTTAAAGACATTTTTCTGTATTTTTTTGTTGTTGTTATTGTTGTAGTTTTCATCTGTAGAGCCAAAGTGTCAAATAGTGGCATGAGCAATGTTATCGCTCATGCCACTACAATTCCAAGCAAATGGCTGCTGCTGCTGCCAGAGGGACAAACATAGTTTCTGTGCATCAGAAAATGTTTTTTCAGGAAAAACTTATTTGTCACATGGTGTTCATTAAGAGCACTTGGGGTAACGAGAGGTGCATTTCTACAGTCAGCAGCTGTGGGGCACCTGGGAGGACCAGAGTGGTGCTTATGGTGTACTTCTCAAATGTAAACACAAAATCAGACAAATCACAAAACACTTTTATCTCATCCACTGCAGATTGCAATTTCAGAAGCATGAGGTCACACATGCAAACTGGTTCTTTCTTCAATCGTGCAAAGCTGAGTTGATGTTGCTCAGAGGCTGTTTAGTGAGTGTGTATTTGATTATTAATGATATGTTACACTGTGTTGCGTGCCACAGTCTAGTAGGACAAGGTTGTGTGAAAATCAACATTAGATGCATCTGATAAGCATCAGGTTTGTGTAGATATGGTTGTGAAACACAAACAGGAAGACTAATCAAATTCAGACCTGAGTTTTGAAAGCTGCCTCAACATCAAGGGAGATGGGACCAGTTATAGTGAGCAGGTCATTCATTATTCCCGCTGTTACATTAACTCTCATCCAACACAAGAGTGCGTAGATTTGTTTTATTTGTGCATCTTGGGGCATGTTTGTGTTTGAGCTTGTCTGCATTACATTACATTCATCAGAAGAGACTTTCACTGGAAAGAGAAAAGAGAAGCCCTTTTCAATAACACAAGGTCTCCAGATGCACATACACACACACACACACACCAGCTTTTGTCACCTGAGGGAAGCTCACGCTTTAGTGCAAGAACAAAAGGTAACTTCTTCCGTGAAATATAACACCTTAAAGACTGTTTGAGCTGTGTGTGAAAACTGACCCACATAAACAAGGCGTCATGGGTTATATGAGGCAAATTTGTTATTCTGTGGCAAGGCCCACTGCTCAGCTCTTCATCCCAACAGAGTGGTTTTGGATGATTAGAGTGAAGACCACTAATATTCTGTTGAAGTTCTAGCCTATAATGGTCTTCTGCTGAACTTGCTTCAAACATAACGGAAGCAGGTCAAACACAACTAAATTGGAGAATTTTTTTAACATTTCAAAAAGGAAAACATTAAAAAATGCATTTTCTGCCTTAGCCTTGAGAGCTGCTGCCTTTTCATCTAGCATGACTTAATTTGTAATCTTCAAGCACAACCAGAGAGGCACAGTATAATATCCTGCAGTAGAGTCTATCATTCCCTCAGAATGAAGCTCATAGTTGTGAAGATGACGCAGACTGCATGGGAGATGGAGCAAGGTTATAATGCTGGATGTAGTGTGTGTATCTGTGTGAATGAATCTGAGGTGGCCCTATTCCTTTCAGTTTTGTTGAGCTTAGGAATGTAGAGGTGTTCCCAAAGTTGTCTTTTTCCAGGAAATGAAAGATCTCCTTACTTCCTGCCACAGGAATGTCAGCAAATATCAAACGCCAGCAGGAGGACTCACTCCGAGACTGCACAAGAAGAATTACTTGAAAATCAAAATTAATTATTGTTATTGTCTCTGTAATATCACAGTGATATGATTAAACATTTCCTCAGTGAAGTCTTACAAAAGAACTCAAAATGCCTTTGTGTCAGCAGAAGTGTGTTTATCATCACATTGTGTTACCAGAAAGGTATCCATACAGCTGCTCCTCCTGTGTGCCGCTCACCTCAGATGTTTTCAGCCTCTGGCCTTTGTTGTTGACACATGTGATGAGGTCATTTCAAATATATCAACATCCACTAAAAGTGATGTGATGTCAGGCTTCATTCATCACGTATTACACAAGCAGATAGTTTTGCGGTTTAAAGTCATGCCTGCAGGTTCAAGTCACAGTAAACTATTGCTATTACATGATGTTTTTATCAGATGGCTTCCTTAGATTTTGATCATATTTCATATGAACTGATGAATGCTAAGAATGATTTTGTAAAGACAATAAATGGATAAAATTGTGTATAAATGAGATGTTAACCTGAAGGATAGCTTGATGATGGAAATGATGAAAGCAGTTACTTTAAACAGAACGTCATAAAATTAGGTTTTGTTAAGGATCTACATAATTTGTTGACTTTTTTCTGTTTATTCCACACATTATCTAATGAAAATTATGCTTGTCAGGCTTTTGTCAAGTAGGCCTATGAGACCTTTAAACACGTCACCTGATCATTTTCACAGACCTAACTTGTCATCTCTATAAATATGTCACACACAGTTCATGTTGTTTACCAGTTGGTACATTAAATTAGGGCCCGTTCTGATTGTGACAGCATGAGATTTAGTCTAGAGTTTCTGTTAGCTGATAAACGGGTCACTTCCCACCAGGTTCTGGTCTTTGTAGTTCGCAGCAGGACCTTCAAAGTTGAGAGGTCACACACTTCAGTGGGCATAGCTAATCCTGTCATCTGGACTTTGGTCTGAATTCCTCTGTGATGAAAGTCTGTGTGTCAGTTTATGGACATGACACAGCATGACATCGCAGGGTAGTCTGGATGCTGGAGGCTGAGTAATGGCCTGTAAAATATACTCTTGACACACATGCTGGATTAATGTGACTTTGGTGTCTTGCATTCCTCAAGAAAAATCAATATCAGCTGTTTTTGTGTAGAAATTATCCTACCATACAGTGTTACCCAACATAATTCCAGTATTTGCTTATTGATGCTGTGCCCCGAATCAACAAAATGGTCAAGTTGTATTTCAGTGTGTTATAGTCCAACAGCTTTATTACTCTTGTTGTATTCTAGTTGCAATGAAGAGTAAAATCTGGGAGAAGATGGAAGGATGCTGACTGTGTTTTTTCTGTTTTCTCTGAACAGATCGTGAGGACCAATCAATCCTTTGCACGTGAGTACTGCAACTCTTAACCCTCCTAACTCTCCTCTACTGTCCTCTACTCTCCTCTACTGTACTCTACTCTTGAGGTCACTTCTCTATTAGGACAGATGGTTGTTCTGTTCTTTAAGGTGGTTCTAGTGATAAAGCAGCTTGATGGGCTGGAAAATTAAACTGTCTCTCACCTTAATAGGATTATCTTCAGGGTGGGAAATTAACTTTTTAAAATGTGATCATCTACCAAATGTTCAAATTCACCAGCCACTAAATAGTAAATCATTATTTTGTGTCTAAAATCTGCCAGACACTTTAATATTTTACCAGCATTTGGCTGGTGGCTGGTGCTAATTTCCCACCCTGGTTATCTTATATAAAGGCAGAGTCTCACTTCTTGTTCTCAATTATTTAAGACACAGTTACAATGAAAGTGCCTAGTGGTCCTTTCCGGTTTTGTCTTATTGAATTAACCCCTTTTCTATCTCCCTTCATGTTTCTCTCACCCTGAATCAGTTGACCAGCTCCCTTCATCCTGCTGTGTTTTATTTAAAGACTGGTTTCAAGTAGGTTTTTGCAGATGCTGGGTTGTGCTGCAGCTCTTCCCAATACTGAGGAAGTTATGAGTGTGGTTTAGTGCCCTGCCTTCACCGTCTATGGCAGAGAGTAATTAGGTGCCACACTCCTACAGTGTGGCTCGGGTTGACGCTGCCAATGAACAGACAAGAGCTCTTGCATAATCTGCCCTAAATTCGTAAAACTACACCCCCTGTTGGTGACAGCAGAGCCACAGTTTAATAAGTAGAGTGGTCTCACAGTTTAGGGAGGCTGCTTTCTCGCTGTAAAAACATTTCTGTTGATTTAACTGAGGAGACATCAGTTTGAAGTGTGTACATTTTTTTATTGAGATAACACAGAGAAATACTTTGGTGATTAAACTCCATCAAAACAAATCATCTTCAAAAGGAAATGTATGCCCATGAAGATGGAAGATACAAGTAGAATAGACCCAGTACATGGAAACAGGAACCTCATAGTTGAATCTTCCAGAACAATCTGAAGATCAAGTGCAAGTAGTAGTAATAGTAAATCATGTGCTGTGATAGTCGTCTGAATATTTTCATTTAGTTGAAGAGATGAAGCATCACTTGGTGTCAATACTGTTTCAGATGCTACATTTCCTCCAAAGAAGATGAATCCTCATGTAACACTAATAAGAAAAAAAAAATCATGATGTTTCAGAAGGAAAAATGTGAATATATCAACACAAGTTATCTGACTGCGATCTGCAAGCCGGCTCACCACCTGTGTTTATGTAGCTCTGACTCTCCTTAGTCTTAGAATAAAAAAGGCTGCATGAACTTCGCAACAACCACTTTTAATCCAGTTAAAATAACACAAGCCTATTCAGCATAGCATAGAATTATAGAAGGTCTTTCTTGTTCGCTATGTGGTATGTGGTTTAGCAGTGATGTGTTCAGAAAAACATTTGCAGACCCGTGGTCTTGTGTGAATGGTCAAAACCTGGTATTTACTTGTGTCTCTGTATTTACTGATGAATAGTTTGCAAATCTACAGTTTCCCTTTGGCTGCAATTTCCCTTCAGGATTAATAAAGTCCTATATCTGTCTATCTTGTCTCATATAAATAATCAAATCTGTGTTCACTATCCCTTGTCATACACAGGATTTGAAAGTAAGAAGGTATTACAGTCACTGCTGTCAGCTGTTAAAAATAGGCTTTAACTCCTAGATCACAGTCAAAACAAGCCGCAGAGATGATCTTTTGATTGATTTAGTTTATGACACTGTAATGAAATACACCAGTGAAAAGTAGCTGTTATGTTGCATTATGTCTACATGCTGTATCCCAAAGCACAGAACAGGGAGCGGCCCATGAGATGGGAAACTTGTAGAATCTCTCACTTAAGAGTTGAGGATACTGTTGACCCTCTGACGTGTGAGAAAGACAAGTTGTGAGAGAGTGATCAACAGAGGATGTGAGGCAGGAGGTACAGAGGCCCTTTTCACACCTGCCATTAAAAATCGTTTTGGGTGATCCAATCACAAGTGGACAGCTCTAATACAGATGTGAATGCACCCAAGACACATTGAGGGCGCAATGACCGGTCACTCAGACTACATTTGGAGGTGGTTTTGGCCACCTATGGCCACATTCTTTTAGATGTGTGTACATGAATGTATCCTGGGCACATTGAAGGACCACCTACTCATCTTATGTCCTCTTCATAAGCGGAAGTACATACACATTTGCGTGCCAACAGCATCATATTAAAGTGTGAAATAGGGTTGCAATAAACCCTTATTATATTAATAAATTACTCTTATTGGCTTTTTTTAACAAGTGTAGCTGTTGCTGTCTGTCTCTCCTCCACTCTGCTCTGTGTGTGTGGAGCCGGAGAGGCTGAGCTTTGCCCTCGGTAAAACACAGAGAGCAGAGGAGAGGAGAGAAACGTAGCACGATCATAAATGACCACGAAACGCAGTAGAGACTATGTTTATTTATGTTATTTACCTAATTTATGTGCACTTGTTTCATTTCAGCTCAGTGTGAGTCTCTACTGAAAATGGAAATGATGAACGTGTTTATTTGCATATAGAACAGGGAAGTGACATCTGATCACAAGTGATCACTCGAGACGCATGTGGAGACGCTTGTTAATGCCAGGTGTGAACTGATGTACTTAGAGCTGTCCACTTGTAATCGGATCTCCCAAGATGCTTGTTAATGCGAGGTGTGAACAAGGCCAGAGAGTTCACAAATTGAGGAGCCCCGCTGTAAGTGACCCCATAACCTCACATGTTCACACCTTGTCTATAGGAGAAATGATGTGAGAAAGTCAGTAAGTGGTTATTTCCATGAGAAATATTCCGACATGAGATTCCTTGACTCCTCTAAAACTATGAAGACATCAAGCCAAACTGTGATGTTTAACTGACTTGACCTATATTGCTATGCCTGTATCCAGTGTTGGAGGACTCGCCCATCGAATTCTAGTGCGGCATCTAAAACTGCAGTGTCCTATGTGCAGCAGAGCTAATAGCCAGCTAGACTAAAGCCACTGGCATGTAGCTAGATGTAGTGTTACTGGCCTGGTTTCGGTGTTGGCCCTGGTTTCCTGGGCTCTGGGACCTGACTGTGGGAGCTGTGGATGGCCCTGCCTGAACACACAGCTATCATTAGAGACGGCCCAAAAGCAGAGCCTGGAAACTTTGGAGACTGGCCCACTAAACCACAAAGTTCTCCAGTAAAACAGACAGACGAACATAAATGTGGAAAACAACAACAGACAGCCTGATGATCATACACTCTCTGCTTCTCCCTCTCTCTTCCTTTTCTTTTTGTTCATTGTTTCCTTGGAGTTCATCCAAACACCCCTAACTGACATAATGATGAGTTATTTTGGTTACGGTTTTACAGTGTTTTGTGTGTACCTTGCTAAATTGCGGGTAACTTACACAGATTGTTTCCTGTAATTTGGCTCTGTCTCACAAGTCAAAGCTAATACTTCATGGTTGCAAACAAAGGGTGTTTAATTATTTTCTGGAAGTGGGGAGGAAGACAGAAACTAAAGTGAAAGGAGAGTCTGTTTTTTTTCTCTTACTCATTCTTCATTCACTCACTGGTCCGTGCGTCTATGCTGTCTAACCCCTTTGTTTTCAGAGGTGAATCAGGCGCTGGCAAGACCGAGAACACGAAGAAGGTCATCCAGTACCTGGCCCACGTTGCCTCCTCACACAAAGGACGCAAAGACCACAACATTCCTGTAAGAGCCCCACTGCCTACATTTTTCCACATTTTGCCAAGTCTGGGCTTTCTGTTTCTCCTCTCCTCTCCTCTGCTCTCCTCTCCTCTCCTCTGCTCTCTTCTCCTCTCCTCTGCTCTCCTCTCCTCACCTCTCCTCTGCTCTCCTCTCCTCTCCTCTGCTCTCCTCTCCTCTCCTCTGCTCTCCTCTCCTCTCCTCTGCTCTCCTCTCCTCACCTCTCCTCTGCTCTCCTCTGCTCTCCTCTCCTCTCCTCTGCTCTCCTCTCCTCTCCTCTGCTCTCCTCTCCTCTCCTCTGCTCTCCTCTCCTCACCTCTCCTCTGCTCTCCTCTGCTCTCCTCTCCTCTCCTCTGCTCTCCTCTCCTCCCCTCTGCTCTCCTCTCCTCACCTCTCCTCTGCTCTCCTCTCCTCTCCTCTGCTCTCCTCTGCTCTCCTCTGCTCTCCTCTCCTCTCCTCTGCTCTCCTCTCCTCTCCTCTGCTCTCCTCTCCTCACCTCTCCTCTGCTCTCCTCTCCTCTCCTCTGCTCTCCTCTCCTCTCCTCTCCTCTCCTCTGCTCTCCTCTCCTCTCCTCTCCTCACCTCTCCTCTGCTCTCCTCTGCTCTCCTCTCTCTCCTCTCCTCTCCTCTCCTCTCCTCTCCTCTCCTCTCCTCTCCTCTCCTCCTACACATCATTATTATATTTGAATGAAATGTAATTTTACTCTGCTCTAGTCAAATCTAAAGTGCATAGCTTAGTTTTCATATTTAACTATTAAAGAGTTGTGTGTTAATCAGCAGCTAACCTAATAGATTTTAATGTAACCTGACTGATCACTGCTCCTGCTTCATGTCCAGTGCCTCTCTGTGAGAGTGTAGCCAGTGTGTACTGGTGGTGTGTTTCCTGTGGCTTGTGTCTGACATGAGCGCTTCAGGTTTTAACACTTGCATTTGTTTATCCATAACAAACAGCCCGAATCTCCCAAAGCATTCAAGCTACAGGCAAGTGTATCTCCTGCTGTCTCAAAGAGAGTGTGTGGTCAATTTTGGTGTTTGCGTGTGTATGTGCATGCTCTTCTCTCTAAATCTCCGCTGCTTTCATAATGACTTTGACAGACTAATCTAAGCTTTCTTTATGAGGTATTTGTTTGTGCTGGCTCAGTCTCCTCACATGATTATTTGAAGCCCAGTGAATCTGCCCTTAATCCAGCAGGCTCATGATAATAAAACATTTTGTTTTATCAGTTGGTTCAGGTTAAGTTGAACAGTGGAAATTAAGAAATTTTATCAGAAGCATATGTCAGTCAAGTGCAAATAAGTAGCTGTCATTAAATGTGTTGCGCATTAACTGACTCTGTATTGCCTTTTTGTGTACAGTACCAGTCAAAAGTTTGGACACACTTTCTCACTCAAGGAAATGGGAAACTTTTGACTGGTACTGTATGTTTGTCAGTCCTATGTTTCTGTGATTCACATTTTAAATGAACACGGTCTTTTGGAAAAGCACATGAACTGTGTGAAAATCCAACCACAGCCACAAACATCTCTCCTCAAATGTTTTATGCCAAGCTTCATCTTTACATTTTAGCCCAGGTGTGAAAAGACAGATATAAAAGATGTTGGTCAATCCTTTCATATATTTATGCATGTTTTCCATTGTTGATGTGCTCTAGATGCATGCATGTAGTTTGAATGAATAATAATAATTAATAATTAATTTCTAGCTTGGCCTATTCTATTCTATTCTATAGCCAAGCTAGAAATTAATAATGTTACTCCTGTAACCAACTCTGTCCTTCAATCCACATGTGGCTTTTATTGCACAGTCAATAACCAAACACAGGAGATGTTTCTCTGTTCTTGGATGTTATAGCCTCACCTGATTTTCAGACTTAAATTCACATTGGTTTTGTCCCAGATATGATTGAGACCCCATCTTCTGTTTCACATGCCCTCTACATAACTTGATATTTTTTGGCTCACCTCTTCTCTGTTTGATTTATCCAGTAGCTATTTTTCTTTCTCCCCTTTAAACCAATACCTGATGTTCCGTGTCTTCTGTAAATCTAATAACTATAGAAGCAGAGTGACTCCTATAGTCTGCAGCTCTGAGCGCACACAATCCAGGTGAATGCTTGTTTAATATGCTGCGTTTTGGTAGCTGTAAGCAAGTAGCTGAAACTCAGTGCCTCGGTAGTCCCCTGCCAGAATACACCATCCACACTGACCTCCTTAATGCTGCTCTCCTTCTGTATTGCATTATGGCTGCCTCTGAGCAAAGGCCAGAGGAATGTAGAACCAGGGATCGAGGATCGGGGGAGAGCAAAGATATGATGGAGGAGAGGAGTATGGAGGGGGGTGAAAAGTAGTGGAGAAGATGTAAAGCAGATCAGAAGAGGACAAATGGGAATACCTGTTTGTTTTATAGTTATACAGGGATGCGTGCACTGGTGTCTGTGTTATTACATGTCATTTAGAGCTGGAAAGATTAAGGGGAAAAAAGGAGAGATGGGGAGTGAAGGAGGAGAGTTGGAGAGAGAGTTCCCTACTCCCTATTTCTGTCAGTAAATCCCGTATTAGTTTTACTGGAGCTCTTCTGCATTTAGTTATCAACACATTCAGACAGACAGAGAAGACGGCACAAAGATGTCAAAATGCTGCATGAAAGACCAAACTACTCTTAATACTTGTATTTCCTTTGGCCCATAAGTTTGGCCAACCAACTTCTTCAAGCAAGTTGAGCTGATGTTATCATATAGGGCCAAGAGACAGTCAAAAGTACCCTTCTTTTTTTTTACAACAAATTCTTTACTTACTTCTATTCACAACTTTCTGAAGAGTAGTTTTTCAATAAAAGTTGTATTAAAAGAAAGGTTAGGTTAAATGTTTGCTTGTCTAAGCACCGGATCCTGGCAAGTAAGATGTAATGGTGCAATTATGGTCATGATGGAGGTAGATGGGTCCAAGAGTGGACTTTAAAGTGTAGTTATAGGATCAGATTGTAGTCATGGTTTAGATATTGATTGTGCATGGTGATTCGGGGGGCACCACTTATTTGCCCTCTTTCTTCTCTCTGTTGTACTCTTTCCTTGCTCCATGTCTGCTACAGGAATTCATATTGTCAATCCAACTTATCAGGTCTTCTGCTTAACATCACATCTCAGAAGGGTTATAGGTATTCCCATATTTATTTTTGATGGCTAGTACCGAACGGCCTACAGCATCAGCTAGCCAGGCAGCAAATCAGGATGTGATGTGCTGTGCCATGGGTGGTGACACTAGCAGTAGGAGCTATTTCTGTAATGCCAGTGCCCTGGATAGAGCAGATTGCGTCATGTGTAGGGGAACTGGAGGTTTTGAGGGCTGTAGGGAATGTCCCAACCGCCTATCAACCCAGGTTTTGAGATTTGGGAGGAAGCCATCATTACCTCCATGGTGGTACAGTCTGCGGATATATAGGGTATATCATCACCACCAGAGGAATGTGCAGGGCAGAAGAAGGCTCTCCCTCATCAACGCTAACTAACCACTTACTATAGGGTTTGTGTCAAAATATATTTGCCATATTGCCTATGTGGTTTCAAGGGTTCTGTCAAACTGTTTGGTTGTCTTGGCCCCTTAAACTTGTCGGGTTCCCTAGACAAAAATCACATTGTACTGCAGTTGACTAAAGTAAAGCCAACAGAGCCATGATAAATTACTGACTGTCTGAAAGATCCGTTTAGCATATCGAGACAGCTACATTTTTGTCTAGCTACTCTGTTATGGAGAATTGATTTTGCCATGCCAGCTTATGTATGTTTTGGCAAACACAGAAAAATATGACCAGTGATAAAAAAGATTCATCACATGATGCCAGCCGTTGGAAATTTTTGACGGCTAGTTGGCTTCTTACCTCTCTGTCTTTCTCTACAGGGTGAGTTGGAACGCCAGCTCCTGCAAGCCAACCCCATCCTTGAATCTTTTGGCAATGCCAAGACAGTGAAAAATGACAACTCATCCCGCTTTGTGAGTGTTCTGTTCCTGTTTAATTGATCATTCTCTTGATTTAAACATGTGGACAGAAAGTATCCAGTAGAGAAACAGATTTATGTCAACTCCACCTTCACTGTCAGTGCAGTTTACATTGGCCTTAACAGATGTCTACAATGAAATGTACATAATCCAAATCCAGCTTTGAAACATTCATGTTTTTATTCACCACTTCCCAAAGATAACAGTATTACTGTATGTTAAATATTTGTAATATGAGATATAAGTAAAAACAAAAATTAGATAATCAAATTAAACCAGTTTTATATCTCTAAGAAAACACTTTTTTATCCTGTCTTGCAAAGGTTCAATTTGTGCTGATTTTGACATTACTGAATTATATGCACTAGTGTTAGTTAATATTTAATTCATATTTCTTTGTGGCTGTAATGATTTTAATTGTTTCTTTTTAGTGGATTAGATTAAAAATAATGTTTTTTGTTCTTAAATCTTGTCTTATAAACATTTGTTCTCAATTTTTTTCCTAAAACATCTACTGTTATAAAGTGAACTGATTCAGTGCTTCTAATATTTTGTAATCTCTGATTACGTAGTGATGACTTACAGAATCACAATAATTCTCTCTCAGAGCATTCAAAATATTTTTTATGTGACTAAGTTAACCATGTGGCCAGATTTACCACCATGGTGCTCAGTCCACATGAATCACAGGCTGTCTCAGACCAGAAGCAATGAAGACCAGTAGACAGATGGGCATACATATTCACACACATTTACACACACACACGTTCACTGTCAGGAAACCACAGACATGCCTGAGATTCCTTCTCACGCGTTAACCTGGCTTTTCTTAATATAGGCATTTTGTTCTTCACTGTATATCTGTCATGTGCAAGAATCCACAAAGTGGTATTTAAAACCAACAGTGCCTGAAGGTTAAAGAAATACATAGCAGACAGATGCAGACACACAAACACATACAGTACAGTACAAAACATAGACTTTCAAATTAACCTGTGTTTTAACAAGTTCAGCAATGTTTTAACATAAATTTGCATCTTGTGTCCTGCAGGGGAAGTTCATCAGAATCAACTTTGACGTCACAGGCTACATTGTTGGGGCCAATATTGAAACTTGTATCCTCATTACTGGGGCAGGCTGAAGGAGCAAAAGGACAAAGTATTGTTTCAAACACAGCAAAGACAGATAAAAGATAGCGTACATATTGAGTTTAGAGCTGAGAGCAGGGGTTAGGCCACACGACTCACTGCAGCTTATGCTTAACCACAAGAATGCAATTCCTCTTCTGTGTATTCCTGAGTGAGTTGGAGGGTACAAAGCTCTAAAGAAAACAAGTTTTCATTGTAATTTCTCAATTTTATTGAAAGAGGTCATATTATGTCTGTTTCCCAGTTTCTCAATATTTTCATTTTCATGGTCTATTTGCAAACATTTGCATGTTTTTATGGTCAAAAAGTACCTAGTTACAGCTGTACAAGCCATGGATGCAGCCCCTCTGTCTCACTCAGCCTGAAATGGGCTGTGTGCATTTCTCCGTGGACTGAGCTTTTTTAAAACTTCCACAGTATTTATATAGCACCTAGACCTCCTTTATAATTGAAAAAGAAATGGAAATCCTCCTTTCTACAATATGTCCCCTTTAAGTTTACTTCTGCCCGGTGAAAAGAATAATAGTTAAAGTTCCCTGGGATAAAATTTTTATTGTTGCAACACTTGTAGAAAGAGTAAAGACTTGATCACCCAATGATTTGTAGGCTTCCTCTAGCATCCAGGTTTTCTAAGAAGATTGAATGCGTATTTTAGGAGAATTCTTGTCTTTTCTGTGGCTAAATTGAGCTGTCTTTTCTCATATTTAGAAATTTAATTATAATGTGTACATTTTTTCTAATAGTTTCAACAGTATCAGTCACTTGATTGTCATGTTGTTATTTCCTGGTCAGTCCTTAACCTTTGTTCTCAGACCTTCTGGAGAAGTCAAGGGCCATCAGACAGGCTAAAGATGAGAGGACCTTCCACATTTTCTACCGCCTCTTGGCAGGAGCTGGAGAGCATCTCCGAAGTGAGTGTCTAACCACTGCTGTAAGGAGCAGTCAGAGTAAACAAAGACCAAAAACAGTGAGGTCTCATGTTTGTGCTAATTTGCCTCAGGCAAGAGAGCAAGTTAAAGAAAGCTGGTTTGAATTAGCACCGGGCAACTAATCTTTCTCTTGTTAACTTTTAATTTGGCTTGTTAGTACATTGTTTCATGATGATGTAGAAGGGTTTTAGACTCTTACAATTCAACACTTAAAAGCATATTTCTCTTATGAACTAGTGGATTTAAAAGCTCACTCAATCTCTCCTTAACTTATGTATTTACTCACTGTATCTAGTTGTTTTGACCGAAACTGGATACAAATACAGCAGCTACTTCACTGTAGTCTGATCATTTTCTGACAACTTAAATTGTTACTTTTAAGGGTAAAAACAATACACATCATGGTCTTAATAGACTTAAGACTTTTTTTTAGAAAGTATACACTGAAAAAATTCAAACATGCAGTAAAGTACATAAAAACTACAAGAACAAATAGCAAACAACTAAAAGCTTGAATTAGATGATATTGATTAAAATTACCATTAAAATAATTAAATGTTTTTCTTTTAATTCTTTCATTTCCTTGTCTAGCGGACCTGCTCCTCGAAGGCTTTAACAACTACCGTTTCCTGTCAAATGGTAACATTCCAATCCCTGGTCAGCAGGACAAGGACAACTTCCAGGAAACGTTGGAGGCCATGCACATCATGAGCTTCTCCCACGACGAGATTATCTGTGAGTAGTGGTTCCAGATGTGCAACGATATACAGTTGACTCTTATTCTCCTTCTCTTTCTATAATTACATACCTCTTTTCTTCTCTTACTTTGCCATTTCCTAATCCCCACCCCCTGCCCCATGAGGATCAATAACGTGTTATTTTATCCTCGGCAGGCATGTTGAAGGTGGTCTCTGCAGTGCTGCAGTTTGGCAACATTGTCTTTAAGAAAGAGAGAAACACCGACCAGGCCTCCATGCCTGAGAACACAGGTAAACACCCAACATCCAGTCAAAACCATCGCTAGTGTCAATCATGATTCATGGATCTACAAAATAAGATGAGTGTCACCCCTCAGCGTCCACCACAACAGGTGTGGAAACCAAATCCACGTCATACATGCTCAAAATTTTTTCCCATAGACTGTGAGCACATGCTTTATTAGACACGTAATTACACCGAAGTGAGATTGTGTGTCTCTTGGTATTGGAATGCTTGTAATGTGTGAATCTATCCGTCAGATCTGTTGGCAGGCAATATATCAGAGTGTCACCACCATCAGATGTCCCTACAGTCTATACTCCTGTCACATATGACTCAGTATAAGACAGGAGGAAGTCACATAAAATATACATATGACATAGTTGATTAGTATTCTGTCTTGGGGTCAGACCCATTAAACATACTGCTCTTGGTTTCCTTAGAACCTAAATAAATATCTCAACACAACCAGGATCTGCAAAATCTGGGTATAGTCATATATCCTGGATTGTTAAAACAGAGTAAAGCCAGTGTTGCTCTCAGGCTTATTTATTAGATTTTTGACTTAATTATTTGAGCCTAGCATCAAACTTAGGTCAGATTCTTAAGATAGTTACAAATACGAATGTTTTTTATGAAACGTGATGTTGTATATGTGAACTGGTATGAAGTTTGCATTTATATTAAAGCAATAAGTTGCATGCTCCCTGCTTCCTTGCACTCCCAGCGGCCCAGAAGCTCTGCCACCTGCTTGGAATGAATGTTATGGAGTTCACTAGAGCGATCCTCACCCCGAGGATCAAAGTGGGACGAGACTATGTGCAGAAGGCACAGACCAAAGAACAGGTAAAACACTATTAATGAGGTTTATATCTGATTTCCATGTATTCATTTTTCAGCTGTAAAATGAATTAAAACATCATATCTGAAAAAGTTCAGTTGTACTGATTGTACTGATACAGATTTTAAAGTTCAATTCTAGTTGTATATCTGTGCTTTGATATCTTTCTGTCTAAAGTACACCTCACTTTTGCAAAGTTACAGGACATAGGATATGTTTAGGCAGGTCATCTAGACCATCTGGATAATGGTTTGTCTTGACTGTAGCTTGTGGTCTGACATCATACTGTCATAAATCCAAAACACACTATTTAAACGAAAACAGCAACTCGTTAATATTCTTATAGTTGCACCCATGGCATTTGTGTGTTTCGTGGTTACTCTCCTTGGTGGTTCTACCCTCTCTGTTTTTCCCTCAGGCTGACTTTGCCATTGAAGCCCTGGCCAAGGCAACATATGAGCGGCTGTTTCGCTGGCTGGTCCACCGCATCAACAAGGCCCTAGACAGGACTAAACGTCAGGGGGCATCTTTCATTGGCATCCTGGATATAGCTGGCTTTGAGATCTTTGAGGTGCTGATTGTGATGCTTTAACACAAACAAACTACAGTAGTTTCCACAAAACAAAACTACCTTCTATTCCTTATCGTAGATTTGTTCTTTCACACATGGATTAAACAGAATCCAATGATCCAGCTTGTCTGATCAATAGAATTTTCTATTAATTTTATCAATTCATAGGGTTTCAAGAACACACTTAATCTGATGATATTAACAAAACATGAACTGCTTGTGAAGAGGCCACCTAAAGAAAAACAAGGAAACATTTCAATATTACTTACTAACTTGACTTCTGCTTCATGCTTTCCTTTCAGCTGAACTCATTTGAGCAGCTGTGTATCAACTACACCAACGAGAAGCTGCAGCAGCTCTTCAACCACACCATGTTCATCCTGGAGCAGGAGGAGTACCAGAGGGAGGGCATCGAGTGGAGCTTCATCGATTTTGGTCTCGATCTGCAGCCCTGCATTGACCTCATTGAGAGGCCGGTCAGTGGCCTCCGTCTGTGTGCATTTGTGTGACTGTGTGTGTCTGCTTATGAATACATTTGTTTAATGAAATCTGCCTTCTCAGACTAACCCCCCTGGTATTCTCGCTCTGCTGGATGAGGAGTGCTGGTTCCCCAAGGCCACAGACAAGACCTTTGTAGACAAGGTGCTCCAGGAGCAGGGCACACACACCAAGTTTCAGAAGCCACGTCAGCTCAAGGACAAGGCTGACTTCTGCATCATCCACTACGCAGGGAGGGTATGTATTTCAGGTCCATTAAGGTGCATCCTGACTATTCTCTTGGGAACTAGAGTAGTATGCCACTACTGTTAGCAGACAGCATGTCTCTTTAAAACTAAAAAAATGCTGTGTGCATTTTTGAAAGCCATTATAGTCAGTAGTTCATGTCTCCTTTACAGCTTCTGATTCGTCCATGTTCTCTTTGTTTTGTGCAACAACTCTGTCTGGTCTGTGTTTTGAAACCTCTCTCGGAGGCAGACTTCACTCCTCTGAAGGCAGTTAACCAGGTCATTGCCTGAAAACAAAAGCCCAGTTGTCATACTGCTGCTGGAGGAAACCCACATCTGGTTCACATTGGTGTGAAATTGAGTCTTTGGTGCCTGGTGGTTACATAACAGAGGCTTTCAACTTTCACCGTTGTGTGGTGGTCTGCCATCTGTTAAGAGAAAACAATACTCCACAACATTCCAGAGAGGACGCTTGTCAGTCGCAGCGTGGAAGCTGATATCATCCCTAGAGTGATAGTTTAATCAGGTTTAACTGTTTTCTTTTCCTCTCTTGCACATGTGTGTATGAACACAGTGGAGAGCATCAGTCAGTCATGTCTAAACATCAGTCCTGGACCTGAGCTTTACCATGACAAACAGGTGAAAACCTCAGATCTAGCCAGATATTAAGTATCAAATATTCAGTACTGGAGCCAACATTAAATTTGAACTTCATAAAATAAATCCTGCATGACAGAGTGATACTGAAGAGGAAAATAAGTGCAAACATTGTGAGTTTGCTTTTCCAGGATCCTGATGAAACCCATATGGAGATCTTACATTCCTCATCTCAGGTTCCTGACCGTGTCAATTACTTGTTACGTTCTTCTCTACTCCAACACTCTTTAAAGTGTGCTAGTATGTTAGTCATGTCATGTTACAGAGACTAATCCCATCAACACACTATGATCAAGTAAGGCCTGACGTGGTCCCAGGTGGGCACTGTGCTGTCAGTCAAATAAAATGTGTTTTTATTTTAACCCTGGTGCAGTTACCAGGTGGTTGAGGTATAACCCAACAATGATTCTTATTATATCAGTATTGTATGCAATTATTTGATATGATTATCTGAATGTTCTACTATGTATTTATGGTCCCATAGCAAATACAGCACATCTGGCACTTCCTGTAAGTTAACATAACTGGCGAGTGGTATTTGGAAGCACTATATTAGAGCCAGATCTAGCTGTCACTTTAGGCATACTACACAGACTGTTGCAGACAGGTGAAGCAACAGACCAGCAGCAATTAATCAGAGAGTGAAAGCCAATCCTCTGAAAGTGTATTTTGAAAGCCTTTTTTTCCCCTTTACACTGTTAACACTGGAGCATAACAGTAAGGAAGGTAAGGGGATGGGATGACATGTAACAAAGTTCATGAATGAAATCTGATTTGATGCTGAGTTGTTTTGATTTTCACTGACATGATGCCAAACCTTGCAGTTTTTCCTTTCTATCAATATTATAACAGGTGATGTGTGTGATTGTTGTTGGCATATACAGTACACGTTAGGTTGGGTTGTAAATGCATGTCTCTGCCATAAACTTATTCTCATTTTTATCATTTTTATTTAAAAAAAACAGTTCCATAATGCTGAGTCTGTATGTGTTTGAGTTTTTGTAGGAAAATGGAAATACAATGAAAGATTTTGGTGTGCAACTATTAAAATAATACTGTGGAATCACTGTGTTTACTTAGGTGGACTATAAAGCTGATGAATGGCTTATGAAGAACATGGATCCCCTGAATGACAATGTGGCCACGCTGCTGCACCAGTCAACTGACAAGTTTGTGGCTGAGCTCTGGAAAGACGGTGAGTCTCTTAACCATATTTTGCTGTGTAGGAGCTCATCAAGCTTTCAATTTTACACAAGTTTATTAAAATACAATTTTATCTGCTGTATAAATTCTAATGAACCTACATTTATCCATATCTGCCCAGAAGGACACATCATACATACTGTGTAGTGAAAAAATGAGACACAAAAAGAAAAGCATTTAAAAGAATTATTGTCTTTATCTCTTTTGGGTCTTTAGATGGCAATGTTGGTTTGTCCATCAATCAGTTTGTCCACCACTTTGGTCCAGACTAATAAATATCTCAACAACTATTAGATAAATTGTCATGAAATTATAAGTGTAGCAAATACATGTAAAACATTCCCATCAGCCTCAGTTGTACTTTGCGTTTAGTGATAACTAGTTAGTATGCTAATGCTCTAAACTAAGATACCTGTTAAACATTACTATGTTAATATTGTCATAGTGAGCATGTTAGCATGCTGAGGTTAGCATTTAGCTCAACGCACACCACCTGTGCCTAAATAGCCAGAGCTGCTAGCATGGCTGTGTGATGTTGCAAAGCATATCATCACTCAGTGAACTTCGTATTAGATGAAAATGGGGAATACATTCTCTCTTCTCTCACACTTCCGAGTTTCATCCAGCAGTGTGTTTCATGGTTTCTCTAATGTGGGAGTTTTGCCAACAAAAACACCAAATTTAAGTGAGGTAAACCAGAGCTGAATGACTGATTAATTGCTAATACTGTATTTTCTCTACATTGTTCATAGATTGGATGAAGTGAGCCATGGTCTTAAGAAACTTCATTTTAATTTGACTTTTGTTTTCTATGGAATCACAAACGGGTCAAATGGAAAGCAAATATTTATAAAACACTTTCTGGACTAATCTTCCTCCTGATTAATGATCAGCTATGATAACCCAACACTAACTTTAAATAATAACAAGGCTTTGGTATTATGCATGTACTATAGTATTCCAGTGGATGAACTGACGTTTACTCTTCAGTACACTTTTTTTTTAACACAGAGAACAACTAATGAATGTTTATGAACATTTGTATGTTAGTGTGAGTATGTGAAATGGGTGTTTGTAGGCTTTCTTTTTCTCTCTCACTCTCCTGTCTTCTTTCTCTGTCCTTGTCTCTGTTGCTGTAGACATTCAGACGTTTCAGAGAGCCTCTTTCTATGACAATGTGTCTGGGCTCCATGAAGCTCCAGGTGACTAATAGTAACAATTAACCTTCATGTACCACTGGCTTCTCCTCATCCTCTGCACGGGAGGGATCATTGGTTCCCTGTTGTGTCATGGCTGCTATGTGCACCCCTCTGACAGCTCCCCTGTGGCTTTGCATGGCTGTACTCCTGTTGTATTTAAAACATCTGATGTCAAAAACTTCCCTTCTTCCATCAATGCTGATGGGTTACTCCCACTTATTACTCCAATAACTATTGCTTAAATGTTAAGCCAGGCCAGGTAAGGCATTTCTTTTTGTATTTGTTTTGTGGTACAAAGTGAATTCACACAATGCAAAACAGATTGATAGCATTATTGTCAAAAGGCTGAAAATCTGAAACAGTAAATATTATCTTGGGCTGGTCAGATGGATGAATTATAAAGCTGCTTTTAGGGCCTGGTACATATTGACTAAAACATTTTTTATTTTAATGATTTGGTGGGACGCCATGTTCAGAGGAGGTGTCACAGTGCCTAAAAAGGGCAAATAGCCTCTATCCACTTTATGCAATGATTAGCAATCCACTGATTAACATATATTTAAATATAATACAGTGACTAAATAAAATTGTTTGCGTTCAACAGACTTAAACCAGTGTGTGTCAGAGCGAACAGCAGATGGAAATTACCAGTGTCCATATTTTAGGAGGATCATTGGATCCAGAGATGATTTAAGTTTACCTTGCGAGGCAGCTGGATTTGCGGGATTATGACATCACGAGATCATGCGAGAATCCATCTTGTCAGGCTTCAAATTATGCATTTGTGTCTGAACCACAGGTGGTTTAGACCAATCAGCCTCCTATGAGGATTCTTGTTTGATCTTGTGATCTCGTAAATCCAGCTGCCTCGCAAGGTAAGACGGTGATAGACAGTGATAGACAGATTGTTCATCCACCTGCCAAGCATTTTTTGAAAGTGTCTGCCCTTTTCCAAACAGTTTCCAAGGATGACTTCTCAGATGGTTCTGTGTAACAAACCATCTGGCACGTCAGGATAGATTTAAGTTCCCTCTTACTTAGTGCTGCCAATAACTAAAAGAGGGGAATATTTGAAGAACCTGCACACCAGATATCTGATCCATCTCACTGTTATTAATCCTTTTTTTTAGCATTTCTGAGCAATGTAGTGTTGCTGAATTATCATCCAGTTAAAGATTTAACCAAGAAAATCTTAATAGGGTCATGTCCTTGATTTGAGTAGAAGTTGTATACTAATTAAAGAGAAATTAAAACAATTTTTTTTTGTTATACTAAAAAGGTGCACAGCTTCTATTCATATTATGTTTTATAAACTTTGATTGATTAGTGCTATGATGATAAAGGGATAAGATGTAATTTTTATAACATCAGTGAATGTTCAACTTCAGTGCACCTAATTTGCATGCAATTTTTGATTAAATGCTGTGGTGATACACAGTGAAAAGCTGTTGAAATTTAGTTACGTACAACCAAGTTGCAGGGGAAAAAATGACGCAGCACTAGATGTGCAGAGTATCTATGGCACTGTTTTCAGTTTCAGAGTGCAAATTGGTCACAGATACTGCTGATGTTTCTGTTGAGTTGCTGAATAAGTCTCATCTTGTGTCACCAGTATTTATTCCTTGTGCTGTGGGGAATTTTTTTTCCCCTGTTTGCATAATGAAAGTAAATTAATGGAATAATCCTGCTCATTCTTGTTATTTGGGTTTGCTATTTGTTGTGATTCTTACAGATTTTATCCAGTGGTTGAAATCAAAATGCTTGATAACCTCCCTGTTTTGGCAATATTCAAATGTACGGTATGTTACATATTTAAGAGTTCATCTCTGTGTCCTGGCTGTATTAAGTAATCGACCGCTGTCTGATGAGCATCAGGACAAATCAGGTAGATCCAGTTTTAAAATCATTTTTGAATGAAGGACTGTTCAACAGATTGCTGGCTGGGACAAACCAGCTCTGTGTGTTTGTAATAACGTTAGCTTATAGAATCAAAACAGCTGATGGTCTCTGATCACAACTGATGTGACTGTTTTCAAAGCAGCAACATCATTGTCTGTCTTCATGCTTTATCACAAAAATAGAAAAGAGCAAATCCTGTTCAGTTTAACGTTTCCTGATGAATATCCGCATTGGATTTAAACACTAATACAAAACCTGAAAGACAATTTGTTGGCTTTTCTCTTTTCTACATATTATAATTACCCCGAGCGCATCACTTTGATGTATTTTACATACATCTATCAATAAAGATAGCATCACAAACATCACGTCAGCTACTGTATCTACCCCTCTGTTAATACAGTTATCTGTCTTTCTCTTCATCTCATCTTTCATCACCAGTTGACCGAATTGTGGGTCTGGACCAGGTTGCAGGCATGAATGAGACAGCGTTTGGTGCTGCCTACAAGACCAAGAAGGGCATGTTCCGCACCGTGGGACAGCTGTACAAGGAGCAGTTGTCTAAGCTGATGGCCACACTGAGGAACACCAATCCCAACTTTGTCCGATGCATCATCCCAAACCATGAAAAAAGGGTCCGTCTCAAGATTGTCACAGTTACCCTCAGTACAAGCTGGACTGATAGATATTGATATATGTACTGTTTGATAAAGCTTACTTGTGATAAGCTTGAATGAATTTTGCCCAAATGTAAAGTTTGTTCTTTAACCTTCTCAATTTTTTTTTGTTTTGTTTTTTCATTTTCATTCTCCTCTTGTTTTCATTCACCTTCTTTTGTTCCCCATCTCCTCCCTGCTTTCTTCTTTCTTCTTCACCCTCCTCACCCAGGCTGGAAAACTGGACCCCCACCTAGTTCTGGACCAGCTGAGGTGTAATGGTGTGCTGGAGGGGATCCGTATCTGCAGACAGGGCTTCCCTAATCGTATCGTCTTCCAGGAGTTCAGACAGAGGTAATGCTTTACCTCTGACTCAGTTAATGTCTGGTCATCACATGTCCTGTAAAAATGTGGAAAATTTAGATGATACAGTAAAGCATATAACTTTATTGTCATAAATAGATGACCATAATTGTCATAAATAGATAAATAATAGGTATAAAATATGACATGATATGGCTCTCAGAAACCTAGCAGTATGCTTTTTCACTCTGTTAATAAAAGAAGGATCTGGTCTCTGATATTCTTTCACCTTTGTGAAATTGTTTGATCTCTGTAGCTCTGTAACTGTCATTTAGGAGACGCAAGCCTCTACCACTTATTTCTCTCCCACGTTCTACATCTTATAGCTTTAGCCAGTTTGAAGCAACAAATTTATTTTTTTTTTGTCCTAGTGACTCTCTGTCCTTACAGTGGACTTCTCTCTCTGCTTTGTGTCCAGGTATGAGATCCTCACTCCTAACGCCATTCCCAAGGGCTTCATGGATGGCAAGCAGGCCTGCGAGAGAATGGTAAGGTCTTGTGTCTCAGTCGAGAACAAACGCAAATTATCTCGACTGCTGCCTCAGAGTCACACCGCTCACATTTGAAACAAGGCGCTTCATTTATTATGACTTTCTCAGGTTATAAGACAATGAAATAATCCAAATGTTCATCATTTGAGTGTAAAAACAGTCTAAATAAAGTATGAAGAACCACCTCATCTTTAAAGCAGGAATTTCTAAATATAAAATAGATTTTGTGAATGATCTAGTCCCATTACTACACAACAAAGAACAGTTATTAATTTAAGTCCTCTCATGTCTCCCCTTTCCTTTGGTAGATCAAAGCCCTGGAGCTAGATGGCAACTTGTTTCGTATCGGCCAGAGTAAGATCTTCTTCAGGGCTGGAGTCCTGGCCCACCTGGAGGAAGAGAGGGACCTGAAGATCACTGACATCATAATTTACTTTCAGGCCGTCTGTCGAGGATATTTGGCACGCAAGTAAGGGCTGTCTACTTAGTTATTTGTTTATAAAGGCCCAGAGTTAGTTTGAAGATTTTATCACAAAAAATTTGATTTGACTGTTGTCTCAATATTTGTTCTTTTCCTCTCTCGTAATTCTTCAGAGCCTTTGCTAAGAAGCAGCAGCAGCTTAGTGCACTGAAGGTTCTCCAGAGAAACTGTGCTGCATACTTGAAGCTGCGTCACTGGCAGTGGTGGAGACTCTTCACCAAGGTGTGTGCCTTTGTGTATATACATGCATGCTGCCAAGAATGTTTGTGCAGTGTGTGTCTGCCTATAGAAGTCACTACCCTTCTGGTAAGGATCGTGCCAGCATTGAGGTCCAAAGGAGAACTGGTCAGATTTATCAGAAGAGATACTATAATTTCCCATTTAAATCTAGCTCCAATATGTCAGCTAGAATGTGCTTCGTCTTCTGAAACATTTCTCTTCATCTGTACCTGCAGGTGAAGCCCCTGCTGCAGGTGACCAGGCAGGAGGAGGAGATGCAGGCTAAAGATGAGGAGCTGGTCAAGGTGAAGGAGAAGCAGACCAAGGTGGAGGGAGAGCTGGTGGAGATGGAGAGGAAACACCAGCAGGTCAGTTACAACTGCAGAAATACTCTGTTAGTGCCACATTTTAACAACATGAATTTTCATGATGCATAATTGAAGGCATTAACATTATTTATGTGTAGTTAATGGAGGAGAAGAACATACTAGCAGAGCAGCTGCAGGCAGAGACAGAGCTGTTTGCAGAGGCCGAGGAGATGAGAGCTCGTCTGGCTTCCAAAAAGCAAGAGCTGGAGGAGATCCTCCATGACCTGGAGTCCAGGCTGGAGGAAGAAGAAGAAAGAGGCCAGGGCCTGCAGAATGAGAAGAAGAAGATGCAGTCCCATATCCAGGTATATCCTAGAGATATGGAAATTTAAGTAGTGGTTGCTGAAAAACAATTTTTGCACTGTTGGAAATATATTTCAAAAGATTAGTCTTTGAAATTACTTTAAAAAAAAAAAGTTTGCTATGATTAAATACTTGTGTGTGTAGGACCTGGAAGAACAATTGGATGAAGAGGAGGCTGGCAGGCAGAAGCTGCAGCTGGAGAAAGTGACAGCTGAGGCCAAAATGAAGAAGTTTGAAGAGGACATTTTGCTACTAGAGGACCAGAACTCCAAGTTCATCAAGGTGAGAGAAAAGGGTCTACATTTCAACTACGGGTTTAGGATGCACAGAGATGTAGTGTAGAATTGTGAGGATTGGTTTTAAATAAGAGATGGAGGGTCTTTTCTCCTTTAATAAGATACAGTCAAAAGTTTCACAGCATTGAAACATGTTGACACTGATTTGAGAGGCTAGCTGTGCACTAACCTACCTGTATCTCTCCCCCATCTTCAGGAAAAGAAACTGATGGAGGACAGAATCAATGAGATGACCTCGGTGCTAGCTGAAGAGGAAGAGAAAGCCAAGAACCTGGGCAAGGTCAAGAACAAGCAGGAGATGATGATAGTCGACTTGGAGGGTAAATTAACAGAATGCATAGAACAGGAAAGCAGAATAAACTTGTTCAATACATGAGCCTGTAAACTTCAAACCATGCTCATGTTTCTTTGTGATTTAATAAACCATTGTTTATTAAAATTATTTCTAATTCAGAGAGACTGAAGAAGGAAGAGAAGACCCGTCAGGAGCTAGAGAAGGCTAAGAGGAAGCTGGATGGGGAAACGACCGACTTTCAAGACCAGATATCCGAACTTCAGGCCCAGACAGAGGAGCTGAAAGCTCAGCTGGGCAAGAAGGAAGACGAGCAGCAGATACTGCAGGCTAGGTAGGAGATACTGGGACCACCTGGGGGACAATGGAGCAAAACTGTTCAGTACAGGTCACATCACTTCACCAACAAAAGTATTACATAACTGCACGCGAGCTAAATATGGGTTCCAGAGTTTTAATATTGAGTCACTGAGATTCTGCTACATGAGTCAGTCTCAGATAAGTGCTGCATAGCTGTGCAGAACAGTCATCACACTAAACATTATTGCACGATTAATTCACACCTGCCAGTTTATATGACACATTTTATTGGACTGACAACACTGCAGACACTTATATCGCAGAGATCTTATAATTTAGTAAAAAATAGCCTGTGAGACTCATTGTCCTGCAGGCTGCCTCAACAAAACATATTCATCCACTGATTGTCACTGCATTGGAATGTGTTTGCGTCGTTTGACTGTATGATGGGTGGTCATGTAATTTGTGTGGTATTAATTAAGTTTAGTTCTTTGTAAGTTTAAAACCATGCATCTAAGCAGCCTGCATGCAGCTTATTTAGGAGTCTCCATCATAAGAAAACTGTTGGCATCAAGTGAGTTATGAAATAGTGATTTTGTCTCTGCTGCCACCCAGTGGCCACACAGCAGATGAGTTCACTCAAGGAACTGAATGTGTGTGTGTGTGTGTTAATCTTTTCAAGCAATAGTTTATTTATAAACACAAAAGTTAAAAAATGTAAAATGAGTGAAGAGCTAGAAGAAAGAATTTTTTTAATGATATTAAAATAAAATTCAGGCTGCAGCATATTTTTTGTGAGGTTCCCCGGTCATATTTTTTTCAATCATACCATCACAGTCACAATGTTTTTTTCACTTTGTATCTGGGATCTTGTTACGTGTTCTTCAATGTTCTTAATGTTGAACAGGGGTGAAGATGAGGTTAGCCAGAAGAACAACGCTCTGAAACAGGTGAGGGAGCTGCAGGCCCAGCTGTCTGAGCTGCAGGAGGACTTAGAGTCCGAGAAACAGTCCAGGAACAAGGCCGAGAAGCTCAAGAGGGACTTGAGCGAAGAGCTTGAGGCCCTTAAGACAGAACTGGAGGACACCCTTGATACAACCGCAGCCCAGCAGGAGCTTAGGTACTGCACTCTGCATTTTACTCCTTGATTTACATTTTTATAATAGACAGTGGTCTATCAGGAAACAGGAAAATTAAGTCTTTTCTGTGTCCTTATTCTTTGTAGGACCAAGCGTGAACAGGAAGTTGCAGAGCTGAAGAAAGCCATTGAGGAGGAGACTAAAAATCATGAGGGTCAGATCCAAGAGATGCGACAGAGGCATGCCACTGCCTTGGAAGAGCTGTCTGAACAGCTGGAACAGGCCAAGAGGGTGAAATACCTTTCCACAATCTACAATCTAATGTCACAGGATTATCAAATCCTTCAAAGAGATAGCGACATCACTTCATCATGTGACTACACTAATGTTTGCCGTTCATTATGTCCAGTTTAAGGCTAATCTGGAAAAGACCAAGCAGAGCCAGGAGAGCGCCAATAAGGAGCTGACCAATGAGGTCAAGAGCCTACAGCAGGCGAAGACAGAGTCGGAGCACAAGAGGAAGAAACTGGAAGGCCAGCTGCAGGAGTACATGGCCAGGGTCACTGAGGGAGACAGGGCCAAGGCAGAACTGGGTGAACGCACACACAAACTGCAGGTGAGGGGTGGAGATGAAAACATGCTTGATTTAAAACAGTGGAATCAATCCAAGTAAAATGAATACAATCAAAAATAGTGTTTTTTTCCCCCATATAGTGATGGAATCCATGTGTTTTAGGTGAAACTGGTACCACCTATGAGAAAAAATAAACCATATATTTGTAAATGTACTGATCATAAAGAAATATTGTCATTAAAGGTAGAGTCAGTGATTCTGGTGAAAGATTTTCAGCACACTTTTTGTCAAATTCAGCAAATATCTCCTCACTGTCAGCTAGCTGTCCCTTCTGTGAGTGCATACATACATACACAGCACTGGCTTTGTGAATGGGAAACAAACAAAGTGGCTGGAGCGAGCCACACAATAATATTCCAGCCAATCAGCAGCAGGGGGCGTTAGTGCTAGTGCATAGGACAGGGGGAAGTGTAATGGTGAATGGTGAATGGTGGCAAACCAGAGAGGCGGAGAGTGTGGATGGACTGTTGTGCTAACATGAGACGATTTTTTTCCACCAGTGATAAAGTGTAAGAGGAACAGAGGTGACTCTACAGCTGACGCATCACTCTGAATTTTGCCATATTTCTCTTTTGGTTGTTGCCTTGGCAATGTGCATCCATGAATTTGGGGTGCAGAGTTTCTTAGGGGAGACGTGTATTTGTTTGGGTGTTAAGTTCAAATATAAACAATCTTTCTCCAGAATGACTGAGTCTACTTTTAATGGTAAACTTCAGCTTTCATGTCTTTCTGAACACTTCTGGATGTATAATCCTCATTTTCTTTGTGCTTTATTAACAGAAGATGCCATAGATTAGCTTAAATTTGAATTTCTTTCTTGATTGTAAAAGCCGTATACTTTAGAAATTTAATTTTTAAACTGTTCCTTTATATTAGAGGTAGACTGTTCTTCTTACTAACAGTATGCAAACCAAATGAATGGAAACTGTAATGATGCAGTTTAACTGAAAAGCTAAGTGCAAAGTTGAAGAACGCAGTTGTGATATAAAACCACATCTTTGACAAGCCTATTTTTATGACAGTGTTTTAACAATACATTTAACCTAAATTGATTGACTGGTTTAACCTTTGTACCGCCCCATACAGACTGAGTTGGACAATGTTTCAACCATGCTGGAAGATGCAGAGAGGAAGGGTATCAAGATGGCCAAAGATGTCTCTGGACTAGAGAGTCAGCTACAAGACACACAGGTGACATACAGCGTCTCTGAGCATGAATCATCAAGTGAAAACTAATGACTACTTTCTGTTAAACTAACTGGACAAATATTCATTTTCTTTTAGGAGCTGCTCCAGGAGGAGACCCGCCAGAAACTAAACCTCAGCAGTCGTATACGCCAGTTAGAAGAGGAGAAGAATGCTCTGCAGGAGCAGCAGGAGGAGGATGAGGAGGCACGCAAGAATCTGGACAAACAGATGCTGACCCTACAGGCTCAGGTAGGACAGATGGTCAGCAATGTTTAAGTCATATTTTTGTTTATTCTTTTCTGAATATGTCCTGTTTTCTGTTTGTAGCTGTCAGAGAGTAAGAAGAAGCTAGAGGATGATGTTGGAACAATCGAGGGCCTGGAGGAGACAAAGAAGAAGCTGCAGAAGGACATGGAGCTGTCCAGCCAGCGTCTGGAAGAGAAGACCATCGCTTTTGAAAAGATGGAGAAGACAAAGACCCGTCTGCAACAGGAGCTGGATGATCTAACTGTAGACTTGGATCACCAGAGACAGATCGTCTCCAACCTGGAGAAGAAGCAGAAGAAGTTTGATCAGGTGACTACGCACAGATATTTTGTTCAGAAAACAATTTGGGAGTGAAGTGAGTTTGTAAATTTGTCTTCAATATATTTTTAAATATTACTATTAAATCCTCTAGTTTTATAGGTTAAATAGATTAATTAATTTCCTCAAATTACCGTTTTCACAAATTACAAAGATAATTTTCATAAAATTCCAATCTGATGTCCTCCTCTGTAGATGCTGGCTGAGGAGAAGAGCATCTCAGCTCGTTATGCTGAGGAACGTGACCGTGCTGAAGCTGAGGCCAGAGAGAAGGAGACCAAAGCTCTGTCCATGACCAGAGCTTTGGACGAGGCACTGGAGGCCAAAGAAGAGCTGGAGAGGGTTAACAAGCAGCTACGTGCCGAAATGGAAGATCTAATGAGTTCAAAGGATGACGTGGGCAAGAATGTGAGTGTTGGGATCAATACAGTACATATGAAAAAAAATCTGCCACAGAATTTTTCTTTCTTTCTCCTTCCATCCTCTCTTCATAAACCCTCATCTCTCTCTCACCAATCACCCTCTGTGTATCTCCTCCCTATCAGGTCCATGAGCTGGAGAAATCTAAGCGTACTCTGGAGCAGCAGCTGGAAGAGATGAAGACTCAGCTGGAGGAGCTGGAGGACGAGCTGCAGGCCACAGAGGACGCCAAGCTGCGTCTGGAGGTCAACATGCAGGCCATGAAGGCTCAGTACGAGAGAGACCTTCAAGGCCGGGATGACCAGAACGATGAAAAGAAGAGAGCGCTGGTCAAGCAGGTGCAGGATAACACTTAAAAAAGTAAAGTCATGATGGAAGAATATCCTATAGTCCCACAACACTAATATCTTGTTCTGGCTGCTCCCCTCAGGTGCGAGAGATGGAAGCAGAGTTGGAGGATGAGAGGAAGCAGAGAGGTCTGGCTGTAGCTGCTAAAAAGAAACTGGAGATGGATTTGAAGGATATAGAGGGTCATATAGAAGGAGCCAACAAGGCTCGAGATGAAGCCATCAAACAGCTGCGCAAGTTACAGGTATGGATTTGATACATATGTTTGAATCAGTTACGCTTCATATTTCACCCTCCATTCATACCTTTCCCATTCTAAGCACTACAGTAAGCAGCCATTCTCAGCAATACGTTGTCTCCTTCAGGCCCAAATGAAGGACTACCAGCGGGAGTTGGAAGACGCCCGAGCTTCTAGAGATGATATTTTTGCCATGTCCAAGGAAAATGAGAAGAAACTCAAGAGCCTTGAGGCTGAGATTGTGCAGCTACATGAGGTACAGGACTTCAGCCTGATGCATGGTGGAGCTGGAGCTATTTAGGGTTGTAGACTGTTGATTTATGGCAGCTGGGTTTTTGTATGTACTGTATACTCTACTGTCTAACTCATGATATAGCATTGTACGGTCTCTCTCAACATTCAATGACGAAGTGCTGATAACCTGTGTTTCACCTTTAACTTTTCTCCTGTCTCTCTGTCATGCTCTCTCTCTTTGCAGGACCTGGCAGCATCTGAGAGGGGCCGGCGCCATGCAGAGCAGGAACGGGATGAGCTGCAAGATGAAATCTCCAACAGCACCTCTGGAAAGTAAGTTACACTCCCCTGCTCGACCATGTTCTAAACCTTCTTGTATTATTTTTTATTTTGCATCAAACCATAAGTATTTGGTTCTGCAGGGAGGATTAGTAGCCACTTTTAAGATGCTCCTCTCAGCCAGGACATACAGTATTTATATGGTCTTTTCTTTCAACAGAAGATTATTGAAGTCACATTTTGACGACATAATTCTCTTACTTTTCGTGCTTCAGGTCTGCTCTGATGGATGAGAAGAGGAGGCTGGAGGCTCGTATTGCCCAACTGGAGGAGGAGCTGGAAGAGGAGCAGGGTAACATGGAGCTACTCAACGACCGCTTCAGAAAGACAACCATGC
Source organism: Thunnus thynnus (assembly GCF_963924715.1). Taxonomy (NCBI): domain Eukaryota; kingdom Metazoa; phylum Chordata; class Actinopteri; order Scombriformes; family Scombridae; genus Thunnus; species Thunnus thynnus. Next base: position 22,832,493 of record NC_089533.1, read on the forward strand.
AGGTGTGGTGTGGTGTTATATTGAAATAGTATTGTGTTCATACTTTTTTACCATCTTTGTTCATCCCTATTTTCATCGGACTAATATAAAGTATAAAAAAGATTAAAGTCAAATCATAAATAACATGAGGTTCATACACGATACTCTCTCTATCCTCCTCTCTCTGTTACCTGCTCCCCCTCTCTCTCTTCCTTCCTCCTTCCAGGTGGACACACTGACTACAGAGCTGAGTGCGGAGCGCAGCACAGGCCAGAAGAGTGAGAATGCTCGCCAGCAATTGGAGCGTCAAAACAAGGAGCTGCGGGCCAAGCTGGGCGAGCTGGAGGGTTCGGTGAAGAGCAGGTTTAAGGCCTCCATCGCTGCCCTGGAGGCCAAGATAGCACAGCTGGAGGAACAGCTGGAGCAGGAGGCTAAGTGAGAATGATTACATTCTCGTCCTCGCTTAAATGAATGAACATTATTTGTAAAGCAAACCCTGTTACTATGAGATCAAAATTTAGTCAAAAATAATTGTCTAAAACACATTGATAGGTTTACCTACATTAATCTTGCTCCTTCTCTCTAACCTTCACCTGTTCTTCACTGCAGGGAGCGAGCAACAGCCAACAAGATTGTGAGAAGGACCGAGAAGAAGCTGAAAGAAATCTGCATGCAGGTGGAGGATGAGCGCCGCCATGCCGACCAGTTTAAAGAACAAGTATGTCTGTCACTGCTGATATGAACACTGCCGTAATTAGCTGTTTTCAAGCATCTCTTTCTACAATGTAGACCAGGAAGCAACCCTGCAGCCCTAAAATGCCAGCCTGCGCACCCATTTTAAATTTCTCACTATTGTTTTTTGTTTTTCTGTGTTTGTGTGTGTAAAGGTGGAAAAGACTAACTCCCGCATGAAGCAGCTGAAACGTCAGCTGGAGGAGGCTGAAGAGGAGGCAACAAGAGCCAATGCCTCACGCAGGAAACTGCAGAGAGAGCTGGATGACGCCACCGAGGCCAGCGAGGGTCTGAGCCGTGAGGTGCACACACTCAAGAACCGCCTCAGGTACGCTGAAGCAGACAAAAGCATCCACTATCTGTCACTTATAGTAAAGCAACTGCTGAATAGGTAACCCACACAGGTGTTTTCACTTTTTTCTTATTAGCTTCCTTGTTAAGATTGTGTGTGAGTTTGATGGAGAAATGAGTAGCTAACATTTTACCTTTGAACATATGTTGGCTTAATGAATGAGGGTAAATTATCAGATATTCATCTTTTCCCTCTCAGGCTTTTGTCTTTGCTTTTTTTTTTTACTTTGGCCTCCGGTGTCAACACCCTCTCTCTACCTCTACACCTCTTCCTCCTTCAGGCGTGGCGGCCCCATCAGCTTCTCCTCCAGTCGCTCAGGCAGACGTCCGCTGCAGGTGGAGGGAACTTCCTCCTTGGACCTCCTGTCCGATGATGAGCTGGAAAACAAGATCACTGACAACAATGCCAACGAGACACCAGCGCCCCAGCCAGAGTAGAAGAGAAAAAGCCTTAACTTTTGCTCTCCCATCTACGCATCACCTCTCAGCCCCACCGGAAAAACACAGACACTTCCAGCTTCAATAGGGACCCTCTTGTTGCCCCTCTGGCTACTTCAGCACTTAAAATCCCTCGTAGCTCCTGTCTGAATAGATCAGTTCTCTCCAAACCACATGCTGCATGATCTAAGCAAGAATACCTAAAACACCATATTCCTGACCTTACTTCTCGACCCTAAACCTTAGCAGACACCAGCAGTTGGACCCCACTTAAGCACTACTCTGCCTTACCCCTCCTTATCAAGCTGCAGGGCTGTTTAATAGCAACTTCCATTCAGTATAGATGACTTCACAAACCCCCCGTAGCTCTCTCTTTGTGCACACATTAGAAATAAGCAAACCTTTCCTGATGGAGTTCATCCACCTGCTCATAATGCAGTGAGTGCACACGTGTCTGGATGAACATGATAATTATCCTCAGTTGGACCAGTATTTAGCTGTTTAAAACGCTTCCGAATGCTAAAATAACAGCATTGCAATATCTGAAAGGAACAAATTATGATGAAAGCAAACAACCTTCTGACTTTATTTTTTCATCAATCTACAACATATTCATCGTATGAATCAGTTTAGTTATGTTAGTTGAACTGTAACTGAATAGTATTTTTCCACTCCTATGCTAGGATTGTTTGCTTGCATATGAATATAGAAATGTGACTGTATTCTGCCTTGTTGCCTCAGTGCTATGAAACATTGCTCTCTTGACCAGTATTGGATTCTCAGATGTTTGACAGTAGGTCAGTGTCGACTTGTAATTATTTGGCGTGAGTGCTGTGAAGGCAGCAATCGCTCATGTTCTCTTGTTTTCTTCTTCTTCTTCTTCTGTGCCTTTTTCCGCTTACTCAAAACTCAAAACACATGTACGCCACATATACTGTTCATATACTGAAACATGCGTAATTTTGTGAAGGTCAATGTATTTTCATAAAATATTCATAAATTTGCATATGAAATGAGATGTTAGTGGGAAAACTGATTTTCTTCGCTTGGATGTTACAACAGTGATTCATACTGTATGTGAAACCGTGCGGGATTCTGTGTAGATGGGTGCTACGACTTTTCTTATTGATAACTTTTATACTTTTTGAGTTATTAAGATTTAAAAACAATCCAATAGACCGACTGTATTTATATCTCTGCTGTTGTATACAGTTTAAAAAAAACCTCCATTCATATCTCAATATGCTCAGTATTATACATTGATAAACTGTACCTATGCTCATTATGTACAGTTTATGAATTAGTAGGGGTTATATAATGCATTAAAGTCTATGGAGCCCAATTCACTTCCATTGTATTTATAACTCACCTGTGAACAGTACAAACTCCAGTCAAAATTCCAAATGCTGCGGATTAGACAGGATCAACTGTGCATCAGTCCGTGATGAGTCATCAACCACTTCAGTAGTAATGTCATACATTTTCAAAATCATTTGCAGAAAAATAACGCCTATCTGTATGACAGCAAACACACATTTTCTTGTCTGTGTGTGTGTGTCTGTGTGTGTGTGTTTGTAGAGTAAACTAAAATGCACAGGCAATAATTCCACTGAATTAAATTCAGATTGTGGAAACATAAAATCATGGCAATCTTAAATACCTGAATAAAATGAAAATCATTTGGTTGCTGTCGCTGGTCAAAGGATACACCACACTGTAGTGTTCATTTTGTCTTCGTGTCTCCATTCATTTGATCAAGAGTATTATTATGTTACACCTACTGAACACAGAAACAGCTAGACCAATCGTGGCCAAAGAAGCTGTCAAAATGATTCAAATCAACCTCAAATATTTCTGATATAAGGTGTTCACTTTCTCCAAAAGAATGCGTTATGCGCTCTGTCAGAGAGGAGATAAAGTGTCTCTAATGCGCCGAGTTGTGGAAACAACTTCTGTAATCCATCATGTGACTCATAGTAATAATCACTCCATAATGAAAAGAGACGTCTGTTGTGGAGTAGGAGAGACGGAGGCAGAGAAGGAGAGCCGTTCAACGAGGAGAACAAAACCTCCCTGACATACACCTCAAACTCCCCCGGTAAGTGTAACTGTAGCCTTGTAGCTGCTGGAAAACAATCATGAGTGACCTCAAGGTGAAGCAAGGTGGCGTTTATTTACATAATTTAGCTAGCAGGCTTTTTTAAAATGGTCTTATTCATAAAATTGGGAAGTAATGATGGAGCAGAAAGCTATGAGGATCAACAGATGTTCGTCTGTGCCACTTTTTACGCATACAGGCTACTTCATTGCACTGACTAGTTGTGATATCTTGAGATGTGGTGTAACTATAAACGGCTCAATTTAGTGGCACTTTGTCAAATATGAAACTTTTTTTCAACTGCTGCTGTGTTGCTCGTGCCTCTGTGGACATCAACGTGCGTCGTAAAGCCGGAGGAGGTGGTTCAGTGAAAATCATTTGTCATTATCTGTCAATTCCTTTTAGAGACAAAAACCAAACGGCAACAATGAACACAGTTAATTGTAGGTTTCAGCAAATTGCCCTACACAGTTGTGACCCGCAGTCTGACATCAAATATTCAAATGCAAATCGACCGGTGAATCACAGCCGGTGGAGCTGTCCTATAAATACGGACACAAACCATCCTGTTCTCCTCGCAGGGCCTGATACAGGTGCTTCCTGCGGAGCGGGAAAGAAAGAGACAAGACAAGGTTTTTTTGGAGGGAGAAGTGTAAAACCGTATGATGTCCGTTGTGGGCGCCCAGCCTTTCATCAAACCAATGCAGTCATCACCTTCCGTTTCGCCTATCCAGAGGAGACACACACTTCCCGCAAGCGAAGTCCGGCCGCTCAACACACAAGATGCCATAAGCGTCTTTGAAATCGAGCGGGAAGGTAAGAAACCCATCTTATCCGTCACATATTGAAGCAGAAATCCGCTCTGCTGAGGCACAAATTCGCTCTGAAGTTTTGCTGAGTCAAAAGACGCATTTCATCAACAAGAGAGTTTTGCGTAAAACCATTTGGCGCTTCGACAGATCTAATTCCCTTTCGCTCTTAATTTATTTGTCAGATATTCTTTTTATTTACCTTTTAAGGAGATTGTGTTAAATCTATATTCCTTCAGCAATACGTTTATTGGGCAGTTTGGGCCGCTTTAAGTGTGCGTAAAAGTAATACGAAACCATTTTTGCGCATGGACTCATTCTCTCTCTCTCTCTCTCTCTCTCTCTCTCTCTCTCTCTCTCTCTCTCTCTCTCTCTCTCTCTCTTCTCTCTCTCTCAGCATTTATCTCAGTGTCAGGTGAGTGTCCCCTTCATCTGGATGAGGTGCGTCATTTCCTCACGCTGTGTCCGGAGCTGTCCATGGGCTGGTTTGAGGAAGGCCGCCTGGTGGCTTTCATCATCGGCTCTCTGTGGGACCAGGACAGGCTCACTACAGTAAGACATCCTGCATGTCTCCACCTTTCCAGTTCATCATTTAGCTACCTCTTAAAAACAAATTCAAATATACACATAAGCAGTAATTATGACATCCAACCATGTGTTTTTAACTTTGCTCCAGGAAGCGCTGACTCTCCACAAGCCCTGTGGCTCCACCGTCCACATCCACGTGCTGGCTGTCCATCGCACCTTCAGGCAGCAGGGCAAAGGTCCTCTTCTCATGTGGCGTTACCTGCAGTATCTCCGCTGCCTGCCCAATGTGCGCCGAGCGGTACTGATGTGTGAAGACTTCCTCATCCCCTTCTACCGCAAGTCTGGCTTCAAGGTCCTGGGCCGCTGTGCCATCACCGTGGCCAACCTGACCTTCACAGAGATGTGGTACCCTATCAGCGGCCACGCGTACATGCGGCGCAACAGTGAAGCAATTCGTTTCCCTCAGCATCCCTTGACTGTGCCACTGACAAAGACTGACGAACATGTTGATGTATGACATGGTGGTTTCATCTTTTTTCACTGAGATGATATATCTGCACAGGTTGTCTTTAATTTAAAAGGCACAAAAAAATAAATAAATAAAAAATCAGTGTTTTACTCTTTGTAGGATGTTCACCACTTGGTGAGTATTTCAGGGTCTATTTTGTTGTTGTTTTTTCTCTTTTACTTAAACTCGTCAATCTATATTGTGTGAAGTTCTCCCATTGTGAGATTGTACAATAAAAACAAGAATGTACTATTCTGTGATGTGATGTATTACATGTTACCAAATTCACTTTGTTAGGCTATTCTGTGTATCGCTCACCTGTGAGAGGAGTACAACAACAACAACAACTGTATTATTATTAACTCTGTATTATTTAGGTGTTGCATTTGTAGTAGACATTTGGATTTGTGGCTGTAAGCTGTCTCCTGCTTAACACCTTTCTGGGCTTCCCACAACTATGGACTGACGTCAGCGACTTTAGCCGCTCAACCGCAGCTCCTCCAGCTCTATTAGGGGGCTTTAGCTATTGCAAACGTCGGAGGATTTAGAAGAGGATCCACTCATCAGTTAGACTGCAGATCCAACGACCTTACTTAAATCAACATATATATTTTTTGGTTAGTGGGGAACAGCTGTTTCAGCTTGTGAAGCCAGATTTTGTATTGTGATTTTTATTTTAAAGTTAATTCTCCTTGGGGTCCTGTATCTGTTACAGTATCACAATTTCAATAAAAATGTTTTATACTGTTTTTTAAGATGGAAAAGATTTTGATTTGTTCACTTTTTTTTTTTTTTTTTTTTTTTTTTTTTTTTTACCAAAAGCTGACATTAACCAAAATAGGAGTGTTGTACATGCACTGACTGACATTTACTTCATTGATGTTTATCTAATAAAAGATTTACTTCAGATTTCAGCGAATACCTCATTATCACAATTATTCATAATGTGAGGTTCCTTAGCCTTCCTGTAGTATAGTGTCACTGTTTTATGCCAGTATCTTCAGCTGTGTCTGAACTGCACCACTGGAGACACAGTCCTGCCAGTGGGAAGCCTTATGCTCTTGAATGGAGCTTTAATCCATGACACAGTCACCGACTCACGTCTAATCCACTAACGTGCCAGGCTGAGCAGCTCCCTCTGCTCTCAAGGACAAACATGGCACTCAGTGGTCACCTCAAAAATGACCCAGAACTCCAATTAGCATCGGCACACAGTGAGCAGAGTGAAGGTCTGATACCAGTACTTCCAGCAGCAAATATTTTGTCATAAGTGTTCGTTGTTCCAACCAAGAAAGAAACCTCAGCCTACCATGTGACAATGAAAATGATTTTTTTTTATCTAGCAGCAGAAATAGTTGCCTGTACTCTCCATGGCAGAGGAAAGGAAACAGTTTTATGCATAAAAATGTACAGAGAAAAGGAATTTACAGGTTTTGTTTTCATGTAGCTGAATTCAGAGACAAATTAACAAATATATATTTTAAATCCATATCAATCTACATCAGTACAACCAGGCAGTGCTACTTTGTTATTTCACTGATTAACCATATTTTTTATGTTGCACACCTCTACTAGAGAGACAACCAAACATTCACTGTCAGACTAGGATCACGGGGCAATCAGGGGTATTGCTGTGAAGATTTTAGCACTGATAACAAGTTGACATTTGATCAGAACATCTCTGTAACTGCCAGAAAAGGCATACATCAAACATTGAACTTTGGAGAGGATAATGGTGATAAAGAATTTCTCCTCTAGAGAGGAAACTGCAGAATGAAGATGGCTTGCAGCATCGTTGCTGTTTCAAGCTGATGTAGCCAGCTGGCATCTTTACACAGTTGGTTGTCAGTGAAGTCTGAGATTTACTGGAGTTTCTTCCTTCTGGCAGAACGTTTAGAGGAACAAAGAGCAAGAAAAATGCTCTTTTTAGTGTATAAAATTGCTTGACTTTGGTAAATGTACTTTATGATATTTAGAAGTCTGTTGGTGTTGTTTCTTTTAAGGCTGCTTATCAAGGCTTTCTATTAGCAATAATAAAGTCTGTCTGAAACCTGGCTGACCCAGAAATATTGTGGGTTTTTCATTTTCCTGATATTGTTATTTTAGAGGGAAAATACAGAACAGCGCTTGCTGAATAAGAGTGCTGGTTTATATGTATTGGCAAGATTGCAGGGCAGGCATACAGAGGGCTTTGTCATTGTCATTTATAGAGTGAATAAGAGAGAAATGTGCAAATGCTGATTATCAGGGTTTAAACCATCAGTACCATCAGTGCAGCAGTCTAGTATTATGACAATAATAATCCAGCAAAACAAAAAGGAGCTGCCAATTATCATGTACATCACTCAGGCAATGGTCCAATCAGAGCAAATGTGCCATTTGTGTTTCTATGTACTGTATGTGATGTTGTCGTATTCTGGGTTATTTAGCAGGCTTTTCATTAGGAATGCATCCATCACACACGCACTTTGTGGCATCAGTGTCACTATTTAGGTCACTACACCAATGAGAAAAGCTTGTACACTTTGCTGTCAAAACTTGGACATTTGTTACAAAAAAACTCACAGTAATAAGAGGACAATACTGTACACTGCACATTGGTTTTGTCATTACAGCATCATGCTGGCAAAGTACTTTAAGTGACATGACTAAACCATCAGAGAACATCCTTCATGCCCCCTCTAGACACAGAGTGGGGCCACCTCAGCCTCCAGACAGGCTCATGTGCAGTAATCCCACAAAGTCCTTCCAGTCACCAGGTAATCTGCCAGACAGACATCCCAGCAGAGAGGCGGCATACTCCCACATCAACACCATTTACTGCAACCTCCACCACTGGGTCAGATGGGGTCTTTCAGACAATCCCTCAAACTAATATCAATTTCTAATCCTTAACAGGAAAAGGAGATTTTAGACTTAAATTTACATTTTATGTGAGGCGCACTATTGATAGTCTGCATAGGGAGGCAAATCCAGAATCTGGAAAACCAAAAAAAGACCAGATAATTTGTGGATTTTCTCATTACACTTATTGGGCCAGATAAGCTAGATAAGTGTTAAGCATGCCTACTGATAAGGTGTTGAGCTATGGTATTACATAAAGAACAGCAGTTCCAATGTCTGCATTTGCCCTCACAACCTTTTATTAGATGCGTGCCTGATCCCTGTAGACCTGTGAGTTTGACCTTGTTAACCTCAACACACTACATGCTTGTATGTGAGTCATATTTAATCTGTATCCTTAATCCATAATTTCCAAGCATATGACTCACCAGGGTTTACCAGCATAGTATATTAAGTACAGCCATTTTGCGGAGATGCAGTTTCTAAAAGTGCTGCAGAAAAATCTTTTGATTGAACATGTTAATGCAGCATAATGTCAACCAGGAATACTTATAACTCATATATGCAAAAAGTAGGATTTAGGTCAAACCTGCAAAATATGTCTAGTTACACAGTGCAACAGATTTATTTGAGTCATACATTAATCCACCAAAACCCCTGGAGGTTGGCTGTTCTTGAGATCCTGGACAGACTATGACTGGCACCAACAATCACACAGGGTCAAAGTCAAATCATGTGTAAAATTTATTCCCACATAAACCAAACCTCTCTGTCCTTTGTTCATGCAGTATGCTTTATTTGTACAGTAGATGATTCACTGTCTTGTGGAGCAAGTTGTTTATGGGAATGGGAAGATATGCATCATAAATTGTATATTTCCCATAGTAATATTAAGAAGACTAAGTGTCTACAGCCATGCTAACAACTCTGTGAGGCTGTGCTTAGAAACAATGGTGCTTTCAGCTAAATGCTAACATCAGTGTGATGTTAAGATGCTGATGTGTAGAGACGGCTCATATTCACCATCTTAGTTCACCATGATAGGATGCTAACTTTAGCTAATTAGCACCAAACACAAAGTACAGCTGAGGCTGATGGGAATGTTGTTAGTTTTGTAAGTACTTAAATTAAATTGGACAAAGCAAGATGTAGACTTGATGGTACTAGACTAAAAGTCAGAGGCTGATCAAAGTTATCACAATTCATCCTGAGGGTGACATGAATGTCAGTACCAAACTTCATGACAATCTATCCAATAGTTGTTGAGACATTTCAAAACCACTTATATCAACCCAATGGTACTGCTACATGAAAAGTCAGAGGATCATCAAAGTATTTAGGACACATTGTCTGACTATGAATGTCTGTACAAAATTTCATGGCGATCCATCCAGCAATTGATGAGACATTTCGGTCAATTGACTGACCGACCTTCGTTACCATCCCTAAAACCACGCTGCTAGCATGGCTAAAAACCAGATGTCAGAATGAAGACAATCATTTGATAGTAAACATTGTTACATGTGTTGTGAATGCCCCAAACCTTGTCTACTGCATGAATTACATTGACTCAATTATATGCATGTGTTGTAATGATTTAAACGTTAATATTTCAAACAATAAGAAAAAAATGAGTGCATGGCTTGTGGAGTTTATTAGGCATTTATGCAGGATTTAGCTTGAGAATGCTGAAAAAAATAAACATACAAAAAAAAACATTACCCTCATTTTTACAGCAAACACAAAAATAGTACTGAAAAAGACAGATCCACGTGTGCAGTTTCACCCCAAAAGAAATTTTTTGCAGCGTTCAAATTGTGTATAAACATATCAATTTCCATTTTTTTCTTGACATGTGTCTGTTAGCATTATCATACACCCTTTAGCATGTGACACATTTCAAACTGCACATCTAGACTTTGTTCTAAGAGGAATTAAACCGAAAGTTTGAGTATGACGGGGCATCTGTGGCATCGGTGGAGGCAGCAGGAAGCATCAGGAGCCCTGTGATGATGTCTCTCCTACACCGGTCCATTGCCTGCTTGTATGATATCTTCTCCTTTGTGATGGGGTCTACCAGCTCTTTTGTGTGGGAAGACACATCTATCAGGTTATTGGCTGTTGTGTTGTCAATGAGATTGGTGGCCAGAGCTTCTTGGACAGTGAGCCGGCCAGCTTTAGTGGGATCTACCAACCCACCAGTCAGGTACTGCGCCTCCATGTACCTCCTGGCATTTTCTTGGGGAATGTACCCTTTCTGTGCTGCCGTTCCCACTGCCAGACGCTCTTTGGTCACAGGATCCTCGACTCCAGTGAAGGCCTTCTGCGCATTCAGAAGCTTGTACATATGTGTTGAGTCAATGAGACCATTCTCAGCTGCCTTGTGGACAGAGAATTTGTCCTTTTTGGTGAAATCAACAATTCCACCTGAGGCTGCCTGTGCCTCTAGCAGCTTCAGAGCTGTGTCGGTATCTATGAGCTTGCGGGTCATGGCACTTCTCACAGACATACGGCTTTCAGTGGTGGTGTCAAAAATACCAGAGATTGGGAAGTGCTCATCACTTGCTGCACTGAGGTTGTCCAAACTGCCACTATGGTGAGCGTTGAGACTGGTATAGGAGGACCTCAGAGAAGTTGGCATGGAGTTTAAGGGAGAGGCTTGGGTGGGTCTGGTGGGTGATCTTGGGGTATTTAATTGAGGAACATAGGGCTTTTTGGTTTCCCCTGCAACAAGGAGGGCAAATTCAGAAATGGGCATTTTCCCTTCCTTGTAACGGATCACATCATACTGGGTCAGGCGACCATCCTTGAGGGCATCCTTGACAGAGAACTGCTTCCCAGTCTTGCAATCCTGCAGAATTGTTGTATCCCCATCTGGACCAGTTGAAGTGATTTCCTCCCAGTCACACTCAAGCTCTGACAGGTGAATGTACTGGTTGCGATCAATTAGCCCTTGCAAGTAGGCATCATAGGGAGCCAAGTCTTTGCCAGTGTCCGGATCCAGGATGCTGATCCTTGTGGAAAGATTAGTCTCTCTGGTGTGAGTTTCAGACTGGTCGTCTTTCTTAATGCTGCCCTGCAGTTCAAGGATGAGCGTCTCTTTTTGGTGTATTTTGTCTTTTTCATTCAGGATGTCTTTCTCCAATCGTTGTATTTCAGAAGATGTCTTATGACTCCTCTGCCATGCAAGCTGGTTTCTCTCACTCATCAGCTTAGACTGTTGCTGGAAGGCTATGCTAATGTCCTGTCTTTCAGACTCTAGCATTTTGAGCTGTTTGAGGAGATCCTCCTTCTCTCTCTGCAGAGCATCTTTGTTGGTAATGAAAGACTTCTCCTTCTGAGAGGTCATAGACGTAGTTGTCTGGAGGTGGCTCATTTTGATGTTGATGCTCTGAAGGTTGTCTTCCTGGTCACGCCTGAGATTCCTTTCCTGCATGACTAGCTCTCTTAGATGTTCCCGTTCAGCCTCCACTGCTGGATCTTTCTCTACACGAACAACTTCTCTGTAAACAACCTTCTCAATTGACTTCTCCTTTTGCAGAATTTCCAACCTGAGTTTCAAGTTGCAGATTTCTCTCTCTAGACGACTGATATTGGTGCCCTCACTATCCATGTCAACACGAATACCTTCAGTGAGTTTCTCCAACTTCGGGTCTCTCTCCACTTTCAGGACTTCCTCAATGATGATCTTTTCCTCAACGGGTGGTGGAGAACTTTCCAGCTCAAGAATGCGAGATTTGATTTGCCTAAGCTCCGACTCTACTTGAATCTTCTTCTGGCGATCGTCCATCTGAGCCAGGGTATGCTCCTTTTCTTGAACCAGGGGTCTGAGCTGTCTAACCTCTAATTCAAGCTTTCTACGGGCTTTAACTTCTTCATCCAGGGACTTGTTCAACTTTTCATGCTCCAGGATCTGCTTGGGGTCCTTCTGAAGACGCACCACTTCCTGCATTACAATCTTCTCCTCTGGCTTCTGCCGTTCAAGAACAATGTGTTGGTTCTGAAGGTCAAAGAGATATTCCTCCACACTGCGGCGTTGTTGTATCTCTTCTCTAACATTCCTCCGAAGTCTGTCAGCCTCTTTCTCAATGAGAGGGTCATTCTCATACTTGATGACCTCTTTATTCACTAGCTTTGTCTCCACCTTGGATTTTTCAACTTTCAGCTCATCTCTTTCTTTGCGTAGATGAGTCAGCAGCTCTAGGATGGTGTCATAGTTGCCTTGCAGACGGGAGACTTGGTTGTTCAGCCTTTGTAATTCCCTGATGACCTCTGGGCTTTTCTCCTCCTTGATCACTTCCTGGGTTACCTCTTTGTACTCCACTTTGGGTTTCTGGGCACGCAGGGTAGTCAGAGTTGCCATCACTGTGTTGATTTCTTTCTCTAGATCGGTACGGTTTCGGCCAGACTCCTGCAGCTCTTTCCTCAGACGCACCAGTTCGACTTCTGTCTCAGGATCGACTCTGTAAATCTCATTGATGATCTCCTTGACCTCGACTTTAGGCTTGAGCTTCTCCAATTCACCATAACGTAGTTGTAATGTGGTCAGGTCCTTCATCAAGATAACGTTCTGATCTTTCTCGTCTTCCAAGGCCATACGTACCTTGTTTGAATCTTGGAGTGTTTCTAGATCTTGTTGTATTTGCTTCACCACCTTAGTGACTACCTTGGGTTGGATGGTGGGAATGACCCTCTCAAGAGTGTTTATCTGGCTCCTTGTGCTGAAAATGCTATCATTGAGGGACTTGCACCGGGATTCCTCCTCTGCAATGTCATTCTGGAACGTGAGAACAGCTTTCAGCATCTCTGGATCCTTTTCAAGCCTCACCACTTCCTTCTTCACAACCTTCTCCCTGATTTTTGGTTTCTGCTGAGCCAAAGTCGTAAGCTCAGTTTTCACATGAACGGTCTCGGTGTTTCTTGTTTTAAGCTCCAGTTGTATCCTCTGCATCTCATCTCTGATCTTGGCTGCTTCTTTTTCAAGCTGAGGGTCTCTCTCATATTCAGTCAGTATCTTGGTCACCAGTTTTGGTTCGACTTTGGTCAGCTGTGTTTCCAGTTTCATTACCTTCTCACTGATGATTTCTATGTCTGAATTGGTTCTTGACCTTTTCAATGATTCATCCTGGATCCTGTTTTTCAGGGACTGTAGTTCCTTCTCCAGTTTGGGGTCCCGGTAGTACTGCACCACCTCCTTCTCCTCTAACCTCTCCACTCCTCTCCTGCTTTTCAGAGACATGAACCTCTTCCGGTATGTTTCAAGGTCATTTTCAGCATGTAAGCGCCTGGTAATCTCCTCGTTCAGGTCTTTCTTCAGGCTGTCACTAACCTCCACGGTCTTCTTTTGGCTCTGTAGCTGCTGTTGCTGACTGACGACTACCTGACTTACTTTCTCTTCATTCTGCACATGAATAAAATAAAGAATACAACAATGATGATTTTGTGCACAACACCAAGAATTATTCTACCTTAGCATTGCTGTCGCTCATGTTATTTTCATTCCATCATAGCATACCCTGGCCATGATATTCTTTGCTGTCCCCAAGTGACTGAGTAGCTGGTCATTTTCTGCAGACACCTCAGAGAAAAGGTTCAGTAGATCTTTCTCCTGTAGTAGAAGCAGAAGGCAACATAAGTTTAAAAATTGAAGACAAAAAAGTCAAAATGTTAGAGAAAAAGTAGAGTCGTCTTAAAACAGTTGTCTATCACTGTACCTTTTTCTGTACAGCTTGAGCCATAGTTTGACGTTTCTTTAGAACTGGTTCATCATCATTGTCGTCGTCATCATCAGTATCATCAGCATCATTCAGAGTGCCACGGTAAGTGTTTGACTTAACCTCATATTCCTAAATGGAAATACATTTGATACAGAAAGATTTAGTACTTGGGAGGTGCTAGTCTGCTCTATTTCAGTCACAAATGGTAAATGAAACTCACATTTAAGACGTTCTGCAGATCACGGGAAAGAGCCTTGACTCGGTTTAAATCCCCTGATTTCTTCTCGATGTCCTCCATCACTCTCTAAACAAGGGACATTTTAACAATTACAACTGATAAGACAAAGCTGCTGAAACAGACTTGAGTTTGTTTGTTTGTAGATGTTGGAGACAAGTTAACAGGGTATGTAAAAGAAATACTTCCACTCACCTTCTGAGAGTTCTGCTTGGCCGTTATTTGTGCCACATCATCAGTAGGTTTGATCTTGTTATTGGGCAAATTGACCAAGAAGAAATCCAGTGATTGGACAGCATTCTGGAAGTCTTGGTTTTGATTGGTTGCTTTTTGTATGAGAGCAGACCTGAAGAAAAAAAATAAACAACACTAATCATTAATGACAAATCACAAAAACACACATACATACAAGTACAATAATGCCATATTTTTATTTTTCTCACCTCTCTTGGAGCTGATTGTTGACAGTTGTGTAACGGTTCTTCAGATGTTTCACTTTATTCTCCTGACGGCGGATGTCGGGGCAGTATTCATTGAAACTCTGCTGCAAGGAGCTGCATGCTTGCTCTGTCAGGTCCAAGTCTTTGCCCAATTTATTCACCTCATCTTTCTTTGAGGCAACATCCTTATGCATTACCTGTTTGATGGCGTAAGGAGAAAGAACAGAGATAAATTTAAAAAAAAAAACAAGTTTGGATCATATGAGCCTATCCTGATCTTTGTTAAAACTTTTTTGGTTGCATTATAAAGTATAACACCTGGAGCTGCTGGTTGCAACTGGGGAGGGCATTCTGTTGGTCAAGAATGGTGCCATCTTTAGCCAGTTTCTCCTCAAACCCAGAGACAGCGTCTTCCACATTCTGCATCTGCCTCTCTAGGAACATGGAGGCTATAGCTCTGGTGAAAGAAGGAAAGAGAAAAACAGGAGGTAATGATAAAAACTGGAAACTGAATCATTTGTCGAATGAAAAATGTTGTAACGTAGCTGATCTTCTCACTTTTTATTATAAAGATCAATGAGGGTGTTTATGTCATCGATCTTGTTGTCAGCAGCACTGAGTTTGATGGGCAGGGTAGAAGCGGTGGGTCCCAGGGGTTTCTTGGCCAGAATAGGGTCCATCTCTCTCTGGACCACAGACTTTTCAGACTCCAGCTTCTTTACTGTCAGAGCAGATTTCTGGAGGGCAAGTCATGTGGTGTTATTGATCACAACAAGTCAAATGTGAACATGCTAAGGACATTTAGAACATTGATAAGTTAATGAAACTGTAGCAGAGATCATATTATTAAAGCATGATGTTGCTCATGTTCACCTCGTTCTCTTGCTGCCTGTTCGTCAGGTCTTGTATTGGGTTACGGTTGTCTAGAGGGGTCCTCAGTCTGCTCAGGATTTCTTTTTTATTCTGATCCAGGGCATTGTTGATATTGTCAAATTTATTGGCTAGCTCTGCAGTTTTAGGATCTTCTGGGGCACTGGCTGCAGTGGCTGGGAAGAAGCAAAGACGACCACATTGAAATAGTGTTAGACAAGCCCAAACATTCCAGCAAAGACTCTTTTATGGTCTGAAAGTTATTGAAAAAAAGAGGCTGTTCTGTGAAAATGTTTTTCTTCTAACCTGCCTTCTGAGGGCGAACCACTTCCACAATGGGGTTTTTCAAGGAGGCCAATAGAGCAGATCTACGGCTCTTCAAGTCTGTAAGCTCTCTGTCCAGACTGAACACACACAGACACAACGTTTCATTTAAAATCATCAGTCAGGGGTTAAGCTTTGAATAATGGAGGGAACACATACCGAGGTGTTGAGTTTGTCACTTTATACCTGTTTACTTTCTCCAAGGCCTCAGTATTAGGCGGTGGGGTCATGAAACACGCACCAGGCAGGGTTTTGATCTTCCCAGTGCTGTTCTGAAGCTCCCACTTTTTACTATCCGAGTTGGACTTCAGGATTAGCTCCTCACCACGCCTCACTGTGTCCTAAAACAGACAGAGAAGATGATAAATTAAAGATGACGTCCCCAAGAATGTTTTCCAAAATTTTGTCACACTTGTCTTCTCTTACATTTTCATCTTCCCAGTCACACAGGGACACTACAGTAGTGTGTTTGGTGGGCTTGATTCGACGTAACTTCAGAGGCTTGACATTGCTGCTGAGCTCCTTGAGGGCAGCTAAGCGCTGCTCATTCCTTTTCACTGCTGGTTCATCTCCCTGAAAGTATTACCAAATTAGTAAAAGTTACACAACTGATTTTGCTGATCCTATTTAAAGCAGGTTAGGGCTGCAAACTTTAAAAAGTGCAGCCAGACATCTTCAACTACCAGAGTCTTGCTCCGAGAAGCAGATTTACTGAGATAACTGGATGCTGAGTAAATCTGGTACATGGACTCATCTAAAAAGATCTGTTCCTGATTTGACTTATGTACATGTAAATTCAATGTATAACACAATATGTATAATTGGAATGAGAGAAGTTTTAGCCTTTTATATGCATTTGTTGGAAAATTTGATCAAATATTACACCACTTCTTATTTTTTGCATTTATCAGGGGTGCAAACAACAAGAAAAAAGCTGACAATGATTTTGTTTCCAATCACTTTCCAAACATCTTCATTGTCTGCGCTGGTCAGTGTGGAACTAATTCTCCTTGTTATGTGTTTTCTCCAATGTTCCTCATCTACCAGCAGTGGACTTTCCTGCTCCAGCTCGGTGTTTTTTGTTTTGTTTTTTTCATTTCTTTGTTTCAGCTAATTTTGTCATTCATTCCTACTTATTGATTCCTATTTAAATATTATAAATATATTTGACTCTTCTAAATTTCACAGATAAATTGCTACAGGAGAAATAAAAGCTTTAACATGAATAAAATTAACTTTTAAAAAAATGTTCTCTAGAATGAGTAAAATGTAAGGATTTTATTAATGAACAATATAGCAAAACTAGTGTCCGATTGGCTCTTCCTGTCCGGAGTATACATTTGATCAATAATCTGATCCCTTAGGATGCTGCTCTAAGTGTCAGTAGCTTAATAAATGTGTCTTATTCCTCAAACTCAGTGAAAAACGTTTTTTACTTCTAAACTGGCTCCTCAGAGCATCCTGAAATTTAATTTGGTTAATAAATAAGGACCTTGATCAATAGGTCAGTGTTGAGGAGCAAAAGCTAGTCTTTGGGTTGATAATCAATGTATGACAAAGGGTTGTAAATCGTCTTTTAATATATTATAGCAATCTGCAGTATTGAAACCTACTGCAGGTTTCAACAACATGCTCACATAAAATCTGTAATCATGTATCAGGAAGATTTTTTTTAAACTTTTTTGCAACACCTAGAGAACTCAGAGTAATGTTTCTATACTTTTGTAGAGCTGCATAGCAACCATATCATCAGACAACACTTGTACCTCCAGTGCCATAAGGACCTCAGGGTTGCTCTTGGCAGACAAAGACTTTGGGTCCAGAGTGGATTTGAGTCTCTCCAGGGACTCTGACAGTGTCTCTGCATCCAGCTGGAACTGCAAAGAACAAACATTGTTGTTCTTAACAATGTGCTGAGGTGAACAGGAAGAAGAAATATTATTATAGTCAGTCATAGTGTGGCAGTCAGAGACCCTCTACCTTCTTGTAGTCTTCAATGTTGTCCAGGTGAACTTCCTGTGCTAGACACAAGTTGAGAAAGGCTTGCCACTCATTCTGCACGGCTTCTTTGTGTGCCTGACAAAACACAAAAAAATCACCTCAGTTCAGTTAAATTCAGTTCAATGTAATTTGATAGAAGTATAATTGATCATATTCTGTTTGATATGATTTCCATTTACTCAACCATAAGAAATCTTATGTCATAGACGTCTATTATGATTTATCACAGTCATTATACATTTCTAAAGTCTGACACAGATGTACCTTTATTGTTGGGCTGCAAGGGTGTTTCATTTCAACCAGACGGTCTCCTTCTGCCTGAAGCTGGTTGACCTCTTTCTCATGTGCTAGCAGTCCATTATTTTTGAATTTCTGCACACAAACAGAAATAACAAATAGGGATGTAGAAGACATGAAATTGTGTTTCAAGTATTCAAATCAAATTCTCCCAGCAGCTAAGTAGTTACTATGTGCCGTACTGGTTACACCAGTTGGGTCCCTAGCTGTTACAACCGGCCAAGAGAGGGCAAGCTGACAAATGAAGTTTCAATGTTATTTTTTAAACTGAGCACATCCCTCTGATCACAAGACAACACAGTAAACCAGGAAATTAAAAGAAGTCATCACATCTCACCAACTGGACACATGCACTACTTTGGGATCTACATGAAGTGTATCTCACCTCGTACTCCATGCGGATGCCTGGGGGGTCAGCCATCTGGTCACTCCAGTCTCTCTGGAGGATTCTCTCCTGCTGGCCTGACAGGTAGACCAGCTCCTTACTGCAGCTCTGCATGTACTCGTACAGAGAGGCTAGGTGGCTGCGCCTCTGCTGGGAGCTTTCCTGCAAAGCACACAAGATGCATTATACACAAACGGTATACATATCCCTCTGAACATGACTGAACTCCATCCAACAGCACACATTGAAGCCTCAGACTCAATAAGTGAGAAAAACAACAACTCACAAGAAGTTTGTCATATTTCTCCTTGATGGCGGCGTACTCCTCCTATGAACAAAGAAGATGTAGAAACAGGAAAATGTTTTTACTCGGCTGCCACCTGAGAAACCAACATGATTCATCCTGCATGTGTTCTTGCAGAGTGTGTGCATGATGTATTGTGTTGTTACCTGTGAGGTGGTGGTGCTGGGATGCATCTGGGCGCTGTACGCTTCGATCTCCTGGTGCAGAATGTTATGTTCTGCAATCTGCTTCTCTACATCATTCAGGTTGAGGCCGTATACTTCTGCCTTTAACTGTTTCTGTAAAACACAACAGCTGTTAAACATGTGAACTTAACAAGCATGGGGAAGATGTTCAGTGACTAAAACTCAAGATTGACTTGAATATGTTTTGTGCTCAATGTTGCATCAACTGACCAGTTTTTCATCCAACACAGGATCCCAGTCGATCTTTTGTGTCAGCACCAGATCTTGCACCTGGTCATACAGTTCCCTGTAGGTCGCACAGTCCCTAGACCAGCGGTCATGGAGATTTCTCACACTGAAAGTGAAAAGAATCAGACCCAGTCAGCAGTGAGAAGACGGGAGGAGAGCAGCAGAAAGGGAATGTGGAAATGATAGTTTGTTGCATATCTTGATGTTATGCAATGAGTTTCAGGTGAGTCTGCTGGCATGCGTGTGTTTGTATGTTTTCTTTTTGTGATGGTTCAGAAAAAAAACTCACTCTCTCTCTATCTCATTAGTCTGCGGGTGCTGCAGCTTCTTGGCCTTGTCCACATCCATGAAGAGATCCTTCAGCAGCCCCTCAGCCTCTGCCAGGTTCTCTGCATTCTCCTTCTGGTAGATCAGGGGTTGATTCTTCCCATCGCGCTCTGTGTCCTACACAGGAGCAAGAAGAGACTTAAAATTGTTGTTGTTGCATTAAAACCTTTTAGCTAAGTAGAACAGACTTGATTTATGTGGCTCTGAGCTTATCTAACTGATTATGAAAAAGCTTTTCAGGTGAAGTTTTGGTGTTTTTGAATTGATTTATAGTGTCTAATCTCTTTAAATTAGAAGCATAGTATGAATATGTGTACTGTATATACTTTATGCATGTGTGCAAGTGTGTCTCTTAGAGCTCAAATCTTCATAACAAAGCAAAAAAGGAGATTTTACAAAAAGCATAGGTTCCAAAACAAAGCAAAACAGACTTTTGCACACTTTGTATTTTCACCATTAGTGGCAGCATGATGCTTCAGGTCAAAGAAAATGCCTAAGTTCCATTGCAGGGATTTCCTAAAGAAATCAAGTATGTGTTTTCAAGAATCAAGTTTATCATGGTAGCCGAGTGATACGTCTTCATTTTCGTGATCTGAGTGTGACCTCAGGTCTCCAGCTCTGGTGTGTGTGGACTTCTTACCAAATGCAGCAGCTCCTCACATTGCAGGATATTCCTCTCTACTTGGTCTGCATTCTTCTGCATGCGAGCAATCACCACAGCCAAGTCAGTGGCCTGGCTCCTGCGTAAAAAAACACACCCAAGAGAAAGATGATGGTGAAAATCCTTCTGACCAATGACACAAATTGGAACTTGAGTCTTGAGATGTTTGTTTGCATGATTGGAGGATATTAACACATTAGGAAACACCCAGAAATGCAAGCAGGTACTCTTGTTACTTTGATTAAATCGCATGTTGTGTATTTATTCTTAAATACATTCTAAAATCAAACAGAGCTGCTTTGCGCTTTTACCCGAGTAGTTTTGAAGACAAATAATGTTACTTGTGCTCTGTTACTGTGTCAGTCACTGCCTAAATGAGACATCAGACATGTGGAATGAGAGGACTCTATATCTGGTGTTTTACATGTGAACATAAAACCCACTGAAAGTCCGAACAAAGAAGATTCCTTCACTTGCTCAGCATAATTCTTCATCGGCATGTCACTCATGAACACTTTCTGTAGACGTGTTTGTGCTCTCAGGGTGTTTGTTCTGTCATTCCACCTTCTTACTCTGGCACACCCAGATCAGGACCCAGAGGATAGATTGGGTCCCCACACACCCTCATCCCCTCCCATTAAGTGGTCAGGAATGTAGTCTGTGTGTGACACAGACATTCCTCCTGAGACAAACCTGTCACACTGCACCATTCAGCCCTTATCAAATTAAATGTTGTTATTAAATTCCAGAGTAGAAATGACAGTTGTAGTAATTATGTCAGACATTATGGCTCGCACAGTAGTAGGCGGGGTGCTGGAAAAAGATGACTTTTTTTTATTGCTCCTTTACTCATTCAGGCGCTTATCTGTGCTGGAAATAGCCAAGTCCAACATGTGTTCATTCACTGCATCCCACATTGCAAACATAATGTCACCATAATCATTAAAGGACAAGTTCTCAGTTTTTCATGTCTGTCTTAAAACAACAGTCAGGCACCCAAATGAACAATGATTTTTGCTGTAATCATTCCTCCTGTTCATGCTGGACATTAAAAGATATTTTTCAAATGTGCTTCCAATGTAAGTGATAGGGGACAAAATCCACATTCTTCCTGTACAAGGAACAAAAATGTATTTAAAAGTTTATCTGAAGCTGATATGATGCTTCAGCAGTCTGAGTTAGTCAAATAACACGGATATATTTCAAAGTTAGTCTTTTTAGTGCCAAAAAGTTTTTGTTACAATCCTTCCACTGCATCTCAACAGGAAAACAAAAAGAATTTTATTGTAAAAAGAAAATAACTTTGGAAGATATTCATCTGGATTCATATTGGCTTTAGATAAACTTTTAATTACATTTTTGAACAAAACACTGTGGATTTTGTTCTCCATCACTTATACTGAAAGCACATTTGAAAGGGATCTTGTAACAGCCAGCATGAACAGGAGGAATGATCACAGTAAGGAAAACCTGTTTCATTGTTCATTTGGGCACCTGACTGTTGTTTTAAGACAGACTTGAAAAATTGAGAACCTGTCCTTTAAGAAATTTTTCAAGTGTCATGCATGTGTTGTATACCAGAAGCAAAGTGACTGTATTTAGGCAACAGACTCACTCGCTTCCATTCAAGCTTGATCGTCACTGTGCTGTTTAAGACAAACAGACCAAGCAGCAGGAAGACCCTGCCCTGCCACTCCTTCAGCCCTTCCTGTCTTCTGTCACTCACAATCTCGAGTCTCTCAGTCGCACGGCACACCCCTTTGTGAGGGAGCACTCATGTATGTGTCCCCCCCGGGTGACAGCTCGCACCGCAAGGAATGTGGAGCAAACACTTGCTTAGTCACTTTGAGAGGAGCGGGGTTGAGGTTGCACAATTTCTACACATTTATCGCCATTAGGAATCTCATAAAAGACTCCTCTACTCAAACACTACTCACCTGCCCAACCACTGGTTCCTCTACACAGCAAAGACAACAAGTTACACATATAATATTTTCTCTGTTGACTTATCAACTTCATGAGTCAGAAATCCGGCTTATTGGCTGGCATTGCAAACAGATTTAGTCAGTCAGTAAACTTTGATGATACACCCCTTGGACAAAGACACAAACGTGCTGTGGTTCAGTACAGGTGTCAGGTGAGGTGACAAGAATCAGCAAAGTAAAATGGACTGTGATACTCAACATCTAAGAACAGTAACATGGTGGTATTATGAGAAAAAAAGACTGTGACATTACATATTGGAGGGAGAGTTCATTCATTTAGCCAAGAATGAATGAAAGGCAGATATTTGTATAGAATATAACAGTTGGATCATTGTTGCTTTCATATTGCACCTGAGTCCTGTGTTACACTTTGTCCAGAGAAATAAAACAGCTCCGTCCTGTGCAAACATTAACAGGATCATAGTACAAAAAATGCCCACATGCAGCATGAACCACATTTCAGGTCAGCCTGTCAGCGGAAAACAGTGTGAGGCAGCAACAGAGGAGAGGAGACGAGACAAGGAGACAGTAACATAACACTGGGAAACCTGACACACACACACACACACACACACACACAGACAGAGAGAGAGAGAGAGGAAACTGTCCAAACTCACTTGCTGATCTTTGCAGGACTGTTATCCTTATGCTTCGACATCTTGGGAGGCTGTTCAGGCCTGCGTCTGTAATCTGAGTCCGAGTGTGTTTCTTCCGACTCCTCACTCTCTTCTCTTACTCCTCTCTTCGTCTCCTGCGGCGTCTCCCCTCAGTTAAAGAACGTCCACCTGTTTCAGCTCCTCCCAGGCCAGCAGGTGTGTCGTCAGTAAAAGCAGCAGAGGAGCAAACCGGGCGGACCTGTTTCACACACACACTCCAGCCGCTTCACAGGCCGTGAATTTATATTTCTAGGAGTTTTTCCTGCATGTGTTCATTCTTGTGATTTTTTACTTTCTAAGAAATGTGTTGTTTTTAAAAAAAAAAGTGTGATCAGTAAACAGGTTACGAACCCTGAGGGAGCAATATGAAGCTCCTAATATCACACTTTAAGAGATAAAAGTTCAGATGAGAGTCTGAGAGTTTTTTTCCTTAGTTTTTGTCTTTCTCTACATAACTGGCTAGACATGGTCTATGAACCTGATACAGCTGCAGCTCTGGTATCAGGTCCATGAAACACAAGACGTGACAGGACATTATAAAAGACTGACTGTTTCCACTTATACATACAATCATGGTGGAATGTAGCAGAACCAGTCACTCGATGGCTGAATATCAGATCATCATTAGTACTTTACACATGACAGTAAATGTCTCATTTCGATTTGTATGTGCCATATATCATTATTTGTTAATATGAGCTATATAATACTTGTCTCTCAGAGTTGTATAACTTGTTATCTAGTAGATTTGTACTTGTACAGCATCAAAATACTAAGGTAGTTTTTACACCAGAAAGATGACACACTGTAACAATGTTAACCATCATAGAAATAAAGACAGATGGGGCACAGAAGATAATTGTGAAGTAGAAAAAGGTTTAACTTGTTTTTCAAAACTGGATATTTTCACATCTGATTTTTGCCTGATAGACTTCATGATTAAGAACTTGTTAATTTCCAAGTATCAGTGCTTATCAGACACACACCCTGTGGAATTACCTTTGATAGGAGTCAAGGTCTGGTTTGAGGAATGCTCATTTCTCTCTTCTGCCAAAAAAAACCACAGATAATAGAGACAGCAGAGATAGCATACATAACTACAAAACATGTGTGTTTGTTTTAGCAAAAATATGCTCTACTTTATTGTGTTTATGGGAGTTGGAAGCACCTCAGCTTGAAGAGTCAAACAATGCAACTTCATACTTCAGTGGGAAGAAATGAGTTCAGCATGCTGCTCCGTCTCATGCTTGCAGTAGGTGTGTCTGACGCACACCCAGAGCTGTTACTCCTTGAGCCAACACCTTCATACCTGCGGGGAGAGGGAGGAATGAAGGACAAGCAAGAAAAAGGTAAAAAGGAACCAAGATGACACATGACAGTATGTGGACACAGTGGAGTGACGAGGTGCAGGGTAGTCTCACTTGGCCTTGATCTTTCTCATCAGCTGTACTCAAGTAAATATCATAAATATTCATCTTAGTCATTAACTGACATTAATACGTCAGCATTTAGAGTGAGACATTTCTACTTTCTGTTACTTGTTTGGAAACAGAAAGTATCTACAGGTTAATATTTAAAAATCTCACAAAGTACAGGTTAGACCTCATATATTGATAAGGTGTGTGTGTAGTTTAATGCAATCCAACACATTTCTAACCACCAATCAAAATAAAATGACTATAGTTGATTTAACATTTCTCTGATACATTATAAGCTTCACAAAAGTAGTAAAGGTGTTCGTGTTATTGTGTCCACACCTACATTTCAATCGAGGACAGCCCACCTGTTTAAATTCCACATTGTGCAATTCACCTGAGATAAGCACAGTGTGTCCACCTCTTTTTTCCAACTGATGAATAAATCATTGATGACCTATAGTATGTTCTATGGCAAACACAGATAAGTTGTACTTTGGTTCTCCTGTTTCACAATGTAAAGAAGATTTTTTTTTCTCCTGCAAACAGTTCATAAATATTTTTTTATGTAAATGCTGCTGTCAACAGCAGGGTGTGGCTGTAACACATCAGGGTGAAAAAAGCAATTCTCTAACTCATAAAATAGTATTTACACAGAAAGCATTCCATACATACGTCCAGGCCCAGCTTCTGTAAATATGTAGAAAGCAATTTAAATCAGCCACACCTCTGACAGTAATCTACAATCACTGGGTGCTGTGAGAAGCTTTTAGGCTTTGATGATATACATAGTTGCAGTGGAGCAGAAGTGACACATAAAGGAGGGATCCTCTTTAACCTCAACTCAACCTAATAACAGAAAGATTGAAATCAACACACTTAATGTCAACTACATGATTGCCACCACACAGCCTGCAGTCTCACATTACATCCTGCCAGTCTGGTTATCTTTACCCACTCCACCTGCTCAGCTGTAGTTCAACAGCTCCTTAAAGCAGTGGTTCTCAAACTTTTTCACGTCAAGGACCCCTAAAGTGACACAAATTAAACCATGGGCCCCCATCTGACAAGACTTTAGATGTTTTATTACAGAAAGTGTTTGAAACCCATGACCAAAACAGTCATACATTCTGTCATTGTGTTACTTATGGATGAAATTACAATGAAAGTAAATTATTCCCCTTTTTTTGCTGGGGACCCCCTGGAACTTCCTCAAGGACCACTAGGGGTCCCTGGACCCCACTTTGAGAACCACTGTCTTAAAGTAAAGAGACAAGGTACCTGCCTGATCATCCTTCTTTATATATATAATAATAATATATATATAATGTGTGTTCATATAAGACTGAACTCTTGCAACCAGACCAAAAACCTGCTGGTTTTAGTGTGAAGACTTCTGTCGAGGGAGACTGTGTTCTAATCTTCTACCAGTAGGTGAAGACATTACACCATCTATCTTCCCATTTCCCAAAACTTGGTATCCTCACTCACAGCTACTTGTGTAATTATAACAAGGTGTAATTTTAATGGGCCTTATTCAACATCTTGGCCAATAAGAGTTTAACACGTTTAGCTACAATGTGTCATAAGTTCATTAGTTGCCAGGAGGACAACCTCGCCAGCAAGTGACAGGCAGGGAAAACAAGTTACCAATCCCTCAGCCGCTGGGAAACAGCAATGCTACTACGTGAGGAAGGAAGGACAAGATGTACATGTCAGATTTATTTGTATTTGTTCTACATATATTTTGGCAACAAGACAGGAAACAGCAGATTTCTCTGTTGTAATAGGATTCACTGTACACATGAGGAAAAGTATGTAGATTCTTCAAACCATGACACATGGAGGTATCTTTGTAAAACATGACACCTGCTGGACAGAAGAGGTAATACCAGTATTATTTTACCCAGCATTCTTAAAGGGATACTGGCATCCTGCATCAAAAGTTTAGAGAAAACACTGAAAACAACTTTTTTTTTTGTTTTATTTGAAAGATCATGCAGTGCACTTCCAGGGTAGGAGCTGAACATCACTTTCAATAATACACATGAAAAAAATCAATACATTTGTAATTACCTAGTACAAAACATAACTAAACATTACAGAGGAATGTAAAATTAAATAGTAATAGGAAAACGAGTGTGCAACGTCACTATTGCTGCACTGCAGATCTTAAAAGGCTTGATAGAGGTTGAAGTTGTTTGTAACCCTGTGTAAATACAAAACAAAAAAAAACAAATCTAGATTGAATAGAACTTAAAACAAGTCAAAAAAGCAATAAATTACTTCTTTCAAGTGTTTGTGTATTTACTGAGTGAACTGAGGAGGCATGGGGTACGGCACCAGCGGTGGGGGAGGATGCTGCGGAGCCTGTGCCTGGGGGAAGGGGAAAGGGGGATGACTTGCACCGTTCTGTGCGCCACCCTTACCAGGGGCGAACTGTGGGGGCTGGAAGTTGTTCTGGCCTCCGAAGGATCCTGTTTGGCTGTTAAAGTTGGACTGTCCGTTACCGTTGTAGCTGCCTCCGCTGAAACCATTGGAGCCGCTGTTATTGCCCCCATAGCCTCCATTCTGTGAATTTGTGCCAAAGGCTTTATTTGGTCCGTTGTCAAAACCTCTACCACTATCCCGGTCCCTAAAACTGCCAAAATCACGCCTTCCAGAGGAATACCTATCCCGGCGGTCATCTCTGTAGTCACCACCTCTGCCGCCCCTTGAACGCCCTGGAAAGGAAAACAAAAAAAACTAATTAAAAACAAAAATTGTAGACAAAAAGCATGGCAATAGTCTTGTTTTTTTTTGTTTAAAGCAGAAGTTTAACAAATAACTGTTCTGAGGTACCCTGAAGTTCATAGTGATGAACCCATCCACTTCTCAGAACAGACAGAGGAGAGCAGCAGAAAATAAGTAGCTGCAGTTTGTAGAAAGTGGCACAGTTTCTGTATCTCACCAATTAGATTTACCTCCTCTGACTTCCGCCATTTGGAGGAGCTTGGGGTTGATTGCCTGGTTGGCCTCGCGGAGCACAGAGATGAGGTCACTGGCCTGCCTCACGTTGTTCGGAGTGAAGAAGGTATAGGCTGTGCCTGTCTTTTGGCTACGTGCTGTTCTGCCAATGCGGTGGATATAGTCCTCAGAGTTGTTGGGGTAGTCAAAGTTGATGACAAATTTCACGTCTTCAACATCTGTAAGATTGTGTTGCAGTGTGGCATAAAGGAAAAGGAGGACAGCACACAAAAGACGTGCGCCGGCGCCACCACAACAACCAGATCAAAAACAAAAAGGCCAAGTTAGTACTGTCACAAGGTGGGTATGGATGGTAAATTCCACAAAGCTGCAAAAAACTGGCATTAGACAAAACTACAAACATTCAGTCCACGGGGAGACTACGGTGGGAAAAGAGAAACGATGCACACTCCATTAGCTTCCAATCCAGTGGGATAAAATAAAAACCCTCCCCTCTTGAACCACTGCCAAACCACCCTCAGAAAGAATGGATCAGAAGTCTTACCCTTTTTTGGAGTATGCATTCACTAGTCCATTCCCATTGCAGCACACGCCCCACATATTGTCAAGTGACCCTCAGGTGTCTCTACACAGTAGGGCTGCTATGCACACTACTGCCTCCTAGTGTGCCTGAACTAGCACTTAACCAAGGTCCCTTTGTCACGCACACTCATGAGATGCTTGCTATAAAGCTCACAGTGCAATGTCTCTTGCCAACAAACTGTAGATCTGAACCAATTTGCAGGATGCCTACAAACAGTGCATCCCCACTCTCGTCATGGCAAGATTTTTCCAGACCCAGTGTTCACTTGATCATAATGTCTCTCGTTGGCAGGTCTCGACATGACTTTGAAACGCAGGCGAGGGAGGAATGTGAGCTTGGATTTTGTCCAAGTGTG
This sequence comes from Thunnus thynnus, assembly GCF_963924715.1. Classification (NCBI taxonomy): domain Eukaryota; kingdom Metazoa; phylum Chordata; class Actinopteri; order Scombriformes; family Scombridae; genus Thunnus; species Thunnus thynnus. The sequence continues at coordinate 22,860,715 of NC_089533.1, forward strand.
TCCAACTAGCATGTCCCACTGTCACCAAAAGCGCCAGTAGCCATGTCATTACAGAGGTGAAGGTATGATCGATCTGACAAATTGCTCTTCCGACAGGAGTTTAACTGCAACATTAACGCCACCCATGCTTTACAACGAGTCTACACAACAGAAAGCGCCTTCCAAATGACTCAAATGACTTGCAATGCAGTGCCCAAACATACAAGCAAGGCAATAGGAGACAGTGTAGCTGGGCTTTGAGCTGGGACAGTTACAGAGCCTGGGTGTGTGAAGCAGTCCAAACCATTGCCAGAGAACAGACGAGCATATGGGGGAGGAACTGTGGCCAGCCCTCAACTCGCCCCCACTTTTAGGCAGGCCAGCGCGTTATGCTGCACATGGGCCTGGTCACCTCTGTATATCTGCACAACTGGGAGACCCGTGCCTCGCCAGTCAGGACACCTCCAAGAATCCTCCTTCCCCCTCTGGAGACCTGGGCTTGTCATGCCAAGGCCCTGCCACAAAGACTGCTCCTTCAGGTACAGGGAGAAACTCAGAAAGAAGCAGAAGAGTTAAAGAAAGCAAATACACTTTCTTTTTGAAATACATTAAGAGTACAAAAGCAGTTCAGGTAGGATACTGACCTAGACCCCTGGAGGCAACATCTGTAGCAATGAGAATCGGAGCCTTTCCATATTTGAACTCTAGAAAATTAAAATGAATGAAAATCAGACATGATGTCCTGTAGATTGAACAGCTCAGATTAACCAGTGATGTAAATTTACAAGTGATGCAAGCTTACCATTGAGAACCCAGTCTCTTTCCTGCTGGCTTTTATCTCCATGGATTCCCATAGCTGGCCACCTAACAGAATTGAAGGTTTCAATGTTAATTCATAGAAGTACTTTGTAAACTTAAAGCCAGTAAAAAACAGAACAGAAACGCCCTGCTGGGAATCTGTATTTTAGTTGCAAAACTTACCCGTCCCTTCTCATCCTCCTGGTAAGGTCATCACACCGCCTCTTTGTCTCAACAAAGATGATGGTCTTGTTTTCCTTCTCACTCATGATTTCCTCAAGCAGACGGATGAGTCTACATAAATAAGACATTCACTCAGTTAGTAACATTATAAACACTGCAAAGAAAGCATCACAGTCATTCGTCAAAAGATTTGCTTCAACAACACTTGCTATTACTGCCAGGGACACATTACTCACTTGTTCTCCTTTTCTCCATCACTGCAGACATCCACTATCTGTAGGATGTTGTGGTTGGCACTGAGCTGCAGAGCACCAACATTGATCTGCACATAGTCCTTCAGGAAATCCTCCGCCAGCTGGCGAACCTCTTTGGGCCAAGTGGCACTCCACATCAGAGTCTGACGGTCAGGCTGCAAAAACAACGTAACAATTAGCAATACATTCACTTATGTTACACAACTATGGAAACCTAAGAAAATGATGAAAGGGCAGAATGTTGTTGAAAGAAACACTAGAAACTTACTCTGATTTGGTCGACAATTTTCCGGATCTGTGGTTCAAAGCCCATGTCCAGCATTCTGTCAGCCTCATCCAGCACAAGATAAGTGCAACGACGCAGGTTTGTCTTTCCTGCTTCAAGGAAGTCAATGAGCCTGCCTGGGGTGGCGATGCAGATCTCCACACCTTAAATGGAAAAAGTCTTAGTGAGAACATAACCCCCTAGAAGATGAAACTGGTGAAGAACCCATGACTCAGCGCATGCGGTCCTGTAAAACCACAACTTAGTGTTAAAAAAAATATAGCACTATATACGCTACCTCTTTCAAGGTCACGGATCTGGGGTCCCTTAGGTGCTCCTCCGTAGATACAGGTGGACTTGAGGCGAGAAGCTCTGCCATATTCTGCGGCCACCTGTTGCACCTGCTGTGCCAGCTCACGGGTCGGGGCCAGCACCAAGCACTGTTGAGGGAGAAATAATGGCTTTTTAGTTCAAGTTCAACAGGCAGTAACACATTTAACAGTTATCACCTCCCACTGAAGAAATACATGTCAGGAAACCAGAATTCTGGTTATGTTGCAACATCAGACCACTCACTGCTGTGTAGCAACAAGCAATTTTCATTTCTCATAAAAGTTCCGAGTCTTAAGTCAATACTTCCACTATGTCGTTCTAACAGTCATAATTAAAATGTGCAACATACGATACTAAAAACTATCTCCCAGACCAAAAGCATGTAATCAATGTGACAAGTTATGACTTACAATAGGACCATCTCCACGTTCCAGGAAAGGCTGGTGGTTGATGTGAACGATTGCAGGCAACAGATACTGCAAAGCAAACACAACAGTCACTTTCATGAGCTAAACAAGTGCAATAGTGATAATGAAACCATCTCCTCACTGAACACACCAAATAATGCCATGTCAGAGAGACTAACTTACAGAAAGCGTCTTGCCAGAGCCAGTCTGTGCAATGCCGACCATATCATTGCCGCTAAGAGCCAGAGGCCAGCCCTGAGCCTGGATGGGTGTTGGTTCACTCCAGTTCTGTTTGTTGATAACATCCATCACATAGGCTGGAGAAAAGTTGACAACAATTAGTCAAGATGCACAAAAACTTTCTTTGAGATGTTGTTTATCCAAATGTTCAAAAACTTACAGGGAAAGCTGGCCTCGTGGAACTTTTGGATTGGATTTGGGCAATCTCTCCCCTTCACCGTAATTGTTTTGGACCTCCTGTACTGTTCAACTTCTTGCTACAAGATAAGAATGATGGAGACAAGTTTAGTACAGTGGTCATAACAGATTGTGTAACTATAACACGTGCAGGGAGTACATTTCTAGCAGTGTTGCATAACATTTCATGAAGCACGCTGACTACATACCAGACCCCTCCGGGCAACATCGGGATGCTGCTGATAAAAGTTCTTCTCAAATTTAGGGAGCTCGTCCAGGTTCCAGTGCTTCTTCCGCAGCCGATCGCCGGGATTACCGAACTTCCCTCCGCCGCCGCCGCTACCACCACGGTTGCCACCAAAGCGAGGAGGACCGCCGCCATAGCTGCAATAAACGACAGTCATGTTTTTACAAAGTCAAGTTCGACTCGGTCAACTCGTTTAGCGCATCAAAAACCGCAGTTTAAGACGAACACAGCCCTGACTTAACTGCGTCATTCTGTGAAATGATATAGCTGCCATATACTTTCCAACCAGCAGAGGAACAATGGAAAAACACCCGGCATTTTGTATCCGCATTCATGCTGCCACATGGCGAAAAGCCGACTAGCCAGCTGTATTAGCTACGCTAATCCGTGCCGGGGCAACATACATTACATGTTCACTACAAAGTCAATATCTTGAATATAGTAGGTTTATCTTGAGAAAAGTGTATGTAACATAGTAGCCTTGCAATATCAGCCCCCATTACTGTGAAATGTAACGGCAGGCTAGCTAACGATATGCTATCCTGAAGCTAACGGAAGGCCTCGGGACAAACACAACTACAACAGGCTCCGTCCGCCGGCCTGGGCCTTGTGGGTGAATACAGCGAGCAGCTGACATTTATCAATTAGTAGGTTCTTAATGAACAACGCAAAGTCAATCATGTGGAATTCCTTAAATCATATATCCATGTTTTTTAGCTAATCGGTTAATTTTGTCTTGGTTATAAAAAGTCAGCCATTACGGATCACACGAGGGCAAAGATCGTCTAAAATGTATAAGAAAAGGTGCTTACCCTCTGTCTCTATCTCTGTCCCGGTCTCTGCCACGATCTCTGTCGGCATATCCTGGCATATTGTAAACAAGGTGTATAAATGAAAATATAAATACCCTAAACTGTGGTTCAACCGCCGACTAAAAAAACCCAAGCGGCTGTGCTGCTGAAATGCCGGTAAAGAAAAAAATGAGGCCCGGTATATATCGCAAGAGGAAGTCCTCCTTCCTATGTATTCATCCGCTACACGGTTTTCAACCACTTCAGCTGCTCGTGACTGACACCACAGACAAATAGAGCAGTGAAACTTATATTACAAAGATTACTAAAATGACTAAAGTTAAAAAATATACTAAATCTATGTCACCGTTATACACTGTAATTATCTGAGTTAGGACAGACAGAAGAACATAAAAACACGCTTTGAAAAAAAATTACATACATTGTTTATGTAAACCTGAAAAATCTGAACGCATGTACTGTATTCTTTTTTCTTTTACACTTTGAGGGAGTGGCAGTTTAAAAAGCCCAAAGCCCGGTTTCCGGTGCTTCCTTTTAATAAAACTACTGTTGCTAGTTGATGATCATAGCGAATGTTTGCGGATGAATATGTACTAGACAGAAACTGGTAATCCGGCTTCTGACTGTGCTTCCGATGTATTACGGTAAATGACGTCAACAGGACCAACCCTAACATGAAAGAGACGACCTTTTTTTTCTTTTCTTTTTTTCCCAAGTGTACCAAATGTGTCTCGTGATGAATTTTCACGGAACTTCTGTTGGAATAATTTAAAAGGCGAATTAAAGACTTTTTAGTTTGTTGTTTTTGGCAAACAAAACGGATACATTAATGTTGAAAGTGTGACAGAAAGCAGTTTTCTCCCTGAGGAAAAGAAACAGGGGTCATGAAGGCCACTTCTGACGTCTCTGCACATTGTCTTTATCTGATTATGGGCCTGCACCTTCATGAATACTGAGTACTACACCATAAAACAAAACTTTTACTAACTCTGTATGAAAGTGGCCAAAACAAGTAAGACAAAATACAAACTTTGGATGTTTATATTTTGTTAGCTATGACATACTTGTTCTTGATACTCATCACATATTTGTTTTTGACTGATGCTCTGGAAGTATCAGAAAGTGAACTAATGACTTTATCCTGATAAAATCTAATCTCCTATCCCTTTTCCTCTTTGCAGAGAAAGAGTTTGTCAAAACCTTTCTGTTGTATGAGTTACATATCTACAAAACTAAAATTGTTTGACACCTTATTTTCTCACCAACAGCCCGTTCGGTGCATTTTACCCTTTTCCTGCCCCCATTCTGAGACCATCTGCCAGACATTGTAATCCAGTGTAGTATCAGTGAATACACAGTGGGTGGTCAGGGATGTGCCATTCTGATGTAAAGGCCTCCCCCACTTTGCATCCCCACTTGACTCTCAGCCAGTACAGTATCAACAAGCCTGCTTAAGCACAACTACCATTGTTAGTAGACTAACAATAATTCTGATTAAAAGGCTGTTTTCCTTTTTACATTTGAAACAAGCATTCAATAAGAAAAAAAAGAGGCAAGTCATATCTTTATACAAGGCCTTACATTGTTAGACAAAGGCAAGTTTAATTAGAACTAATTACACACAAAAATAAAATACTCTTACAAAATGATAGTGTTAACATACATCAAATTGCATCAGTCAGCTATGAGAGATATAGTCCTGCTAGTGGATCATGCTATTAAAAAAAAAACAAACAAAAAAAAAACAAACAAACAAGAGCGGCATCTCTCAACTTTGACTTGTTTAATAAAAAGTTCAGTTCTTCAGTGAGAGGCAGCTACGGGGCGATGCTGAGCGATGTAGTGTAGGAACAGACAGTAGGGCGATCAGCTTGTGCACTGGACTTATAGGTGAATGAATATCTGGTACAGAAGTCACCATTCAATACAAACGGTAACCTCGTTCTGTTTGTGTGCAATTCCTTTTTTCATTTCAAGAAAAATCTTTTTCTACTTAAGTTAAAGATAAATTACAGGTTGTTTGATCCACATATATGAACAATATCTTATTACTGTACAAAGCACCATCTGAGGACACTTTTCACTTTGCATACACTTTGTCTACATAAAAGAACAAAAATGAACTGCTCTTTTTGTGTGTGTATGCAAACGTTAAGAACAGTCCACGGTCATAGAGATTGCTAGACAGGCAGCATCTTTTGAAAACATTCAAGAATTTCATTTTCAATTGTAGAAAACAATCCCCCCTCCCTCCCCTTTCTCTAAATAAAACATTATTGATAGGACTGTGTAGCAGGCTAAAACAGGAGTTCATCTCATTCAGTTCACTTTCAATCAAAAGCACATATGGAGACATGCAAGAATTACTGTATGTTAATGGTCTGCTGTGGGCAAAACAATGCACATGACAGGACTGTTCAACCTCTTTAACATTCATAAAAATCAAGACAAATGGTCAGAATTAGTTTCTTGTCAGTCATCAAATCAAATGACATTACAAACTACATATGACATCTCCTGAGAATGTGGCTAGGTAGAGCTCTTTTGTGGCCACAAACAGGTATGAGCATGAGTAGTGTGTTGTGCACTTTAAACAGTAGTATGTCAATGAGTAAGGTTGCCAATATAAGACAAACGTTAATGCTTTTTAGCACCACATGGCTAGAAGGTAGTAGAGGTTTTTCTTTTTTTTTTTTTCCAACAACAATATGGAGGCAGCACAAAGTAGATTATGATAGACTTTGGACTCTTGGATTCTGAACAGAACATTAGAAATTCATGGTAGCTTTCATGCTCGTGACATAAATATAGCCCAGCTACAAATGACAAACTGCTAAAAAATTGTAAGAGACGGGAAACATCACATCACCATATGTAGCTCCAGGATGAAATCAGTAGAATTTAAAGGGTCCGCTCAATATTTGCAAAGATTCATTCATTCAAAAATGATTATGGCACTCAGAGGACATTGTGTGTTTAAGATTTTTTGCCCTTAAGACATCCCTCTCCTTGCACAGTATGAGAGGTAATGCCAAGAAATAAACTACAGCATTCTTAATTGAAATTCAGTCAAGCTTAATTCTGTTTTCACAAATTGTCTTCTATAATTTAAACAGCAACACTTAACATTAAAAGGTTTTATTTTTCTGAAACATTGGAAAGGGGTTTCTGAAATATAACAGCAATAAATTATATATATTATATAGAATTTTATTGATTCTTTTTCAGTTTTCCCTGTTATATAAAAATAACACATTTCAAGCTATTCATTCATTTATTCATTTTTAAACAAAACTAGCTGTCAAACGTGTGAAATAGGTGTCTGGGAATGCAACGCTAGATGTTGGGCAGCGACTCGGGAGCAGAGATCCCTGCTGCTGTCTTTGGAGAGGGCTGTAAACAGTCGGGCTCGGCCTAATTCAGTCTCTAGTCTTGCCTTCTCATCCGCACACATCCCCGTTATTCCAGCCTTGGCATAACTGATAGCTTCAATGTGATCACTCTGAGGCACCAAACAGCCTGAGTCATGCACACTCCACATCCAAATTTAGTGTTTCCAAGTGGTTGAGGCAACCATTAATAAACCCTGTACTCTAGTAAACAAACCAGTCTTGTTAATGCGGGTATTGTTTCAGAGTGGGCTGACTGTGTTCTGCTTGGTGAGAGGGAGCATTGCTACATGGAATACAGTCTATTTTTTTTTTTTAAATGCTAAAATGAACTTAGAAAAAAAGGGAAGAGCCAGCAAATTCTGCAGGTTCCACAAGTTAGTAAATAGTCTGAGTTATTAGCAGCTGAAGAGATCCTTTTCAATGATAAAAAAAAGACATAAAGGAGGGCTAGAGGGTCTAAAAAAACCCCAGAGTTAGATGATATTTTCTGGTCTTCTTTGCACACCCGCCGTTAGCTTGGCCACATGTCCCCGGGGAAGTTAGGGCGTCCCTGGGTGAAGCAACCGTGGATGACCCCCGTCTGAGTGGACTGATTTGTAAAGGGGGGGGGGGGGGGGGGGGGGGGGGCTGATCATGGCCAAACCATGTTGCTTCTGGTTGTTGCTGAGCTCTGCCTGCACCAGTGACTCACTCCACAGCGAAACCACACGTCTCCTCGATGGCAGTGAGCAACTTGTCGTACAGTTTGTCATAGTGCTCGTAAGGAGGAATGTCAATCCGATTGAAGCTGGAAGAAAAGGAGGAGAGAATTTAAAAACACGAAGATGTTTGATAGATAATTCCTTAACTTGTGTGAAAATTGATTGAATATGGGTAAATTAATAGGAAGTGCTTTGTCAAGGTTTAACAGCACACTTCCCCCTTTGTCTCAAAGGCAGGCGCCGTGTTGCATGACTGGATAATAGTATAATGTTGACAGTTTCCTCACCAGGTGTGGGCTTTGGGCAGGTTGTTGGTGCTGGCGTCAATCTGGTGGATGGTAAAGAGCCGTGGGCCAGCAGCACCTGTATAAAAACAACAGGTAAGTAAAACTGAGTCAACAAGAAGAGACATAAAGTGTGTGCAAAGGTATCAACGGTTATAAAAGGTATCTAGATGAGTCATTGTAGACTGAGGTGTGTCATTTCTTTTATGTTGGACTTGTCTACGTTGCTTACAGCTGACAATGCTGAAAATAATGTTTTAGAACTATAAGCAAGCAATGAACAAATCATCTAAAAAAAAAAAAGTACATTAGTGACTGTATGACTTTTTTTTTTTTTAAAAATGGTGCAATTTTCCAGTGTGATGTTTTCTGTTATTGAAGACAAATCCGTTTATTTAGTTAAACATTCAGAAGATCAGAGATTTTACTGGCGAGAAATTTCCAAAAGACGACGCCCACAATGGGAAAAGAAATCCCTGATATTTTTCAAAAGGCTTATACAGATGCTACTTATATTTTGCTCTTCAAAATGTAAAAAGAGACCATACTCTGAATATTAAAGCAAGATGGGAAGCAGAGGGTTATTTCACAATAACAGAGGAAGAATGGGACAGGATCTGCAGACAGCAATGTTTAATGACAAGCTCTCCCTCCTGGAGAGAATTCAGCTGGAACAATGTGACTCGGTTCTTCTGTACTCCAGCGCAAAAGACTAACTACTCTAATCAGACTGCCTGCTGGAGGTCCTGTGGAAGCGCTGTGGCAAACCACTCTCACATTTTCTGGAATTGTTCCTCTGTGACTCCATTTTGGAGAGGTGTCCACGGTGTCCTGGAGGCGGTTTTTAAAATGAAAATCTAGTTTAATCTTAAAATCATGTACCTTGGTGATGCAAAGCGAGATAAATATTTGTTGAGGGTGTTGTTAGTGCCATGCAAAAAGAATACAACCAGAAAATGGCTTAAGAAAGACAAACCAACCGCAGGGATGTGTGAGAGGATCAACTTAGTTTACAATATATACACAATGGAGAGAATTACGTTAAAACTATGAACTCAAATTGATGAAAATTGGTCAAAATGGTTTACCCATGTGTCAACTATACAGCCGACTATAATGTGTGTCCCACCGTAGGTATATATACAGTATTTGTATTTGTTGTTTATTTAAGACCCTCCCCTTGTTGTTTATTACATTTTTAACTTTTTAAATTTATTTATTTTATGTCTGGTTGGCACATATGCATCGCTTCTGTTTACCTGTGTTCTTTAAAAAAAATCTAATAAAAAGTAAATAACGAAAAATGAAAAATATTCAGATGTTCTTGAGAGTAGTCTAACGATGCATAATATTGTACAGAAAGCCCAATAAAGAGTACACTATTTAAATACCAGCAAGACTAAATGAGTTGATTTTGACACTTGACAGCAGCCATGTATCCAACTTTTAAAATCAAAGCAATGCCACAGGCACAGCCACTGCAAGTCCAAGTGTGTGTGTGTGTGCGTGTGTTGTTTTTGGGTCTTTTGGCCTCTGGTGATGTTTTGACCAAGAAGGGATGGCCATGTTATATAAGGTGTGGAAGGGCGCTGTCTGCCTGTGAGACAAGACGAGCTGTGGATCACGGTGTACTCCTCATGCCTGGGTGCTCTGTCTCTGGGCTGCTCTGTCTCTGGGCTGCACTGTCTGCCAGGATGGACCCACTGAACCACTGCACTATGCGCAGACTCAGGGTTCATGTCAGGTCGGAGAAACCCAGAGACACAGACACACGCAGAGAAGCAAAGACTCCCACACACACACACACACACACTCTCTAGATTGTGGTGACAGAGCCTGTGAACAGGGAACAGTCTGTGCAACAAAGACTGTAACTACCACACCTTCTTACACTTTGGATCTCACATCACATTAGCATAAGTACTCCTTTAAAATGCATGACCTGGCCAATACCTCTGAATGCTTAATCTGGTTTGACTCCATCACACAAAGAAAGCAATTCACACCAAGCTACTTCATAGGAAGCTTCATATGTAGACTTTCTTGCGATTCCGATGTTAGGGAGGTATCTACATAACAAAACATAGTATGCACAGTTTACATCATGAGTGTCATTACCTTGGAGGGCTTTGAAACCTTGCAGGGGAACCCTGGAAGAGCCGGTGACAAACTGCAGCAGCCGGGCTCTGCGCTCCTCGTCGAAGGACTCCACAGCTTTCCAAAACCATTTGACAATGTTGCTGTCTGGAGTGCAATGTTTGAGCCGTGTGTTGGACTTCCAGTCATTGATGTCGATTTTACCCAGGCCGCATACAATCAGCTACAGGTAGAAGAGAGAGGAGTGTCATGAAATCACATCAATGTGTTTAATTCAATGACTTAGGGCATGACAAAGACAAATTAAAGTACCTCTAGCTCCTTCTCATCGAAAGCCTTGAGCAGGTGTTGGGGGATGACCTCATTGAAGCCCTTCTGCAGAGCCAGGAACTGAGCCTCTATGCCTCGCAGAAAACGCCAGTTGACGTAGAGTCGGACGTATTCTTTCTTTGTGTCCTGGGTGACGGGGATGCTCTTACCGTTGGGCTTGAGCTCATGCTGAATGATCTCTCCGTAGGCATTGTGTTCTACACAGAAGGTGTGGTCCAGCACACCTGTGATGTCATTGTCCCTGAAGAGAGATAAAAATTTGAATTTGTTGTTAAATTTTTTTTAAAATGAGATTAAAAATCATATCAATATCACGGGCTGAAAAGTGGTGAGATGGGTAGGTTGAATGTAGCTTGAATGTCCTTGAATGTGTGCTGATCGGTGAGAGCAGCAGATGTGATGTTCAGCTGGAGTGAAAACATGCATAAACACATGACCTGCAGACACGTGCTTACAGACCAATGATGTAAGAATTGTTCAAAAACCCTGGGGGGCGCTGTCACCATTGTATGGGAGTGAGGTTTTTATTTAAGGGTAAAACAACCCAATCAGATGGTAGATTGTGAGATGTGCTTTTAATTTGTGAAATTTACATAAAGTTGCATATTTTTCTTTGACAAGCACAGTTGAGAGTTGCTTGTGTGCTTGTATCTTATGTTAACTGTGCACAGAGATAATGAGAATAATGCTGTGTGATATGTGGCAAACAGTCCCCCCCCCCCCCCCCCTTTTTTTTAAATCAAGTCAAAAAAGATCATCTCATAGCTAAGTGCAGCGCATAACAGAAAACACATGGGAACCTCGCTGACCTTGTTGGTCTAAGAATCCTCTGTCACTTTTCATTTAAATGGAAAAGTCAATTCTGTTATTGATTTTTCTACAAAAATGTACGTACAGGATCCAGACGAGGCTGTTGTGCAGGTCAGGGTCTACAGACTCCATGTCGTCCAGGGTGATGGGTTTACCCAGCAGCTGTTTGTAGAAGGGTAAGGTAAAGCCTCCGTCTATGTAGTGGCCGTGGAACACTGCCATCCCCATGATACGGCCCACAAAGTGAAAGTATGACAAGTGCTCCTGGTGGTAGACATAACATATTCAGTTTCTAAATAAGATAGCAGTGAGTTCCTGGCAGAGCTGAGTATTCTCCCGCAGACTATTTATATTTACTTTTCTCTGACACTAGGAATTGATTGCACTGTGCGTCAGATTATTACATAGAGGAAGAGGATATCACTTTTTTTTTTTTACCACTGCCATTATAACACTGAATTCCCCTTTTGACAGACCACCCCATCCACATGATATAAGCAGTAAATTGCACTCAACACAACAGTTGTTAGTAATGACTGTGACTTACAGGGTTGACAGCAGAATCCGGGTTAATCTGCAGGGTGTAGATGTCATCGCGGGAGTACTGGAACAAGCCGTAGTACGGGTTCAGCATCTCGTGCGATAGCAGATAGAGCCACTCTCTGCCCAGAGCACACCACACAGATAGGACAGGCAGGAGATGGGGGGGGGAGGGGGGGGGAGATTGGAAAAAAAGACAGAGATACTGGTTACATCCTCTGCATTGTAATTCTGAGTTCAGAGAAAAAACATCAGCTGAAATGATTCAAAAACAACAGTGAGTAACTTGTGTGCTTTGGTACTCTTCCACTAGGAGGCAGACCTCAGTGGAAAAAATGATGCAGTATTTACAAAACCAAAATCTGAGTTACATCTACCGTGCTCCTCTTTGCTATGACTCCTTACCTGGCCACTCCTCCGTAGTCCAGCCCCTCTTCTCCTCTAAACTTCACCATTAGCCTTTTCCACAGGTCCTTCGGCCTCATCTTCATCACCTGTCGATACGATTCCTGCGACGCAGACACAAACAAACACACACACGTCTCGTCAAAGACAGTAAAAGCATCGGTTAGACAGTTGGTGACCTTACTGAGTTTGTCCTGCTAGGACCTCCGCAGTGAGGACTCAAAGAAAAGACAGCAATTTGTTTGCAATATCCATTTGTGGAGTCCTGTCTGAGGGGACGCTGTCAAAAATCATCATCCCACTCTCTACCTTCCCATCATTAAAGCCCCGTGCCATGCACTACAAGGTCTATCTTACTACAACTGCTACACAGAAAGGTTCAGCCTATTCAAAAAGTACTGAACTAAAGAGCTACAGGAGGAGAGAGTACTGAAAGTGCTGTACACTGAGATTTTCTCTACTGTAGCAGTTTTGTGAGAAATGAGACGGTTGCAGTGTGGTGTTACAGCAGTCATTTCCAATTGGTTCTCTGTTGTGAGGCCGAGATCGCTCCACCTCAATCAGTGTTCGTCCCACGTGCAGACGGCTCACAGCGTCAGGGGGAGGGTTCATTTAAAGTGGATTAGGGGCAGTTATAATAAACACAGCCATAAGACTATAATAACACAGCCTCTTCCACAGCCAGCTTCCACTATGCCCTCCAGATACAGCAGACAACTGAGAGGTGCTGTGAGAGAGATGGGAATGTCTTATCTACACCAAAAAAGTACACATAAAGACAGCTCTGACAGTCCACCAGCTAACACTTGCCTATTCAGTCATAATTTAATGCTTCAGCTGGTCTGGAGAAGCTATGCAGTTATGTCTCGCTCAACCTCAAGACGTCCTCTGCCCCCCCCGCCCCCCCCAACATTGAGATCAGCCAACAAAAATGTCTTCGTTCAGATTAACAGACGCGGCTGTTCCAGCACATTCCAGTGCATATTTTATGAGGGTCACGCAGTCTGTTGCAGGTGTTGTTGCTCTGATGAAGGCCCTGCGCCTCCTTGATGCAGAAAAACTCCCCCACTGAGCGAATGTACTTGAGAAAATCCTCATCCCAAACAAGAGGTCTGCTTTAGATTTTGAACAGACTACCTTCACACATCATAGATAACCATGTGTGTGAGAAATCATTGTCACAGCCAAACTGCTATGGGCAATGACCTTTATGGGAGTAGACAAGAAGAAGGGAGGGAAAAACCTTCACATAACTTGGGTGAATCTATAAATAACTTGTACAATTACAAGCAGGTACAAAAGAATGATATAATGTGCTTATTGCTTCACTTCCAGGGCAAGCAGTGCACTGGCAATATTTGTAAATTGGGGGATGTTTTGGGGGCAGGTGGTTGTGCAATGAAGGAAATATAAGATAATTTCCATGTTTTTCTAGCATTTTATGATCCATTTCAATTGTTTCATGCATTCTCCAGCTGTGACAACTGAATTTCCCTCTGGGTTCAATTATGTACCTATTTCAGACCATCTTTAATAACTTGCCTCCATTCAGACATGGATGATATGATGACATGACTGAGCCTGTGTCTTTCCATCCTCACCTCAAAGATCTCCTCACGGGACACCTCTATGCGGCAGTGGCCAGCCTGAGGCTGCTGCTGGGACAGTTCCTGGCGGAGGATCTTGAGCTTCTGAACAAGGTCTCTCTTGTACTTGGGCACAGTGAGGCACTCTGCCTCCTCTGGGAGCTGACCAGGGGACACCAGAGCCTGCTGGGCCTGATCCTTCAACTGGTTCTGACGACTGAAGGGCAGACGACAGGGAGAGAGCAGTGATGAGAGAGGCAGAAATGAGTGGGAGAGAGGTGAGAGAGGGGAGAAGGAGAAAGAAGACAAGATGAGAGACAAAAATTAAAAGACTTAGAAGTACCAATACTGATCTCAAACAAGCTCACTTGTGAAAAAAAGTAGGCAAGTGATTTTTCAAAAACAACAAGAGGAATGCCAAGAAACTCAGAATACAGTTTTCTGAGAATGAGAGTTGTGTCTCTGTTCTTTGCTGACTGCACAGAACCAGGAGTAAACACACTGAGGTCATCTGGGAAGCACATCAAGTCAAACAGCTGCCTCGGCCCCTCAGAGACAGACAGACATAGGTGGAGGTGGGGTTACTGGAGGTAAGACATCTCCTACGCACGCACACACGCACACGCACACACCTTCCTCTCTCCTCCTCTCCACCTGGCAGAGGCCTGGTGGTCTCACACAGAGAGATGGCTGAACTAAAATAAGGCTTTTTTTTTTTTTTTTTTTTTTACAGTGGAGCAGCAGAATTTGACTGAGGAGCAAAAAGTTCTACAAATAGATCCTCTGTTGCTTTTGACTCATCATGTACACTTGAGGTAATGTCGGGTCATTGAGGACACATCTCAGAGGCATGCTGGCACATTCTGTCTGGAAGTTTTAGAAGAAACGAGAGACAACTGCAGGCACTGTGATGGATAGATAAGCTGACCTGCTAACTCAGAAAATGACCATTTAGTAGTACCATTTGAATGTAAAAGCATTTAAATAAACTTTGCTACCTTTCAAATCATTTCCTAAGTGTCCTCTCCTTCTACTAGATACTACAAAAAAAGACAAAACATGCTAAAAACAGAAGAATTTTAAGAAATCAGCATTTGAAACACAGTAACAAAAAAGCAGTTGACCACAATGTCAACAGTGTGGCTGTGAACATCATCTGTGGTTAATGTTGACTTCACCGGATGAAGAATACAACTTTTAAACTAGAAGCTGCGTTTAGGAAGAAGGCCTCAGAGGGTGGCACAGTAGGGAGGGGGGCACACAACACACACAGAATCAAAAGACCCTTTATGGGGCCGGCACTAAAGGATTATTTCCACAATGGCCTTTTGCACTTCAGTGGGGGGTAGCAGGCGAGCAGGGTCATAAACACCAGACTTGAGAGCCGAACACAGAGGGTGGTGGAGTCATACATGTATCAGTCTGTGTGCATGCAGTATGGCTGTGTAGGCTGTGATACTGGAAGCGATGCCAAGGTTAAGATAAACGGTTTCACACAGACTTTTGTTGACTAATTTGATCAAACCACAAAGTTTTCAAAAGGAGAAAACAAACAGAGGAGGAAGTGAAACTGTCAGCCAGCTCATTTCATGACAGAATACAGTTGTCAGAAGTTAATTTAGCTCAAGACTTCTACTCTCAAGTATCCGCCCGATGGCTCGCATTCTCCGCGACCACAATGACAACTTCTCTTTAACAAAGCGACAGAGTTTGGTTTCCAGTGTTTGCCCAGTTAAATCCAGTTTGGCTTTTCAATCACTTCCTGCTATCTCAGAAAGCCACAGGGCCCCATAGGACACTCGAGACCTCCTCTTGAATCCCTTTATTTCCTGCAGACTAGACTCCGAGGGGGGGCAGGAAGGGCACTTTCCCGACAGCACCCAAACACTGTAGACAACTCGGAGGGTGGGAGGGGAAGGAAGGAGAGAAGAGGCACGGAGCATCTCTTCCTGCACTTTCACCCATAAATCAAACATTCCTGCTGTGTCTCTCTTGCTCTTTCTCTCATGGTTGTAGGCAAACAAGCCCCAGAGTTCTCTCTTCTCTTTGCAACTCCTCACTGATGAGCAGAACTCTGGTGCATGTTACCTTAAGTAACTGTAATAAAAGCAATGTTTTTGCTATGTGACAAATCACAAGCTTCTTGGAAACGACAGAGTTATTTCTCATGCAACTGTACAGAGGGCAGTTCTGCAGCCAGGTTTTAAAACCAGACAAGGATTCAGTTACCTATTGAACAGTGACCTTGACCAGTCAGGGGGGCTTGGATTCAGCAGAAGATTGCAACATCATACGGGGAATATAACCAAAACCGTGCTCTGGATGCTCAGGCAATGTCTTTAGCAAATAAAAAAGGCTATAAACTATAACTTTGACGGACATATATATATCAGACATTTTTGTGGGATGACGGCACATGAGGGGTGAAAATTTCTGAAATCCCTGACTTGATAAAAGGCAGATGTCTTGATGGAAATCCATGACGACTGATATCTTTTCCAGAGTTTTGTCACAAGCAAGAAAGTCCCTCCAAAATCTATTCGATTTGCAGTTAAAGAGCAGCTTCAAAGCTCCTCAATGGTAAGCAAGGACAGAAACTGCACCAAAGGTAATAGATCATCTATTATAGGGTTAATATAATTAGAATGGATTGAGGTAAGCCAAGGTTAAACCTTAATCATGAACAATTTCTAAAGAAGTTATTTCACAAATCTCAGGCAAAGGTCTATGCGCCCTTGAACAACCAGTAGATGTATGGCACTCTACAGCACAAATCTAACAATTTATGTTACGTTGTGATAAAGACTTTTCACTTCATATAAAACTGCGTAACAAAACTTGCAAATATACTTAATGAAAATGGCACAACACGTACGACAGTAATAGCTATAGAGAGACACATATAAAATAATGCCTGTGATCTTACTTAAAAAAAAAACATTCTCGCTCCCTGGCTTTGATGTGCACCAATTATCTTACCAGAATACATATACAAAAGAAATTCTATGCATGAGAGATTTTCACACATCTGGCCATAATCATGCTCGTGACAAAATCCTGCATTAAAAACAAATGTGGCGTGCCAGGCTACATTTTTATAAGACTTTTCAGGGAACCATAGATGAAAAAAAAGCAAAACGAATACAAAATCCAAAACACGTTCTTTGATCCATTTGAACGGGGAAAAAAGAAATCTGATCTCTCCGTCGATGCATTCCGTCTCTCTCTGCACGGAGAAGGAATGAGGTCAGGCGGAGGAGGCCCTCCAAGGCACCCATACACTGCTCCACCTTTGTGGAGCAAAGACCTATGGGTAATTCTACGGCTATCTTAGCACAGTATGTGTTTGAACAGCTGCACAGGGGAAGAAATTCTGAACACATGCATCCATGCACGCAGGCATGTACCAAGCACAGAAGCATGAACCAACACACATGAACCTACACAGATGGACACACACACAGTTCATTCATTGACTTGGGCATCGAATTTATGCGCCGTTTCCTGGACGTAAGACGCTCCTCAGCCACAGACACAGCAGCCCTGGTTTCCACTCTGCTATCTGATGTCTGGCCAAAGCCAGCTTTGTGACGGATTGTGTGCTAAAACGCCTTTATGATCAAAACCTCTGCGGGGCTGAGGAATTTGAATTTTTGTGTGGAAAGAAAGAGTGAGGGGGAGTGCACTTAACTCTGTGTAGGTATTTCTGTGTGTGTGTGTATGTGTGTGCAAACGTCTGCTCAGCAGACGGCTACTCTGAGTGCTGAACCTCTACAGGTGGTGAACACACCTTGGCACAGGATCCCACTGTAAAACATTGACTGAGGGGGAGGCAAAGCAAGTAAGTCTGTGAATGTCTGAAAGAGTGTGTGCTTGTGTGTGTTCCTGTCTGTGTGCAGAAAGGACAACTGGCATGAAGCCCAAACCTTACCTGACATTCTGACTTTCAATGCCTCCTCGAGAACCATTGGGGCTTGGACTACAGGCGCAAAACAAAGAAAAGATGAAGACAGTAAATAAATCAGTTACAGACACTCAATACTCTGCTTTTATACCCCGTTTTTATGTACTGTCTAATGGATTCACTATTACAGGTTCCTGGCTCAAGCGTGCTGTAGGACTCACTTTAGGACTAGATGCAGATTGGCGGAGAGGCGTGGGTCTGTGAACTGCGTGGTTCGATTGTTGTGGTCGACAAAGTAAACCCTCCCGGTTGCGGTGTTCCGTATCTCCCATCCAGGAGGGAGGGGACCCAGTTCCTCACAGTTCACATTACTCAGATCTCTGAAATGCGACACAAGAGCACATAATAAAGCATAAAGTGCACAAGAATTTAAGAAAAATAGAGGCAACTCAGGGTGGGACAGAGGGAAAAGACAAAGCACACACACATTAAAATTCTAGGTATAAAACATACCAGAGCACTGACTAACTGGACTCAGGCGGACAGCAAGATTCCGAGATGTCTGAGAAATCACTTTTATTCTATTTTTCTTCTTCCTCCCATCTAAATTATTTACTGCTGCCCTGCAACCCCTTTCAGCTGGACTCCATGGAGACAAAAAGCTTCAGAAATTACAGCAGGCTTGCTACGCTGGCGCTGACTTTTCTGTTTTGCAGGGTTAAAGCCAAAGGGACCGGAGCCTCACGAGCAATGAGAGCTTGGCAGCTCAGCCATCTTGCTAATGTTGGAGCTGTCTGAAGAGCACTCAGTAAGGTGTGGCGTGACCAATAGCCTCCTATCAAGAGCAATAAAAGATAGAATGCAAGAGAGCAGTGGCCAGGTATTAGAATATCAGTCATGTTTTATTGATAGCGTCTGGAGTGCACTGGAGCCTGTTTTTGCAAATGCACATGCAGATCTGTGTGCGTGTGCATTTCTCTTGGAATATGGTAATCAACTGGAAACACATGCCTGAGTGAGTATTGCCCAAAAGCCTCTGGTATGGCTGATTGAGACCTGAGTGCTTTTGGCCATGTGTCCCAGAGTGAGGACTGAATCGCTCTCAGAACGCGGAGACATGGGTCCTCGCAGCATGTCAGATTTGTTATCGGCTGCAGGTTTGCAGCAAATGACAAGGGGAGCAGGACTAAGAGACTATTATGACACAAGCTATGGGTAATGTCAGTTATGTCGCTGTTGGTTGGTAAATTCACGATGATTAAAGCATCTGTGGCAATCCCAATGTTTAATATATTTTACAGTATATATGGTGGTGAGTGAAGTGATAATGGAGAACGTCAGGAGGTCACAGATCCCATGGGCGACGTACCTGGGTACTCTGGGGTCATGCCACGTGCTGACACCTGTCTGAGTGTGGAGGAAGTACACTTGGCCTTGCTGCGTGGTCCTCTGCTCTGTAAGGAGACAAGAAAAGGGGGTTAATCAGTGCAAGATTTGGAGATTTTGGTGAACTGATGGTGTAAATAAAATTAAAAAGAAAAAAACTGACGCATTTTGCTTCAACCTTGGCGTAGAATGTACGTCAAAGTTATGCATTTAAAATATATGGAAATGAAACTGACTTTGATTCATGTGCCAAATGTATACAGATTGTGCTTATAGTCTGTCTGCGTAAGAGAGAGATCATACAGATGGAGATAAAAGGACTGCTTGAGTCAGTGGAGATCCCAAAGGCAGCCAGGAAGAGGTGGGGGAGAGGGGTGAGAGACAGGGTGACGAACATTGGAGAGGAAAGGAGAGGAGAGATGGGGTTGTCTGACTTTTGAGTTGGTGAGCTCATTCATCACAGCCTGACAAGAGATATTTCCATGGAGCTGCCTGCCAGAGTACTCTTCTCTGGCATCCCTCTAAACCCACCACCCTGCTTTAACATGCATGTACACATAACCTTCTAAACCCACATCCACCCCATGAGCGAGCGCTATACGTTCGAAACACGGGGTGACGCCTCTTGGCTAATGTGTGCTCACATGAGAAGAATCAGAGCTGATCACAGGTTTTATAGGAGCTGCCCGAGAATTAAGAAGTAAGGACAGAGATAGAAAGAGCATGAGAGAGATAGAGAGACAAGCATAGAGAGGCGAGGAGCCTCCTAATCTGAAGGACTGAGGGCAAGGCTGTGATACGCTTCTGTGGCTCTGGCTCCAAAATCCTGCAGAAGATTTTACTGTGAGGATAAACAAGACTCCCCAGGGCTGTGTGGGGGATCGCAGCTTGTGTGTGTGTGTGTGTATGTGTTTGCTTTTACATGAATGCGTCTGATTGTTTGACTGCGTGCAGAAAGGAGAAGGGGGAGGGGGGGGGGAATGAATGGCTGCCGCCAGCCTTTAACAGCTAGATCAATTCAATTAGATTGTCTAAAATGGAGCCAGTATTTCAGGCTCCTTGTGTGGAGCTGCAGCATCATCAGAGAGGCGCTGGACTGAATGAGGACACAGATTAGCTGGGTTACTGAGCCCAGTGTTGAGCCGGGAGGAGGGCGGAGGCGAAGCAATTAACACAACAGCATTACAGTGATGACACGATTCTTAGTGGAAGGTAGAGATGGCTTTCATAGGGGATAAAAAACCCAGCATACTTGTGTAATTAGAATATTGAATATTTATTTGTCTCAAGATTAGAGTGTCAACATGCAGTATTATTAGTATAGTGGTGACATACCTCCACAGCTCTATCAGATGAGCAGATGAATGGATGTTTGTAACACTATTAACTATATATAAGTGTGTATTATTACAATATTTTTTATATAATTAAACTGTCAGTGTTAAGGTTGGTTTGGTCAAGTACTACTAGTGGCAGAAGCTAGATGTTTCAACCATTTCTCCATTACTTTTAGCCAAAACACCATTCAGGTTCTGACATAACCGATGGCCCAGGGCCAGTAAAAGTTTATGCAAGTTGATTGGCCACAGGCCAGTGACTGCCAATCAGTGTCATGGGTATACAGTTTAGGACAAGGGGAAGGACGTTTCTCTTCATTTGATAACGTTAAAAGTAAAGTTAGGCTTTGCTGTCGGCTTCCCAACTCATTTAAAAAAGATGAGAGGAAGAGAGAGAGCATGAGCAAGCGGAATAGAGAGAGAGCAGTGGCGGTTGAGTGAGGAAAGGGAGTGGCGGTAGCGAGAACAAAGCCAGTGAATGAGAGAAATAAAACGTTATTTTCTGATTGTTTCACGGCGGTTACATTCTAAAGCAGAAATAAATAACCATCAAACACTCAACAGGTGATTTACTGTGAGAGACAGACGCTCTTAGTTTCTGTTTCATTTTCCTCTTCTGCATTTCTCCTTTTCATTCATTCATTACTGTTCAAATCCATGTCTGTAGTGGACAGGTGGCTCACAGAAGCAGACAGAAGGAGCTTGGAGTGAACACGCGCACACAATCAAATGCCATTATGTTCTTTCTCTCACTGTTCTATCTTAACGAGTACGTTTCTGCAGATCTCTCAGCGTTGTCTCAAAGAGTCTGTTATTAAGGTCATCCATACTCGCTGAAATGATATTATCATAAATTCTGTTCTCTTCCCCCTAAGTTTTACATATTCTCTGGCTTTACACAAAATATGGAGAAACCTACATTTATACACCATTCATTTACTGATTCAATATGTGCCTCATTTTATATTTTGCATATTTGTGTAATATATCAACATTACATATCCATAACTAAAGGAAATCAAATCTAAAGGGAACGTCACTGTTGTACGCATTTGGTATACAAAGAATAAATCACCAAAATTATGGAAAAAAGTTAGTTTCATTTTTTTGGCTGCCAGGCCAGTGAAAATATACAAGGGGCCAGTAAAACCAGATCTACTGGCCAAGTGGGCCAGTGGGGAAAAATGTTATGTTGGACACTTATCCATTTCTCCAGTCCTTCTAGCTGTATGTTTATCCATTTATCCATTATCCATCCATTTATACTTCTAGCTAATTTCTCTGCTAGCTTGCTAACTAGTTTTCGGGCACCCTCAGTCGCAACATGTGGTATTCAGGTGTTACAGCTGACTCAACATATAGATATATATACACTGTATATATTTTTTTAAATATATATTTTTTAATCAAATTAGTTGAGCCACTCCACAATCTTTCCAAGGACCCTCTGGGGTACTGGAACCCCTGGTTGGGAATCATTGGTATAGTATTTCTTCAATGTGTTTTCAGTGAATTTGGGGGAACTAAGGATAATGTTGATCTGAACTTGAAGTCCCCTCTCAATTCCTTTCCATCATTAGTTCCACTAGGTGTTGTGGTTTTAGATCTGTAAAAAAAAACTGAGGGGAAATGCACAGCTACACTAGTGAGGTGCTGGATTGCAGGCAGGTTTTCAGATCTGCTCATATTTGGCAATTTATATCATGATACAGAACATCCCATACACAACACAATCCTTGTTGTAATCATTTTAATGCTGGCTGAGCATAAGGCTCATCAGGTTTATATTTTCTTAGCAGCCAGGCAACCTGCAAAATGTATGTAAATGTACTAGTCTTTCACTGGTACTGGCTTCCTACTAACCATATCCCTCAGGGAGGTCTGGTGGTGTGTGCAGGTGGGTTCTGCTCATGTAGTTGCGGTGTCTCTGGGAGCGGACGCGTCTCTCTTGGGCACGCTGATCACCGTCACTTGGCGGCAATGCTGTGGTGGGCGTGGCCCCGTTCGTGCTGATAGGCGTGTTCTCATCCACAATGCAGCTGAGAGGCCGGCCGGGGCTGGAGTACTCTGATGCAGGTCTGAGAGGGGCAGACGGGTGGAAGGAAGTGTTAAAAAAGGAGGATGATGGGGAATACAACAACAACCACGGAGAAGAAAAAGAAAAGGAGCATCTCTACAAATACAAAGAGCAGCAAATCTATACGTAGCATTTAGGAAGTCTTCATGTGCTAACTTAGAAAGCCATTCAAGCCAGCACCGACCAAAAAACAAAAAGTACTGAGCAATAAGAGCTGCCTGAGGTCAACTTTGGCAAGAACTGGTTGATGAAGAGCAAGGTAGTGAATAAAGACAGTAAAAAAGGAACATAAGTACAAAAGACAGAGGCAGAGCGGGGAAGAGACGCCCTTATTTCCGCTCGTCAACTCCGTGACTTCCCTGGCTCTTCCACGTCATTTAACACCACTGTCTGGAGCAGTCTGTCTGACACCTTTTTTTGAGGAGCCCACTCAAATCTTGGACACAGCTCCCCCGTTTGGGATCACTGAGGTCAGAGATGAGGTCTTCCATAGGCCTGCTGCTGTTTGATTTAAGAGGTCTGGGTTTGAGTTTCTGTGGGCTGTACAGTGTACTCACCTGGTAGGCCTCTCCCACTGTGTGGTGCGTGTGATGTGGTTCAAGTACTGGATTCGTCCAGACGCGGTCCTCCTCTCCTCCCAGCTGGCAGCAGAAACATACACACACACAGCAGTGAGCGGACATGGTTAAGTAGCCACAGAACCATCGAGTAGTGTTCTGTCTCGCTCCTCTGTCTCACCACATGCAAATATCATATTCGGTCTATCTTTACCCCCGTACTTCAAGGCAGCATTTATTGTTTTGGATTTGCAAGAGCCTCCAAAAAAAGCTCCTTCTGAGATGATAAGAGATTTCCCCCAACTGACTCACCCATCTGGAAGATCATTGTCAAACAGCCGACTGCAGTCCACCACAGGGCCTCCTGTGCCTATCCGGTCCCTAGACTGCAGGCTCACTGCAGCAACACATGGCAGACAGATGCACACACACCAGGATTACTAGACAGCAGATTACAGTGCAGACACAGATAGTTTATCGGAGCACAAAATGGAGCTATATATCTTTATGAGTAACAGGAATAGGGTTAAATTTTATCAGTGGTATACTGGAGGGTCTGGTTAAAGGAAGCGTGTGTTGCATTTTCCTTTACTTCTTCATTTTTTCCTCCTGCAGGGATGGACTGGTATTATGAAATCTAATACTGAATTTTACATGAAGACGGTGATAAATGTCACAACAATAATGGGTAATTCTTGTCTGCCAAGAATTAAAAATAGTTCACATTTATGTACTGATAATGACATTAAGGAATATCCTCAAGAGTATTGTGACTTGACAGAATATGGAAGGTTATTACAAGCTCCGATTATTACAAGAACTGTAAAAACAACCAAAAAAGGATGACTAGATATTTTAATGGAAATTGTTAGGATGACTCAAACTAATGGTTGTCTGTTGCCTTTTTTGTAAATGCTGCCCATCTACACTGCCAGACAAGTGGTTATTATACCACAATAAATGAAAGACAACACACGGTACAGTACATCTGACCTCACGGTGAAGAATAAGGAGCGGACTACACTCCTGCAGGACTGTTTCAGGTATTTGATCTTCATGTAAGTGCCATTTAATTTCTAATTAAAGTGAATCTCGTTGTGCTACCAAATACCTCCATGTTTGTCAATGTGTACTCACCCACTATCTGGCCTCTGACTGTGTCACTGTCATTGGGACTCAGCTTGTTCAAGTCTAGTCTCTGGTCTACTTAGGAGGAGACAGAAAGAAGAAGTGGAGAGAGAGCGCAGGAGCAAAGGCAGAGACAAAACAAAGAGAGAGAACAACATGAGACAAACAGGAAATGAGAACAGAGATGAAAGAAGGAGTAGAAAAGAGAGAAGACAAGAGAGAAAAGGAGAAGAGAGGATTCATCAGTTTCAACGAGATGCATGTAAACTAGCGTGTGCTGCATTTTTTTCCTCCTTGGACAAGTCCCACTGCTCTGTATCATTTACATCACTCAGAGTCAATCCCTCTCTCGGTCATTATCTGTCTCTCATTCTTCTGTCTGTAGACCACATATTGGCTGTGCCCCGAAACAGATGGTCTGGTCTGTGGAACAGCCACGGGCTGTAAAAATCTCACTGAGCATCGGTACAGAGCAGGCTTCAGTTCAAATGCAGAGGTCAAACATTTGACAAATTTCAGTACAAAGCCTGCACTATCCCGCTCAGTCTTAGCATGGACATGAACTTCTGCCAAAGTCTGGAAACTCTTTGTCTGAAGTTCTTAAAGTCTGCGGAATTTGAGAGTGAGGGAGAAGGAGAGAGATCAGGCGGAAAGAAAAAAAAAATGTCCAAGTTGCCTGCAGACATGAGAAATGCCACTATCTGCTCTCTGTTGTCTGGGTGTCATGCAGATCAGCTCAGGATGTCTGTCTAGACTAAACAGGGACCAAAACAGGCGATGGTCAAACCGTTACAAGGCTGGCCGGAGGTCAGCAGCCGCAGAGAAAACAGAAAACACACACAGACAGTAAAAATGTATGCAGAAGAATGCTCTCACACTTTGAGATGCATGAAAGTACATACATTTAAATACTTATGAGTGCGAGACATGCGCACAAACACAAGAAACACAGACACTGCAATTATGTATAAATGTTACAGTCAACCCAAGACACTCTGCAATTATAGACAAATGTTGTAGCCAACCCCAGTGCCCTCTCTAAGGCCTGCGGAGCGGACAAAACAGCAACTGCTGGTAAATGCACACAAAAAACAAAAGAATGACAAATACACACGGGGAGAGAGACCACAACAGAGGGAGCAGAACAAATCTACGCTTACACATAAATAGCTGTACAATTATGCATGTCTGCGTGAAATGACCGGTTGTCTAGATCAGCAGACGGAGATAGAGGGAGGTTAGTCACAATGGCATTTTGTGTGTGTGTGTGTGTGTACGTGTGTGTGTGTGTGTGTGTGTGCGCGCGTGCACATGCCAGTGTATGAGGGAGACTGAAGGGGAAACTAAGGGGTGAGGAGGAGGCCAGGAGAGAGAGGAAATGCAGAGGCAAACCACTCGCAGCTGTGGCACAAGGTTCAGGTTTCCTGTGTCGCTCCAGGAAAACAACAGTGTCAGGGGCTTCTAGGAAAAGCAGTGGGATTCTTTCCCTTTTCTGACGAAAAGGCCGCAGGCACAATGAGCAGGTACCAGCTCACCCCACACAGGAAAAAAAAAAAAAATCACTCCAAGCTGCTACAATTGTCTGTCACTGCTTTTACTAGGAACCATTTACTAAAGCCTCCGTCTCATTTATCCAGTTAGCTTCTGACATGAGACATTTTTACTGTAATTACAGGGTGATGTTGATTGACTCTTCCTGCTCTGGCAGGGGCAGAATGTTGACCCCCTCTCACACCCTGGTCTGGCCTCTGTCAGACCTAGTGAAAGAGACAGGACACTAAAAGGAGCTACTCTATGTTCTGTCACTTAGCTCTGACAGCAGCACTGTGTCATTAGCTTCTGGTTCTTATCACACTACAGGTATAAGACTGCTGTAATGGTTGCATTAGAGCTGTGGCAATCCGATAATTCTCTCATAACGATTGACATCCCATGAATAATTGTCATTTTCCTCTCCAGTAGAGAATAACAAGCTGACTCAACAAAATGATATAAAAAACTCACAAGTAAACAGTAGAACAAAATTAATTTAACTCTTAACTGGTTTAAGAGCTTGTGGCTGGAACGCAAAAAGTTCCATCTGTTCATAATGATAACGAACAATCAAATATTGATGACAAGAAGCTGTCAATATCCATTTTTTTACTTTTTTATATTCCATGAAAATTTAGGTAATAAAGCAGCCAATCCCGTGTTTCGTGCTAAGCATAGGGCACAGTTTTTATCACAACATCTCTCTGAATGCATGTGAGCAATCACGCTATGTCGGCCCACCACATTTTAACGTTTTAATAACCAATATTTCACCCTTTTGGATATTCCCACACCCAGATATTGGGAAAAATATAAGAATCCAAAAGGGAGTAATATCTTAGGATGCAAACTTTGACCAATTTGCTAAAATGTATTTGTATTTAGGCTCCTTCCAATAGTGTCTAGAACTAGATTTCAAAACATAATAATTAGAAATAAGGAAAATATTATTGCACACAAAAAAAGTCAAGTAACGTTGACACTTACAGCCGGTGTCTTTAAGGCGGTTGATAGCGTTGGACAAAAGGCGGACACAGCCCAGGAAACCAGCCCCTTGCTTCTTGTGAATCTTCTTGTGATTCCACACACTAATAGTGATGGAATCTGATTTTCCAATGTATCTGAGGGGAAAAAATAAGAGGGAGACATAATTAATATTCAATAATGATAGGTTCCCTCATAGACAGCAGGAGAATCATTGTGAGACATGTTTTAATGAACTCAGTATTGCAGAAACTTAACTGCAGAACAGATAGAAGTCTGCTGTGAAACATAATATTATTAGAGAAGTAAGGATAATGTCAACATGTAACAGCTAATGTGTTGACGTGAGATTTTATGAGTCTCACTCAGGATGTCACTGCAGGGGAGACGCACATCTGCCATAGAGGCTACCACTAAGTCTCCTTGTCAAGACAGCACTGGGACAAGGCGGCAGAAGAGGAAACAAAATAGGAAGAGGAAGAGGAAGTGAGGTGGCTGAGAGGGATTTTCCATCCAGCGTACGTGAATGTGTGAATCCGACCAGAGTATCTGAGTATGAGACGTGATTGTTTTCAATGTTCACGGCAGCCCATCTGAGATTTGAGGGGGGAAGGAGACAAAGGCCTGAGGGAAGAGAGAAACAGTGTCGAGACGACATCAAATTTTAGTTACGGCGACCGGATGAGTAGAAGAACTGCAACTATGAAAATACTTTGTCTGACAGGCGCTTGGAAACAATGTCACATTGTAGTCTGTGGAAAAAGTGTCTACATTTGTCCTACTAAATGTCTTTTTAAATTAGGCTATGACCAAGCTTTCAGCTCTCGAGCCCCTTTTGGTTTAGACGGTGTTTACTGATACAACATTAAAAAAAACAAAAACAAAACAAAGGTAAAAACTAAATCTGACTAGTTTGAATAAACCAGCTTGACTGAAGACGTAATTGGGTTTAAACAGTCAGTCATAATGTAAGATGTGGAGACTTGTAATATTAGATTGTTGTTTGCATCTTAGTAAACTATTTTGAAGCAGTTAATGTGACATTCAGAAATAATACTGTAAACATACAATATGTGACATACTGCATGTGTAAAATCACTTTGATTGCTACCTTCACCGACTCCTCTAGTTTTAAACCCATAATCCTTAAGATGTTCATGAAATCACACTATCTTTGATACCACTTATGATCATTATTTTTCAGCAAAATCCATTCAATGTACTACATTCAGTAATTCAATCTCTATATAGTATTTTTATATTTCAAGTGTCGGAGTCCAGCAGTCCCATGCTAGATTCACATTGCCTTCATAGACATGAGGTTTGTGCCGACATCAATCTTTCATTTTTGGCATTTTGTTGTATTTCTGACAAATTAGCTGCTCAATGAGTGTTTTAACTTGCTAATATCAGCAGTAACCACAACTGAAATCTGAAGAATTATAACTGTGATTGAAGAAGTTGTGAATAAATTACATAGTAGTAGGTAGGGGTGGGAATCTTTGGGAATCTCACGATTCGCTTCAATTCTGATTCTTTGGTGTTCGATTTAATTGAGAATTGATTCTTGACTCAATGAATAGGAAAGGGGGGCCTATTTTCAGTCTCTTGCTCCAGTATACTGTTTGCCGAATCATTCACTAGTGTACTTAGTCCACTGAAAAACAATATGAAACAGAACTGGCAGATAAGATAAATGGTCCACAGCCTTTTTATTTTAAAAAGTTAACTACATTAATTAATGAATGACACTGTCCTGACTGTATGAGAATATCAAAATGAGGGGGAGTGCTCCGCCGTGTTATTAATGTCATCTCTCCAGCAGTGGAGAGCAGCCTCTCTGCTGCAGCGTTAGCTCCAGGGAAAACCATTGCTGTCCAACACGCTGAGTGGGCGCTGGATTTTTGAGGTGAAACAGACTGAGCACCGAGTTATTTTCTTCACCTCAGAGTTGGTTTAAGTTGTTTAATGCTGCAGTGTGTGTCGGTCAGCTGGTCTCATCTGTTACTGCTGGAGTTCGCTGCTCTGCTCCACTAACGTTAGTCTCTGAGTGACGGCATAAAAGTTCACAATGTACTCCATGTTCATCTTGTAAAGGTAATTATTTACTCATTAAATCTAAATAAGCCTGCAGCCACTGCCTTTTGTGAGGATGAACTCTAGCGTGTGTGTGATGTAGACTGTCTGGGTGTTGCGCTGCCCTCACAGTTGAGTTTCGCCTTTTTGTTCCGTCGACATCACGTTATTAAGGAACATTCAGAAAATCGATTTTTGACATTTGTGAATTGGTACAGAATCAAAGGGATGCATCTTAGAATCAATTCCCCTGAACCCCCCAGCAGTAGGCATGAAGCATCGTGAGATATGATTTCACTAATATGGAGAGAACAACATCACATAGTAAGAGGTACCATTCAATCTATGTTCAAAGATTGAAAGATAACAAAAACAACAACGTGAAAATTTCTTTGTGCCAGTAAAGGACTTTATCATCAGGTAATTATATTGGACAGACACAGTAAAAGATGTTTTGGGAATGAGAGATCTGTATTTTTCTCCCTCAGTGCATTAGTACTCCTCTCCTCTCTCCTCTGCATGTGTCAGACGAGACCAGGGTGTGATAAAAAATTGCACCATGTGAACCTGTTGTGGCACATCAGCTCGGGTGGGCTCCCTCCTTCAGCTTCAAACTAATCATCTGTACAATTCGCAGTACTACATCCCAGTGTAATTATCATGCTGCTTACCAAAAAGGATATGAAACAATGGGGCTGTGAGTAAGACGTCTGGACATTTTGAGTCAATGCCAAATGCCTGTCTGGGGTGCGATGTGAGAGAGCTGCTATGTCAGACAGACGTGACGGGAGGGAAGTATTATAACCAAACCCCAGTCATCTGGATCACCCTCCATGTAATAAAATTCATTAGTCTGGCTAAGATTTTTAATACCAGTCATAGCCAATAACACACATACCGCCCAAGAGACAATGGGAAAATTGCAATAAAGAAAGGAGAAAGCAGCAGATTTAAAGAGTCAGATGTGCTTTCTAAATACATCCTTTTATTTGGCAGACTGTATTCATACAAGAGGCATCTTTGGAACTGTGTTTAGTTGCTTTTTCCTGCATCAAATTACTGCCAAGAACAAATGGTCAAAGTGAAAGAAAAGCCTTACATTACAGCAACACTAAGTCACAATTTGAGATACAAATGTAATAGAATGGTAGGCCCACTACTATTCAAAATGCAGAAATAGAACCTGCAATTGCTCTGAAATTGATTGATTGAAGATATTTCAATACATGAACTAAATCTGTTTTCTGATGCCATTAAAAACAAAAAAAACCCAAGAAAGATTAAAATAAACTGTAATCACCGATGTGAAAAGGCTAAGTGATCACATTCATTCAATGAAAGCAGTTCAAAATGATCAGTACAGTTGGACGACGTATTGACATTTCACATTTATTTATCACCATCGTGGATATTTGTAAATATTTTGAAGTGATATTAGTGACACTTAGTTTTCCTGTCACCCTAATTATACAACATAGTAACAGCGGTACTCAGGGTCTTATAAAGCCATTGATGACGGTGCTGTTTAACTGAGTGCTTCCACAGAAATTCAGCTTGGATGTGAGTCTAGACTGGGCACTTAACATCGCACATGTGTTTTTAAATTAGGATTCCTAATTAACCGAATGTGACTGAGTGTGCACTAACAGTAGGCTCTGAAAATGCTTGAAAACACTTCATGACACTCGATATAAAGATTAAGGTCCTCTAAAAAAAACATTACATAATTAATAATTACTCTGCCCTTGTCCTCTACAAACAGGAGTGGTTGTTATGCTAATGTTTCCTTAACGTCAGCCTTGTAGTTCCTAGTGATTATCTCTTTTACAAACTTGGTGCAGGCAGAAGGAGCATGAGAGGTAAGCAGCCAGACAGACGGTGCCTGCTATCCTTGGCATGCCGGCCACATCCTGCAACAATGCTGAAGGGTCACAGTTCACGGGCCAGTTTGCTGGCTGAGGCTGACCAATGAGGCCCTTGACACACACGCAGAGGCACACTTACACAGGATTTCTACACCCTCACATGAGCACATACAACAGATGGAAAAAAAGAGTCACTGCCAACAGCTTTAATGCACTCGGCTGTATTTGGAACACCAGGTGTTGCAGGCCCTATTTTAATAAGTGTGAGCCAGCCAGACAGCTAGCTAGGCTGCTCTCTGTCAATTAAAACCTCTCTCCTCCAACACACCACCTGGGAGTCCTGCTGGCCGTGACAATTAACACTGACAGACAGTAAAAGGGGTATAGTGATGTTAAACTTATATCTGGCACAGAAACACAAGTAATTGTCACAAACTCCAGTCAGCTACGTCTGCAGGTTCTCCAGACAAACTGAGCAACGAGTCTGTCATCTCTTCTCCATCATTCCAATTGTACTCTTCAAGGTGTGCAATACGTGCGCGTGACTTTTTTCCCTCTTGTCAAATGTGACATAAACAGCTAATTTAACAGCCATGTACAGAGAGGGTCCTGTATCCCGAGCAACCAAACAAACGGAGACATGTGCTTCCTCTTGCTGTTGGCTACGCATGACAGTTGGATAAACACCGGGCGAATACTGGAAACTTTCACTCTCACATTTTCACTCACGCGCTCTGTCTCTGCTTTTTTCCAGGTTACTTTCACAGGACAAACCATCTTTGGGAAAGGCAATCAGGGTACAACAAGACATGCACGTGTTTCAGTCAATGGAAGAAAATACTATTGGAGACGCCTCCTCCTTTTCTGTGCTTTAAATACTGTTCCGAGAGACATTTTTAGACTGTTTGCTGGCACTAAAGGGGTTGTGTCATTACAGTGTATATAGATAAGTGAGACGCCAGATGCAAGGGCTGTTTACATCTGTTACTGTTCAAGTCTTGTTAATGGCCAAGTCTGACACTTCTCAGTGTTCTCATTTATCAAGGTTAAATAAAGAAAGACATAAAAATTGTGAGACATTGTAATAGCCCAAACAGGGCCTCAAACTGCTGTTTGTAATCAGATTAAATCCTTAGGTATGTGAAGGTGGGAGGTCTTCAAATAAACCACGAAAAAATGTGATTTTTTTTTGTCTTTGAAAACAGATGTTGAAAACGTGTCATGAAAATGCTCTGGTACTCACAGGTCATAGTGTTGATTCCACTTGGGGTCAAGTGTATTCCTCACAGTGTCTGTAGAGTGGCATTGCCCTGAACCGTCCACAACTACCTTAGCGAAGGGATCAGGGAGGCCTGCAGGGAGAGAAGAAAACAGAACAACACCACACTCAGCTTCAGCCACATTGACCAGATTAACAGTTTAACAAGACACAAATGACAACACTACACAGCGATGTTAGCTCGCTACTAGGGGTATAACGGTTCCTGTATTCATCCAGAACCATTCAGTAAAGGATGTTCGCTCCAGTATGCAACTTTTCTTGGTTGGGTATGCTCCCTGACCCAAACAATTACTGTCAAAATACTTTAATAATCAAATTACTCTGACGTGCAGAACGATATTTCTTGTGCTTGAGTTCCCTGGAACGTTTTGGCAGTGCACCACTTAGCTGTAGCATGCGGGTAACATGCTCATAGATGTATGCTCACCAGCTTAGCCAAGTTACTCTGGTTACCCTGGTTACCCATGCTCATGTAGTGTCGCTGCTGACGTTATTATTAAAATATGCACCGTTATCTCCATATTTAAATGATTTTGTGTCTCCTTGTCCCCCTCCCCCCTCTGTGACAGTTGGCTTTTCACTCCGCCTTTGAGCGAAGCTGTTCGGAACAACTATAAACACATTTGATTTCCGACGCGGTCGGACAACACGCCGTAAGAACCGGTTCTGAGTGACCATAAATCAGCATAATACAGCTGTCAGCAGGTGTCCTAACTCGCAGGAAGCACAAGGTTTGTTCTCCTTTTCCACTGCAGCACAACTAAACTGTTAAAGTAATAGTTTTGGCCATTGAGCCATTGCTGGATGTCTACATTTTTCAAAATAAAGGACCAAAATATTATTTTCTTCCTTTCTTTTTTTCTGCTGAACTGAAATCGTACCGAACCATGACCCCAAAACCGAGGTACATACCGAACCGTGAATTTTGTGTTCACCCAACACCCCTGCTACATGGCAGAAGCTGGTAAATACAACTGACACAGATGCTGTGGTGTCTACAACACCTCCGCTATGGGACCAGTCCAGATTAGTCACAGATTACTCATTATTTACTTCCACAAACTTTGTTTTTTTATGCCAAATGGTGTCCTTTGGTGACAAAAACACAGCTGCATATATTGAAAAAATCAGCAGATTAAAATAATCACTCACCAAACAAATTGCTTGATTTTTATGTGACTAATTGATTAGTCATTTATCAGGACAAAACACCAAATGTTTGCTGGTTGTAACGCATGTGTTGGTTGCAATATTGTGTGAGCCTGCTTGCTTTTCTCTGTTTTATTGGAAGCAGAATACAAAATCAGCTTGGCGTCTGATGATTTGTGATTACACGGTTTTTGTTATTTTAAACATTTATTCACCGAATGATTAATTTCTCCAAAAATTACTTGAGATTAATTAATAATGCAAATCATTAAGGTCTGTAACTGATAGGTGGGACCTGTGTGTGGCATTTTCCTTTCTGCTAGAAAGGTGTTGATGTTGTTGAAGCATGCACAAACACAACATGTGCATAACGACAAAAATGGCCAAGCACCATATGGATTTAGTTCACACACAGGGACTCGTACAGACATTTTTATATATGGTTTCAGCGCTGCTCTCCACCAACTCCCTGACTGAATGTTTGCTCAGCTCCTGAGCGTTGGAATGGCAGGAATGGGCACCACAGAAACCACCTGAGTGAGCAGAGGACCTTTACATGCTCATTCACCATGACAGCCTGACCCAAACACACCAAAACAGTCACAACACTATAAACACCTACCCAAGCAGTTATCAGGACTTTGGAGGAGAAAATGAAAAGGCTAGTTCATGCAAAAGGTTGCACAAAAGGGCATTATATTGACTGTATTTTGGTTTCGCAATTTTAGAGGCTGTATAGATATACCTTGCTTTTTACGTTGCATATTGTGTTGCACATTAATAAAATAGCAATAATATGTGGTAGTGAGTATAATTTTCTTCAAAACTGAAGTTGGAAAATTGTTTTTTAATCTTGGACATAAAGACTTAACTAATGCTGTTTTGCACTCAGTTCTCAGTTAACACTTTTACAAACAACTGCTCCATTAAGAGCAAGTGTGACCTGAACTGTGACCATCATCTTTCAGTGTTTCTCATACATAGGCTCAACTTGGACGGGCCGCCCAAGTAGACAAAGTCCAAATTCAAAACAGAGATTTGTCCTGTTGTCTTTGTATTTACTGCTGCATTATCTGGATGTAATGAATGAAGGAGAAATACTGAGGAGGAAACCAATAGCTTGTGTTTCCACAGTAAATCATCTGTTGACTGTTTGATGGTTATTTATTCTTGCTTTTGAACGTAACCTCCGTGAAACAATCAGAAAATAAAATTTTATTTCTCTCATTCACAGGCCTTGTTCTCGCTACTGCCGCTCTGTCTCTGTCTCACTCGCTGCTGCTCTCAGCTTGGTCGCGCTCTTTCTCTTTTTATCTCCTCTTTTTTTAAAAACAAATAGGGAAGCTGACAACAAGCTAACTTTAATTTTAATGTCTTCCAGTCGTCCTAAATTGAAACTGGAGCAATTCCTTGTTTTGTGAATGAAGTGGTATACAAGTTGAAGCAACTGCGCTGTGTGTGTTTGACCAATCAGCGATGGTAATTCCTGCAAACCCTGCCGTCAAAGTTCCTATACTTTAGGAAAATACTACCCCCCCAGCAGGGACTTTTTGGGGGGTAAAACAATCTCCCTGGAACTTAATTTAGACCCTGGTGCCTCCGGTGGAAACGCAGGTCGGGGAACTGAGTTCTTTAAAAGGTTCTTAGTCCCTGGGGAAAGTTCCTGCGGTTGAAACACAGCTACAGCGGGACTTCTTATATGGCTGAACTGTCAGAACATCTAACCAGAGTCTTCAAGTCTCAAGGAGTCAGCACTTACCACAAACCATTCAACACCTTAACATCTCTGCTGGTGCTCTAAAGACAACCCTCCTGAGACTACATCAGTGAAAAAGCAAGGACCCTGAACAAGACGCTCAACGAACGTCAGAAACAGACATCGGCTGTCTGAACAAACCAAAAGATGTGGGCGAAAGCTCTAATAATGTTCCCAAAAAGAGGGAGTGTTTTTTAATTTTTTGTATTTTCCTACAAAGAACTCTATAATTTTGTTATTCATAAACCTTTGTTTGATTAGTTTATTGCTGAACCCGCCCGTCACACACCTCACCACCCACCGCCACAAGTAAATTCTCATCCTTTGGGAAACACTGTTTTACATCGTATCCTACGTGGAGCAATTGTCTAAAGGGACAAACTTTATTATAGATACAGTATGCCAGGAATAACACTCGAGTCTTAGTCTGCATTTTTGTGTTTAGAGTGATGGAGCACTATGTAGACAACACTCTTCTACTTCCAAGGACATAGTTAGTAAACAATCCACATCTGTTCAAATGACTAAATAAGTAAGATCCTTGAGTGTTTTTGAAGGCTAGCACGAACCAACAGCAGGCATTTTATCAGACCAAAGTGACCCACATTTCTCCATCTCAAGAGACCTTGACAGTATATGCATTATATATCCACAAAAGGGGAAACCAAACAGAGTTTGAAAAGCAAATATAGGTGTATCATAAACAGCAGTGACTGGCAGATACTTACGGAAGAAGTCCTTCTTCACCAGGTTTTTGGCACAAAGGACTGAAAAAGAGAAAGAGAGAGTCACGCGTTAATTTAAGGTAAACACTAACTCACAAATAGTAAAGCAAGGTTATATGTTTGACATTCTTTTATACGATTTAGTAGAACAAAGGTCATTATAATGCTCTAATTTGCCTGAAACTGCTCATTTACTTACTTATCAGTTTTTTTTATGTTTTCACTTTAGAAGCATATGTTAGAAAAGTGGCAGGAATGTGCACGGGTAAGCAGCAGGAAATCATTTGTCTAGTTCAGGGTTCTAGTAGCAAAGCACTGTGCTGAGAACAAGTGCGTTACAGCCATGAGTCTAACATGGACCCACTTAAATACAGATTACATAAACCATCTTTCCTTCAGTTAGATTGCACTTTATAGCACAACAATTTCCCAACAACCAGCCTGCCTGCAGCGGAGAGATTGATCCTGTTGATCAAGACTGAGAGCCATGGAGGCTGTTGCTGAGGTGATGAGGCAGAGACACTTACACCCTCCTCCTCTGTGTGTGTGTGTGTGTGTGTGTGTGTGTGTGTGTGTGTGGATGTGTGTGTGTGTGTGTGTGGATGGATGAAGAAGCTCAGTCACCACCTGGGTGTCTGGAGTTACAGTTATAGCCAGTGAGTCAGGCACACGGAAACACAGTTCTGGCTTAGCTTATCATCTGTGATGAAGAAACACAGACACTGTTTGGTCTGAATATCGATGTGGCTATTTTACTGGCTTGAATAAGGAAGAGATAATAATCAGTATAACTGTAATGTATACTTTTATAAAACCTACAACAGTGAGACTATAGTTTCATATTTCGTCACAGCTACTAATGAGGAAACAAAGTTGTCCAAAGTGCTGAACTATTTTGAAGAAATGGCGCCAAAAAAGATTCACTGCTTCAGAATTTGATACAGTTAAAGTTGTAACATCTACTCGCCAACACTTGAAGTAAGAAGTGGAAGGATTCAAGGCAAAACCTTAGTGAAACACAATGAACTCATCGCTATCATCTCATTATTTTGTTCGATACGGTTCATATGACATGCTGCATATGATGCTGCTCCACCTGCTGACTTCCTCTCTAGATGTAAAGACCTGTTCACATGGTTACTGGCTACTGCTGCTCACACCGTGCAGGTACCTCTTTGGTAAATGGAGATCATGTTTGAATTCATTACAACTCGTATTCTTGCAGAATGCCAGTGAGGTTCCTTAAAATATGCAAATTAAAATATGACTGCAAGGCTGAAATAATTCAGCTTATAACTAGACTAAAATTGATTAGAATATGTATTAAAGCGCCATATTTTGGGAGTATAATCAGGCACCACCTGCTCCATTAATTTTACATAAATCTTCACCCATCCAAAATGATACCCAATACGGTCACAGTTATGTTCATATAAAAGCAGACTGGTCGGAAGATGACAGCGACAATGTGACAGGCATCATGCGACCATATGAGCCCATTTCACACCTGTCATGCGCCAGATCTGCTAGTCTAGTCTTTTCTGGCCTGGCTTGCCCACTACCCTCATGTGCAGGTGAGATTGCTCAGGCTTTACTTTGCTAATACAAAAAGACAAATGGCAAACCCATAGTGGCAGAGTTTACGCTCAGATTATGCTTCACTAAACATGACAGAAGTAAACTCGGAGTGTAAAAAAATGCAGGAGGTCTCCATGTCCTTTGTCATACAAAACACAAACAATCAACAGGTCCACCATTGTCATTAGGAGTTGTTATGTGACGTCCATTCAGCACAATGTGATTGGTTGATGCGTTTATTTGCGATGTGAAAGCTCAGAAAAATCAACCTCGTTGCGAAAAAAAAAATTCTGTTTCTTATTCGCGTTCTGTGTGAAAGCATCCAAAAACAAACAGTTCGAAAACATGTATTGACGTGTGAATTAATCGCACGTAAAAAAAAAACGCCCCCAGTGTGTAAAGGCCTTAAGCTATTCATCTGTCCCCCCCAGTTCATGCCACACATACTCAAATATCACCCTAAAACACTTGAGGTCTGAGCTGAAACAATTTTGGCGCACAAGGGACACACAAACACATGAGGTTGAGGGTTTAATGACGAGAATCCCATCAAAAGACAGAGGGAGGAGCGAAAACAGACGACTAAACTGGATGCATACCCTCCTGGGGAGAGAGGGGGGTGCAGAACATGCTCGACAGATGAGGAAGAATTTCTTTCCGCAAACATCCCTGGGAATGTGTTACGTTCCAGTGAAACCCACCTCATTTCTAAAACATCTGGTATGCATCGCTTTCGGTCGCGCTCTTCCTGAACACACAGGCGTGCGCACACATACACACACACACGTTTGCGCAGCTATCCTTGTTAGGACATTGCATTGACTTCCATTCATTGTGGACAACCTAACCCAAACCCGTACCCTAACCTTAACCATAACCAATTCATGGCTAACCCTAACCTTAACGAGGACCTCAGAAATGACCGGGCTTTGGTCCCCATGAGGACGCAATAAGGTGACATAACGCACATAGACACACACACACACACACACACACACGCAGGCCCCTGAGACAACTCGCTCTCCACTCTGACTCTAGCCATCTAATTAATTATTAACAGTCAGAGAGGAATAAGTGTGTATGCGTGTGTGTGTGTGCACCACTTGGATGCTTTCAGGGAGGTGAAAAAGGCGTAAAGAGTGAGGTAGCAGGTGACTGTTTTAAGTGTTGCCACAATGCTTCTGCCCACATGCCTCAGACAACATGTACAAAATGTGAAGAAAAGCTTGACAGTGATTTGATGGTGTTTCCAGAGGGGGGAAAAAAAAAAAAATCAAGCACTATGCTCCCTGTCTAGAAGTCACAATGCAGTAAATCCACGAGTTGAAGAGAAAGAATAGTGAACAACTAGGAAATACAACTCTAAAGCAAAGCGAGGCGGCGGCAAAACCTACATTCAAAGTCCAGACAGGAATACAGAAATGACAACAAAGACAAAATGAGACCGACTGCAGGGCATGGCAAGACACGAAATAGCCTACACAATGGCCAGCTCAGCCTAAACCAAGCTAAGCCGAGGGAAAACCTGCAGACCCTCCTTTGAGTACATATGCAGTCCTCAGCTAGCCACACGGCAGGAAGGCAACACTACAATTAGACCTATAGGCTTCTTATACAAACATACAAGGGGCCGAATTACAGCTGAAAACAGAAAATGGAGAGAAAACCGCTGGAATGGTAGACGCAGGGAGACAATACTAGCAGGGAGGCCAATTAGGAGTCTGAGACTGCAGAGCAGCGAGAAGGAGAGTGCAAGGACAGAAATCAGGACGCGGTGGAATCCAACCATCAGAATATAGCTCTCATTACACCCTGACGAAAACTATCCGACAAAACACCGTCATTATAAAATGTAATGATGATGTACATAAGTGAAGCTTTATTTTATAGACACAGACAATTTTACATACATCTAAACATGATTATCTGCAATCCAGTAGAAGTAGTATGACAAATCTGTCTGAGATAAACATCCTCATCAGGTAATGACTCTACACTAACATCTAAGCAGAGATACTCTCTTCATCTAGCCTACATGTCCTTCAAATCCTCTAAAGGACGTGTAGACTAGATGACAATTTGTGTGAGCATATATGCACACAAAACCCACAGTAGCATTGAAGTAAATTGCAAAAGGTAGCTGACAATTTATGTAGCAAAAGTAAATTTACTTGTCAAAAATTGCAATTTGCTTGAGGAACAATGTCCGCTACTTCAAGACACAGTCCATGTATGAAGGATGCTAGTTCTTCAGCTCTTTAGTTGTTTGCAGCAAACTAACTTTTATAACTTAATCTCCCTGTAAATATGTCTGATGTTGCCGAGCCAAATAACACAACGTTTCATATCTTTAAGACACTGTAAGGGCTTCTCTTTTTACTCCTGAACTTCCATTAATAAGAGAAAATGTGGGACTACCCAGTCCACACACCCAAATACAAGGAAAACAAGGATCAAAAGCCAAACTACTTCCTTTAGTAAAGCCGAGGGCTTCACTGAGAGTACCAGCAAAGTCTCAGTCTTTCTCGCTCTCTTTCTGAGGTAGAGTGATTGATGCTGGGAGTGTCGGGGACTCAGATCTCTAACATGAGGGGTGGGCTGGGTTTTTGGGACCCTTGGTTCAAGCTGTCGTGTCGCTGTCTCTGTGGCAGAATTGGCCTCATTTATATTTGATGGAGCTTCTCTCTGACAAACCTCTTCCCTCTTTGTGTGCATAAATCTGAATTTCTAACACACCTACAGCTTGCAAAAGTCCCTAATGACGATGATTAATTTTAGCTGAATTTCTTGTGAGAAGAAATCAAATAAATAAACAGAAAGAGCAGTAGCGAGGGGGATTTGAATGTAGGTCAGGCAGGCAGGAGAGTGGAAAGCATAAGGAGGGAAACAATGAAAGAAGAGGCTTAATGTTTTCATCCAATGATGTGAAAAATTAAATTCAGTGGCACAAAAATATTTATTTTCATGCCATTATTTTAAGTTCATAAGTGGGCAATGTGTTTGGCAGATTTCAGCGGAGAACCTCAGTAATGTTAAACTCCTTGGAGAAATACATCATAAGCAGCTAAATGACCCAACATGTACGGAAAGTCATTACATTTTCTTTCCCAATGAAAAAGCTTTATATAATGGCATTAAGAGAAATGGCAGCGCCTCTTTACCCGCCAGCGCACTGAAATCTCCCAAAATTTATGCCGTTATGGGAAATGGGGTCCTGACGACAGAAGCCTTCCCCAAGAAAAGGAAGTGGGAGAGCTTGCACCTACAGAGCAGTGTCGTAAATCAGTTGTTTTATTGGTCACCCTGGACGGGCTCTCTCATTCTCACACACTGACAAATATAATTATGTGCTCTCTCTCCTCGTTCTTAAAGATGGAAGAGAGACACATACGTCAGCACGCATACACAGTCAATCTCACAATGTGAGACACACACACACACACACACAAACAGCCCTAAGAATAAAAAAAAAAAAAAAAAAAATGATGGGAAAACTAGAAACATTAAAATCTCATTTCAGACGCCAGCTACATTCACATCATTTCTCTTCCATGGCTGCAATGAGCAGAACGCTGTTTTCAGGGAGTGGCAATTTCGACCAAATAATGTAGCCTGTTGCCAGGATTAATATGGTGTGAGGGGTTAGACAGGACAACTGCAGCGCCAGAATCAGAGCTGCAGATCTAGCCTCTATAAAACACTTGATTCAGTGACAAAATACACAGAATTAATTTTTAAGGGCTCTTTCAAGGTGTGGTGGTGGGGGTGATAATATACACTTTGCCTCTCTCCTGGCCTGTACACAATGACCGTTGCACCATTACTTTGGAGAGACAATCACAGGGGTGCAACAATATATTATAGCACGATATTTCACAAACACAAAATGTGGCAATATGCATCATAAACCCAAAAATGGACTGCTATAGCAACTAAATCTTATGGATTTTTGACAGTTATGTGCTTGTCCTTTGTGGGAAATATAAAAACTGTTTCTCTGAACATGTCTAAGTAGTTGAGAAATGCAAAGTTCTGACATTGGCTTAAAGATGATAACATTATTACCTAGCAGTTTTATTTTCCACTTCAGATTTACTTCATATATATATTCATTATTTGCATTTTGCAACAAGATATATGATAAAAATGAAAAACTGTTAAATTGTCTTTAAACAGTTAAAGCATTCAAAGCATAAATTCAGACGAAGTAGTAAGAAATCTGGTGCTGTCACAATGTGCTGTTTATCATGAGCGGTGAAGTCTGCATCATATATTGTACTAAACCGTGAGATCACTATATCATTACATTCCTTGACGGTCTCTACCATTCTCCTTCTCTGTCACAAAAACACGCAGACACAGACTCCGGAAAAGCATCAAATAACCCTTCGCATCTCGGGCCCATCTAAAATCCTCTGTCGTCATAGCGACGGCAAGTATCAAGGCAAAGCTGAGAGAAGGGTTTCTCTGTGTCGCCTGTGTTTCTCATTCCGGTCGCACTGCCTCACACAGCCAGGGACTGCAGCGCTGACTGATGGGGCTGAGGCAGAAGGGTGGGGGGTGGAGGGGGGTGGGGGGCAGGCGGGGGTTGGGGCAAGACAGAGACAGAAAAGGACTGCAGAGAGACAGACAGGATGAGCACCACTGAGATATTCACGATAATCAAAACTTTTAAAATGACAATACACAAAGAAAACAGCATTAGGGGCATTTCCCCTAATGCTGTTTACAGCCATAATTTAGACCCAAATGGACTTTTGATGGGTTTGACAAGCCAGCATTCAGTTTTTCATTGCCAGCTGGTTTTGTTTAAGGCCATCAACTATTCAAACACACAGGTATTTGAATTCGTCACTGAGTAATAAATTTACCATATTGCTCCTCAAGCCTGCTCACGATATCTTCCACGCAACACTTTTGAGCGGGAACAGGGATCGCACAGACACACACACACAATTCCCGCCATCTGATAAATGACCAAAACCTTTTAGGCTTAAGGCCCACTTCACTTTTACTGAGCATTGTTATTTTAAAAAGACCGCAGAAGAAGGGTAAGGAATGTGAGGAAGTGATGGCAGGCTGAGGCAGTCAGGCTCACCCACACAAAAGGCTGAAACA
Source organism: Thunnus thynnus (assembly GCF_963924715.1). Classification (NCBI taxonomy): domain Eukaryota; kingdom Metazoa; phylum Chordata; class Actinopteri; order Scombriformes; family Scombridae; genus Thunnus; species Thunnus thynnus. The sequence goes on from NC_089533.1 coordinate 22,903,010, forward strand.
CATCAAGGCACTGTTAAAAAAAACACAACATCATCTAACAACTACCTACATCTTCACACACCACCACTGGGAGGAAAAAGTACTTGGCAAATTCGTCAGTGACTAAGTGGAAATAAAACCTGGTGGCTCACATAGGGAGCAGGGGTGTCATGTGTATGCTCTTGGTGGCTGCTCGGCTGACTGCAGCTTATTAGTCACATAATGGCTTTCCACATTACCGCCCAAACAGGGCTGCTTCCCCGAGGACAGCGGGGAAAGCTAAACAAACACCACACACAACTGATTATCAGCTTGGATTTAGCTCCCTTTTATAGCCGGCCCATCTCTTAATAAAAATCAATTCCTCCGAGTGGTAACAGCAGCTCCCTGTAGGCAGAGACCGAGACCTTGGGGTGAAGTTAAAGTTCCACCTGTGGGGAGAGGATGGGCCGAGTTTCTCCCAGGCTGGCACACAAAGAGCCCTACTGTGCAGGCGAATCAATGAACTCCGCCAGACGCAAGCCAAACACCTGGGGAAGGAAAGGTCACGTGACGTCTAGGGGAGGGAGAGGAGGAGGAGGGGGGGGGCGTCACCATGGCAGCAATCACTGGTCAAGACGAGATGGAAGGATGACGCTTCAGCTGGGAATCCACTTTCATCTGCTGTGAAGTGACATATAAGCTGAGTCTACACCAAAAGTCACATTCACACACACAAACACAAGGAAGCATGGGAAAAGAAAAGAGCACTGTGGGGGAAAAAGAGGGTTCACACTGCCTCTAGTCTGTTGCTCTGCGGTTAACCATTACACTGGAGCCTATGAGGGGGAGGAAATGGGGGTGTGGGAACAGAGACAACCTCCTGGTAATATTCCACCATTCCCATCCCTGTCCAGAGTCAAAACTGTCTGGAAACACAGCCTAATAAGAGGAAGAGGGAGAGGGGGAGACATTTCAAAATATCAGCCGTTCCTCTGGCTGCGTGGAATCATGACTGTGTGTGAACCTAAACAAATCTCTTCAGGCCCACTAGCTCAGGTTGACCCCATTCTGAACCTCCCTTCCTGTCCACCTGGTTCCTCCAGTCCAGTGCACTGACCCAACCCGCCAGACAGTCTGACACATCTTCAGGGAACAGTACTCTCCCACCTCCTCCACGCTCTCCCAACCCCCAACCTTTCCTCTGCCTGTCTGCCTGTTTGTCTGTCTACCCTGTTTTGACTCCAGGCCCAGGACCGTGCACTCTCATGCGCAGCATTGTTCTTCTATAAACAAAAGGCTTCCTTTTCCCCTTTCCACTCCTCCCTAACCTCTGTGGGACTTAAAACTTAAAGGGAGGGAGAAAAACTGAGAGGGTGAGTTGTGACTGACAAGTGCGGATGGTTGTGCTAGTGAACCTGTTCTTTATCTGTCTCTTGCTAATCTCTGAACCATCGCCTAATCAATCTCCTATGACAGTATGTTGGGTAATGTTTGGTTTTGAACGGTGCCTCTGTAAACCCCCTATCACTGGGCCTGCAGTGGAGGGAGACTGATATTAGTTGGGTGCTGGAGCTTCCATGCAGGGCAACTGCACAGACATGCAGGCATTCAGTCTGACATAGGAAGGAAATGAGGCGCAGTTCAATGGGAATAAGTCCAAATTCATTTTTAACTGAACTAAATGAGCGACTGAAAAGTGACAAGAGCTACTACGCGCCATAGTCACAACCAAAAAAAATTATTATTTAGACAAACTGAAAATTCTAAATTATTTAATGTCTACTTCCATTTTCGGACTCATGTCAACCGTAATATAAGCATGTGGAAGTGCAGCAACACCCTCATCATCTCTCAAAAGCTGATACCAGTCAATCAGCCTCTAAAAAAGGCTTGCTTTATGGTGTAGGCCAGTACATTTGCCACAGAGGCAACCACACCACCCATCACTGAGTGCATTGAGTGCTGCCCTGTTCATGACAAAAGTGGGTTACTTTTTAAAGACCTGGCTACACCACTTAACTTCAGCCCTTAACTGCAGACAGGCAGAATAGAGTGAGGAAGCAGGGTAGAATTTCAGGAACTCAGTCCAGCTCTTCACGGGGTGCAGGCTAACTGTGGAAATGTGGTTAAGGGAAACTGACTTGTAGGCAACGGGAAATATCCCAGCTTTGGCAGGTTTTTATATCTTCACAAATCCACTTATGTAAATACGCAAATCTGATAAGACTTCTTCTGGTCACATAATACAGATATTAGAGTCATTGGTACCAGAGTGATCATGGAACTACTAACTGCCAGGAAAATCTTCTAATACCTCTAAACAGACCTGCAATTTCCAAGATTTGAAATTAGGAAGGAAAAAGAGTAACAAAATCTCCCCCTGCATCATTTTATACTGAGAGGAAAACAGAGAGGAACACTTCAAAAAAAAATGAGGGGAAAAAGATCTTGATCCCCACTTTCCAAGTTTCAAAAAATTATGGAGGCATTCAAAGACATGCTCCTTCTCCATCTAGCACGTGCCCTGAGCACAGAGGGGAAAGAACAATCTTGTCAACAATTGAGGAGTGGAGAGGAAACCAGCAGTCAAATGTATTAAGGAACTCATAGTCTCTGTGACGTGAATTAAATACCGCAAAGCAAACACAGAAAATTTAGATTCCCAGGACTCCTGTTACACACTTGAGGAAAGGACGTCTGGGGACATCTGTTGCACAAAATCACTGTGACCAGAAGCGTAAAAAAAACAGTGGAATCAGAAAAAAAGACAGGAGACATAATATATCCCCCATAGCTTCTCTTCATAAAAGGATAAAAGGCCATGACTAAGAGGAGCCATATATCATTATTCATCACACTCAGCACCTGCTGGAAAAGGGATGAGAGATCTCGTGAAACACGCTGGGACACTCGGAGGAAGCGCAGACCTGTTCTGCCAGGAGGTATTTTGTGTACTGTAGACGACATGCAGCAGTTAGAGAATGGTGCGGCATCAAAGCCCAGTGATTATTACACATTGTTAATATCTGGGCAACCGGCCAAAATAAATAACTAGCCAGGAAGTTAAGTTTGGTTTTGAATTAATTTTAGGTGTCATGATGTATAAAGCTGGCAGTTGTAACAATAAGAGTTTTCTTACAAGATTGAATGCTGCTAAGTGAAGCAGGACTGTCACTACTACGGTGATATCTGTTCGACAATGACATCATTCATTGTGTCTCGGATACGAGGCATCTGGGCTCTTGTTTAGTGGTGCATCTGTTGCGACAAAATCCGAAGACAAGCTTATAAAACAAAATCATTTGAAACACATGAAATGTTACCATGACGGTAAACTGACAACCCGTGAGAAACACTAACTGCCTTTAGTGTGGTTGAACAGAGACTGCTTACTAACAAAACCAGTCTTTAAACAAAAACAAAAAGTACAGATACAAAGATGCACAATTCTAACAAATCCACGGAGGCGAGTGAAGCGCTTATCTTCCTTTGCAAAAACCTGTTTGACTACATGAGGAAACTCACCACACACATACACACGTGAAAGGAAAGAGACTGGCAACATTCTTAGTGTGAGAACATTTCATCCATCTCACGTCACCTTTTCCCTCCGTGATACAGTCCACTGTAATTGCATAATAGAGGAGTCCACCCCAACTATTTTCGGCTCCAAATAGTGGGAAACCATGCCACAATGGCAATTTTTAGTGGCATTCCTGTTAGTCCTGCATAGTACATCACTCTCTCTTTCCACTCTGTGTGATACAACGTGCCTAACAGGGAGTCATCCAGGCGAGTAAAGTCTTCCACAGTGCCATCACCGCTGCAGCTATAGTGAGAAGTCAAAACAGTGAGCAAAGCAGAGCGCAGCACAGCTCAGGCTTCTGCAAGCTTGCACTGCTGTTGGCTGGGACCCGAGCTGTTTTGAGTGGCTGCACGGCTCTTCTAGCTTCTTGGCTCCTTTGCCCTCTCTGATGTAATGGAGGAGAATAGAGGAAAGGCCTGGACCGAGCTGCAGCGGAGAGGGTGGATAGTACCAACCTGTTTAACAGAAGTTGAGGACCACCACTGCCCAGTCTGGAGCCAGAAGTACTGCTTTGCTTCTCCACTTCATCCCCCCCACACACACCCCCTCCTCCTCCCAGTCCTGGGGAGTTTTGGTTTCTAAGAATGATTTCACAATTTCAACTGGGAGCAGAGTTACATCATTACCACCCAGCCATATTTTTCCTTTTATACTGTCTGCTTTGCCAGTGAATGTGTTGGACTGAGAGGATCGCTTTTAAGAATCAGGACAGTAATCACGTCATAATCATAGATAAAAACACTGCACAGCCATCTACTAATGTCTGCAGAATTCATTCGAATGGAAAATGTGTATGACGAAGGCTGATGTAGTTATAGACTGACCCTAGAGTGACTGGTGGACCTGGCTGTCCAGGTAGAAAAAGGATGAAGCTACTTTATCCGCTATGCCTTCATGCCATATGTGATGTGTTCATCATCAGTAACTGTCAACACGAATTACGCCTGATGACTCATTGAGATGCAATGGTGGTCCCTTGATCAAAACCCATGACTGCATGCAGTTGTGTGCAGGTGCATGCCATAAACAGCTTTTACTATGTGCAAGGAGTCATGGTTAAAGTGGGTTGCGCGTGTCTACAGGACATGTTTCATGTCTGTCCCAAATTTAGCCAAGCGTAGATGAAATCATCCCTCTGAGCCTCTGGATTGTCTAATAAAGCAATATTTAAGGGTCATGCTGAGGTTAAGTTTCACTGCTATTGAGTTAGACTGAGCGCAAAATGTGTTGATGTGTAGAGGTGCTACATGTGACCGTCACAAGCTTGAACTGAGTTTCTTTATTTATCCAAAAACTGAACAATAATTTCATTCAGTCGTGGGAAACCAAGGTGTAAGTAACTTCTAAGTTGGTTAACAAAGTCTTTTAGCCTTAAGGTTTTGACATTAGTACATCAAGTGCTTTCGCTATGATAATTAAGTTTGTAAGAATAAATATTAAGACTACATTTCTGAGAATTCCCAACATGACCAACTTGAGGTTTCTGTAGCATCTGTTGAAAAGCTGAATCATCAGACATTTGGTATTCCCCATCTTTGAAGTTAAGTTTCATAATGAATTGAGACGCAAACTGTTATCAACCAGACAGTTATATCATCAAGGCCGATCTCAAGAGTCATCACAAACAGACAATGGATACTGGCTACCTATAGGCTGCTGCGCATATTTAGGATTCTTTTACATCTAGAGCAAGAGCATTAGGGAGCAAAAAAAACAAAACAGTATTGAAATATCACATTTGCTCCTCTGTGCATATGCAGTCAGACTGTTTTTTTTTTTTTTTACTACACAGGAATCCTTTGGTGTATTTGTTCAACTTCAGCAGAGATGCCATTTGAAATGTGATCCGGTGTGAATATAAACATCTCTCTTCTGATCCTGTCTCCTCAGAGGACTGAAGGGGCTCAAACGTCAGGTCCAGGCACGGACAGACGCCTCTTGTCAGCTGTTGGCGTCTTGCGGCTTTTGCACCAAACCCCCCACCTTTAAGCCAGTAACACTGGAGACTTGAGACACCCCCATCTGCTTGAGGTTAGTCAGAGTTACAGAGTTAATCGTATCAACCCGTGTCCATCCAGGTTTAAAGCAGAGCCGGCACGTCGAAGAATTAATCTCAGGTTACTCTCCTCCATCAGACAGCTGGGCAGGAACATTCTGGCCACCCTGCCTCAACCTCTGTCTGTAGGGAAAGTGAAACAACCCTTGCATGTGGATATTTATCAGAGCTAATGAGACTTTGTGCAAACTTGCTGAGTGATCTCACCTGGGCACACTGCTGAGAGATGATAATAATCACAGACATCCCTACAAACAAATGGAGGAGGAAACAAGCTTAATGCCATAGCTTCAGTCACGTATCCACAGTGGAATGTGACAGCAGAGGCCTTTCCTGGCATACTGGTCCACGACCTTAACCTTCCAGAGAGGCGTGAAACATTGACCAGTATAACGATAAGAGAAAAAGACCAGCGAGCACGCCATCGTGGCCTCGGACTGCCACTACTACACTTGTCTCTCCTACCAGCACAAAAGCCAGAGATGTCGTGAGACAGTTGATGAATGTGAGATGGTGAGGCCTTTTTTAGAGCAGCAGATGTACTGCATTCATCACCATTGCAGTATGCATGTCCACAATAAACACTGCAAACGGCAGCTCCATTCCTGTTGGGAACAGCGAGGTCTTGTGGTTGAGGAACAGCTTAAAATCATAAAGCTGGCAGCTCTCGCTCTCCCTTCACTCTGCTTCATCGGATCTGCGACTAAGTCTGTTTCTCCAGTGTAATTTTCAAACTGAACAGCACCCAGAAAAAAAAAAGAAAAAAAAAGAAATCTAAGTTTAGATCAACTGTGTAGACTGTGGAATTAATTACCCCCTCATTAACCCTTAATTGGTGGGTAACTGAACACTTACATGGTCAGCATGTGACTGAAACTGCATTAACAGCCAAGGGAATGTCATAAAAGCAACACAGCATCAAACGAAAATGATCCAATCTTTGTAATGTACTGTGTGACTTAATTTAATGTCCAAAAACACACTGCATGTTTTCTCCATATTATGCAAGCCTAGAAAGCTTGATTTTTTTTATGTGATCACAATTTATTAGCGCAAGTTACTTATTCCAAAGCATCAGTGACAGTAACACACAATGCTGTAAGTGTCAACTAGTCAATAAGACAAGATGTAAAACGTCCAAAGCAGAGTATACTCCTCTTTGTATAAACTGTCGGAAGAAAACTAAGAGCATCTAAAGTCAAACATCGTTCTTCGCCGACATTGCATATGCATGCAGCCGCGTCTGATAAGAAATAAAAAAAAAAAAACACCCCCAAGTGGAGTTTCTAACATCAAAGGGAGCACTAGTTTGGGAAATAGGCAAGAAATGGAGGGGTTTGGGCAGTGGGAGGGACAGCATGGAGAACAGCCAGGCAGAAATGATAGGAGAAGAGCCTGCGGACAAGAATCAGTTTAGTTCTCACTGGAGCTCCCCCCCCTCGCAGTCACCGCTAATCCAATTCTGACCCATTAACCACCACAGCCAGGTTAAAAGAGCAGGCCTTTGAAGCAGGTCTTTCCCAAACCACCCAGGAGGATTAGCACTTCTCCGAGGCCAACGGGACTCTCATCCTCGGCACTCTTTTCCTGACAGTGCAGACGAAGGCACACGAGCAGTGCGAGCTTGCGATGTGGCACGGTGTATATTGAGATGTAGAAAGTCATATGACTCATCCTGGCTCGACGCAGCACATTAATTTGGATTCTTTATGAACTGTAATTAACTTGCAGCATAATGACTACATAAAAGAGGACATTTTCAGGTGTGAGAGGAGGGACACTACCAGGAGGGTGCAAAGGTACAGAATGATATAACATTAGAGTATAAATGTGTGTCTGTATATTGAATAACCAGAGGATGAGTTGTGGTCAGTATAGCTGATATGTACAGGATACCACACAGGTAGGGCCCTATGATCTCCGCATTGCAGAAAACACAGACGGGATTGTGGAATTTGATAATAAAATGGAATCAACTGTAAAACACAGAATATTGTGGAATTTGCCAGACTGCGGATACAGTTTATAAAAATCAGGGTTTTCCCCACCATTATAAGATTTAGGCACAGCACATAAGCATTCTTTCACACACCTAAGCCAAATGAACAGAATAAAAAACTATGATGAAAGTCTCTACCATGTTTTGGTGTTATTTACAGGCGCGCTGCTTCTGTCCTCTGCTGTCTGTGTTGGAGTTTCACCGAGGGCAGTGCTCAGCCCCTCACACACACACACACACACACACACACACAGCAACCAGCAGAGAGGCCACGGTGGAGACAGTGAACCAGGTGAACCAGGTGAAGTGAAAGATAAAAGTTTCACTTGAGTCGACAACAACTCAACACTTGTCACTGTAAGTGTAATAAAAGTTTCGCAAGTAAAAGCCAATAAGAGTAATTTATCAAAACACCTCTTCAACAAGCATCAACATGTAGAGAAGTGATATTTTCAACTTGTTTTGTCTGTAGCGAATTGTTATGAACAACCTAAAACAGAAGCTGTCTGTCGCTTAGTTTACCACAAATCTTAAAATGTGGCAAATTAGCTGCTGGCTGAGACGGCAGACCCCCCCCCCACCCACCCACTCTTCAAACCAGCCCCTCCTCCCTCCACCAGCAGCAGCAAGTTTCTAAACTTCACTCAGTATTTTATGTCAGGAATATTATTTATTTTATTGACAGTTTAGATTGGTTTCCAGTGACATATTATTGTGTTTACATAATGATTTTGCTGTTGTAAACTTTACTGCTGCTGCTCTAGAAACAACATATAGTTATATTTAAAAGATAAATCAATTCTAATCCTGTTCTGGTTTTATTCTTTTTTATAACATCATTCAAAAACCCCCCAAACAACCAGTAAGAGTATAAACCAGACTGACCAGGGTATAGATTAGATAGATAAGATAGATAGATAAAACGACACCCATTCCTACAGCTGATTAGTGGTTTGAACTTTGAGGGGATGTCCAAATCACTGTTCAAATCCCTTCAACATAAGCCTTGTTTCACCAATGTGATTTTGTGATTATTATTTTTTATAAGCGCACAATGTAATCACTCATAAAAATGTGAAGGATTACTTCAGGCCATAGCACTTACATATCCATTTCACTTCTTCATGCTCATGTCTGAGTGTACTGAAGCACTTTCTGTGATTAAAAAAATAGTGTAATGTTGTCTTGCATCATTACAAATTCATTAAAATATATACACATTTCATTCAAAGTATGATTACATTGAAATTTTATTCATCCACCCTATGATTAGACAAAAAATAAAGAAAAATTAAAACAGAAATTTGGATAAATTAAAACAGAATCCAGAAAAAATTAAAAATGGATTTCACAGGCTTGAAAATAGTGCTGCAGATGTTCTGGTGACTGCAGCTGAGATGGTGTTCAGAGTGACGCTGTGTTAAAAAAAAACAAAAAAACAAACACACTCTCATTCATTTGACTGGAGGCAGTGCATTGACGCAGTGGGTGTGCCGACACAGAGATACAAAAAAAGTTGAACCTGGCTCGACTTTTGCAGCAACATAACGCAACGTCATCTGGATAAGACGCTGCATTGGCCAATCACACACATGCAAGCGCACATTTCTTGTGAACGCTGTGTTTTCGAAGTTTCGTTGTGAGTAAAGATAAAACAGTTGCCTCCACTAGAAGTTTCCAGAGTTGCAAAATCCTGTCTGTGACTATTACAAATTGCTGTATTTTGGTGTCTGATAAAACGTTTAAAACATAATAATCCGTAGTTTCAACTCATCTTCCAGGATCGTATTTCACCATCTCACCGGTATCTTAAACAACACTCCCCCATCAACGCAGCCCCTCACATTGTTTTAAACGCGGGGCTGTTTTCGGTCTGAACGCAGCTTAGCGGTTACCATGAGATCCCAGCTGGATTCCCTCTCAGTGGATAAAAGCAGTATGAAAGCACTGCAACGAGAGGAAGCATGAGGGGGAAAAAAATCAACGAACAAAGTCCCATCCCATGAACTTGTGATGACTTTTACACTCTCTCCATTGAGCACCACGTGATAAGAGAGGCAATAACAAATAATATAAAACTACATCCAAGAAAATCACCAGTCAACAGAAGCTGTAGGACAGTCAAACAGAGAACGTGGTGGGTCATTTTCTCTGTTCTTTCAGGCTCCAAATGAAACAGGGTGTGTGGATGGAGGAAAATATTGTCTGTTGCTAATATTACAAAGCAGCCATTCTGAAGTGTTGATGCTCTACTCAGCAGGAAGAGCCAGTCTCCCCAAACCACACATGCCGCCCACTAATCAAAGCCATGGCACGCTGTTATAATGCAGTGACATGATAGACCTGTAAGCCACCCAGCGCTATAAGCAACACACAAGACGTCTAACATCCTGCTGAGTAATATGACTGCAATTCTTCACTTTATTATTACAGGGGAACCTCAAAGGGGGAGGGTTTCTGGACTGTTCTGCTCCCCACCTGTCAGGGGTGACGTTTGGACAAGTGTTCGGGTCTGGGGAGCACTTCCTCTCTAAGAAACTGCCCACTCTCTCTCTCTCTCTCTCTCTCTCTCTCTCTCTCCCCTGCTACATCTGGTCTCCTCCGGGCCGTTGCTGGCGGCGGTTGAGGGCAGAGCAACCGCAGAAGGCTTTGTCCTCATTGAAGAGCAGCTGAACCAACAGGAAAGCCAACCCCAGCCAGTCAATTAATTGATGGAACAATTTAAAATTATGGGAGGCTCTCAGCAGGGGGAAGGAAAATGTTTACAAATGATGTGAAATAATTGCTCGTTACCTTACCTTTTTTATTCCCCCACCCCTTTTGTTCCCAGGCCTTTTGCTGCTAGAATTTTTCTTTTCCTTCACATCTTGTTACATGCAAAATGTTTGCTCGAAATTCATGTCCATGATGGGTCAGTCCAGTCAACAGTTCACCACATCCAGCTAATCACTTTGTATTAACAATGTATCCTGTCTGAACACCCAGATGAACCTAAATCACTTCCATACAGCCAATCTGTAAAAATGGCTCTGACTGAGACCACATGAATGTACCGAGCGCCAGCTCAGACCACATTAAACCTCTCTTGATCATCAGGTCCTGTGCCTTCACAGCCCCATCTGTGCCCAGCTGTGGGGGTTTCTTCTTCAATTATCCAACACCCAAAGACCCCATCTGTAGACTACAGTCAGACCGAGCTGCACTGAAAAGGCGAGGGCTCGCACTAAAAAGGAGAGACCTAAGCCTTTCACTCAAAGCCACACAGTGGGCCAGTGTGAAACCCCAAGGCCTTTGTTGCATCTTTAAAATAAGTCTGTTTTATTCTCAAGCAGCATCTGTGTCCATTCAACTGTCAGTCGTCTCACAAGGGAACAGAGCAGGGAAATTTTGAAACTATTTCATCGAAAATAATAGCTCAGGCACTTCTATTTGTAGAAATCCTGTTAATTTGCAATGGCAGCTGATCAAATGGAAAAAAATACACAAAACTACCTATAGAGAGTCCATCAGACAAAAAGAGAACCAGAGAGTGCGGAGGAAGCTCAGTTAGTAAGGGTGGGTGTGAAATATACTTTGGACTCGGTCTGAGGGGGGAAGAAGCTTACAATCGGAAAGAACAGGAGTGACTCAGAGAGGAAGAGGTGGGAATGCGAATGGAGAATTCTAGGGAATCCCACTGAGATAGCTCTCTTCGCTGGTCTGCACCGCGCCAAAGAATTCAGATGAGCAAACCATATGCTTAACAAGTCACATGTAAACTCCAAGCTAAGACAAAAGCGGCAATAAACACTAAGAATCAGAATCACATCAGCATACTCAAAAACAAACATCAGTTCTTTTTTTTTTTCTTTTTTTTAAATTTTACTGCACATGCAAAAATTGTATTTAAAAAGGCAGAGACAGAACATCTCTCACTGATTTTTGTGAGTCTGATTTCACTTCTATGTGACAGACAGTTTGTAACAGATTGAGGGATGCGCTGTCTTTTCTGCAAAGTCTCAAATCATATTAGAGGAAACTGTGACTTGGCATTCTGCTGTCATCAAATTTATGGTTGCATGGAAAGTGATGGAAATTATGCCATGAGCTATGTCTGCATGACAGCATTTAAGAATGATCAGACAAAGCAATGAGCCGTGACTTCATGATGTAATTCTTGACTCAGTGGATCACGCATGTTATGCCATTCGCTGTGTTTGTGTGTCACATAATTTAAGAGTGATCAGCTGTGGACTATAATGGAAACCTGTCCCGTGTAGTCAAGGGGCAATTCTCACCCCAAGTGTTAGTTTTAGCAGCTTGCTTGCCATATTTTTCCAGTTTAATAGCTGGCAAACATCTGCAACATCTGGTTCAAATGGACAGGGGGGTTGTCAGCAAGGAGAGACGCCTACAGCACAAACAGCTACAGGCTTGTTTGAATGTAGCAGCTCATCATTCACAACCTGCCTGGAAACAAATTCATCGGCAGCTATGTGTCAAAAATCAACGCGACTACAGATGACAACATGCAGCTACAATGTCGCAATGACACTCTCCGGGCCCATTACTCTCTATGCAGAAATCTAATCAGCCCAGTATACACAGCTGTGCAGCGCTAAACAAAGAAACATATAATGACAGTGTGTAATGAAGCACTTGGGCTTTACCACCAGACGGCTGCCTTCCTATAGAGCTTCCTCTCCTGCTCTCAGTCCTGCTTTGCACTACTCTCCAAGCTGGAGAACAGAAAGGGAAAGGCAGTGAGCTCAGCTATGAGACAGGGCTGACCATGTGGATGACATGGCACAATATTACATAATTCTTGAAGAAATTTTCAGTACACTGACAAAATGTACAGAGGGAGAGAGAAGCAGTCATAAAAAAAGATTTTGTCAGAGGAGCAAATTCAATATTTAAGAAATGGTGAATTTCTATTGTTCTTTTTTTAACAGGGGTGATATTTAGTCTGGAGGGGTGTACAGTGTCACTCAGCATCAAGAGGAGAGGTGGTCTGTGAGGTCCCGCTCTCGCCATTTTTCCACAGTGGACTCACATTCTTAACATTCCACCAGGAGACCACTGCGGTCCATCTCAAACTGCAGTGACAAACTAATTCACAGTCTAGCGGACTCGTCTAGATTTTAACACGAAACGAGTGTACTAAAAAGTGACATCCCTCTGAGGGGCATCACTGACTGATAAAGAATGTAACCAAGTAAGTAAAACTGGTTTGAAATTTCAAAGCGGGACCAGAAACTAGCAATCTTAGTTGTCAACAATAACTACATAAAAAGGTTATAATATCACGATAAACACAATTCAATCACAATTAAAATTTTGTAGGAAAACGCACAAAATTAATTTTCTAGATTAATTTGTGCACATAATTAATAAACAATGACAACTACTTTGGAAGCAAAGCAACCTAAAAGTGCTCAATTTCAAACTACTGAGTGTATGTTGTTATATCATTTTATGAATGCTTGGTACCTAATTTTTGTGCAAAACCCTTCTCATTGTGCAGTGAACCCTGGATGACTTACGACAACCGTTAAAAAACATTGCTGAAAGCTTGCTGTCCTTGGCCATCTAGCATCTCCAGCTCATTAAATCCATCTCATTAAGATCCCTCCTTGTTGTCTCCACTTATTCCTATCAGAAACAGCACCAGCTTAAATATTTAATTTGGCACTTCCAGATAGAATAGACTGCCCTGGAATTTGATTCAGGTCAGATGCTGGACGTACATCAAAAAGGGCAGCTGTCAGCCCCTTCTCTCAGTCAAAACAGTGTGCTCTCATGTAAACCTTTTTGCTGTTTGTGTTGAAAAGGCACAAACCAAACAGCTGAGGGAGAGAGAGAGAGAGAGAGAGAGAGGGGAGGGAGGGAGAGAGGGAGATGTCCAAACAGACCAGCACAACTGCAGGTTACTTCATAACACATTACTCAGTCTAAAAAAAGTGTTTGAGAGAGGCTAAAACTGTAGAAGTATGAACTCTTCATTGGTTAAAGCTCAACTCAGAGCAGAGCTGCTTTTTGGAGGATGCTGTTTATACTGCAGGAATACAACTTAATAGTGACCTGTTGTAACAACACTAACAAAGGAGGCAGCTGTCCGTCAGTAGGCAGTTATGGGACACTGCTCACTGTTCAGTGGCAGTTGCAGACTCTTGTGACCTGTGGAGCTGCATGTCGTCTCAGCCGAGGCTTGTTCTGGCATAAAGGCTTGATTATAGCTAACTGCCAGGCTATCTAGCTAAGCTAACGACAGCTAGCCAACTTTGTGAGAGTCCGTCAGTCAGCAGAACATTATGATAGTTGGGCAGCACTGTTACACTGCAAATGTTTACATCAATAAAACAGGTTATATTAATAGAAATGGAAGATATCACCCAACATTTTGGTTTCTTGTAGCGACAATCAACTCAATGGAAGGGCAACACAATATACAGCTAGCTACGTTACTCCGGGACCCGACTTATAGCTGGTAGTGGTTACTGGCGACAATCACAAGGTTCAGACTATTTCCAAGAACAATAATATCCACATTCAGCTTTATCTAGCTACAAGTACACCCGCTCAGTTTTTTTTAATATTAGCTAGCTTAACACTGTAAAACAACGTGTATTTAAAATACACTGTAGCTGTACAAAATCATGGAAATCACGGGAGACAGAACCGGCGGTAAGCCAACTCCATGACCCATGGGAACTGTTCATATCCAGCAAATACACGGAGCCATCCTAGCTAGTGTGTGTGGGGGGAATACAGCGTTACTTGGGGATTTAAAAGCATTGCTAGCTACCTGTTAATCGCAGCTTCACAGGGCCATTCCGCCGAACTCCTTGGTTAGACATCTCCTCTTGGTTCCAGCCTTTACTGCACGTAATAATAAAAATGTGACGTTAACTGTAAAAAAAAATGACAAGGTTTATCAACCTCTCCGCCAGTTTTAGACAATAATGGAGTCAAGGCATTGTGGCCCGGATGTGGACTGAACTGCCATAGCGAGAGCTCACAAATGCAAAAGATTTAAAAATAATAATAATTTAAAAAAAAGTGTTGCACTGCTGCAAACTGCATTCACTAGAAATTATTTCTCCGAGAAAAAAAAACGTATAACCGAGCTAGCTGGGAGTCGCGGCGCTGTAACGCGGTGTTTGTCTTCACATCTTCGGAAGGAGCCTGTGCCTCCTCTCCGCTCGTCCAGAGTTGAACTGTTGAGTCCTGCGGTGCAGATCCCACCTCAGGAGGCTGCTGCTGCTGCTAGGAGCTGACCAGTGACGACAACACACTCTGGGGGAGTGAAACATTTCTCTCTCAACATGTGGCACCTAGCTGCAATTCACACACAGATCCCACTGTGTCCTTGGTTTACTTTGATGGCATGAATAAACACTCCCTGTGTTTATGACAATTTATGACTTTACACAGGGGCGTAGCCAGAATATACAGAACTCTAGGACCCCTTTCACCACCACAGTTATTTCATTTATGAGGACAGTGTCATCAGAGACAGATTTAGTGATTTGAGGACACCAGGCAAACTCTGTCTTGCTTTATTTTCACCCTTTCTCTAACTAAGAGCACTTAAAGCTGTGGTTCTCAAACTTTTTCATGTCAAGGACACCTAAACTTACACACATTTGATAAGATTTTGTTTCAAGGTCCCCAATCTGATAAGATTTTTGCTTATAGATGTTTAATTACAGAAATTGTATGAAATCCATCACCAAAAAATTCTGTCATTGTGTTACATATGGAATTACAGTGAAAATAAATTATTCCCCTTATTGCCAGGGAACCCCCTCAATGACACCTGGTGGTCCCCGGACACCACTTTGAGAACCACTACTAAGGTGTGCGATGTCATGAGAAAAAAATGATGAGTCAACCAATGAGAAGGACAAATATCCCTTTTATGACGACCTGGATAGCATTCTGGGCACACGCCCAACAAGCTCACCCATTAAGGTGGTGTAATCTTCCCCAGCTTCAACTGGATTGGCCATAATGATGTTATTATAGTGGCAATGAAATTAATAAGTTTTGAATATGTTCTTTTTTTTTTGGTTCACGTTTGTCTGTGCGCTTACTTAATTACAATGTGGAACCAAAACTAACTGGATCAAATGTATACAATGCTGAAAGTAGAAAGTTTCTCTGAGCTCATTGAAAATGAGATTTTAAGGTGTGGGCCTACTATCATGATTTGTGACATCACAACTAGTTTGGAAACCAATTCTGGTGCAATATTCAACTTACACAAGTGTGATGTGGAGACTTAAAGCCTCCAGTGCACAAACACTGCAAATGAACTTTACAGTGAAGTAGGAGACATCTTACATCCAACAGGAAAACTTCTGAAATTAAATATATTTATAGATTGTAGAACTTTTAATGGGGGAGAAGGAGTAGATGTCATTTTAAGGATTTTAACAAGATAATTTAACTTTTTTTGTGGGGAAAAAACATATCAGACACAAATTATTATTCACAGTGGAGTATTTTATATACGTCTTAAAACATGTCTGGAAGGGATCTTTAAAAGTATGAAAAAGAGGTATTATTAGCACAATGTACTTAAACTGACTTAATTTGTGTTCATAGTGGAGCTTTTCATTCTTACATAATGCCAGATAGTTTAATGAATAATAATGCATCATATTTCATTATATTTTGCCAGTAAAATCTGAATCTGCAATGTAACCAGTAATATTTATCTGTCATGTAAATGTAGTAGTACAATGTTTTCCTCTGAAGTAGAAGCACACAGTAAGTAATTAGTACACAGTTGCATTTTTTTGTGCTTTAGTGATTTGGGGGAGCTTTGTAAGTTATTTTGGGGTACAATGAGTTAGAATAGTAAAATGATTCAATATTTTTCATATCTAAACAGCATAATAAATCTATAGCTGTTTGGGGGTCCGGGCAGTTGCCTACTTTGCCTAATGGTAAAGTCCACCCCTGAATAACATGTGTCAAATTTATGTATTCTTAATACTTTTATTATGAAGAAAATATTCAGTTTACTGTAAAAAGCCTTTTCTAAGGTCTGAACCATAGATGTATGGCCTTTTCCACAGGTAGCAAACTGAGAAGATAGAACCAGAACCGAGCACTGGATGGCAGATTTAGTTTTGGACAAACAGATTTGAACCATATTGCTCAAAAATGTTCAATTTTTCATCTTTATCTCTTCAAATAACAGAACTTGTGTTAGGACAATCAATGCCGAAAAAAAAAAAAGAAACAAAGTGCCTGTTTTTTTCTGACTCCTGTAGGTTACTGCACATCGTTTTGAATATTATCAAAGATCTCATGTAAGACAGACTTTAAAAAAAATGGATGTAGAATTTGTGACATCACAGGATATATTGCTTGCCACCATATTGGCAATTACTAGTCATAAAATGCCAATTTGGTCAGCAGACTGTAGAGCTGAAAGAATCAATCAAAAGGCTGACAGTGATTGGTCAAGTACCAGTTAATCACAGCCCAAAACCTTAATCTTAAGTTTTGATTTCTCCTTATTTGAACAGTGAATCTCAAAACACATTAAATAATTGAAATATATTTCAAGATATGTTGGCATTTATGGATAGAGGCTATTTTAAAAAAACATTTGTAATTATAAATGACTGCAAATGTACTATTTCAGTTATATTGTAAGATATATATTTTGCCTCTTCATATTGTTGTATTATGGGTATTTGACTGTCTTACTTTCAGTTATAGTCATACTTTCCTACTAATCTGCAGGGTTCAATATCTGAATTTTATATTCATTAACAAAAAAGACCACATCTATAATACAGTTTTTTGGTGAGTTTACACCAGCTGACCTTTAAGTACCATAATCCCAAGTCATTATCCTCACAATAATTACTTCATGGTGTTTGAATAAGATTTAAATAAAAAAAATAAAAAAACCCAGCACATGATCTGACATCTTTATTTACAATCATGTTTTATCAATCATGTTAAAACAGTATGTACACTACATACAAAATCAGAACTCCACATTTACATGAACAATGGACAAACAGAATAACGGACAAATAGTAGAGATGAGGGTACAGTATAGCTGAGAGTAGAAGACAGTCATTTAGAAATTGAAAGTGCTCTGGTTTTCACCAACTTGGAACGCATAACCATCAGAGGTTGCTTCTGGGACCACAGACTGCACCTCCTGCTCCTTTAAAATCAGGAAGAAAAAAAAATAGTAAGAACACTCATTGGCAAAAAAAGAAAAGAAGAAAAAAAAATTCGATTAAAATCTGTTCAAATGTCTTAAAAGACACTTACCTCTCCAGAGAAGTATTTCTCAATCAGGTTGAGGGATGCTTTGTAGACCATCTCATTCTCATGACACTGCAGAGCCTCAATCCGGTCCAGACCACCACACTCTTCAATCATTAGACACAGCTTGTCTGATTCCCCAATTTTATCCCCAGCCTGATGGGAAAGCATACATAAGACATCATGTTGACACGTCAGGTCTGGCAAAACTAACACAACTTTTTCCAGTTATATTTTTTCATGACAAACAAACTTACCAAGAAGATATTGGTAATGGCATCCAAAATGACCAGGACAGTCTTGCTGTCCTTGGAGGAGAGCAGATTCAGGAGAGGCTCAAGCACATTGGCTTGGACAAGGTAAACCACCTGCTCGACAGTGCCCCCGCTGGTGAAGTTTGTAACAGCCCACACAGCCTCTTTCTGAGTTTTGTAGTCACCCTGCAGAAAAAAGTAGGGGAGGATAAGTCAGTCAGTAATGATCCATTTGTTCTATGGCAGCTATTTGACTTTGCATCTGCTTTTGACAACAGTATACAGGTAAAAATGAAGTATCCCCACCCCAACCAACCCAGTGAAACAAATCCAACCAAAAACTCAGAATCATACCCGCGCAAGCACATCAACCAAGTGCGGAACGAGGCCTGCGTTGATGACCTCCTGGATTTGGGTGTCCCTCCCTGCAGTGATGTTGGACAGAGTCCAGGCCGCCTCCTTCTGAATGTTTGCTTTGTTGTGGCGCAACAGTTGGGGGAATATGGTCAGGGCCCCGGCATCCAGTACCATCTGAGTCTGCTCATCGGTACCAGTCACAATGTTGCCGATGGCACGCAGTGAGGGCGTCTGAAAAAAGGGGGTGAAAGAGGTTATTTTACTAACCGTGAGAGCTGAAGGAGCTGCCCAACATATGAGTTATGCAAAGAGGCTACCAGAACTGCATATCATCACATGAGTGAGACAACATACGTACTATGACAGACAGCTCTCCAGAGCCAAGCAGCTGCACCAGACGAGAAACTAGCTCAGGTTGGACCACCAACTCAATGCGGTCATTTGAGCCATCTGTCAGGTATGAAACAGCCCAACAGGCGTCAGCCAACACCTCCTTGTCATCATGGTGTAGGAGACGAATGAGTGTGGGTAAGATCTGCTGGATTGCAGTCATAGGAGGGTAGGGGTTCTTGTTGCGACAGAGGTTTGACAGTGTCCATGTCACATTTCTCAGGTAGCCAGGCTGCAAAGAAGTAAAGTAAAAGAGGAGGGCAAGCATCAGTGCATTTGTTTGAGTTAGGGTGCCCCCTAGTGGTCACCAAGGAGAATAAATGCAGTTAATGTATGCGCATAAGGTGAGAATTTTGAACACTTCAAATAAGTCATTAAATAATTAGAAAAAACATTTTATACAAACTACCCACATTTAATGCAGACAGGTCAGGGACTTCCAGCAGACTGATTAGAGGGGCCACAGCTCCATGCTTGATGACCCTGTCTCTAAGACCTGATCCATCACCTAAATAACAGAACAAAAGCAGAAACAGAATATGACCTTTTCTTTAAACCAAATAGTCATGAGCATACTTAGACCAAAAAACAACAAAAAAACCCCCAAAAACAAAACATATTCTGTCAATTACCAGCAATGTTTCCCAAGGCCCAGACAGCTTGCTCGCTGATGTGCTGGTGGGGGGATGTGACCAGGCCAATGAAGGCAGGGATGGCCCCGCCCCCCACAACAGCAGCTGTCTGATCTGATGTCCCAGAGGCGATGTTGGTCAAAGCCCAGGAAGCCTCAAACTGGATTGGAGGGCAGTCTTTCAGCCCCAGGAAGCCAACAAACTTGGAGATCAGGCCAGCACTGATGATCTGGTCAATGGGAGGATGCCTCTCACGTGACAGCAGTTTCCTGCATTTGGGACAATACAATAAAAGTGAGTCATTGTCACAGTACTGTATTGTTTCTGGCTTTGCAGTAAAGCTCAATGTGCAGTGTTCTTTAATGTTATTTTATATTACCGTGCAGCCTGCGTAGCCTGGAGCTGGGACTCAACGTTACCGCTGTTCACTCCAGCGACAATCTCTTCAACTGTCCACTGCCTGGAAGTCTGTCAATTGTCACAAACCATGAGTCATGAATTTTGATGAATACAGGATAGATGAAAGGCTGTATATTATATTACACATTATAAACAAATGCAATATCTCTTCCAACCAGCCCCTATCTGTCAGAAAGGAGTTGGTTTAACTGTGGTAATTTGGAGACATCACTGTTTGTGACATCTTGATACTGGTTCCTCTTATTTTGTCCAACTTCCCTTTATACTGCACCAATGTGGAGACAAAATATATTTAGTTTCAGTGACACTAAAAGTCTCAAAGATCACCATACAGCTGAATAAACTCTTCACAGCCACATATGTTGTTTTGTGACTATTCTATTAGATTATAGTGGTGTTATTGTCTTGTACAAGTGTTCAAACTCGATTTTTTTTGTAGTTTCTACAGGATGTCAATCTGTGTTCTTGCATCTTGGTTTTCTTCTCCAAGTGAATTTGTATTCAGTTAATTTGTGCACCACACTGAACCATAAAAAGATCCTTTCCTTAATCTCAATAAAGGCTTTGAAGGCTTACCTGACTGTTTTGGCTTTTCTCTTGAAGAGGGGAAGTCGCCTCCTCAGGAAATGCAGCCACATTTCGTCTTTTGAACATCTGATCATCTTTCTTCGCCTTGCGGAGCTCGACGTTGACCTCCACCCTCCTGCGTCGGAGCTCCTGTATTTTTTTTTTTTAAAGACAGAGTCACACATGTGTTAGTGCCACTAACGATACAGATAAGATGGGAAAAAAAGCAGTAAATGGACATGCTCGGGATAAAAACTTACATTGGCATCTTTGCCTTTGTTCTTGAACTTGTTCAGACGAGCGACGTTCTCAGACATTTTCAGGTGACGGAGAAGTTAAGCAGCAGTGGAAATAAGGTTTTGTGGAGTAATTCCTGCACACAGAGTTAAAAAAAAGTTAACTACTTGTAGCTGCCTCGTGATACTATAACATGCCGAATATCCGCCTGTTTGACATTAAAAAGCCCCACTGTCAGCAAGTTCAGGTTGAATAAATAATAAACAGCTCAGAAAAACATCAAACTGTATATTCTTTTGCAGAAAAATACATTCAATTCTATAAAACTACATAAGCTGTCGGTACACGCTTACCTGACTCTCTCGCAGAAGTTGTACTACGTAGAAAGAGCCGCACAGACCTTTAAATTCCTGCAACAAAGCCTCCTGATTGGGCTGTTCGAGTGAAAGCATCCAGCCGCCTCCGTTCATTGGACTGTTCATAAAACGTCACATAGCGCACAGGAAGCGACGTCACTCCTCACAACATCGCGAGTGAATCTGACTCTGGACCAGTCAGAGACCAGTACGCTGCATTCTGTGTGTTTTCTCTGTAAATTATAACTGTTCCTCGACCGGTGCATTTCGGTCCTGGTTTTACAGAACACCGTACGTCACATCCTCTTTTTAAATAGTCCATGTAGCTGACAAATTCCTAAACACATGTATAGATATGTTTCCTTTATGCTGATTTTGTACAATGAAATACATTTTTTAACTGCTGCTGCCACTTAAAATTAGTGTGTGTTTTCTTTAGCAAATAAATGTTCTGAATTACTTTTATCTGCTCATAATAACAGAACAGTTGTTGACTGTCTTCCAAGTAAATACCACTCATAAATCAAGGACAACCAACAAACGGTCGTATCCACATGGTTACCCTAGATTTGTGAAACTCTCGCGAGATTTCTACGCGTGGTTTCTTCATTGTGCGCGTTGTACAAAATAATTATGCTTTATGATGTGACAACGCTGGGTTTAAGGTCTGCTTAAGTTTAGGCACAAAAAACTTGGTTAGAATTAGGGAAAAATCATGGTTTGGATTAAAATGATCACTCTCACGAGATCTTTCACGGGTTTGTTGTTACCATCTGGACGAGCCCAACAAATCCCTGACTTTTTCAATTGATGAGGACATTTTTATGCATCTCAGAACAATCTCTGTAAGCTCATTTGAAAAGCACAAAAACTGTCGCTGTACTGGAGGACACTTTCAATGTGTCATTTTTAAAAATGTATTACTTATTGTAATTAATATCATCAATGTTTTATGTTACTATGTATGCACAGGCCTTTCTTATATTCCTGTTATTTGGAAAACAAATAACATGTGTGACCTATACTTCTATTAAACATTTTAAAAGTTTGACAAAGATTTCAAAAACACTCCCATGTGTCATTGTCTGTCACAAATACACAGAAGAAGAAATCAGTCTTTAGCATTTTATTAAGTTCCATATACATCAATATTTCTTCAGCTGTAATACAAAAAAAAGAAAAAGAAATCAAGTCAAAATCTGACAGATTTTTACAAACAGGGCAGGAACCTTCAAATACATCACTTCATCCATCTCAGTCAGTCACTACTGCAGAGCATCTCAGTTACAATAGCTTATTACCGTACTTTAAGTAGGTTATACAAGTTTAACCAAGCAGACTACTGATGTCCAGATATTTAGTACAACTGTCTTTTCATGCCACTTCAGACTAAACAATGAGTGGAAATGGGAGAGAAAAAGTTGTTCTGCTGTGATATCTGAATTTAGACACAAAACTTTTGATACATTATGCTCAGTAAAACTCAGCCATTGTATGTCAGTATTTAATTTCATATTTCTCATTGGACATGATAACCACAAGGATGGCCTCGGGGATTTTAAACAGGAAAGAAAAAGTAAAAAGACTGTGATCAAAAATAAAGTACATGGAAATATGAGAGCTCCTTAAAGAGTCTTTTCTCCGAGGTAAACTTTCTTCTGAAATGCCTCAATTGTTCACGCTCCTCATTACAGTCCCACTGATGAAGACAGGTCCAAAAAGGTCCCTTACAGCTGAAACGGGAAGCAGGCAGCTCTGCCTGGACAGTTCTGTGGAAGCAGCAGAGCTGATTGCACAGACAGTCAGAGGAGCAGATCCCAAACACAGGATGAGGCAGAGTCCGTCACAGAGTTACAGTTCAGAAAAGCCATATTCGTGGCAAGTGCATTTTGTTTCAGCATATCAGCAATGTGCGATGCTTTCTAAGAGGCTGAAGAAGACTGTAGCTTGTTGTTATGAGACCTACAGAATGCGGAGAGAGGGGAAAGTTGAGAGCCCTTTGCATTTTTTTTAGTTTATTGTCGTGACATCTTGACAATGATCACAAAGACACAAAGGATGCAAAGGGGTCAGCGGATGATCCTGCAGCCATGTTGGTGTAAAATGCCTTTATTACTGAAGAGATCTTCCACAACTACAAAACTGAGGTTATTTTGTGAAGTGAGGAATATGATGAGGTTTTAGGTCAAATTCCTCACTTGTTGTAGTACATTTTAGTCTTATAAAATAATACTATCTAAAATGATTTGTTTCATAATTATTTAAAACATCCAAACATTCACTTACAGTCAGATATATCTTACAACCACTGTACATGATAAAAAGTATGTACATTCAAAAAAGTCACTGTAACAACCAGCTAAATCAAACTCAAGGGGAAGGAACATACAAAACCTCTCATAAATATTTCTCTATAATAAAATATGCAGCTTTGTATATTTCTATAACTGGTAAGGTCAACACATTATTCAATCCAATTTAGATGTACATCAGAAAATAAATACAAATTAAGAACTAAAATGCATTTAAAATCCCATTGAAAACAATGAAACGACAGTGATGGATTGTTAATTAAGGCTAATATCCTGATTTGGTGAAATGATGAAAAGAAAGCATGTCCCTCAATTACACAATCAACTAATGTCAACATGGCTGCTATTTTCTGATTATTACAGAATATCCTAATTATAGTTGGTAACTCAAAACTTTCAATTGGTGGCATTTGCATGAAAGCACATTTGGTGTTCGAGTGTGTGTTCTTGTGTTATTTTTTCCTTAGTAATGGATATTTTTGTGGTTTTTGAAACAAAGTTTCCATGCCATTATTACTAGAGACCCCTGCATCCAGTCCAGACTCCAGCTAGACTGGCCCATTTAAGAATCTGACAATCTGTAAGAAAGAAGAAAATGGGATGGCATAAATCAAAAGGCATGCAGCAAAGGTGAACAGACACAAATGCAAGATGATACACGATGTAACATGGCACTAAGTTCTGTTAAGACACTGGACATAATGTCTTAACCCTTGTCAGCTTTGTTGGTTTTAGTACAGCCAAGCAAACCTTAGAACTGTCTGATAGTTTAAAGCCAACTCTAGTCTACAAGAAAAGCTCCTTCTAGTGCGAAATACCATTACAACACACATGCCAGTGGTACAAACAAAAGTAAAAAGTGAATGGCAGGCATAAATGCACACATTTAGAAAAGAACAAATGAAACTGACATGACAGAACCTTTTTAATATGCCAGTGTGGCCAGAGTCGAAGCTTTTCAGCACACACACATAAGCATGGAAAAGGAGAGAGAAACGTGAAGAGTTTGCAGTTGTAAGAGTTCCTAACCTTACCTGCTCGCTTTGAAACATTTCAGCTTCTGTACAAAGAAGCCTTCAAGCACCTCGGCACACTGAAAGAAGGGCGTGTCATTGGGGTTGTAGTAGCGGCAGTTGTCAAAGATTTTGGTCACGTCGGCCACAAACTCTGTGAGCTTGTGGTAATGTCGCTTTTGCAAACGGCTTTCCATTGTTGAAAAGTCTAGAAAAAGGGACAGAGAGATATATGAAGTTTGAGAATAACATGCACACAACATTACCTTTTCCAATACAAAATACGACGAAGCTAAATGATTTTCTATCTGGATCATTTAATCAGCATCAGTATTTTACCATTTCCTTGTTTACCTAAGAAGTTGATTCTTCATAGTATGAAAAGCATAGGTGTTACTAATAAGATTAATGATCGCTCTGTTCTATTCAAGTGTCCCAGTAAACCAGCCAGTGTACACAATGCCAGAACCTTGAAACCACAGCAGCTGAATGGAATTCAATCATCAATATTTTACCTGTGAGTTTCCCACTGTGACATGTCAAAATGTCTTTCATGAAAAGGTACTATGAGGCAGACACATTGGACTTTTTTTTTTTGAAGAAGTCAGCCGCAAACGATTGCTATCATTTGTTCTATCTTACCCATTGGCTCCTTGATCACGCGATAATAATCAGGTGCATCATGGGGATCCACTGGTTCAAGGAAAGGCCATGCCATTTTGTGAGACTGTTGAAAAAACAAGAAATTATTACAGAATACATTTTAAAAATGAGTTCCAATAATACTAAAACCACAAAAGGACAACAGGCAATTGAGCAACAATTATCCATTAAATTTGTTAAGTAATGACTCTAAATTATTCAAAATATTCTTGCAATGCACTAGAAAAAGCAACATCTAATGATAACTGTATCACTGCTAAAAAGCTTTTGATAGGGTAGAGTGGTCTTATTTGTTTTATGTTTTATCTAAATATAGCTTTGGCCCAGTCGTTATAAACTGGATTACAGCACGAGAGGTGTGCTCTATCGTTCTTCTTGTTTTGCCATGATGAGCATCTCACAGGATCAACACACATAAAGCAGGAAAACTGGTGGGTTGAGTCAAATCCAATGTTCAGAAGTGTGCTGCGGTCGTACACAACTCTGCCCAAACCACACCAAAACCAGAAAAACAAGCAGAGTCCTTCGCAGAGCAGCTGCTGGCACTGGAGCCTTTGGCATGTGCAGGAAGAGCTAAAGAAGATGAACGAGGCATCGAAATTGGTGGATATGATAAATCTTTATGCTGATGATATATTATTACTGTTGTGTGATACATGCCATTCCATATCACGTGCTCTTAACATCATTAAATAATTTGGAGAGTGTTCTGGGTATAAAGTAAACTGCAATGAGAGGTGTAATTTATATAGAATATTCCCGGTTGTCATCCAGGGAGAGGAAGTGAAGAGGATGGACTCATACAAGTACCTCGGGAAAGCAAAATGAAAAGAAGCTACAAATTCTAAAACGTGGATGCTTCACAAACATCTTCAACCCGGC
Source organism: Thunnus thynnus (assembly GCF_963924715.1). Taxonomy (NCBI): domain Eukaryota; kingdom Metazoa; phylum Chordata; class Actinopteri; order Scombriformes; family Scombridae; genus Thunnus; species Thunnus thynnus. Next base: position 22,928,979 of record NC_089533.1, read on the forward strand.
AGCACAGAAGATCTATACAATCACCACAGTTTTAAAGTGGGCACCCAAGATTAGTGTCACCAATTCAGTATCTGACCAAATGTGAAATATAGTCACAATCTCCACTTCTGTTCCTGAGTTATGGTGTTGAATAATGGCCAGAAAAGTGTTTTTACAGAACATTATGTCACAGTGAGGTTGACCTTTGACCTTTTGGATATAAAATGTCATCACTTCATCATTTTATCCTTTTAGACATTTGTGTGAAACTTTGTCATAATTAGTGTATAAATTCTTGAGTTATGGCCAAAAACGTGTCTTGTGAGGTCACAGTGACCTTTGACCACCAAATTCTAATCAGTTCATCCTTGAGTCCAAGTGGACATTTGTGCCAGATGTAATGAAATTCCTTCCAGGTGTTCCTGAGATATCATGTTCACAAGAATGGGACATATGTATGTACATACGGATGGACAACCAAAAGCACTTTTTAAATTTGCTTTCAGCTAAGTTTCTACTTCATATTACTTTTATTATGTGAACAACGGCAGTCTGAAATAGGTTCCATACCTGTAACGACCGTAATATTCTTTTCAACCCCTCATAGTCTTTGTCAGTCAGCGGCGTGAGGACTGTCATGGCGTCTTCTGTCGACTGACACTGCGGGCACACGTACACGTCGATGTGATTGGCTTCACTCTGCAGGATGCCCACGCAGCGGCCGTGGTACCAGTTCTGGCAGCGGTCGCAGCCGATGTAAAACCTGCAGGTGAAAATCGGATACATCCTGGTTAGCAAACCAATGACATGTTCTGAAATATAAGGAAATGCTGGGTTGGATTTGGCAGCATTGCTTGGTGTTGAATATAGTGTATGCTGACAGATATCCCTGCTGTCAATCACACCATCTTCATGAACATTATGGTATTAGCTGATGACAGTTATGTAACGTGTTAGGAGCCATACTGCGATTCGTCGTATGGTGTCCGGCAGATGCAGTACAGCTCTTCATTGCTTCCTCCCTCTTGGCCACGTTTACAGTCATTGCACACAAAGTCCTCTAACTTCTTAGCCTCCTTCTCTGTAATGCCAACGCATGCGCCATGGAACCAGTTGGAGCACAGGTCACACCCTATGTAAAACCTGAGAGGAAAAGATCATTTTTGCGTCACTGAAATCATCCTAAGCATTACATTCAAATCAGAGGAAATGTGCAAAATGTCTCTCCAGACAGCTTACTTTGACTCGTCGTAGGCTGTTTTGCAGATACAGTACAATTTGGTGTCCTTCTTGTGATCCTTTGAGGTAGAGGAGAGCTTCTTCTTCTTCTTGTGTTTTGATGAGCTGGGATCTCTGTCTTTGTCTCTGTCCCTATCTCTGTCCTTGTCCTTGTCTCTGTCCCTGTCCCGATGTCTATCCCGCTCTCGGTCTCTCTCCCTCTCTCGATCCCGATCTCTGTCTTTGTCTCTGTCTCTATATCTGTCCCTGTCCCTATCCCTGTCTCTGTCCCGTTTCTTGTCCTTGTCATGATGCCTGTCCCTGTCTCGGTTTCTGTCTTTGTCTCGCTCCTCTTCCCTCTTGCGTTTATGGGATGAGGAGGGTGAGGTCACTGTGTGGGTACTGTGAGAGGAATGAGTAGTGTGAGAAGAATGGGAGGAGTGGGAAGAGTGGGAAGAATGGGAGGCTGCCTTGACAGTTGCTGCGGCTGCCTGGGCGATAGCAGCTCGGGCTTTCTCCTTTTCTTTCTGTAGCCTGGCTATGTCCCGCCTCAGCTCCTCCTGAGAGGGAGACAAGACATGTAACGTAATGTTTAGTATCCCACTTCCCTGATTTTAAACTCTCTAAATTGTATGTCTGATAAAGAAAACATTTTGACTCAAATGCCGAATGCCTGCTGACCTGCACTTGCAGCTGCAGCTCCTTGTCCAGCAGAGCCCTCTTCTTCAGGATCTCAGCCTTCAGCTGCTCTTTGTGCTTGTACAGCAGCGCAGTCAGCTTGGTGGCATTCTGCTTGGAGCGTTTCTGCTCCACCACCTCCTCCTTCTTTCTCTTCTTAGCTGCCTGCTTCTCGTCCTTCTCAATCTTGTCGAGAATGAACTTCATCACCTGGTTGCACACAATCATTCTGAAGAAAGAAGACGGTGGAGCGTTAGATACATCAGAGTTATTTTGGTTCAGTTGGTGGTGCAGTTAAGTGATGGCTATTCAGTAAAATTAAATATTATTTGACATAAAGCTCAACACTTGTGTGATTATTAAGACCCAAACCTCTGGTTCTCCTCTCGCTCAGCCGCAGCCAGGGTCTTCCTCTGTTTCAGCTGTTCTGCTGTAGCGTTCTGCTTCACTACCGCCTGAAATAAAAAAAACGTTCCATTAATATTCATAGTGTCTAGACGCTTTATGTATGGATGCTGTAAGAAATCAATAATTGCTGTTTTTGAGTCCCACCTGTTTCTGGATGCCATCCCCAGGGCTAACAGCCTGCTGATTCAGCTCTTTCTGTTCCCTTTTAGCCTCATGAGTCTTCTTCTTCTTTGGTTGTTGTTGTTGCTGTTGCTGCTGCTGCTGGTCTCTGAGCTGCTGCATCCTCTGGAGCTGCTCCTGCACACTTGCCGGTGCCTGTATGGTCACCATGTTCTGGATCTGGTGGGCCTGAATTTGCCCCCCTGTCTGCTGGATCTGGATAGGCAGCTGTAGTTTGATCTGCTGGGGAACTGTGCCACCCTGCTGCTGTGCCTGTGCCTGGATCTGGGCTTGGATCTGGGCTGCAACGTGTGGTGGCAGGGCTGAGAGGAGCTGGACTGGTTGTTGGAGCCCTGGAACAGTGATGAGCTGATGCCTGATTGGAGACTGGACCTGAAGCTGAGGCTGCGCTTGAACTTGAGTTTGGTTCTGAGGCTGGAACTGAACTTGGAGCTTAGCTTGGACTTGGGGTTGGCCTTGGACCTGAAGCTGTTGCTGAACCTGGGTGGGCTGCTGTGACTGGACTTGTAACTGGGGCTGGGTTTGGACTTGGGCTTGCTGCGGGGCCTGAGGTTGAGGGTGAATCTGGTTCTGTTGCTGGAACTGGACCTGAACCTGGGGATGGAGTTGGGTTTGGATCTGGGGCTGGAGCTGATTTTGGGCCTGAGTCTGAACCTGAGGCTGCGACTGAACCTGGGGTTGTGGTTGGACCTGAGGCTGTTGCTGAGCCTGGGGTTGGGTTTGCGCCTGTGTTTGAAGTGGAACCTGTACCTGTGAGTGGTACTGAGGTTGGACCCTTGACTGGAGCTGGGTCTGGGCTGGCGTCTGGACCTGGGCCTGGGGCAAGGTTTGGTTTTGGGACTGAAACTGCACCTGAGGTCGAATTTGAGCAAGTGGTTGTACTTGGGCTTGGGGTAGTTGCTGAGTTTGTGGCTGAAACTGAACTCGGACCTGGGGGTGGATTTGGGCTTGTGCTTGGGCCTGGAGATGCTGCATTTGTTGGACTTGGCCATGAGGTTGGACCTGAATCTGTGCACGGATTTGGGCTTGAGGTTGGGGTTGAAGTTGAGTATGGGCTTGGGGCTGGAGCTGAGGTTGGGTGGGTCTCACAGTAGTAACAACAGAAGAGACTGGTAACCCCTTCATATGAACCTGCACTGCCGAGACTGGTATTTGAGTCACCTGCTGCATGGATACAACGGCAGGGTGCTGGACTTGTGCTTGAGACTGTGAAGGAAGAGATGCTTGAGGCAGAGGGGTAACAGGTGAATGTGTGGAGACTGATGCAGGGGTGGAGGCAGGTACAGTAGCCAGGGGAGGTGGCTGCACGGGTGCTGCAGCCTGCTGGGCTGGTTGAACCGGAGTCTGGGCTTGAGATGAGGCCGGGGTCCAAACCTGGGGCTGAGCTGCCCTCCGCTCTGTCAGAGCTACAACAAGAGGGAGAAGTTAAAAGAAAAAAGTATTAAACTACACAATTTTTCAAATCAAAGTCAACAATTGTATATATGGTGTCGATGGTGATCAATGTGTGTATTTGGGGGACTTGCGGTGGGTTCGTTACCTGGCACTGAAGGTGTTGTAGAGGTGGCTGTGACTGGTGTGACAACAGCATTGGCCACAGCAGCATGAAGGGGAACGGGAGCTGTAGCTTGGATTTGGGTTAGAGCTTTGGCTGGGGATGGGACAGCAATTTGGGTGGACACAACAGCGATGACAGGAGTGGAGACGGGAGCAAGAGCAGGGGTTGGAACTGGGACAGGTGAGGGGAGAGAGGCAGAAACAGGTATTTGGGCCGAGTGAGTAGCCGCTGTAGCAGCAACTTGAGCAGCAGCCTTGACTGAGATGGGGGCTAAAGCAGGGGCAGGAGCAGTAACATGCATCTGGACAGGGGCAGGACTAAAGCCATGTGTCTGGACCTGGGATTGGGGTGCAACTTGTCCTACAACAGGTAGTGACACTGCAGTTTGGGTTTGTGTAGGGAATGAGCCTGTGGTAAGAGTGGGGACTTGGGTTTGGGCCATGGCTGGGCCTGCATTTAGTGCTGGTGCAGGCATGGATCTTGCAACTTGAGGTTGTGTTGGGACAGAGGCTGGTGTGGAGAATGATGCATGGGCTGCAACTTGCGGCAGTACAGATGAAGGGGTAGCGGTGGAAACTTGTGTTTGCATTGAGACCTGGGCTGCAACCTGTGCTGGGGTAGGCACAAGGATCGAGGCTGGGGTAGGGGCCAAACTTGGCATTTGTGTTGAGGCTGGAACATGTGCTGGGGTGGGTAGAGGGGCTGCCATTTGGGCCTGGGCTAAGACTGAAGGAGTCGTCTGGACTTGTGCAGGGGCTCTGGCTTGAACTGGAGTTGACATTTGGGTTTGAGGGGTCACAGTGGTGGGGGCTGAAGTTGACGCTGATGAGGATGGGGGCATGGGAGTGAAGAGGAAGCGCTGGACCTGGCCATTGGGCATGGCTGCCTGCATTAGCTGCTGACCAGGGCCAGGGATGACTGTTACACCCTGTGGGATGATTTGCAACTGGCCCTGGGTCTGGCCCTGACCCTGGATCACCACCGTCAGACCTGGATTACCTCCCTGTAACATAATTTAATAATTATAAACTTTACTTGTACAGCAACTTTCAAGACAAGGTTTACATAGGCAAATAAAAAATAGTAAGACCACAAGAAGGGATGAAAAGAGAAGGACAACAAATACACTTAATAATTCATAGGGTTCACATTTTCACTATAGGAGAAAAAAATTAGTAGACAAAAAGTGCCCCTCACCTGAGCGCCTTGTGTTAACTGCATGAGCTGTGCCATAGTGAGTTTGACTTGACCCTGCTGTGGTCTGTTGGTCTGGGAGGAAGCTACAGGTGACTGTCCAGAAGCCGAGGTGGCTGCGGAAGGGGATGATGCGGGACCCGCTGCTCTCTGACCTGCAGTTGTCTGCACAGGTGTAGAACCTGGCACAGCTGTGGATCCAGGCTGGACACGGCCCATCTGGGTCAAAGCCTGCTGAGGTTGGCCTAGAAGGGACAAAGAGTGAGTAAGAATGTGTATCTTTTATTTGTAAGGCATGAGCCACAAGATCTGAAGACATATTTGAGAATGGAAATTGACAGAACACCTTGCTGAGCCAACGCTGGACTTCTAACCATTGTTGTGCCCACAGAGGTAGACAGGGTAGATGACTGGTTCACCGTCGTGCCAGGCTGTGTTTGGCCTCCTGTTTTGATGGCCTGGAGCACAAAGGCAACAGAAAAATGATCAATCATCATGCTCAACATTCTTCACTTCAAGTAAAAACTGAAAAGGTTAGGGTGAAAATTCAAAATACCTGTTGCTGAGTAGTTGAGGCAGAGTTGGTGGCTCTGAGGTTCATGTTGCCTGTCGTAGGATGTAGTGTGCTGTATGTCCTCAGGTTTGCAGGAGGCCCAGAGGGGAAAATGCCCAAGACTTTCTGTTGAACCACACCTGTTAATAAGAACGATTATGTAAGGAGAGGAGCAAATACACATTGGGTACATGCAATGATACAGGTCAAGGATGTACAGAAGTGGCAAGACATGCTCATGCACATCCCTTTTTTGTATCTCATTTATATACAGTAATTTTAATAAAGATTTTCACACACATACATAAACCCTCATGACCGAATAATAAGAAAAAAAAGAAACATTCTGTAGGAAGGAGTTAACATTAACAGAGGGAGTAATACTAAGACACAAGGGTAATAAACAACAATAATAAACATTAATAAATACATTTTTTAAAAACAGAAAAAAAACAAAACACATGCACATTTATAAAGCAATTCATAACAGTTGCCCTCAGTTCAAGAGATGGCAGTAGTTTAAACACAACTCAGAAACCAGAAATGCCGCTGTACAAAACATCAACAAAAAAATGGCAATCTAACTTTTGGCCATAGAAGCTCTTCCATCTAAAAAAAAATTACCAATAAAAAAAAAAAAAAAAAGAAACACGGGTAGAATATCCATGCTCACTGTCTTTATCACAAGACAGTCTTTGCTGTTCCATCCATTTTGGCAAGTGCAAGCCCAAACCAGCGGAAATGGATGACACTCGTGCTCCCTACCTCCTTGAGTAGTGGGCATGTTGAGCGTGACAATCTTGCTGTTAGCGGGCAGTGGTAGTTTGGCGGCGAGGACCTGACCAGCCACAGTCACTGGGCTGCCAGCGATCTGGAAGGTTTGTTCTGAGGTGGTGATGCTGCTAGCCATGGTGGCCACCGAGCCAGTGGAGGCTGCAAGACACACCATGCCACCTGCAGTCACGCATACCCACAAGGGCCACCACAACAGCCAGTCTACAGCTGTGGTGTCCACTGGAAGGTTTGAGTCAACAAGGGGGCTGATATTTTGAAAGTCTGGGATTATTGCTTTGCCATGTGTTTTTATTGTGATAACACACAGGCTCATGTATCCCTGTAGGATAGAAATTCATTTGAAATCTAGTTTTCAAAAGGATTGAAAGTGGACACCACGAGCCACAAAGTCATTTGGGCAAGCCAATCACATTTACCAATGTAGAAAAATGACACACAAAAAAAGAAAAGTTGTGAAAAGTCATGCCGGTGATTGACTTTTTAAATTGATATGACTATCAAACAACGATGGGAAAAAAAGGAAAAATATAAAAATAAAAACGAAAAACCAAAAGAGGCTCTTGTGACAAAACTTTGTTTGTCTGTCCGTCTCTAACAGAATATGATGAAGGGCACATAGGTCTCTAACAAAACCCCTCAATGAAAGATTTCAGATGGGCTTCAAGATGATTCAAATTCTCGTCTTCCACCATCTTACCTGAGCTGTTGTTGTTCTGACCCTGCTTGACCCAGGAAGCAAACGACTGATGGAAGTTCTTGTCTTGCTGGAAGGAGACTGGAGAGCCCAGTTTGGAGGCCAGGACCATTTTGGTTCCAGATGTGACCTGACCGGTCCTCGGGCCTGTGGGCGTTGGGGTAATGGGAGTGCTGGCTGAGGTGGTGGTGGTTGTTGCTGTGGAAGTGGTGGCAGTTGTACTTGGTCTCTGCTGCTCCAGGCGTTTCTATGAACACACGTTGGAACATTTTAAGTACATTGAGTTTGGTGACATTTAAACCCGAACAAGGTCTTATTACACCAGGAAAACTGATGCAGTGTACAGTGTTCCCACCTGCTGGGCAGCCAATCGAGCCTGTTTCAGCTGATTCTCCAAATGTGCCTTGACCTCCTCTGCCGTTTTTAGAGTACTGCCAGTCTTGGAAGGATCTATACCCTGTGACTTCTCCCTCTCCACTCTGTAACACCAAGGAAAAAGCAGACAATCTGGTAAGCACTGTGTTTCAGAAGAATTCAGTGTTCCCCAAAATGATGCTGTTGAAGGAGAGGAGGTGAGCTGTGTGCTTCTCACCTTTCTGCAAAGGCCCTGATCTCCCACAGCTCCAGTTCCTCTTCAGGAACCCATGTTTCCACAGCGATAGGCCCAGTCAGCTTGGCTGGCTCCTGTTTCTTAGGCCTCAAGGCGCTTGAGCGCAGGCCTTTCCTCTGTGGAGTGGGGGTTTCTACTCATAGGAAGGGAGAAACAAACCATTTATTATCTTTACAAAAGTTTGCCCAAACTCCTCCAGCCTTCGATCTTGGTCGTACTTCAAATTTGCATTTTAATTTTTTAAAAATCATTGTTTCACAACAAACTTTTATCTTTTACCTTTGGGGGTGTCTCTGTTTCCGAGGGGACAGATAATCTTCCTGATGCAGTATTCTGAGCGGATGCCATAAGGCCCCACATCTTTTCGTTTTATAATCTCTGTTGTGATGATGTCTGTGTCTGTAGTTTCTGTGGAGAGAATCAAATATAATGCAATACTTAGTCACATTACCACAGTCACTCATCAGTACATTGTCAGCCATGTGAGTTTATCTGATTAGTGACGGACTTATGAGCATTTCTGTATTGGTCTTATGACTGCAACTGGTATATAAGCTCGTTTATTTGCTACTTGCTGATGCTGTCATAACATAATGAGTGCAACAAAATGTAAATTCACTGCAAGTTTATCATCCTGAATACTAACGCCAAACCTTTTTAGGGAGGGGATGATAACTAATAAAACTATACATGTTGTAAAACTTTATACTACTGCTCTAGTTTTTATTACCCTAATTATCACAACAGAGAGAGAAATATGCATGTTTGAAATGATACAGAAACTAATGGAAGGAAGAACTCTCAAAGGCAAGAGCCCAAAGGAAGGACAAGCTCAATATAGGTGAAGCAGAAGAAGGGTTCACCAGTTCCTCACCTTTCCGAGTTGTCCCAACAGCAGCAGAGGGTTTCACAGCCATGTCGTCCCACCTCAGACAGGCCCACAGCAGCCTCAGCATCAAGCTGACCCCTGCCAATGATCTCACAGTCTGGAGACGGTACCTGAGTGGGACACAGTTATAAAAAATATGAGCTACTTTTTCCAACAGCAGTAAGTGTACTTACATACACAATTTAATTTAATACATTTATATTTCTAAATCCTGGTAACATATCGTGCTCATGAATAAAAATTAACATTCATGGACAACAGAAAACATCAGCAATGAGAAATGGTGTTGAAAATGGCCATAGTAATAAAAGGTAACGATAAAGTCATTAAAGAAAGACTTTCACCAGGCTGGTGTAAATGTATACTACAAGTGCCAATTTTAAATGTAATCTTTAAGAGTCCCAAACAATCAAGAAACATTTATGTGTAAAAAAGATGTAGCTGTGTTACCGACCTCCATGTGATTCCAAACGTGGGCCGAGGTGAAGGGTAGGGCCATATATCCGGGGCTGGCTTGGCATTGTAGTTGAAGATAGGCACTTCTCTGATGCCTGCTCTCCTCGCTAGCCTCTTCAGGTCATCATTTGGCAGGATGAAGATGCTCTTCTTGCTGCTCTTGGTGACAAACTTGCGGTAGGACGGCAGGGCTGTTCCTGACCGCGCCTTCTTGGATTTGGAGAACCTGAGAAGGCTGACTCGGTCTCTGGTAGAATACTCTTTGCTAATCGTCATGGAAGTGGTTGTTGTTGAACCAGGGCTGCCCATCTTGGCATCTGCTGTGGTGTTGGGTTTGGTCTTCTGGGAAATAGCTGCCCCTGGTGCCAAGGAGCTGGGTTGGGTAATGGAGGAAGTGGAAGTGGTAATAGAGGAGACTGCGCTACTTGCTGCTTGAGACATCACAGCAGCCTTACTAATGTCTGTGGTGGTATTAGTCGTGACAACTGCTTGTGTGGAAGTCTTCACAATTTCGCTACCACTGCAATTGTCAGTACTATTGCTATTCAGAGAAGAAGGGCTCGAAGATGGAAGCTTGTCCAGGGGAACATCCTGATTCTTATTGCTTACTGCACTGAGAGAATCTCCTTTCTCTGCCACATGGTTCTCTAATTTTGGGACTTTCAGGGGAGGTGGATGACCCATGTTGGAGACATCATTCTGGGAGAGGTTTCCATTCACCAGAGGCTCCTTGATATCACCTTGGACTGAGTTTGAGTCTGCAGGAGCAGTGGCCACAGTTTCCCCATTCACCTGCACCGAATTGGTCTTGGTTTGGTCTACCTCCATGCTCTCTGTGTTGTTCTGTCCACTGCCTTGCTCAACTTCCTCATACCCACGTTTCTTAGCATTCTCTCCCACTCGAGCCACCTCTGGCTTCTGTGTTTTCTCTATTGCCTCTGATATACAATTGTTTTTACTGTTGAGCTCAGTGTTTGCTAAGGGTCCTCCGTTCACTTCTTTGTGGGTTGGGGCCTCCCCACCATTCCCCTGCACAGGATTTACCTCTGTCTGCTTGCTGTTATTGGGTGCTGTGGAGTCTGATTTGATATCCATGTTGTCTGTTTTTACCTCCATCTGCTCCTCCTCAAAGTCAAGCTTTTTAACCACATGATCTTTAACTGGTTTGCCCTCCTCCTTCTCCTCTACTTTAACACATGGGGTCACAGCAGGCTGCTGTTTGGCTATGGTGGATCCTTCAGTTTTAACCCCAGAAGGAGGTTTTGTGGCAGCCATTTTTGACTGCAGGGCCGCCTGTCTCATCCGCTCTAGTCTCTGCTTCTCCTCCAAAGTAAACTGTTTTACCCGGCGCTCCAAGAGCCCGTCCAATTTGGAGGGCTTTACCTTCTTCTTGTAAGCTGTTCGCAACTGGAAGCTCTCGCTGACATTCACAACGTCGTAGTAAGGCTTCGAAGCAGCAGTCTCCTCCTTCTTGGGTTGCTCGACTTTCTGGATTGGCTCTTCCCTCACAGGTTGCACAGCAGGCGAGGAAGGGCTTTTGTTCTCAACTTTCTCTATAACAAAGAGTCACAGGGGTCAGTGGATGATGGAAGCAAACGCTTGCACTTTTAAGATAAGTTTCTGTGATGCGCAATCTTTTTGTTTTAGTCCTTTTTAGGACTATTAGGATGAGCAGAAATATATACATTTGCTAACAAAGCATCACGGATTATACAAAGATAAATTGAGATAATTAAACATTTACCTTTTTCGTCACTTGAAGCAGCAGTTTCTGGGCAGGGGTCAACCTCCATTTTTTCATCTTCTCTCTTCTCTTCCACATTCTTTTCCCGCTCCTCCTCTGCGGGTTTGACTTCCTCCTTTGAGGTCTGTCCGTCCTCTGATGAAGTGCTCTGAGATGACTCATTAATGGATGCTTGCTCCTTGTCCTCATCCACTGTGTTTGTAGTAGTCTGCTCTTTTTCCGGCAACGTTTTCTGCTTATTTGTGCAAGCTGCTGCTTTTTCCTTGCTCATTTTAGCTGTTGTTAAGATAGCAAGAATAAGTATACGAGCCAAAAGTGCCAGCAGCAGAATATATTGAGAAAAATTAAACTAGTACCAGCCCTTACCCTCCAGTTCTTTGCGGTAGTTTACGTTTGTGTTTCCTGGTAGCTTTGGAACAAAACGTGGCACGTGGGTCTTACTGACCCAGTTCCAGCCACCATACCCAGTCACTCTGTACTCCTCCCCTTTCTGCTTCCACACCTAGACAGAAAAACACTTAGGTGAGTCACAACACAACACAACACAACGAAGCTTCCAGATGAAAAACCACAATATATATGGATGGTCAGAAGATATTTATACGCATTAAATATGAGAAACAAAACCAACAAGACAGCTCTGTAACAATAGTTAAATCAAAATCCCACACAAGTTCTAGGCTCCAATGGCAATTTCATTACTATCCCAATATATCACTGTTTTGATCGTTCAGTGCTGTATCAGTAAGTATGATGTAAAATACATGATCTACTGATGACAGACACTTCTATTTTACCTGGTGTTTGATGGGGATGGTGTATTTGACCCAAGTGGCTTGCTGCAGTGTTTCCTCGTCCTCCAGTTTTTTCTCTCGCTTTTTCACTTTCTCTTTCTCCTCCCTCTCCATGGAGGTCATGCGATGTAGCCTGAAGCAAGAAAATACAGTATATATAACCAAGAGGTAAGGTGCATGGGAAAATTAGGAATCAGACAAATTATTGAATCTGCAGCCTGCAGCTGGGTAGTGCACTTCAAATGGCTGAAGAGTACCTGAGTCCTGTTTAGTTTTTTGGAAAACACACTACATGTTAATATGCTATACAATACAGTGTATGTGCTGTTTGACTGTCATACAATTCCTGCGGATAGTTTTGTTCTTCCTTTACCTTGTGTGTCCAAGAGAATCTTTCCAAACAGGCAGCATAACCACTGGTTTGATGGCACACTCCAGTATGGCCAAGGCCAGAGCAAATTCTCTGGCCTTGCTGCACATCTGCACTGCTTTGTTCCAGTTGGTCCTAAAAAAAAAAAGAAAGAGAGAAACACAAAGACAAAACTGTATAAAAGAATAAAGATTACACAGACAAAAATGCGTATTTCTTTATTTGAAAATCTTACACCAAGCAAAAATGTGTCTTAATATTTAGCAAGAACCAAAACAAAAATATGTAATATTTTCGTTATAGTTTGACATTTTAGGAAATATACATATTTGCTTTCAAGATTTAGATGACAATATTGATAACACTCTTATGTCTGTGGGGGACTTACATAGCTGGAGCCAGCAGCTGGATAGCTTATCTTAAGACTGGAAAGAGGGGCAAACAGCTAGACTGGCTCTGTGTTTAGTCTGTACAAAAACAGACGTGTAAAAATGACTTCTGCGGTGTTATGGGGAGTTATATGCTGGACTAATTCTTGTCAGTGCAATACATGCTAGCTTCCAGTCTTTATGTTAAGCTAAGCTAACCGGCTGCTGGTGGTAGCTTCATATTTATCATACAGACATGTGAGTGGTGTCATTCTTCTTATCTAATGGCAATAAAGTGAATAAGCTTGTTTCCCAAAAGTCAAACACCTCCTTTAATACCCCATAGCTAGAGGAACGTCATGCCAAATCTGTACAAATATTATCCACCAAATACCTAATGTTGGCAGCTAAATCAATATGGATCTCCCATCACACTGGGACAGCAACTTTTACATAAATTTAGCTGCACTTCATGGTGAATTGAATTTCCTGACACCTGATCTAAGTTGTACCTGTGTGATGCCCAGTTAGGGTGCATAAATGGTGCAGGGACATTGGTCTCCAGCTGGATGATGGTGAGACGCAAGGTGGAGACAGTCAGGCTCCGTGAACCATAGATGGAGCCATTCCACTTGAACTCGGAGGCGGGAGTTAAGCTGAACTTGTGGGAGAGGTGGCGTCTCTTGTCATGGTCCTCACGGTGTTGATGTTTGTTGAGGGCCAGGACATTGGTGCTGTACTGGTTGTGGTAGACCCTGTATTTACCTTCCTGACCCAATTTGAACAAGTTGTTCAAATTCACCGCAAGGTCCCTTTTAAAGAAGCTGAGACGCGAAGCTTCACCGTCAGAGTGTGCGGGAGATGACTGAAAAATGCAAGGAGACGTAACATTCAATCAAACTACAAGCCATGGAGAAGAATAAAAGCTGTTTTTTAAAGGATGCTCTATTCTAGCTGCTTTAATAAGCAGAGATTGGTAACAATTTTATGATTTTTTCAGTATTGATAGCAAGCAAAAACACGGGAAATCATTTTTCTACAAACCTCTTTTTGCCATTTAATCAAATAAGCTAGTGTTATGCAATGCTGTTTTTACTACTGTCTGAACATTTTTGCCGCAATAAAATGCAGTAAAAAATTGACAAAACTATTATTCAAATCAAGAAATATCTAAGTAAACAAGAATAAGAATATGACCAAGCATTTGGAAGCAACATTTATGTATTTGACAGTTTTTGACAAGAGGTGCTATGGGCATGTTCAGTATTCATGTTTCTTTCATTTTAACCAAAGTAATTATAAAGTTAAACAGTGTTTTTGTTCTCGACTGCAGTTTCAAAAACCACACTCATGACTCACCTCTTTGCTGCCTCTGGGCGTTTGGTTATTAGAGTCCCGTGCTGCTGTCCCTCTATCATTCTTCACCCTTTCGTTATATTCCTCTGTCATTCAGAAAGTAAATGACACCATCAGGGCAACAGCAAAGCCAACATTGATTCAAATGGAGACACTGAGAGACTGTTAAACACAACTGAACTGGTTCCAAAGTGTGTTTTATTGTTTGCACTCCAAAATGTCCTTTATGACTCTTTCTGTTTACCTGTCCCATCCTGGCTGGTAAAAGAGGACTGGGATGACCTATCGGCCAGGTCAGGCTGCTCTGGTTTCCTGAGTCTCCCACATCCAGAAACCTGGCTGCTGCCACTACTTGACTCGGGCTGAGATGATGGCTGCAGCTGATCTTGGGTTTGTGCTTGCGTGTCATTAGGATGTGGGTCTTCACTGCCAGACTCTGCTTTAATGTCCTCATCTAAAAAATAAAAAAAAATGGTAGGAAAAACTGAGTACAGGTATAAAACCAAGTATTAATGGTGCAAGGAGCGAAAGTGAGCGTCAGTATTACAAGTAACATGCTCCTTGTAAAGACAGCAGCTGTGTGCAAAAATGACAACATCTCTACAATTCAGAAATAAATAGTCAGCATATGAGTAACAAATTGTTAAAAAAAAATAAAAATGTTTAGAGGAGCATTAACTGCTTCTTCAGTTAAAGCCTATAAAATCAAACCCATTATAGACAGTAAAAGCTGCACACTTTCAAACCAAGCTATGCAGTTGCTGCAAAGCCAAATTAAGACATGAGCTCTGTCACTGAGTTGTTACAGGAGAGAGTCCTGCATATATATATTTGCATCTTTTTGTTGATGAGGAAGCAGGTGGGGCTTCAAGGCAGTGAGCCTTTTGTTGAGCAACAGGAAAGCACCCAAATGCACATGAACTGGCATGAGAATAAGGAGCCGGTTGTGACAGACGTGGTGTGCTAACTGCTGCCAGGGACACCGTCTACCACATTGCCAAAAGCGGGCTTTTCAAGACTATGAGTGCAGGGGGAAGATGTATAACACAAGATGAGAAATGAATGCACCACAAATGGAACATTTAGCTACCAAAGCAGCTGCTGAATGCACCAGCTTTAGTTTTATGTTTAGAGTAGGACAAGACGAATGGCTGAAAATGGCCTGCAATGGTTTAAGATCTCTGTGGAACAATTAAACGAGGGGAGAAAATATCTTCTCACTATCTAATTTGATGTGTAGCGAAGATAATGACGGGATGCTGTGAAAGGGAGACTGCAAAAGATCAGGCTAATTATGGTCGCTCCATTGTTGCATCAGTGGTGAGAGCTTAATTGTTTTGGTTGAGCTACTCAAAGAAAGGAGGAGAGTTTGTACAAATGAACATCATTTAACTTGATGTTTTGTCTGCGGAGGCTCAAATGTTATTTATGTGCAGGCAACAAGCATAGAGACTCACAAAGTCGTGTTTCACTGTGTGTGGAGGATCATTCTCTGCACAATTACAAGTGCGAACAGGGAATATGTGTAATAAAATGCTCAAAGACATACACACACACACAGTAGAATGAAGCCATGTGAAACACAGATGTTCCATTAACCAGCAGCCTGCCAACACAATAAATGCAAACTGGCTGAACAACATCAAACTGAGACCAGTAATAAAGAGCTAGCATGGCAACATATTATGCTGGAACCCCCAAGGGAACAGCCACACTGATCTTTCACAACGGGGACGGAATTTTGGAGAGCTATCGAAACCTTGCAGGCATAGCAGAGGTATAAGAAGAAACACTGATCTTAGTGGTGCTACTTTAGAGAGAAAAATATAATAAATTCAAAGACATGCACCTGCAATCATCCTCATAATATGCCAGCTTTGCCTCGGATGGTTTAAACTGTATTAAATACAGCCTCCTCCACGGTCTTGGCGTTTAGTTTCACTATAATTTATCCAAAAACGAAACCTTGCAAATCCAATTAGCAAAAACAGTGACAACAAATCTGTCCTTCCAAAAACAAACTTAAACCGATTTTAGCTTAAAACAAATGTAAACCTGACAGACAGAAACGTCATTAACACAGTCTAGACAAGATACATTTCCATGAAAAAGACTGTAAAATTATTAATATATACAAACAAAACAGATCAGTGTAGCTGCCTCCTTGCACGCAAAAAAGCTAATGAACAGGACAGAGTATGGTTAGCAGCAACCAGCGGCAACAAGCAGACAGATGAGGATGGAGGCACACGTGCAGCTGGATAAGAAGTGGAGGATGAGTTGAATGGCTAGAGATGCAGGTGATAGCACGACACCGGACCGGACATGAGTACCTGTCCTTTCCTGCTTTGCCACTGGAGGGGACTCCCCGCTCTCCTGGGCAGGCTGCGTTTCCTTGTTTGATTCAAGGGATTCCGTTTTAGGTACGGCTGCGTCCTGGGTGGCTGAGCCGGGGTTAGGATCAGACACGCAGCTCTCCTCTGCAGCTGGGGGAACCGCTGCTGTGGCATGACATACATACCAGGAGTCAGGATATCTTTTATCAGCAAGTCAAGCATAAGTAAAGGAATCTTGTCTTGATATCGCTGCAGAGACATCACTGACACAGTTTCACTCTGCACAGTTTTGTGAAAACTACACCTGCTGTTACCAGTGCTGTAGGGTTTCTCTACTTAGAGGAATTAGAGAGTGAGCTACAGTCGACTCCTAAACAAAAGCCTGTATATAAAACTGTCCACCTCACTTTTACCTTGTGAACTAGCTTCTTCCTTGGCCTCAGTGTCTTTGTGCTGTCCGTTGTCAAGCTGTGAAGTGAACCTGGCAGGGTCCTCGGCTGTCTTAACAGAGCCTGTTTCTGCTTCCTGCTTTGCCTCTTCAGCTCGCCTCTTTGCTTCCTGTCTCTCCCGCATGACCTTCATACGTTCCAGGATCACATCTACATACAAAAAGGAAACATGTCAATCTTTTTAAATAAAAGGCAACAATTACATCCATTCAAACACTTTCAAAACACTTCACATTAGACAATAACATTTAGACAAATATAAACTGCTGTCTTGAGCGACTGCTTTTTCTAAGTGAAGACAATTTCATAATGAGCCTGAGATCATAGTACAGTAGTAGGAAAAAAAACTTTCTTTGTCCACAAGTGAGAAAAACAAAACAACGTGAGCGGGAATTGAATGTTTGGTTAAAGATTTATGTTGGTTATATAGTGAAGGACTGAAAAATGATTTTCCAGAGTCATGGTGACGCCTTCAAATGTCTTGTTTTGTCCGACCAAAAGCCCAAAACCCAAATATAACCAGTTTACTATCGTGTAGGACAAGGAAAAGCATACAAATCATCACATTTCAGAAGCTGAAACCAGCAATTTTTTGTCATTTTAGCTTAAAAAAATTGACTGAAATGATTATTTGATTATCAAAATAGTTAGCAGAAAAGGTTTTTGTCGATTGACTAATCGATTAATCGACCACTGGTTTCAGCTCAAACATTGTGTAAATACAGTCCATACTGCATCGTACTGTATCAGTTATTGGGTCAAAAACATTCAAATTACAGTAATATTCCACATTCCTTCAGTTTCCATTTGATTCCACTTGCTCCAAAAAGTGCATCAGAAAAAAAGTTGAAAGAAGCATAACATATCCAAATGATAAAATGCTGATTTTCTACTTCAGGTGACTTTTGATTGGTTAATCTATGTGAAGTGAGGAATAACTAACATAGTAATAGTATGGACTGGGTTTCTCATGATTATATTCAATATAATCTGTAACATGAATCTACAACAGCAAAAAAAAAATAAATCCAATCTACACACATTAAGACAATGCAGGTTTTCTTTTCCCAGAAGGCCAAAATCTCCAGAGAACTGTGTTTTATAATTACAGTTTTCACTGGGACAGAAACAGCAGTTGAACAGCAAGGTGCAGGCTGCATTGTGCCGCGGCAGCAGTGGGCTTTTAACGGATGAAAAATGCCAGCAATACCCATAAATCATTGGTAAAGGCAGAAAAGATAAGAAAAAAATATATATTCTGCAAAACATCTCCTTCCATTTGGGGCCACAGAACACCTATCCAAACCTTTAGCTGTTGACAGAATGCCAGCAACACATCTCACATAAAACATAGTGCCTCACTGTCTTTCTGAGAACTGGAATCAGGCAGTTTGGTGATATAAACAGGAAAACTGTTACAAAAACAGACAGATATGGCAGCCAGTCAAAAAGAAACGGAAACTGCTGGCATAGTAATCAAAAGTCTTCCAACCACTCCTCGGAGAAGGGTACCAGGGGAAAACAGTTGCTGGTTGTCTGAGAGAACATGAAGCAGGAAGAAAGAAGCAGCACTTAACATTTCTGTGTCAACTGCCATCATAGCAGAGAGCTGCTGCCTGAGAGGAAGAACTACAGTATGTTACCTGGAGCTGAGACACATTGCAGAATGTAACCCTGCAGGACACAAACACACCACTACACAGCTTGAGTCACACACCGCCTGATCATTAACTGTCAGATAACACGCCGTCCCCCGCCCCCATGTCACCTTCAAGCGCTGCTCGCATGAATCTGATCTCTTAACCACAACGTGATTACACTACTTCAACTTCTTTAAAAATGAACACAACTGTGGGACATATAGATGATTATCAAATCTGTACCGTTGACAGCAGTGAGGTAGGCTTTATTGTTGCCACGGGCTTTGTTGGTAAGATCTTCTGTGATGTCCATGTGAGCTTGCACTTCCTCCTTCATTTCCTCCAGAGTGGCATAGAGGTCCATCTCCCAGTACCCCTTATCCAGGCACTCCAGGAGCTCTTCCAGCTGTGCCTTGGTGCTATAGTACCAGATCTTTTTCTTCTCATGCTCCCCATCTTCCTCACTGGGAAGAGACAACAGGATAGATTAGACACACTGCTGAATATTAGAACAATATTAGAATATTAGAACCGTCTCTGCATGCAGAACCATGTCACCTCCTCTACCACTTCACTGTAAGGTATCGCTAAAAGAACAAAAACAGCTCTGTGTACAACACAATATAAACATGTTCACTGTATAAAACAAGGCATTACATTATACTCATTGTCTAACTTGTAATTTATATTACTAATACCTAGTATAATAACATCACAGGTGTTCATTTGTAACTTTTTTAGCTTTAACTTTAGTTTAAGAAACATTATGCTCAAGTTCCACAACACCTGAGTTTCTACTTTTTTTAAATAACCAATTAAATGAAATAAACTCTGTTGGTAGGAGAACTCTGTATAAGCTGAAAGAATTACATTTCCATACTAGATTTTTATTGCAAAAGCAAGCTGATTCATAGAAAATGAAACCTAAAATTTGTGACAAAGCTGAGTGTCAAGGGGCAAGTTAAACAGTGTAGTAGACTGCTCATCTACCCCAAATGTCTCATTAATATTCTCTTAGTGCACAACAGTTCAGCTCAAGCATTGAGTCCCCTTTTCCTCCAAATCAAAAACATTAAAGGCCTCTGCCAGATACCGTCTAACAATAGCGCTAAGGTGAACTGAGACTCTTTACTTGTGAAGGCTGTGCTCAAACACAGCATATGTTGGCATTAAGGAAAAGCATCACTGCCAAAAAAACATGATTATGTGCCAAAAGTGTTTCCCGGTGACTTTCATTTACATTCTCCAGCTCTTTCACATTTGAGGTTGAAACAGCACAAACACACACGTGGTGTTGAGATCAGTCTGGTAATGTGAGACCTTTAGGAAGCTGAATGCAACTGGCTACAATCATGTTTGCATGTGTTTGTTCATCTGTCCAAACGTAGAGCCAATGTTTGTCTTTTGACTTTATAGTGTTTCATAAGTCTATCTAACCACATGGGTCACAGGTAACTAAATAGCTGCTACTTGACTGTGGTGATATGTTGTGCATGAACACTAAAACTCAGCTGCTCCTCAGATCTTTTAACGATTTCCTACAATGCAATCAAATATCAACATATATTGACAGACCTCTCCACACATGTAAAACAAACCCTTTAATAATTAATTAAATGTGTTAGTTTTTGATTATATCTCCACTGACAACTGATATTTTATGATTGAGTTATTATTGCCCAGCCCTGCTTCATGCCTTCCTGTTCCCTCTGCTTTGAACAACTTGCAAAAGAGTTAACGGTGAATTAAACATGCTACTGTGTTTGACCAGCACTGAACTAGTGATACTGCTGTGTTTTTCTCTCTTCTTGTTTTGAAAGTATTCAGTGATAATATCTGTATTGAGTTGATGTGTGATGTAATGTGTTGTCCTGTGCTAAATGCGTCTCTGAGCTGTTATTACAGTCGGTCAAAGAGAATAACGTTCTGTTCTGTCAATATATGTTCACTTGGTTAAATAAATAAAAATTATAAAATATTTACAATTGCTATTTATTTTCATTTGTGGTGCTGCCTTTATGCACATCTGTTTTAGGAAGCAAACGGGGGCAGCGAGGGTCCTAACTTACACAATAATCCTTCTGTTTAGGAACCAGTATTTCCGCTGGTGGCGGTCATATCCAATGGGCTCCTGGCGGATATAAGGCCTGTTCTTCTGTGCCTCTGTCACAGAGTCTGTGACACCGGGCACCTTGTGTGCGACACAAATCTCGCACTGCCACTCGTCCTCTGGAACCTCCTCCAGTGGCGGTTTCACACACTCCAGGTGGTAGACCGCTGAGCAGGTCTCACAGCACAGCAGGTCACCAAGGCGGTGACACACGCGGCAGTGGTCGTCATACTGCATAACGCCGTCAGACATTAGCTCTTCACGAGCAATGTTGGTAGTGAGAAACTGATCCACCAAGAACTGTAGTACCTTGATCTTACTATCAAGTGGACCATAGGGATACTCATCCACCTCCTGGTATGGCAGGACATGATGGTACTCCCGGTCGCTCTCGCAGTATGCCCGCAATACCTCAGGCCATGTCATGCCATCAATAAAGTACAGAGTGGAGTTTGCGCTGTCCTTGAGGTCAGCAGGGCCAAAGGTAGTGTTGGAGGAGTCCTCCTCACGTAGGATGGCCTTCAAAAGGGAAATATGGGTCTCTGCTATTAAAGTGCACTGCTCCTGGCCTACCAGTGCTGCACAGAAGTCCTCAAAACGGAAAGGGGAGAGACGCAGCACCGTGCTGAAGTTCCTTAGCACCTCGTAGATGGAGGTGGCGTTGAGCAGCTCCTCATTAGGCACCAGGAGATCCTCAGAGGTCTCTGGAAGCTCAAGAGCGGGTATCTCCTTCTCCTCCAGGATGGGTGTGCGAGGTCGGGGAGCCCGTGCTTTTTTCTTCCCTGTGGGATACACAATGATATTAGTAAACCATGACTACATTGCTTTAATCAATAGGCAACAGCAGAGGAAATAACTTGAATATGAGTATGAAAGGAGGGAAAGTCTTTAAATACTATCACATGATCTATATTGAAGTATTGCATCTAAGTACTGTTATACTTGATCCTATCAGTATCAACAGCTCTTCTATAGACCAACATAGCAAAAACCCTATTTTATTAACCAATAGCACCAACATACAGATGGATATATGTGCATATTTTCTAAATAAAGTTATAATTCCATTTATTTTCAGACATGCAGCTTGCCAGGACTATTCAAAGAACCAAAAAAACCAATATATTTTGCACCAAAATGTTGAGAGTCGTGCTTGTGAAGTCTGGTTTCAAATTTGTGGGCAAAACTTCTGAACTATACTACTTTGGTTCAACACATGGTCAGTGTCATTATTAGCAAGACGAGGCTGCCTCCTATATCCAGGAAAACACCAGCTGTCCAACAATGTAAATGTTAGTCGGACATTATAAACCCTCGTGCTTGACATTAGTATGTCAGTGTTTTGATGAGTTTGGAACGATGAACTACAGCTGGAAGCTGACAGTGACAAAAATGACAGGCATGCTAGCCTAGCTCAGTTAGTAAGCTAGCTCATTTCTCCTCCTCTTAATGAATTAATTTCAGTCAATTACTGCAATTTCTATTCAACCAAGAAGCACTGAATGTTGAGGATAGCTAACTATAAAAACGTTAAGTTGCCGTTATGACAGCAGGCTGCATGAGCTAATTTGACTTGCTAACATTAGCACGTTAGCAGCTAAGTTTTTGACTTAAATGCAACTGAATGATATTTGGAGCTATGGGCAATTCGTAGTTCTTCATAAGATAAGTGGCAATTATTTGAAAGGTGTGCTTTATGGTGTGTTGGCAGCAAGGTAAGCTAGTGATACAGCTACCGACTCAGTCCACCTGCAGCAGCATTAGTGAGCGGACTGCGGCCTGTGTTCATTCTCCATTTTGAACAATAACCTCATTGCTTCCTGCCGCGGATGATCAAAAACTATCATCTGCAGCATTTCGTGGTACATTTTCCAAACCATGCAGTGTGTGTTGAGACGTGCTGTTTGTTACCCGGAGTGCTGGCGTGTGTGCTCTGACTCCGAAAGCTGCTCTCTGTACAGTAGCTGGCACCATCATCCTCCTCCTCCTCCTCCTCTTCGTCCAGCACATCATCACCATCATCAAGGCAGTCAGAGTCCTCTTTCAGGGCCTCGTCCTCTTCGGACTGGGGTTCCTCCTCAATAAAGTCGTCCTCCTCCGACCTCAAACTGACAGCATCGTCGTCCTCCTCACTCTCGTGGTCGTCGTACACCACTGTTTTGGACGTAGCTGTCCGCCTTCCCCCTCTTCTTCCTCCTCTTCCTCCTCTGCCGCCGCCTCTGCCTCGTCCCCTGCCCCGTGTTGACGTGACGGATCCCCCTTTCCTCTTTCTGCCCGGCTTGGTAGTTTCCCTTGTGGGACTCTCCACGTCTTCCTCCCCGCTGTCCCTCGCCCTGGGCTTCAGATTCCTCCTGGGTCGTAAGCCCCTGGCCGTCGGAGCGGAGGGCTCCGCGGCTGGCAGCGGTTTGGGCGGCCTGCCTCTTTTCCCTCTCATGATAGGCGAAGACTTATTTTACAATCCCGATGCTTGCGGTTGTTTAGCCCGCGCGGACCCGAGCGAAAGCGACACCTCCACGAAGCTGGCTCTGCTGGGATTCAGACGGTGCAGTAACCCCGTGAAGCCCCCGCGTGTTTTCGGGTGTGAAAGCTCAAAATGTGAGCCCGGCGTCCCGTTTAGGTTCACTCAGAGCCGCCATTTTTCTTCTTCTCTGCCTCTCTGGCTGAACAAACAGCAGGCCCTCGCTACAGTGGTCACGTGGTGACACTGCTTCCAGCTCAGTGGCAACAAGGACAGAAATGACTATTAGTTTCATGTTTTTAAATCACATTTCTACTCATTTTTCTAGGAGAATACATTTTAATAATCATTCTACAAGGCTATCTAAATACAACAACAACAATAATAAATTATATTCTGTTGCACATATAAAGAATAGCAGATGGAGTTGCAGGTGGAGGATCAGAAATTGTGTGTGTGAGGTTTAAATCAAAATGTATGGGATATTTCTGGAAAATGTATAGTTTTTGATGCACACATTATGGATGTATTAACTTTTTTGTGGGAGAAACAGTAGTATGCTCCCTTTCTTGTTGTATACTGCAATAATAAACAATAACATAAATAACTGATGCAGCACACCCAAACACAGGCTAGCTAATATGAAGAGTAAAGCAACAGCAGTCAAGTAAAGGTGACGCAAAGTCTCGTAGCTTTCCCTTACACTGCTGATAACTTGAAATGTACTATGTTCATTTTATCGTAAGTTTTGCATGTGAAAGATTATTCTGCAAACGTCAACCGTTAGGTATAAGTTAGCTTGCGAGTCACAGCTTCTTATTGTAACTTTCCGGTCCACCTTAAAAGCGGCATAACGCCCGTAGATGTCGCTGTTCAGCCATTTTCAAGCTAATTCATGAGCTGAAAAATGTAACAAATAGAGGGAAGATGAGATGAGAATGAATCATAGAATGAAATGGTCTTTAATTGATTTACAATCCTAAATCAGGATAATTTTAACTGTAGCATTTCTTTCTTATTGCCCTTACTCATGGTAAACTGATTTTCAGCCTTATTGCTATTTCTGCCTATTTGCTGTGCCCCTGCTTGCTCAGTATTAAAAAGTCTCAAGAAACCAATACTCTAGTATGACAGGGGACATTGCAGGGTATCATAATCCTCAGTTTTATCCTTTTAAACTGTAGCATTTTTTCTTATTGACCTTGAAAACTTTATTCTATATGTGAAAATGCAACAAGGGGAGATTTCACTGCTTTTTTTCACATCCAAACCACATTGGACCAGGTCCCGATCCCAAACCACTATACTTAAACTGGTCAAATCTGGACTAGATTATCACAGAGAGGCTAAGGACTTTTTAAGATGCAGTTTCAGATTTGTAAAACCTTTATTCTATTTGTGAAATCTGAAAAAAGGTCAATTTCACTGACTGGCTGGCTAGAAATTCATAGCATGATTCTCTTCATTTTGTTGGTTATGGCCATGTAGAGCTCCTCTTTTTCACTTAAAAACAAAAGGTAGAAAAGTAATTTTTACCTTTTGAAATAGGCTACAAACATAAAATATCTTTATAGTGTAAATTTTCTTTACTCACTCCTCCAATTTTTCTTTTAAAAACAAAATGATGTTCTCTCACCCTTCATCAAACTGACCATGGTTAACCTTCCTCACTGCATCTTCCAAGGCCATGCCCCCTACTTGTGACAATGCCTTTAGTGTGGCCTATGTCAGAAATATCAAAATTCAGACAAGTCTAAATACATGTTTTTTGATCTGGACCTAGTCTAATGGGGTCTGGATGGGGAAAAAAGTCATGAAATCCTTTTTTCAGTTTTCACAAATAGAATAAAGGTTTCACAAATCTGAAACTGTGTCTTAATGAGGAGTCTCCTTGGTAATCTAGTCCGGAAATGACAGGTCCAAGTTTAATGTTTTTTGATCTGGACCTGGTTTAATGTGGTCTTAATACAGAATAAAGATATAAGGCTACATTTCTTTGCACATATAAAAATGTAAAATAAGAGTTCTTGTGCCCCTACTCAACATTATTGTCAGCACACTATTCATATGACTCTATGTAGTTGGATGATATGACACAGATATAGCTCATCATTTTTATACAGTCTGTGATAGAACTACATCAAACTGTTTCCACATTGAGATATACATTCAATAATCTCTGTGCTAACACATTGTAGGCAGGTTGTCGTGGCCGAGTGGTTAAGGCGATGGACTAGAAATCCATTGGGGTCTCCCCGCGCAGGTTCGAATCCTGCCGACAACGACACTTCTTTTTTTATGCTTTCTCTTCAAATAATACCTCTGATCCGCAACTAAAGCACATTTCCACAAAATGATTACATCTGTGGGCGAAATGTCCTGTCCGTGTTCACAGGGCAACACTGGAAGTGAATGATCATCGGCTACGTGACTGAAATCACTACTATGTTAGTTAAAAATAATGAAACAGCGCCCCCTGCTGCTCAACTGCATGGTATCGCTGTGGATTTGATTTCAACACATACAGTCCAGATTTTTAACCATTCGTGGAGACTACGCTTTTCTTTTAGAGGCAGGTGTTGTTTTGTGTTTGAGTCTATGTACTTTGTCACACGCTGGTTCAATTATACATACAATTCAACATGGCGGAAAAGAATGCACTGAAGGAATACAGCAGGCGATATGACCATTTTATACTTAAATATATCCATATGTTATATTTTTCTGACATGCATTCTCACTGGTTGAACGAATTTGGTAGTATCTTTTAGAATTATCTTTATTGCCTGTATTTTATCATGTCAGATTTTGCTGCCTTAATTTTGCAAATTAGACTGATAGACACAGACACACATCTGCCCCATGTTGACCCTTGTGACTGTTTTGTGCTTTCAGATTCAAACTAGGTGGCAAATTGCAATTCAAAAGTTGCATTCAAGGCCAAATACATGCACATAACTAAAGCAAAATAAAATCTGTGCTGAGAATTTAAGTCCTTTTTCCCTGATGATGGAGGCTACAGTCTTTATTATTTTCACTCTGCATACAAACCTGAAAATGTGATCACCAGTGAATCATGGTGCAACGTGTGCCCACACACAAGTTCTCCCACTCCACATGTTCACACTTTCGTTATTACTGGTATACTGGAAATTACAGAAAAGTGACATCACAAACAGTGGAGATGAGCCAGTAGGTGGCAGTAATATACCATAAATGAGTCAATAGAAAGCATGCGGCAGTGTGAGTTCACCAAGTCAGCTTAAACAGACCCGAATTCACCTAAAATAATGCTGTTATTTTCAATATTAAGATTTCAGGAGTCCCAACATTTGTCTGCAGCTGTGTTTCTATGCTAATATATGAAATGATTTAGCAGGATAAGCTCTCCTCCCACACCTCACCTCTCAATGCTGTGTACTTGTCTTAACCTTAAAAAAAGACTTTTTTGCCATGTTTGTCAGGTATTTGTGAGATATTTTCTAGCAGCACTGTTTAAAGATATCTCTGTTAAACTGCCTTACTACAATGGCAGCATATGATAGATAGATCTAACTGGAGGCTCGGGAAAGTTTAGATCTTGAATGAACTTTAGGCACTTCAAACGTGACCCTGAAAGCACCCACAAAACAGCCACAAAGGTCAACACGGGGCAGGAGTGTTTGCGCTCATCTCATCTACCTGTTTGCCGGTGGGGAGTGGAGTGGAAGGTCTCAACCTTTGCATGCCAGATAAATGCATGTGCTCATAGAGTTGAAACGAGTGATCTGATAACTCTATCACATATCAGACACCTACACAGGGACACAGATTGTTTCCATGGGATCACGATTTAATATATTGCTTGAGGGAGTGAGGGTTAAATGTCGCCTCGGTGGCGGACTGCTGCCCACTCAGGTGGTATCATTAAAAGCAGTAAACATGGGCAGAAACAGACTGCAAAGAGCTCAAGCAACCACTGGTCTTTGTTGTTTTCACCCTCAGCTGGAGTCAGAGATGACGTATAGTGGGCAGCAAATCTCTCTTTCATGCACTGGCTTTTATTTCTCACATCTACCAACCTCAAACAATATCTAGCTGTCTATGAACAAACATGTCAACATGTGTCCGTCTACATTGAATTGAAAACATCAGTGGCTATAATTATGATGCTGAGGGAACTCGCACAAACGGGTCACACTAGTTCACACGCTGATAATAATCTTCTCAACCCTGCACGAAATGTCCTCCTCACTTGCAAATCCTCAAATCATCTTAAAATGTCAAAACAGGCTTTTAATGCTGGCATGTGCCTGTTGTCGACTACTAAAACTGCACCAAACAGCCTCGTCCAGCTGGAGAGGCAAAACCCCCCGGGGTAGAGTGCTTGTGCTTGGGTCTTACACTCTATTAAAGCCTCTCATACTTAGGTGAGACTTATTTTTTTATGTAGTTTTGCATGCACAATGTACTCAGAAAACCTTGATTTCAATTTTGTCTGAATTGCTGTCAGGGCCACCAGTGGTTAACAGAGGCCACTGGGTTACATTACTGGTAGATGGCATTAGGATGAATGGAAGCACTGGAGCGAGCTGATATCTTTAAAGTCGCCTCCCGCTCAATAATGTGTTTTTCTTCTTGTTCCTTCAGTTGGATGTTTGAGCTTCACTGTGCAGGATGATGTATATACAGAGTTTGACACTAGAAGGATGTTTTCACATTAATCTGCTGAAAGTAGAAAGTTTGAGCTCATTGAAAATCAGATTTTAATGGGCAACCTACGAGCATGATTTGTGACATCACGACTAGTTTGGAAGCCAATCCTGGTTCAATATTCAATTTACACAAGTGTGATGTGGAAACTTGAAGCCTCCAGTGCAAAAACACTGAGAATGGACTTTACAGTGAAATAGGAGACATCTTGTGTCCAGCAGTTAAACTTTTGAAATTTACAATATTTTTATATTCATAGATTCAGGAATTTTTAATGGGGGAGAACGAGGAGATGCAATTTTACGGATTTTAATAACTGAATTTTTTGTGGAAAAACCGTATCAGACACAAATGATTATTCAGAGTATTTTATATACATGTTAAAACATATCTGGAGGGGATCTTTAAGTACTAGAATAGATTCCAGATGAGAAGGCCAGAAAGAGGACAGCAGCACTGATGTAACTGTCTGCTTAAGGCAGCCGGTGACAAAAACGAAAGCGGAGAGGAGCCAGATTGGGGGGAAGAGCTACAGTGGTACTCAGAGTGCTAAAGTCAAAATGTGGAGCAGACAGTGCACCAGACCGTGGCTAACATGATGTTAAAGATCTCACTGTGCTGCAGCAGAGTGCAGCATGCAGAGCACCCCGGGGCGTCTCTCTACAAGAAATGAAATCATCCGCTTCCTCTTCGCTGCACCCTCGGATCAACTGACACATGCACATAATCTGCACCTCAAGAGCAAGAGAGATGCTTCGGATGGGTTTCATAATGAAATGAGGCCTCATGTATTGAGTTGGCGTTTTGCTAAAATTACTGACTGAGTCACTGCCGATGCCCTGGTATCTTTAAGAATTCCCTTTTGGTCATAGGTAGAGGATGCAGCGCATTTTCAGATTACAGCCAAGATGATTGCATACAACACCAGCAGCAGTAGCTACGTCTGGATGGGCAAGATCACCCAAAGCTAGGATGTCAAAAAGGTCAAATGCCTCATATGACCATATGGGTATTTTTCATGTTTTAGTCCATTCATTGCAGACCAAATGAGCATATTGTACTGTTTTTGTGTGCTTTTTTTCCCCCTGTGACTCCTGTTTCAGCAAGGAATTGAAAAATCTAGTCTTTAAATTGGCTTCAGACAGCCAATCCATCACAGTGAGTAAGATCATTATGGTTATGCACAGCTCAGAGCATGGGTTGTCTTGAAAAGATGTTGTGCTGGTGAGCTGCTCTGTTCTTTTTGTGACATTGGTGTTTTCCGGGTTTGATTTTACAACCACAGCTAATGACTGCGGCTCTCAAATCCTGGTATTTTCTAAAGGTTCCCACGAACAAAGAACCGCCATTCACAAATGAAAAACAAATTTGCGCTTTCAACTGCATTAACGAGCAACAGCAGATCTGCCAATGATCCAAACTCCACAGACTTTCACTGTGATGGTTTACTCATCACACGCAAGTTTCGAGTCTGCAAAATGATTACCATACTGCACTGACATGTGGAAACCACCGGCTGTCTAGGTGTGAAGATGCATTTATAAATCTGACACAAATAGCATTGAAAAATGGTCAGCAGCGATGGAAAAAAGCAAGGAAAATTTCTCCTCTTAATATCGAGCTGAATTTATAAGACATGAAATGTCTTGCTCTGATTTGTACACTAGCATATGGTGGCTAATGTTAGCAAACTTTAGGTATAGCTACATATTGCTGTGTTAGCTTGCTGAAATCTTCTCATGCTATTACACTACATTTTAGCATACCACAAACATTTCAATGGTTTTGTCACAAAAGTAAAACAAAACGTTAACACTTTGTACTGGAAATGGAGGGAAATTCAATGTGTCATCCTGTAGTTACCATTTGTGGCCACAGAGGCCGCTGTTTAGCAAATTAGTCAGCGATTTAAGTACTCTCGATTTTTAGGAGAACACCAGTATACTCGTTAGATACTTCATTAATAAGCAATAACATACAATGCCACTGATGCAATGCACCCAAAACCAGGCTCGCTAATATGGTGAGAAAAGCAACAGTAGCTTGAAAGTGAAAATGTACTGCTGCCGTCGCCACCTACAGGCAAAGAAAGGAACTGTGGCTGAAGTTTTGACACATCACCTGCAGGCAATGACTGTTATAGCTGCAGTTCTTTTGTTTTTTTAATATACGCTATCGTGTAGGTATTTTAGGTTTTAGATTTCCATTTTGGAGGAACAATAGTTATAGAAAAGAAAGAAAAGGTTGAAACACTTCAGGTTGGCGAGGGTAAAACTGTTATGATGACTCAACACATTCCTCCTGTTGAGAATCTGCAGGCTACTAAACATGAATAAGTGAGTTTGTGAATTTTTGAGCCACTTACCACCCAGTTCTATGAAGTATGTCTAAAATATAAACCACAAAAATGATTCTCATTTTTTAATAATTGCATTTTATTAATTGAAAACAAAACAAAACAAAAAAACAAAACAAATGCAAATAAAAAAGAGCAAAAACAAAAAAAACAGTATCATTAGGTAAGACAAGGCGAGAGACACTTAAATAAGAAGAGTTCCATGTTGGTGAGGACAAAGGTGGATGCAGGTTGATGTAGGAAGGGGGAAAGGGGGGCGTTGTTGGATGGGACAGGTTGGATTATGTACACTGTTTCTCACTGCAGGACTGGCAGGCCCCGGAAAAAAAGGGGAGGGGGGCTCAAAGTAGCAGGTCGGAGACACTGAAACACCAGAGAGAAAGGCACTATCCAGAGAGAACAAGAAAACAGAAACCATTAACACAAACACAGTAAACAAACACACAAACACACTGGACCAGAGCAGAAATCAAAATGTCTGACAAAAGAAAAAAAAAAAAAGTGCTTGACCACACGCCACATTGGACAAAAGAAAAAAAAAAAAAAGAAAGGGGAGAAAAAAATCTTTTACATCATTTAAAGCTGATCTCTCAACTTTTAGCATAAAAGACAATCTCTCAGTTTTCTGAACTGTTAATCTGTGCCAGCCGCAGATCTGCACTGGTGATTACACAATGTGATTATCCAAACTCTGCCTCTTTGCTACGTGCAGGTATAACAAAGGAGGAGAGCGTCTGCGTATGCATGCATGTAATGAATGTGTTTGAATATGCATGTTAACTACCTGTACATATCCTCATACACCACTCTCTTTATGAATGAATATCGACAACATTACTAATTCAGCATGTCTTTTTAAAATCCCTTGCGTGGTTGTGTAGTTCAGTTCTCCGACCGTGCTTCCCTCATGTTAATGTCTACGGACTCAGTCAGCTACATTCACTGCCCAAGTAAAATGGCTGCAATAAATACATTGGCTTTGAAAAAAGGTGGCTGACCTTATACAGGGCTTCGTAATACAACAGCTCTTGCAGCATTCATGGCTCTACTTGCTGGTCAACATTAGCTTCCTGACAGGCTTAGTTTCTTCTCAGAGAACTAACTTTTACTTTTCTCGCATTATAGACAAGAGAAACCTTCTCAAATGGAATTTATGACCCCTTAAATATCATGCTGTTATTATCTGAGAGCCCTCAGATAGATTCAGAAAAAAAAAAAAGAAAAAAAAAACTTGACTGACAATTCAGCACATTCTAGAGCTACTAGGTCTTATCCAGACTAACAAAAGATTGAACATAATTTACAAATGGAAAAAAAATACAATTTGTGATGAGAGGTAAAACAGACAAACACATACAAATATATAATATATATTCTTAAAAAATGGATTCTCTCTATAGTTGATTTATTTATACAGCCGATGGCTGATGTACAATGCTCACGTGCCAATGATCTTACACATGGAAACTTGCTGTAGATGGCATCAGTTTTTTTTTCTCTCTTCTTTTTTTTGTACATTTTTTTTTAAAACCACTTCTTTTTTATATTTTTCTCTTTTTTTTCTTTAAAACAGAGTTAGGATTTACCGGTAGGCATTTCATTTAGGTGATTAAAAACAACATGCGGCAAAGAAAAAAAAAAGAGAAAAAAAAAAGAAAAAAAAAAAAAAAAACACAAAAGAAAAAAGGCAGAATGTTAAGAAGTTAAAGGAGAAGACAGAAGCAGCTGTGGGACTTCTAGCGGTAGAATCATTTGGTTATCTTCACGGTTGGTGCACTACGCTTAAGTTTCTCTGCATTTAGATTTCCCTCAAAGACAGTTCAGTCCTCGCCGAGGCATTCACTGGGGAGGTGAACATTCTCAGCGCAAGTTAAAGTTGATTTTTGCTCAGCTGCCACCCACACAGCGCCGCCTACGACAGCACTACTCCTGTTTTATCTCTCTCTCTCACTTTCAGTTGTTTGCGTTCTTCCTGTCTGCTCCTGTTATCGTGGGATGGCCAAGAGGGGGTGAAGGGGGTGGTTGGGGGGGTTTGGATGGGGGCTGATGAGATCAAGAACGATGATGATGATGGTAATGGTGATGGTTGCTGTTGTTGTTGTTGTTGTTGTTGTTGTTTACATGGTCTGACTGTTTACATGTTCCGATTGACAGGTGTGACGTAGTTGCGGGGGAACATGCCCGTCTGGCCGTGGCAACCGCCTTTCCACCAGTTGGGGTCAGAGTTGTCCAGGACTTGGATGAAGTCGCCGCGTCGGAAACCCAGCTCTCCTTCCTCCTGGGGGTCGAAGTCAAAGAGCGCCTGCACATATGTGGGATGCTGTGCAAACAAAACAAGGAGAAAGAGGTTGCAGGCAGGTTAGTGAGGGTGTAATGTGATGAAAAGACACAAAGAAAGAGAAAAAAATCAATAGTCCCCTCGCTGTTGTGACCCTATGTAATATTCTGGCACCAGTCAGGCAGTCACAAAAAAAATAATTCACAAGTTCAGTGGCTGACTTTCAAATGTCACTGATTCTCCAGAGTCTGACACTGAGCTTATAAGATTTATACATTAAGTGAGCCGCAACTCTTCTGAAGCTTTTATGAAACCCAAACACACAGAAAGTTCTTTCTCAGTTCTTCCTTCACTTGCTGATGACAACATGCACATGTTCTAAAACAAAACCATAACACTGACAATACAGAGCAGGTGATGAGGTAAATACTGCACTTTTGTCCCAAATTGGCAGCAAGTATTTAGACAATGCCACTGAGCACTTTGATGAAATTCGCTGTGGCTTCTAATAGATTTTTCATTCTGGGGTCTACTGTCAATGAAATTAAAGACCTCATTACCACAATCATCAGCGTAAAGGTCAATGATGGATGTTAGTATGAACTTACTGAGAATAACGCTGTCACAGTCACTCTGATAATACTGGAGGTTTTCTTATTAACATATAATAGTTTCAGTTGGAGTGATAAAGGACTCTCACTGCATCAGCTGATCACATACATGGATAAAATAAATCATGTCTATAATTCTCACCTGTTTGTTTTCTCCTAATTAATATTTTAAATATTATGTATACAGTAAAACCAACAGAGCGTGTTGTTGGCTGCTGTTATCTTGTTCTGGTATCACAACTCATCACATTATCATCACAACTCTAAAATAAAACCTTGGTTTTAAGTGTTAGAGAGGAAAGCACTGGTTGTTTTTTTTCAACAGGTTGCTGACCACAGTGCAGAACAGATGTGTCCAATGACATTCCTGCAAGCAATAGTAAGTTCACATGTGGTTAAAGTGACAACCGACATGCTCTCTCTGGTTATAGAGTGCAGCACTCACCCTTTGCCACAAGTTATCTAGACTTGACTGAAGGAAATTATCAATATGAACATGTATGGCTGTCAATTTGAAAAGTACATCCAATTATATCCTCTAATAAGTTCACCTCTAAATAGTTTTGTTCAGTCTTAGGGATGTAAGTCTTACCTGGGGGACCTGCTCTATGTCTCGCAGAAAGATTTGCTGATTACGGGAGACTGAGGTGGAGCGGTGGTAGTCCACCAGCTCGTTGAGCGAGTTAAACTTCACCACCCATAGGAAATACTTTCCAGCCCCGTCACGAAGAACCTTGAAGTGCTGGACGTCATTTCCAAACCTGCAAGAGGTCACAGAGGGGGGAAACTTTGAGGAAGGGGGATCTTCACAAATATTTCTGACAGCCATGTGAAGTTGTTGTTGAAGGCATTGTGCAGATTTAAACAAATGCAGTGGAACACTCAGACATTAACCTCACTTATCAAATGCATTAGGCGTGTCTGTGACAGACTGCTAAGTGTTTAATCAAATGAATCAGTCACGCCGGTAACAGACTGACATTATTACCAGCTGACTAGAATCAGGACAGTCCAGACAGTTGTTAAGATCCATATCTTAACAACTTTACATGTAACCTGCTGTGAACCAATGAGTCTTTTGGGAAGGTCAGATCGGAAAGACAGAAAAGAGGAAACGAGCTCTTTTAGTAAGTATTCAAAAAATGCTGATTAGAAAAAACACCGGTCAGCAGAGGGCAGCACAGAGACTTCACAGGAATAAGGAAGTGGTTGTGCTGATGACTCAGAGGGACCAAGTATGGAAACTTATGAACCTGATCAATTGTCGGGAAACTGTACACTGATTTAAGGATAACGTGAAATTGTATTAATAGATAACAGCATGAATATGAATCATATTTATTCCCCTTGAGTGATACATCTGTGTGTTGCTACTTACTTCACAGAGAGAGAGAAGTCCCCCGGTGCACTCTCGCTCTCTCTAATGAGGAAGGCCCCGTCGTGCCTCTGTTTGTTTAGCATCTCTTCTGCTTTGGCCCGAGGAATCTTCCCGAAGAACCACCTGGAGGAGGAAGGAAACAGGTACAAGTGAGAGTCGACCCAAAGCCACCACTTAACAGTCTTCTTTTTGCATACATCTGACTGGATCCATTCAATCAATAACGGACAACGCTGTAAACATGATTATTTTGGGTACAATCACACTCACATTTACACCTAAAGCTATACAGAGTTTAACTTTAGCTCAAGTGTGAGACTGTGGGAGGAAACATGAGAGCACGCCAGCATCACACCTCTTGTTGGTGTCGGGTTTGAATTGAGGAGACAGTGCTAACCACTGACCCATCGAGCTGCCCAGTGATGACAGTCAATGAGCTGAATTGTACACAGAAATAAATGTAATTCAGCATTCACTCTGAATGTCCACGGCAGGAAGCAGGGAATAATAAATTAGAGTAAGGGCCACATACAAGGAAGTAGATTAGTTATTAAAAATCATACCAAGCGAAGCCAACACAGGAAAATTTTGTACCATAATTCTCCAACTGTGCAGTGTGATTCTAAGTCTAAAAATTGAGAAGGATTATCTTTAAAAGAAAAGATCAGATTTGAGATTTAATCTCACCACTTTTGAAGTAGCATAAATTAATTATTTGCATGTGTGCTACTAATATATCACTGAGAAAACTCTGACAGAGGGAATAAGTGAGAGTGATAAAGATAGAGAGGAAGAGACAAAGCCTGTGAAAGCTCTTTACTAGTGTTAATAATTAAAAAGTACAGTGAGCCAAAAGATGACATCTTGGCTCCTTTACACGTAGGTGAAAATCAATAATGAAATGGCCAACTCTTAATCTGCTTTGGATCTGTGCATGACAGCGCAGCAGGCCTGCACACCAAGTCTCTTTCCCTGTTTGATAAAAGTGATAGCAGAGCAATTAATGGAGCCAAGGAAACGAAACAGGATGAGGAGAATGACTGGCATTATCATCAACTACACACACACACACACACACACACACACACACACTTTACCTCTGCAAAAGGGAATGGTCTAAATCATTCATGCTGTTAATTCTATTGCTTAGATTGCAACACAAACCAAAGCATTAGCCACAAAAACTCAATTCTGGCCTGATGACTGTTGGGTGGAGAAAAGATCTGTGCACAGACAGAGAGGACTGTGACTTGGAGCGGAGCCACACTGTATTGTGCCCTGCTGTATAGCACAGCTGTGTGTAGGTCTGTGTGGGTGCCTGGTGCTTTCGGGTGGCACTTCATTGTCACCACAATGGGAGACAAAGGCACTTCATTGCCTCGTGACCATTACTGTACTGGATAGTTTTCCACTGTAACCTTTACGGTAATTCATTCTACCCATAAACAACAAGGTGCAATACTATTTCACTAAATTACCATATTCCACTACCTCACCAAGACAAGTCTGACTCAAATAATACACAAACATAACTAATTAAAAGGAGATTTTCTTGAAAAAACAACTTAACTGAGGACGTCCAAGGATGCAGTGACTCAATTCGACATGAGGAAACCTCTCACAATGACAGGAGTCTGATCTGGGGTACATCTGGGATCCAGTCTTAGTGGAAAATTGGCCTATTTCACAATAAATGATCTTTGATGGAAAGCTTTTACTATGGCGAGCAGGTACTGGAAGTGCATGAGTTTACATTAACAGCCCCGCCTTGATCATCCGCTACATTTACAAAATTAAACTCTACTCCTATGTTGACATGCAAGCAAGAAAGCAAACAAAATATGTGAACACACTATTTGGAATTAATTGCTTGATTAGCTCTGATAACTATATTTCACAGCTGCTCTGTATATTGCCACACTTTTAAGTTCTCAAACTCTTCAAAACTTCCTGGCATTGGTCTTTACTTGTAAGTTAGTGTTTGCCAACTGGTGGGGAGCAAATACATGATGCAGCATTCTTTACAAAACAACAACCACACGCACGGAGGAGCCGAGGGACGGAAGGGTTTTTTTTTTTTCTTCCCCTCTTTAAAGCAAAAAGCTTTGGGACACATGATGTGAACATTAACCAGGTTGACAAACTGGACAGTGATGAGTGAAAGGGTACAGTCATAGTCTAAATATTAAAAAAATAAAATTAGAATTAACCTATTGTGAAACGGAGCAGTTGCAAAACTAGGCACTGTTTCACTACGTAAGTGCCAGGGTACAGGAAGAAACGTCAACAGATCTCTTCTTGTGTAGAAATGTCAGATCCTGCACATACACAGCCTACTAAATGCCACAGCTGTTCCTGCACTCTTTGATGTGGTTGGGTGAGTGGCAGGCAGGAAAATTAATCCTAAACCCCTGATGAGGAAGTAATATTAAAGTAATGGTCAAATTGAGGGGTGAAAATTAAGCAGAGATAACAGCACAGCACAAATCTCTCCTGGTGTCTGATGACAACTGGTAACAATATGTCAACATATATATGACTCATAGTCTGCTAATCAGTTCCCTCTTTTCAACTTAACAAATTCTGTCATTTTGACAGTAAGTAGCATACATAGCGTTTTTGTATTGACCTATTTGGACAATTAATAAAAGCTGAATAAAAAAAACACCAAAAAAATGGTTTTACTGTTTTGTTTCAGTGCTTGAGCCGAGCAATCAAAATGATTAAAGTGGTACTGCACGCTTAAATGTGTTTTTTGAGCTGTAAATTAAATTAGATGACTGTACTGTGATGAAGCACATCAAAGCTGGTGTTAATATTGACATTGACAACCAGATTTATAAAGATCAACATCCCATCTACTGTTTCAAATCAGCCCTGAACCCTGCAAGATCAATGCTGACACAGAGTCCACCGTTTGGGGCGTATGCACGTCATGAAATTTATATTAAAAAAAAAGAATGTTAACGTCCTAATGGCTACGTACTGACAGTCCCCCCACGGACACACACACACAACTCTGGGTTGTTGGTGAGATCTGTGCCATTAGTCTGGATCAGCCTACCTCCTCCGGCTCGTCTTTGGCGTCCAGCTAGGTGCCAGCCTCCGTATGAGACTCTTAAAGACGTCTCATAATGACAAATGCCGGTTCAGTCAGTTCGCATAAAATCAAACCGGTTTAATCTCGTACACCGGACCAGACCGGCAAAACCAGAAACCGACCCAACCCTACTTTCCGCATAATATTAATGTGCAGAAAACGTCGCGCTCAGTATGAATATGTTGAAAACTTTGTATAAAAGCTGTAATACCCTTGAGAACCTTCATTATAATGATTATGAGAGGTTCAGGGGTACAGATGTGTGAAGCCCAGCTAAATATTGATTCCTTATAACCATAATAAAGACTGTAAACACTTGAAGTATTATTACTTCACTGGTACAAAGTGGAGACGATTTGAAAAAAACAAAACACAACAGGAAAGACACAAGAAAACCCAATACAGTGACACCCCCCCCCTGAAAAAAGATAAAGGTACATCTGTTAGCACCCCGGCAATGATGCAATAAGGTCAATATTCAATTAAGCGCTAGAGGCCTGGAGCACATTAATAAAGAGAGAGCTAATCTGGCACTGAGCGCAGGTCTAGAGGTAATGTCCTCTAAGGATCCTGCCAGGCGTTCTCTAAAGTGGTTTCACACAAACTCACACACACAAACACACACTTGACCAAGGCATCACGTACAATCAGGTCTCATAAGAGTGAACCGGATGGTGGCAGTTTAAGCCTCGTCAACCTGAGCAACTGATCAAATTAATATCAAAATAGTGTTTTATTTCAGACAGAGCAAAACCAGCAGAGACTCGCTTTCTTTGGGGTTCTCATGACAACCTCGAGTATACGGTAAGTAAGCATTGTTCCTCCTCTCAGTTACACCTACAGGGAGGGAAATACACACCCTGCTACTCTAATGGATCTGGAGGTTCACATCCGTTAGTGCAGCAGAATTCATATATTGTATGGCCTGTATGTAGCACACTTTGACAGATACACAAAGACCAATTAAAACCCAACATTAGGAAAAATTGGTATGCAGAATACTTACGGATGAGCTTTCATCTCTATGTAATTCTTGGGGATGAAACCATCTTTTCCGTTTAGCTCTGCCTTGTACCAGTTCTGATCACACTCTTCATTTAATACCTAGTGTTGACAAAAAGAGAGAGAGAGAGATAGAGAGAGAGAGAGAGGGGGGAGACAATCACGTTAGTGCCATATAAAAATGTCAACAATGGAAAACAACGATAAGCAACCAACCTACTAAATTAGGTTTAGAGCATTAAATTTAATTTCCTGTGACTTAGTAGGGTGCATGTACTGCATGTTAGATAACAGCCAGGTAAATATTAGGAAATTACAAAATACAATTGCAAATACAACCACATGGATACAGTTGATACATGATGGATACAGTAACAGCTTCTAACTAGCAAAAGGAACAAATAATGTGTCTAAATGTGAATAGAGAAGTCAAAGGTTCACTCATTTCATCAGTACGCCTGAGTGACGCTGAGACAGCTGCGAGGGCATTCATGTCTGACACAGCGAAGGTGTGTTGGGCTACTGGTGCATCAATGCATGTCCAAATCAATAAGCATGTGCCACTATGATCTATTTGTGAACAAGCTTATGAGAGATGGGGGGGGAGGAAGTTCACCTCCACACTGCAGCAGCTGATATATCTTCAAAAAGGTTCCAATAAGCGTTGTTCCATTCATAACTTGAAATGATTTCTTTTGGGATTTTTTTTTGCATGTGAATGCCACGTCACCCTATATGAGTTTGTGTTATTTAAAGAAATACACATCACAGAACAGAGAGCGGGTGAGAAAGTGTGGGTATACATGTTGCTGCAGATACAGGGCATGTCTTTATAAAAAGGTGTTAAAGGTTTCAAAGCACTTCAACGATCCCCTGAAACAAGACAATCTCTTGGCCATATTGGTTATAAAACCAGCCTTATTTTGAAATTATTGGAGGTCAAGTGTGTGATTTAGTACGCAATCCTACTGCTGTACATCACCAGCACACTGAACATCCTATAGTATTCGATGTCATGTGAAATTGTTCCATTTCAGTGTGTTTCAGCAACATCTAGACATGTACAAACTTCAGAGGAAATCTAAGCAACGCCACTGAGTCATGTAACCTCCGTCTGAATGACATCGCAAAAAACAGCCAAAGGCCATTCCACGCACTGAGCCTAACTTGTGGCCATCACAGACTGAAAGCCTGGAAAACAAAACAACAACAAAAAACAAAAAAAGACACAACACACATGTCGCACGACCGAGCTGTTTGAGTAGTTTGAATTAAAGCAGTTCACTTCTCTCATCCAGTCAGTCAGACAGACAGACAGCCCTGCAGTGAAGAATGACTCAGTTTTACTCAGACGACTTTCATGAGTCAAGTTTGTTAGAAGCCATTTCTTTCACTGTCTTTCAATTAATCACTTCCCATCTGCATTATTCAAAGAGAATAACTTTTTTTTTTTTTTAGCTTAATGCAGCGTCACTAGAGTTCTCTGCGGACAGCTGACAATCCTTAATGCATATCAGACTCAAACTTTTTTCCATTTGTCCCTTTATTCTCTCCACTTTTTATTTCTTTGCCTCCCTCTTCCTCTCCCCTCAAATTTATAATTTCCCCCTAGCCCAGCCCGGGACAGCTGTCCAATTGGCCCGTGTGCGGCGTGAGTGGTCTGGGTCTATTTGCTCCAGTGAGCTTGCAGAATGCCAGCTGTCACTGGCCTCCCCCAGCTGCTAACCCTGCACCAGACCAGCATTACTGGATGAGGGAGTGGCCTTGGCCCGAAAACGTGAGTTGGTGGGAATCACGAACGGGGGGGAGTAGGGGTGTCGTATGTAACGCAGCGGACGTACAAATATTTGGTCACTCAATGACAAACACCCAACACCTCAACATGTCTTACTGATACCATGAACTCAAAATGACCTCCTTATCGCTTTCTGTCAACAAACACACGCACACACTCTCCAAGTATCGGACATTTCTGTCCGATAAAGTGTGTTTGATTTAATTAAGTCCTGCATGTGTTGTTGTCGCCCTAAACCGCTGACTCACAGGAAACCTCATTTTGAGACGCTAGAACAGCGCCCTGGGCTCGCAGTCATGAGCTGCATGTGATGGTGCGAGTGACTGATTTGCTTGATCTATGTACGCTGGAGTAAAGCAGATCCAAGGAGTCAGGCTCACCGCACAGTGTGCCTGCCCTGAGGCTGTTTTAGCAGAGCTGAGTGGAAGGAAGAGGTGGCGTGTAAAGTTAGTCGATGGGAATGCAGAAACCATATTACTTTACACACACACACACGCATACGCAGACACACAGAGGACTGCAACACTTTCACCACTTGTAGCTGAGATACTTTAAAAACAATCAGAAAGATCAACAAAACTGTGGGAGTAGGAAATATGCTCTACTGCAGTTTTGTAGGTGGCAGAGTTGTCAAGCAGTCAGAGAGACAATGCTTCATCCTCACAACAACCCAGGTTCAAGCCCACTTGTTGGCAAGCATCTACTCCTCTAAAGCGCCCTTAAGACCCTGCCAGCTCCAGCAGCACTGCTCAGTTGAGACTGCACTCTGACCTCCCTCCAGGAAAGCAGAAGAACTTTTTTAACTTGATGAATTATTCTCAGTAAACTGATAACAAGTATGCACACTGTGGTAAAGTAGAATGAGTCTGCAAGTCTGAAAATAAGAACAAGATGTCACATTTTACAATGCACCTTGAAAATATAAAACATTCATTACAACATCAACATTAGCTACAATAGGAACAAATCAATCGACAGAACAGGGGAGGAAATACAGTAACAAAAAATAATAATGATAAAATCATGAATTCTTTATCTGTTGTCACTAGCCAGATGTTGAACTGCATCTTGGAATACAATAAATTAGTTACCATATGCACGAGATAATTAAAAACACATAACACACTGTCTGCTATGATCTACACTGAACAAGGGCCATTGAATAGATATGCAAAAAAACCAGAAAGTAAAGCAGGGGTGAAAACAGATAAGATGTCAGCAAGAGGACAACAGCCATTAGAATCACCTCTTTTCAACCCACCATGCTAGTTAATACAACATCTGTAAAACAAAGCAGCTTTATATCTCACACTGTTAAATTATATCAGTGATATATCATAAGTCTGTAGGAGAGACTGTGTGGCAGACAGCACAACATGCCACTGGTCCACATGAACTTGGGTAACCTTACGTAATTACCCAGTCTACAACCAAAGTTAATAATAGAGCACAGCAGGTGCTGCATTATACTCTACGCCTAAAGCTTATATGAATTGCTAAGATGCTTATGTGAATTTTCCAGGAGATTAAAAAACAGCCGCCGTTTGCATTAGGGGTATTCCAATCAAATTTTTTCCTCGTCTGATATCTGCATTAGAATCACTCATTATAAACGCTTTAGGCTTAAATGTAAACCTGCCATATTGCAGCGCACAGTAAAACGTAGCTGACATCAAGTGAAACCGAGTGGAGTCACATCTTTGGTGCAGTTAAGAGATGTGTTCACATACGTCTCAGTAATGTTGACTGCAGGGCAAAGTACAGAATGACTACTAAGGCTCTATTAAACAAGTATGAAACTCATCCAGGATAACCACACGTACAAACATGCATCAATCAATCAAAGCGAGTTGTCAATTAGAACATCATATATAAACATATCGGTCCGTCTTCGTCTCAAACAGTTATAGAATTGTTCTTTGCAAGTTTGCTCAGTTAACCACAAAACAAGCAGGCACAGCAGGCTGCAAATTTGCTTTCAGAAGTGGGAGAACACCAAAAGGAATAAAGACTGCGTTTCCCATGAGCACCACCGCCTCATGTTGTAAAGATCTTGGCTAGTGTGTGCATTTGTTTTGGAAGCGAGTGAAATAAAAGAGTTACTTAATTTTAATACTATTTTTCTTTTTTAAAGCTCATAGCTGTTTGCATAGCGATGACGTCATCTATTTATTTGTGGCTATGTACGATCAATAATTGTAATATGACAATGGTGAAACAGTAAACTTTACTGTACTATTTTTAGTACCTTTCATACTTAGGTACTAACTTGTAAGGCTGTATTCACACCAAATCCAGCAATGCGGAACCTTCCTGCAGGGTTGTGCGGACCTGTTTATTTGTGCTTTAGAATGTAACCGCTGTGAAAATGTTTTATTTATCTGATTCACTCCTTTGTTTCTTGCAACATCGCCACTCACTCTCTTCATTCATTCTCTAGCTTGCTCAACCACTGCTCTCTTTCTTTCTCTTTCTCTTTTAAAAATGAGTCAGGAGACCGAAAACAGATTTAACTTTACTTTTAACGCTATCAAATGAGGAGAAATGTCCTCCCCTTGTCCTTGTACTCCCTCATGCTACAATGCTACATGTAATGTAAACAAAGGCTCTTCCGCTCTGCGTGTCGTAAATCATTTTGTCTGATTTCGTGGAGAATCCGACCCGGTGGCAGGCATTTGGAATAACTGTACAGAAATAGCCGATCTTCTCGCTGATGGTCTTGTTTGCTTATGTAGGTCATATAGAGGCATCATGAGACTGTTTCAAAACCAGTTGAAAGTTCTTTAAGTTCTTTAACCACAGCTTGTCAGATACTGAATGACCTCGATAGGGACTTTTCACAGAGACATGTTTACATGTCAAAGTAGAAAAAGCAACCCAATCATGTAAAGATATATCAGTGGAACCCCAGAATATAAATATAGACCTGGAAATGAAAATGATACGTCTCCTTTAATGATATTATTAACGCCTTTGCATTTCCTCCTATGACACGTCAAAATGTCTGCTTTCCAACAACAGCAACAGCTCTGCTGCGGTGATGGGGTAAAAAAAGCACATATTTTCCACCCAACCCTCTTATTTTTAAAATTTTCATAACTGTAGTGCCATCACCCAAGTTTTTTTAGCTCAGCGTCTAATGTTAGCAGCACTGTTGCAGACATCTGAGCTGCTACCTCAAGCTACACTCCAATTAAAGGTGTTTGAGTGAGTAAGTGAGTTTGAGAGAATAAGTAGCTGCATAATTAGCTCTACTAATGCTACCTTTTTAAAAGGAATATCATTATCTATTTGACTGCTTTCAGTTTCTGTTTTAAGTCAAGTCTAACATCTTCTGAATATACATATCAAACAAGACTCAAATCTCTCCCGTTAATAAGTGTCTAATTGTGGCAACAAATCTGAGGAGTTATCTTTTTTTCTGAAGCTCTTTAAAAAGATAAAGACGTCCAGCCTGGAAAAAGCCAAAAAGTATATTAACTAAAGCCCAGTGAAAATGTTTGGCTTTTTCAGCTTAAATGCTTACAGGTCTATCTAGGGGCTCTCAAAACTGAAAGAATGGCAGCCCATGAGGAAAAGCAGAAATAAAATATTTGCTTGGTTGGCAGTTTTTTAAACCATACAGAAAGGAGACAACCGCAGCATTGTGTCTGACTGAGCTCGGCCTCTGTGTTCCAAGCCGAGCCAGCATCGTGCTGTTGCACTTCTGTGGATGATAAGCATTCCCTCCCTCTCACTGAAGATTTTTTTTTTTTTTTTTTTTGTCTTTTTAATCTGATTGAGCCACAATAGTTGTAGGAGTTTCTATTTGAGAGGCTAAGGTCCATGCTGGGGATTATCTCCTCCACAGCTGCCACTGTAGACTCCCTCCTCCTCCCCCTGTCTCCCTCTCTCACACGCACACTAAAATATTACAGCACTTACCAACAAACTCATGTGTCACACTAAACACGGATAGATGTCACTCACACGAGACCTGGGCCCACGACATTAATTCAGTATGTCTCTGTTAAACCATGAAATCGTACAATACTTTGTATAATTCCCTCTGATAAACAGGGAGGCTGAGTTTCAGCCTCATTATTAATCTTCCCGGCTATGTGGTCTTTACACTAGAGATTTATTTAGGCAGATGTGGAGAAACTAATGCAATACAATGTGATTCCCTCTCCTTTATTCTGTCATCTCATGAAAAGCCAATGCAGCAACTCACATTCTATAATCATCTTCAAGTATTTTTTTATTATGTAACAGAAATTATAACTGAAAAGGA
This sequence comes from Thunnus thynnus, assembly GCF_963924715.1. Taxonomy (NCBI): domain Eukaryota; kingdom Metazoa; phylum Chordata; class Actinopteri; order Scombriformes; family Scombridae; genus Thunnus; species Thunnus thynnus. Next base: position 22,973,301 of record NC_089533.1, read on the forward strand.
CAGAAGTTGCTATCACCAACTATTTCTATAATAGTCAGACAGATTTTTGCAGGGTCGTTGCTTTGATGTGGACGAGGTACGAGTGATGACAATAAGAAGATTAGATTAAAACCCTTACTCTCCCTTTCATGACCACCTAGAAACAGAATGTAAGAGCAAATCTTTTATATAACAATAAGTTTCTTGATAAAAGAAATAATCCTTATTGGATAAGGCGTACATAGGACCCACTCACTTAACATTGCCTAACATGAGATGGAAGTAGAGAGTGAGGCACAAGGGCAGACGGACAGTGGGGGCTGAGAAAAAAAAAAAAAAGATGCTAAATAAACCACATGTCTGCACAGTCCACATGGGATTGCAATAAATCAGGAGCAGGGATTACCCTGGAGTGTGAGTTAATCTGAGCGTGAGGCAGGTCAGCCAGAGAGAAAGATAGACAAGCTAAAGCTTCATCAGAACTCAGAGGCCAAAAGCCTGTTGGGTCTGCCACCAATTTTAATGGACCTCATATAGAGCCCCTTCTGCTGTCTCTCCTCTGCTGTCTCAAAGCAGACAGCAACCATGACGACATCAAACACTGATAATCTAATCAGACCACAGAAAATGATCAGTTATAACAGTACTTAGTGACATGCAAAGTGAAACTCAGCGTCTGGTAAGAGCCAGTGGACTAAAGCGGAGAGGAAATATACATTTTAAGGAACCAGAACAGCACACTGCAGATCACGAGAAAAGAAGAAGCCTTTTTTTTTTGCATTCAACTTTCATCTTTAACCAACAAATTTGGTTCACAAATTTAATTCAAATTTATTAAAATATCTAACATAATGCCACAGAATCAGATAAAGAAGTGGTTTTTCATGTGGTTTCTCAATAGACTAAATGTGCCCTCGGTTCATGTGCGGACACTGACTGAGTGAAGATGAGAAACTATATAGATCACCTGAAATGGTACAAATCTAGTAATTCAATGATGATACTGCACCTATTTCTGGCCAAGAATGAAGATGTTCAAAGACTTTGAATTTGTAAATGATAGGATTTTAATGTGTCTGTGGAGGCATTAGCTTGGTTAGTCCTTAACAGAAATTGCAGCAGATATTATTAAGTCATCAGCTGGGCCTGGCTCACACCCCAAAAAGAAAAAAAATGAAAGTTGAAGTTGTAGTAACAGTTGCCTAGGCACATCTATGTGTCTGTGTGTGTACGTGTGTGTGTGTGTGTGTGTGTTTGTCCGTGCCAATTGTGTGGTTGTCCTGCAGGAATGGAATTTGAGGCCTGGTATTTTGACATACTGGCGACAGCGGTGACCCCTGTTGTGGCACCAGATTTTACACAGGGGATAAAGAGCCTGAACAGCACAGCGCAGTATCTAGATAGTACGCAGGGGTTGTGGAATCTAAGAAAGAGCGAAGTACTGATGTAATGATTTTAAATACCCTCATAAAAATGAATAAATGTGCTGCCTTTAACTGATGATATGGAGAGAGATTTTAAATCACAGCGGTCTGGGGGTACGATGGGAGTGGGGGCGCTTGGCGTGAAGACCCAGACAAAGTAAGCTTTTAGCAAAACAGCGTTAGAAACACAAACAAAAAAAAGCCATCAGAATGACTGTGACCTCCTTTGCTCCCAGCAGGAAAGCAGCAGACATGATTCAGGACAGCTCCGAGTCAGGGAGGCAGTGAGTGCCACCCTGATTCAGAAAGACAAGAGGTAGGGATTACACTGGATTCCAGTAAATGAAGGCTTGTAACACTCTTGTAATTAAAATAATGCTTGAGGCCATGACCACATGGGGAGCCTCCCTTGTAGAGCAGAGACTGCTGCTTCAAAACACGCAGTGCACGTCCGACCTGGGAGACCCTGCAGAAGAGGCTGACCGTGGTTTCACATGGTGATCCAGCCCACCGAAACGTGAGGTAATAAAGCAGTGACACCGCCACTACTAGAGGCGCAAACATGCTGAGCTGTTTTCTTGATTTTTCTTGAACCATTCTGTATAATAACATGTTTTTGAGAGCCACGAGTGGTCCAGACTGGTTGAGCATCAGTGGTATGTATACTCTTACAGAAGAAGAAAGCTGAGTAGCAAGTTTACATGAACTGAAAATATCATTTCAGTCTCTTTATAATGTAATTTAATATATTGAGCCGCTGCAAAGGGTTCAAATTGTACATGCCGTGATTAAAATAGCTACAGTACACAAACCGAGTAAGACTGCGTGAGTGTTTAAAGTTACACAATCAGGGAAATTTGAAAGGATGCAAGTAGTTTCATATGTAATGAATGAATACAATAGCATTGTATGACGTCTTTACCAGCCTTGAATCAAAGCTAGTGGAAAGTTACTGACGGGACACATGGTGGACAAGGTTATACAAATTCTACATTTCATGCTACGAAAAAAAAAAAAAGATAATTCCTTTTGTCATAATGCCTGAAAAAATAATGGACTCGCCAGCCAAAACAGACGAGTGGTAAACTAAAATTAAAACTTAGTGTGATCACTGATATGGAGGATAATTCTAGCACTCCTTTCTTCCTCCAACAATAATTTGACTACAGCAGCTAGGGGGAGGATCCTGACTTACATCATGTTGTTGTTTATCACAGCTTGACTTCTCGGCACAGTTTATTTTGGCAATACCCTCTAATGACTTAAAAAAAAAAAAAAAAAAAAAAAAAAGCGACAAAATCTGTTGTGCAGTAAACAGATGTGGAACAACTGTTGCAGTTGTACAGCATTAAGAGCAGGCTTGTTGCTGTCTGATGCTAGTGTGAGCTTTAACAGCTGTTACTGAAGAAATTAACCAAACAATGTGTTCTTGCTTAGAGTAGCACTGAATCTGAAGTCTTTATATGTTCAAGATCTATCACCTTCTCAGTTATGTCAAAGGATATAGGTCACTACGCCCATATCAGTTATGCATTTATGATGCACTAAACATCATGTCAACCCATTTTTTTGGACTATTTTTCACTCATACGCTGTGCAGAGAGATAACTGCAGTTGAGTAGAGAGAATGATAACGTTTGGTTTAAATACAGCTGTCAGTGTCTTTATGGCACATCAGGAGGGAGTGATGCGGAGAAGAGAAGCAGTGAGACCTAATTACAGCTCTCTGACTCAACACTCGGCGAAGAGCAATGAGAAGAAGAGGCAGAGGGAGCCACAGAAGACAGAAGACCAAAAAACAAGCTACAAACAGTGACAGAAGACAGATCAAGAGAGATAAATAGCAAAAGCAAAAGAAAGCGACAGAAGCTGTGAGAGAAAGAAAGAGGGAGCGAGCAAGAGAAGAAGACAGAGGAGCACTTAGAAGAATCACACTCTTTGTGATCAGCTTAGGAAAACTCCTCAAGGGCAAATAACATAAAATGAGGGCATCTCTTTTTCAGAGCAGCCAAACTAGCTATGTTTTATTCTGCGGGGTGCACTGTCCTCCATTTGCGGTAGCTGGCTAGCTAAATGCCTTTTTGTGATACTCCATCAATCCTCTGAGAGGGAAAGTTGTCTTTTCATTCCCACGCTGCACAGCTTTTTTTTTTTTTTTTTTTTTTTTTTTTTTAAATGTTCCCATTAGAAGCAACATCTAACCTGCATTTACAGTGTCGCTGAAATATTCTTCCTAACTCCCCCTTTTTCTGTTCTTAAGATCTGCAACAACTTGCATTAAGAATAAACAAAGTTTAGTGCATCCAGAACAATCAGAAAGTTTGATCCTTGTCTTGGTGGTGGTTACTGACAATGAGTGAGTCTGTCTGAGTGACATCTATTGGGATGTTTATGTCCTGGGGTGCTGATCTAAGAGGCTAAACAGGACACACAGAGATTACCAATCCTAATTCCTGCTTTAGATGGCTGATTTAATGAGCCTCATTCTGCCTGCTCTGTATACACGTGTACACTCGTCATCTTTTAATGATTAGAGAAGTGTTATAAGGAAGCTAAATAAAGCACTCAGGCGCTCTGTCAAAACATCACTATACACAGTAATCTGTATCTAGGGCAACTACATGCCAGTTGACAGGTGTGAAAGTTAAAAGGAGAAAGTTAAAAAAATGAAACAACTAAAAAAACCACACTATTTTACACCATCAACTACCAGTTTACAAACTGCAAGCATCACCTGTATGGGCAAATAGTCACCAGGAAACATCTGACTTTCAACAAGGTTAACCAAAACGCTATGCTTCAGCCACACCTGCCACAACCAGGATCATGTGCATTTCCACTGCACCCCTAACTCTTATATTTTAGGTGTCATCACAATAAAACGACTACATACTCGCCTTAAGGCTAAACGACCACCTGTACTGCTGCTACTCTTTGCATAAGAGTCTACAGGCTGACCCTGAACACAGCCTACTTTCTGCTCTAACAAGCTGTTAGCAAGCAAGGCCACGGGGGCAGAGGGAGAGAGTGTGTCAATTTAAGAGGGCATGTTTCAACCTTCCGCGTCCACAGCAGGTACCAGTGCTGACATATTAAACCTTGCCCGGTTGGGCAGATATTAGGTGGGTAGTTGCTGGGAAAGATAAGTGTCTGCCTGCTTGACCTGCCGCCGTTTGTTGACCTGAAGCTGATGCCTCAAATGCACAGACGCAGGAAATAGGACAAAAAAACGAAGAAGAGAAGGTTCGTGCAAACACACTTTCCTCCATTACTAAGCTAAGGCAATATTTGCAGTTTCCACATCCCCTGCCATTGGCGCCGTGAGCTGAAGCATGCTGGTAGTGGCGTCACCGGCTGATAAAAAGGTTGCTATTCCTGCTATTTGAAAGTAGTGGCTACTACTGTTTTACTAATGGAAATCCATTTACAAATACAGGTTGTGTAAACAACAAAAGCAACACCTGTACCGGTGTATTGCATTGGATGACTAAAATACTGTGCTACACTTTATTCTATACTGTCTGGTTTCTTTGTGTTTTTAAAGCTGTGTGTAGTTCAGCATAGCTTTCTGGTTCCTGCTCTGTTAAGATTACATTCTGTAACTTGAAAGCCTATGTTTTACCTAAAAACTACCTGCCTTTAGGAGGTTTGCACTCTTTATAGTCTTCTTTAGTCATAACAGAATCATCCCTAGCATCCTCTCGTCTCGTTTTGTAGGAGAAAAGCCAGCATGACCTGTTTGGTGTATGTTTAGATGCTTTGCACAGCGTATATGTATTTCTTTCTTGTATTAACAAGACTACACTGTTTGAAGAAGACAAAAGAAAGAAGATGGGAAAACTGAGTCAGAGAAATGTACTTATCTACGCTTTCTCTCCAGAGATTCAGCACTTAATTAGAAAATTAGTTTGCCAATCAGCTCTTACGCAAATGTGACTGGGACGCGCGCACACACACACACACACACACACACACACACACACAGTCTGACTGCAGTGATCCTTTAAGCCTCTGGCAGTGTAACTACGGTGAGTCTCAGATGTACTGAACAATGAGCAACATAGCAGGGATTTATTGACCCTTCGGCTCCACGTAGTAAACTGCAGTGCCGCTTTACACATGGCCAAGAAATCCACAGAAAACCGCTGCCGACTTGAACTCAAAATGTTTGGAACTTAAGAAAAGGAAAAGAAAAAATCAATTTGGGATTTGGATCTGGGTTTGGAGCTCAGAGAGAAGTCCTCAGCAGCTCTTATGATGGCTTAAAAGTCTTTCAAGTAAAGTTTGTATTTTCAAGACATTCAGGCGTCACAAGGCAGCACTGATAAAACTCTTCCTCCTCATGGTGGGCAAGTGGATGGAGAGAGGAAATCAATATCCTCTAAGCAATAATAGGCGATGAGGGAGCAATTAATCGGGGGAGGGGCAGGGGTGGCTAAAAGCTCCATCCTTCTCTTGGAATAAAAAACAAAAAAAGAGATCAGGTTATACACAATACATATAGTTGATAAGATTATAACACTACCACTGAAGTGAGAAAACAAAGGTAAAAGGAGATACGGACTGTCACACTGTGTCTTTAAAGGTGTTGAGTTCTTGCTGAAACATATGATTTTACTGCAATCATATTCCAACTGTCTAAAAGGATGAGGCTCAGCAACTCTTGTGCTTCTGTGTGAATTCAGTACTATCGTTTGGTAGGTGCACACTACAGTTGCTGGAGTTTGCTGTGGAGACACAGGAAGTTACTGGGGGGTTGGAAGACATCAAACAGGATGTGAAAACAGCTAAGCTGTGGCATTAACTTAAACGCACACAGATACAAGGACACACTAATGTTGAGACAGACTAGACAACTTTACCGCAGATTCTGAGCCTGATTTGATTATAGGCACTAAAAGGTTTGGGGCAGAAAGATCAGTGGGTGGTGGTGGTGGTTACACTTCTGTCTTTCTCAAGGAAAAGGTTTGTCTAGTCTTTTTGCAATTCTCAGAGTTTCTTATGTTGACATTTAGCTCCAGCAAGAGTTATCTCAATAGACCTTTTTTCCATGGAAGACATGTCATGTCACAGTAGGAACGGTTATAAATAATAAAATTAATGAATTCCATTTAGCTGCTTCGGTCTCAGGGTCCTGGTATTGTGCAAGTACTGTCATGACTTACTGAGACACTTGAATGTAACAAAGCTTTGTTCATGTGATTAGTAACACCTAAGTTATTTTCATTTTGAGGTATTTTTGTATAATTAAGGAAATTCAATTAAGAGACCTTTACCTCGCTAACTGAATTTGAGGTGAAGATCTCAAAATTTGGTTTTGTCAGTTCAACATACTTTTACCATTCTTCAGCACTCAAGTTCTAACATTTCCTAACCCTCGCAGGCCTTCAAAAAGTTTTAATGTTTAATAAAGGTTTTCAAGCTGCTACATGAACCATCAGGCCTGCATTTCATTTAACTGTACCAAAACTGCTTTGGTTTTTTTTTAGCCATTTCTCTATGAGACAGTATTTCATTTCCTAGTGTAGCTATAGTTAACACTCACTTTTATGAGCTGACATTTACCTCCCATAATGTCGACTGAGTGTCTTAATGTTCCACAAAGGCCAAGGTTCTATTGGCGATCTACTGGCAAGCTCTTATTCGATTCCTGAGGTGACTCTAAATTAATGTTTTATGGCATGCTATTTCATTGATGGCTGCAATATAATATTGACAGAGTCGGTGTGGCTTGAACAGAGGTGGTACAACAAATGCTTTGAATCTACAGGCAGCAATTTGAAGAGTGAGGTGGAAAGGCGGATCTCAGATCATGCTACGCAGGCAGAGTTCAAAGATCTGTTGATGGGAGCTAATTCTGCCAGCTAGCAGGGCTGTTAATCTTTATTTATTTAAGGAGGAAATGAGAACAAGTGCACAGTGCTCTGGGCAATGGCCAGACTCTAGTGTGGCCTCCACACGCCTGTCGCTTTGCCTCTAGATCTGCTTTCTGACACAGAAAATGTGCAAAATAAGACTAGATTATGTTACTGTAGCATTCTTTGGCCATCACAATTATTTGGATTGACAGGCCGAATGGCATTTTGCAGCTTGGATTACAAAACTGGTCAAACAACAATGTGGTCCATAATAGGAGCAGCTATCACTTACTGTAGATATGACTGGTTTGGGTTCAATTTAAGACCTGATATTGAATCATTTGACATGTCAATCTATGTAATTGAGCTGAGAGACAGCTGTGAATGTGATGAATTATTACCTCTTATTGATTCTTACAGTGTCATACTGTTCTGTCTCAAATGCAACAACAACAAGACTCTCATACATCTGAAACTCATTTTAACAATGGATTTTTCACAACTTTTTGATCATCTTAAACATGAAAATACATTGTAACCATGATCAAGGACAAATATTACTTAACATGCTAATGTAAGTGTGTCGTAATGTTAAAAAGCCTACATGTGTCTGGACGTCACTGTTCAGTGTCAACCCAGAAGTTTAACGAAATAGTTGTGACTAAGCTCAGGATTTAAAGAAGAGGAATTTTACTGTGTAAGTTGACTTTTGGTTTTAAAAAAACCCAAACATCTAACCACCAGTGGCACCTTCCCCTTTTTGTCCATACTGATGGGAAACCACTTTGTGAAACTGAAGTAGTCTGCACTATGCAAATTTGTCATGGAGACACACTCCACACTTTCCCAGTAAGACATTTACATGTAAGCTGTCAAAGGTTTTTATTTTTGCATCTAACAAATCTGGCTTTATGTAAAGATTGAGTGAGAACAGTTAAACAACTTGAAACCGTCTGTAAAGATAAAACAGGAAGGTAGTTGCAACAGCTCTGTGTGCCATTTACTGATAAGGAGCAAAGGCAATATGTAGAGTAAAAGTACACACCTAATCAAAACAGTAGATATCATTATATTGTACTGCATGTGTGACACATTTAATGCCTATGACGTTAAAAGAACACTGCGAAGTGCTGCTTAACAGCTGTCTTTCTTACGTAGGAGGACAGTGTGAAGATCCTCTATTACAATGTGACAGTTTACTTCACTTCTCATGAACTGGCAAACGAGAGTACTAAATGTTGGTGTATGACTCAAAGCTGCAAATTAGAGGGGAGCCTGGTCTGGTCAACCAGCTGTGTGAGTCACAGCAACACAGCCGGCTGACAGTTGTGGGACCTGATTACGAAGTGTCTTGGTGGCATTGGAGAATATGGGCTTCCTTTTCATCTGATAAATGTTCATAACTGTGTTGTAATATCATGAATGAAAGCAGGAGCAGCTGAACAAACAGAGCTAACACATGTGTAGTGAAAAAAAAAAAAAAAAGAGTCACGATTGCTCAGAGTCAACCGAAAATAAAACCACTCACAATAGTCAGTAATCGCTTCTCAGATGGATTATATATTTCCCCTGAAAGATTTAGCATTGTTACACAGAACTTCTCAACAGGAATTCTGGCTTTCAGGGCAATTCTTATTTGACATTTAATACCTTTATCTAGTGCTACTAATTTGCCGACAAACTGAAATCACCTATTTGTAATCACACACCTTTGTGGGGATTATGACACGTGAGTCAATTCAGAATATACAAATATCACAATGATTGGATGGGTGAATACAACAGAGTTTCATGTCCCCATAACCTTTTCATCCCCTCAGTGGCAGACCATTAAATAGATGCTTACATAAAAAGGCCTTTTCTAAAAGCAATTGGAACGAGGAGGAAAACTGCTGTGTGGCTTTGTGGCGCTTAGCCAAAGCTGCCTAATATTTGGGTTTCAACATAGTGAGTTTATGGAGTCACTGACACTGTAACTAGCTGTGCTGCTGGTGCTGGTCATACTCACTACAGAGGATTCTGTGTATACTACATGCAGATTTGAAAAAGGCATTAAAATTGCTGCAATGTCCACAACAATGCCTTACTGCCTTTTAATGTATCTACAACAATTATCATTAATGTATTGTAAACATTCACAAAATCATCCAGACCTTGTGTGGTATCATAGTTATATTGGGAATGAAAGCAGGAGTAGCTGAACAAAGTGGAAAAACTGAAAACCTCAATAAAACCTTCTTGAATGCCAGCAGGAGGGCTGGAGAAAGCAACACAGCCCCCTGTCTCCCAGTGGTAGTGAAAATGGTGAAAGTAAAGGATGCTCAAATAAGCAAAGCCTGAACACGGGCCTGCTCTCTCATGAGAGGGACCCTTTGTCCTGAGAGCAGAGCTGTTTAGTATTAGTATCAGCAGACAAGATAGCACTGGTGATGGAGGAAAAGGAACCACGATGAACACACACTACCTCAGAGAAGGTTTTTTGGGGTTTTTTTTTAGATGTACTTCTTCAAATGGTAATTTTGTCTATAGTAACGGGATCTTAGTTTAGTATTACTGATGTTAAAACCATTACGTAACCAAAGATATGACTGGTCTAAAAAGCAGAGAGCAAAGAGCAAAGTGAGAGAGTGAGAGAGAGAGAGAGGCACTAAATTGATGTAGCTTCATATAGTGCTTCGTTCTTTGAAGTTACTAATGCAGAAAAATTACCAGAAAGAAATGTTTGGCAGCCACAGAGGTAGCGGGGCACATACAGCTAATACCAGGCTAACCGCTGGCATACTTTGAGGTATTGGTAAGCTCTCTCACCAAGCTAACTGCTGGCAAAATTACTGCTGACGAATTTCCAAAATGGCTTTCAACTGCAGCCTTATAGTTACATGTTACACAAACGGTTACTAACATGGGTCCACCTGTATGCTAGTATGTATCAATGGATGACAGGAGCTTGTTCTATCCTGTTTCTCATATGTTACCTGGGGGGAAACATTCAGACATGAGACTAATGTATGAGTACTGTGAGGAGGAACAAAAGAGGAATACAGTATAAAGAAGATGAAAGAAATCGAGGGGGGGGATGGTATCTGACATAGGGACAAACACCATGCGAATTCATTCTGTCTGAAAAAGTGAACTAGTCCTATGGGCAAAGCAGCCAACACAAATGATTCAGATGAAATGTGGACGGTGCTAGAGGCAATGTTCATGCAGGCTTTCCTTCCCCATTTCAGACTTGTTCTCTGTCCAAAAATAAACTGGAAAGCTTTTTTTTTTTTTGGTAGCTCTTAAGATTGTGCACTTACAGTATGTTACCCACTAGCCAGGTCAAATATGTAGAAACAGGATAGATATATATAGAGAGAGAGTCAGATGATGTTAGGCTATGTGATATATACTGTGAAAGCATAAAGATTATAGACCTCAATTACTGATATCACATCTATAAGTTTAGTTTTTGTTGAACCTCAATGCCAAACTAGATCTTCACATATGGGATAAAACTGATCCCGAAGCATGTAAAATGACCATATTTACATCTGCCTCATACTTTCCATGAAGCCACATAGCTCTGGTGGACGGAGCTTCTGTAAAAGAGAGTGTAAAAATGTCTGAAGAGCACTTTTCAAGGAAGGAAACAAAAGAAATGACAGGATAGACATATGGGGAACTGAGAAGTACAATTTTGGATTTTAGAACTTAGTGAAAGAAAATAAGCATGACCTAATATAACCACATAATTAAAAGAAAAATCCTCTGTTCTCTGTTCTAAATGATCCAGGACCAATAGGCACATCTCCTTTAAAGATGTCAATTAAAAAGGAAGGGGAACAAAAATCTATGGTATTTCCCATCAACATGTTGCCTGAAACTCTGCCATCTAGAATAAGGCTTGAAATTTTCCATCAAGACAGCCGGCTGTTAAAATTAGAGGAAACGTACATCACTTTCTCCTCTGATATGCAAATTTAATATGAGCTCATATTTAGCTCAGTGTTTCCTGAGCAGACTCTCTCTCTCTCTCCCTCCCTCCCTCAAGGGCCCCCTGGTGAGATAAGTCTCTTCAAAACTCCCTTCTCAAATAATTTATTCAGGGAAAAAAAAACAGCACTCATCCTCTGATAGCACAAGCAAGTTATCGACAACAGATGACCTTTATATTATACATACACGGTACATTATAAGTTAATAAATCAAGGCGCGTGCATGTTATGAATTAGTAGCACAGGGTCAGTCTCATCTCACATGGACTGAAAAGCACAAGGCCCTTCAGAGTTAATATCTAAATTCTGGGGGAGGAATGACAGTAAAACTATGTGGAGTATGTATTTACTAGTCCCAATTGATCCCTTATTATTAACTGCAGTTGTGCTGTGGAGTCCTCTTATTATTCCTTTCAAAATTCTGCAAATTCCTTATAAGCATAGCAGTAATGGTGACAAAATTCATAGTTTAGAAAATTCATTTTCTAAACTGAATAATTGACTTTGGAGTAATTATATTTTTATATTATTGACACACAAATGTATGTTATGTTGCATCACAACAGCTTTCCGTCTACCTGCATGTCAAAACAAAGCTGGTGTTGCCCATAAAAACAATTTATTATTATGATCAAAACAGAATGACAGGTAACACTGAAAATACACAAAGTTGTGTGGTCCTTTAGAAATATATCATTCACAAAAGGGGCTATTCACTCTGTAATCAGCCAGTGGCTAAAGAGCAGTCTTTCCTAGAACCATCTTTTCGTAAAATAAGGACTGACCTTAAAGCTGAGTGGGGAGAGAAAAATGAATCCTTAAAGTCATGCATTATCAAAAGGATGTTTTACACATAACACTCTGCTACAAACATTTTTCCTAGAATATGGTAAGAAAATATGAAGGTTTATCTTGTTTTTCTGCACAGTCGCCTGGGGCTGGGCGATAAAATGATCTTGATAATTTTCATGATAAGATTCCATGATAACAATGATAAATTTATGAGATTTATTTATGATAGTTACTTTTGAGTCAGTTTCCTTCTACCTACAAAAACACTACACGAACAGCCAATCATACAGCAGAGAAACAAACACATGTGGTTTACGCATGTTTCGGGTCCCTCCCACTCACAACAACTCAGAATGACCACCTGTGTGGAGTAGCCAACTCAGATGAAAATGTGTGGCTGATGGAACGAAACTGAATGCGGGGAAACTGTCACCAAAGAAGAAGAAATTGTACTGAAGAGGTGATGAGGGACCTCTACAACCTTGGCTTAAAACGCGCCCTGCACTACCCAGACAGACTGCTCATCACGACCAAAGATGGTGGTAGGAGGCGGCTATCGTCTGTTCGGGACGCCGGCGAGTTCCTGACCAAACACTGGCGTTGCATGGCTGAGCATGCGGGGGAGGGTGAGTAATAATGCCGGGCCAACTAGCATGCTAATCTGCTAGCTACCCTGACAACGGACGTCCTATGCAAAATTTACCTCAACAAACTTTTCTGAGGTCAGGACTACACCCTGGTTTACCTAATGAGGTTAGCTACTTTGTGTTTTTTAAAATTTATTATGGAGAAAAAAACAAAACAAAACAAGCCTGAGACAGTTGACAGATTAGTCTTTCTTGCAAGAAATTTGTAGTGAAGTTGCCAAAAATGTGCAATATTCAAAGAATTTACAGTTGCACAATCATCCTCAACATTTAAGTTTTTATTTTATTTTGTTGAATCAATGTTCAGTATACTGTCTCTAAAATGTTAGACATTTGAAACAAGGCATTTGATGTGAGGGGAATCACAGCAGTTGTTAACATATCTATTTTATTTATTCAGTGTTTAACCTAAAGGCATGTTGGTTCTGTTGAATGTTTGTCTATTCGTTCTCATAATAAAGAATTGTATATTATAAATCATAATTAACCCTCATGTTTCTTTAGGGGTTCTGTCCTAAGGAGAATACTCTTAAAACTGTAAATTGGGATTATTCTGACTGCATTTAAATCAAAAGAGGACCACGGTGTAGGAAAATTGCCGTATGTACTTTCTAATATCCTGGCTATCTCATCAAGATTAAAGTGTGACAGGAAGGGTTTTCAGGTAACAAGAAAGCATCTTGTGCCTGAGGGTCTGGACAAGCTTGAGGTTTCACAAAGAGCACTTGAAACAGTTCATAATAGAGCAAAAACCTTTTGCCTCTTTAATCATTGTTCTTTCTGTATTGTAACATAAGCATTGCTTCTTTAGAACACTACATTATCATACGATAAGCCACAGCATATAGGCCTAAATGATATGAATCAAAAAGAACTTATTGTTCTTAATGTAAGATACAGATTTAATTTGGGTGGTGAATTTTATCAAAAAATATTGTTTGTGCCTGGAAACCATTACCTTACGTTGACAACACTTTCTTTTAAGACAGGATGCTTAATTTCCCAGGAAATGAACTTACAACAAGAAAGGACTTTCAGGCATTTCATAATTATGAGTAATGCAGACAAGCCTTGACATCAAATAATTAAATGACTGTAACTTACCTTGAGGACTTCTCCACGCTTGAAACTAAGCTCATCATCAGCAGTGGCTTTGAAATCGTATTTGGCAATGGCCTCCATGGTCCTTGTTGGGTGCTGGAAAACTGCTTAGCTGTAGTTGTGTTTCGGGGACTGAATAAAAAATAAAAACACTTATCCAGGCTTCTGTGGCCAGATGCTTTTCTCCGAGTCTCTCCTCCCGTCTATGACCCGTTTCTTTAGGGCTTTGACCTCACATAAAGGTCACAGTAGGGTACCTGCAGATAAGAAAGAACGGGAAAAGTAGAGTACAGCAATTGCACAGGGGAGGATGGTGTGTAAGAAAAGAAATGCTGATAGTTTACCCTGAGACATGAAAATCCTCATATAAGCATAAAATTTGATTACGATGGCCCAACAAAAACCACTTTTAATCTGATCCTTTTTCTGTGATGGTTTTCCTGTAATCACGAGAAAGTTATTTAGTGATCTAGGCATCACAGTCTTGTTGTCTTTAGATCTAACAATATCCAAAAAAAAAAAAGAAAAGAAAAAGAAAAAAAGCACACAAGTACTGATGGTCATTTCCAATGTCAAACCTGTGTAAAAAGGGCTTATAGCCTGCATGTTCATGCTGCTCCTTCTCCCAACAACAGAGAACAACAGGACATTGGTGTAATTTTTAACTTAAGTTTAATACAATTCATGACAATTCCTACAAACTGTCCTAACAGCTAACCACTTGGCCAGACCAGAGATAAGTCCACTTAGGCAGAGCTGACAGTGATACATTGGCTAAACCTACAGCTGCTGAGTTAAATGGATAAAGCTACGTTATCTCATTATGTTGTTTGCTAATATACTACCATACAGCTCTGAGAGGTTCACGCTAATACAACCCTGGTCTAACAAAGCCATTAAACGTGACGGCCAGCCAGATGACAGATACCAGAAGAGTAACAAAATTATCTGCCAATGCAAACTTTAGGGTTTCATTGCTTTATTAAACAACAATGAGTCCTCTCGTCACGGATAGCCCGTTCATGTCAGCCAGAACCGATGATGAGGATACTTTTCCAGAAAAGTCTGTTTGACGGTAGCGATACAACAAGTCCTAAAATGTGACTGAAGTCATTGTTTACAGTGATACAACTGACAACTCAACCCATGACCACTATACTCAAGACAGACAAACTATAACGCACATCTCTGACAGAAGTAGTAAAACAAAGTAATGAAAAGGTGGGAGCTGACTGCAATTATCCTCTAGAAGCTAACTATAACCGTCTCCTGATCAGATTTATGTCTGCTTACAACAACAACTAAAATGCCATTTTGAGCATCAAAACGCGTTTTAACCGTTTTCACGCCAGGATCGATTCCGTTCCAGCAAACAGACTGCGCCCAGTGTTGACCGCTCGAGCTAGCATGCCGGCTAACGGTCGGGTAACAATAACTGCGATGCCGAGTGAATATCAAACTTAACCCGGTTAATATGACACAACTGGTAGAGTGACGATGACATTTCTCAACACAAGAGCCCACTTCCAAATGAACATGAGATGTTTATTTAACGCTCGAGGCCTACTAGCAAGCTTCACGTTGGCAAATGTGAAAAGGAAGAAAACACCTTTTTTTTCATAGCGCAAGCTGTTGTTGCTGCTAGCACAGTTAGCCCAGCTAGCGTTACTGAACTTGACTAGCCTGCGTCGCGAAAGGAAACAGTACACAACTTTTATGTCAAGAGAAAGCGTCAGGAAAACTCACCACTCGAGATATTCCGTTTTAGATGTTGCCACCGTCACAAACAAACCCCTCTCGTGTAATTATCCACTCCGTGTTTCCTCTTGAGAGGCAACAAACGATGTATGTCTTGTGTCGCTTACACCCCGTCCTACGAGCTGAAATCTAGCTACTAGCAGAAGGTTTGCGACGTTTATTTCCGCTTCCTTCCACAGAGCTGGGAGGGACGCCTTATTTTTTTCCCCCTCACCCGCATTCCGCGAAGACCCGCCCTTCTCTGCCTCTGATTGGCTGTTTGTATTTCCCTTCGTTGGTTAGATTGGTTAGAGTCAGAGCCAATCAGAGGAAGAATAGGGCGGATCTTCGCAGAATGCGGGTGGGAATAAAAACATAACGCGGGAGGAACCTGCTGCTGTTGTGACTGGAGCTCCTCCCTGTCAGTCTGTTCCGCTTATCTGCCAAACCCACCATATAACTGTCACCCACAACTGGCTTTAATTATCCATGTTTACCTACGATTTAACAGCAGCAGCAGCAACAACAACAACAACAACAACAACAACAACAACAACAACAACACATTAATAATATCTATCTATCTATCTATCTATCTATCTATCTATCTATCTATCTATCTATCTATCTAAGGTAAGTTAAGGTCAAATAAGGTGAAATGGGACATCAGGTAAAGTCCTCCTAATAAGGAAGACCATAATGCTTTAAGATTTATTATGGATGTAAAATAATCTCAAACTGTTGCCACAACAATGTTTGGCATATACAACTGACTTTATTGGTCAGGTGATAAATAATAGACAGGGCAATGTCTTACAGTGATCCAGGTGAAGCAAGCTGCCTGATGAATATCATAACAACGCGATAAGGTTTACGTGTCTTCTTATCAGAAAATGAGCTCGACAAATACTAGATAAAGAGGCTTTCTGCATTTCAGCAGAGACTGCTGGTTCTTCTCATTAAAAAAAATCACATATTACTGACGAGTCAAGATTTATGCCTGGATATCTCATATGCAAAGCAGCCATAAACACACACACACACACACACACACACACACACACACACACACACACACACACACACACACACACTAAAAAAGTAGTCTAAATGACTTTTCTTCACCACCTTCTTCACCTTTACTCCACAACAGAGCCCATTACTTTTGGCCTTTGGCATTTGGCCAATGTGTAGGATATTTGGTCTTTCTTTGTTTTCATTTTTTGAACATCTGCTTTTACTGTGATGTTGCCCTGCACGTATGTGACATCAGAGACAAATACCTTGACAATGCTGACACCTAGTGGACAGGTTTAACCTTGTGAAAACAGCGTTAAAAATGCTTTATAGAAAGGATAAACTTGCTCTAATGTTCAAGCAAAGCTACCAATTATGGCAAAGGTTCCGATTAAATATCAATAGAATATACAGGCTAACGGAATGTCTTAAGAGCAGTGTTAAGATGAGATATCTATAGGTATGTCTTTAAAAATATGCAGATAGCAGTGTCACTGAAAGTATACTGAAGCAGAAGCAGAAGAAAAAAAGCAAGTGGGTGTTTAATTGTATTATATAACAGAAACAGAAAGTATTAATTAAGTCTATATTTGAGTTAGAGAAAGTCTGCGCCTGAGCAAAAGTGAAAAAACATGGGAAACAAAGAGAGAAAACTTGATCACATCTCTCTCCATCTCTCAGTCCGCGACGCTTCACCACCTGCCACACTTACCGACAACATACAGTTTTACCTTTGTCCTCTGGACATGAAAACAATCACACGACAAAATATCGGTGCGTGTTGGAGTTAGAATACATACCATACGTGGCCAATTTTCGGACTGATACTGAATGACGAGTCTGTTATGAGGGCTCAGTGCTTTTCTATTTAAGGTGCGTTTAATTGTCAATTGTTAAATGAAGTCATTTGGATAATCTAAAGAAGCGCGCGGCGTTATCGAACTGAAGTTTTATCACTTTATGCTGCTTTTCTTATGGCACCCTTTGTTTAATTACACTTTATTTTGCTTGTTATGTAAATTATATTATCATAAACTGATTGTTTTAGAGGAACACTGTCAAAAGCTAATTGGTATGGACTTGTCTTATACTTCAAATTCATCTTTTTCATCCGTCATCCGTCCCGAGAATCTAGAAGAAGGTAAGTTGTTTCCTCTTCTGTTTTTATAAAATGAGTGTTAGACGAGGATACTTGAATTTCACTGAGCAAAGCTGTGAAATTACTGTTAAAAATAATTCAGACACATGAGGTATGTTGTGAACTTTTTTATTCATTCATATTTGATATCAGTTTACAGCCCTTAGAGGCACATTCAGAACTGATCAGTAGTCATTATGACCACTGATCAGTTCCCCAATATCCAGTGGCTTAAACATAAATTGAAAGAAAATATATTTATGGAAGATAATCACAGGCAGTAGGACATCTACGTTATATCTGACAAATAGCATTCTGTTTGTATCCTTTTCTGCCAGATCACGAGCAGTACAACAACGTGCTCATGCCCAGCATCTTTGGTGTCATCTGTTTCTTTGGGATCTTTGGAAACTGCATTGTTATCTACACCATTGTGAAGAAGACCAAGTTCTGCTCCCAGCAAACAGTACCAGACATATTTATCTTCAGTTTGTCCATCGCAGACCTCCTCTTTCTCCTTGGCATGCCTTTCCTCATTCACCAGCTTGTGGGCAATGGCTCCTGGTGCTTTGGTGCCACCATGTGCACTGTACTTACAGCACTTGACTCCAACAGCCAGACTGTCAGTACCTACATCCTGACCGTGATGACTCTGGATCGCTACCTGGCCACTGTCCACCCCATCCGCTTCAAACATGTTCGGACCCCCTTCATGGCAGGAGCAGCAGTGGCGCTGGTGTGGGTGTTCTCTCTGGTCTCCATCACTCCTGTCTGGATGTACGCAGGACTCATGCATCTCAAGGATGGCTCAGTTGGCTGTGCCCTCCTGCTGCCTAACCCAGCCACAGATACATACTGGTTCACCCTCTACCAGTTCTTCTTGGCCTTTGCTCTGCCTTTGGTGGTCATCTGCGGGGTCTTTTTCAAGATTCTTCAAAACATGTCAGCTACAGTTGCTCCGCTGCCCCAGCGCAGCCTGAGGGTGCGCACACGCAAGGTGACCCGCATGGCAGTGGCCATATGCCTGGCATTCTTCATTTGCTGGGCCCCTTACTACATTTTGCAGTTGGCCCACCTGGGAGTACAGCGACCTACGTTTGCTTTCCTGTATGCCTACAACATTGCTATCAGCATGGGCTATGCCAATAGCTGCATCAATCCGTTTATCTACATTGTATTGAGTGAAACATTCAAGAGGCAGTTCATTGTAGCCATTCAGCCATCCCACAGGGTCTTCAGAGTTGCCCCTGCTCTGGCTGATGGTAGTATGAGTCTGAGGATGGCACCAGAGAGCTCTCATCCATGTCACTCGCAGTCATCAAGGGAATTACTTCAAAACATGCTGCCTGTCACTGTGGCTGTGCACTGAGATGGACAGTCTACTGGTCATAACTGCCAACCGCCATCAGCAACAAGCTGCCATCTGTCACTACTGAATGTTCTTATTTTCTGTTTACATAAAGACATAATGATGGATATTTGAATATACTTAACTAAACAGTACATATGTGCCAAGTAGTGCTGTAATCTGTGAAATTTCAAGGCATGTTCAATGTGAGTAATAGTGGTATGTAGTCATCCTTTTATCAAAAAGAGAAAAAAGTAATATTAAATGACATCTTATATCTGGTAAATTACATTTTTAGTCTCAGCAAGCTACAGAAAATCAGAGAACCGACTCAACCACTTTCAACAATGGAATTCAAATAATAGGCTAAATCACAAGAGAGCATAATGAATGACTGCTGAAATCACCCTGGTATTAATGTAGGCTAACAACTTGATAAATCATTGTTGTACCTCTGTATAATTTTCTTTTCATTCATATTTTGGATTTGCATTTGAAACCCTAACCCATGGGTATCTCATGCTGAGCTGAAAGTAGACTTTTAAAACCACACCTTCTCTTACACCTAAACATATGCATTCTCATGACCTGAAATAACATTGAGAAATATTATCTTCAAAAGTAATTAATCTTGTCATATGTTTTATGTCATTATCTTTTTTCGTTTGCTGCACAAGTATTGTTAGATTACAGAATTATGTTATTATTATGTTTGTCTATCATACAGTTTTATAGTGTATGTGATAACCATGCCACTAATAGTCCATACAACAAACACATTATCTGTATGACTCATGTATTTCATAGTGCAAATCATCAGAGACAGCTGACAATACAATCCATGTGCATGACATGTAATGCATATGCATAGTGCTGCAGCTTTTTAAAATGCTGTAAAGAATTGGCTTCATTGTGGCATAAAAACGGTTCCTTTTAACAGCCTGTTTGTCGAGTCATTGCTTGCATATTAACACATCTAAAATGTCAAAACAATTGTATTCAGGAGTGGAACACCATTAAAACAAGCACACACAGCTGCAGGCAGTGCATGTAGTAATTACAGTGAGTGTAATAATTACAGAGAGTGCAAGAGCTCTGCTAGCGGCCCTTAGAGGATATGCAGCTCCTTATACCCCATGTGACCAATGTGTTTTGAACCAAATCACTGACTACGTGAGGACAGATTGCACACTCGCTAGTGAGGACAAAAAGTGTATATTACATAATGACTGCATTTTTAATGTTGTTTTTTTCCCTGTAGGAGGTGATAGTCTATAGGCTCTGCTTCTATGTAGATATCCAAGGAAGTCTCATTTATCACATTACTCAAAGTGACATTTTACTATATCTATGTGGCTGTTTGGCTTGTGATGCTGTGATACAGTTATTT
Organism: Thunnus thynnus; assembly: GCF_963924715.1. Classification (NCBI taxonomy): domain Eukaryota; kingdom Metazoa; phylum Chordata; class Actinopteri; order Scombriformes; family Scombridae; genus Thunnus; species Thunnus thynnus. The sequence goes on from NC_089533.1 coordinate 22,993,712, forward strand.
ATCTGCAGATATCTATTGTTTATTATGTGTATATTATGATATTGTAGTCTGCTGTATGTCTTGACTCAGGAGATACAGGAGTCTATTTTTGCCTTTCTCAAACCTGAAGGACTTGTTTAATCGGGAGGTCAAATTCAGTTCACTCTTCATTAAAATGTTCATGTTCAAAGTAGATTTAAGATAAGATAAAATAAGACTTTATTGATCCCCAGACGGGAAATTTACATGTTACATCAGTACAGGAAACAAAATAAATACAAACTAAATAAGAAGTCAAGTAAATGGAATTCAATCTAAATACATTATAAACATTAAAATACTCATTTAAACATGACCTGACCTGTGAATTGTAAAAAAAAAAGAGTTGTGCAAAATATGTGCAGTATAGTATATATGTACATATAGTATATGGTAATTAAATATGCATACACACACACACACACACACACACACACACACACACACACACACATACACACAGTGCAAATGTATGTGTAGACATATACATACATACATACATTTATATTTATATTTATTTATCATATATTTTATTTATTTATTTATTGTCAGTGTATTATAGATTTTGGTTGGCAGTCGCTTGAATTACATGTTTTCTTTGTAAGATCAACAATTGCTTTTGTACTTTTGTGTCAATAAAGTGTTGAACTCAACTGAAATATCTCCATTCAACTGTGTGCAAGGTCATATATGTCAAATGACTGTTGCGACTTTTTCTCAGACTTAATAGAGTGAGAGCAGTTTCTTTTTTTTTGCTGCTTTACTAAATGTAAAAAGACTCAGCAGCACTGCTTAGATCCAAATGTCAGACGGCAGGAATCAAAGTATCCCCCATTATCTTAAAAAGAACCACAGGCCTATAAACATTGAAATAGCAAGACAATTATGTATTGTGAACTCTGGTGAGAGATTATCTTGAGTAAATTTGGTGATAGGACAAGAAAGCTCTGATCACAAATACGCTTGACGTCAATAGAAACGTAGGTAAATGTTTCTTACTATGTGTCACATTCTTACTTTCAAGGCTGGAGTCATTTCACATATATATATGTCCTTCAAGCAACACATGTTGGAAGAAACAGATGCAGAATAAAGTTAGATAAACAGTTTTATTGATTTATATATGTATAGAAACTCACATTTTATTGTGTTGACTACATTCATTGTAAAACTGTTTGGTGAGATACAAATTACATGGATAGTTTCATAACTTCTTGCAATGAAGCATATCCGTCTTTGAAATATATGTTTTATTTATTACCACAGGCTACAGTGACTGTAGTATAAATGCAGGGTTTTGACAGAAATGCAGATAAATGCCAGGGACTCCTGCAGTGCATTCCTGAAATTTCTGTCTTTTAAAGCTCATTTTCTGCCCTGTATTCTCCCAACCTCCTGCAATTAAACCTGCAAATGTTGATGTTGATGTCAACCACAGAGAACAGTAGCCTAAGTCATCAAATAACCTCTGAAGCTGGGCTTTAATGTTCATGGCACACAAAGACACAGAATAAGCAGAGGAGCCCAAGGCGCTGATGTAAATGTGTATTTTTTATCTCTGCAGGTTTGAAAATGACAGAAAGTCTGCTATAAATAATGCACTGTGGGATTACAGTACATGAACAACAGAGAAACACAAATGGAGCCAGGTTAGCAAGGACAAAAACATTGGTGGAGGGATAAATTGCCTAATAATGACTTGGAGCTGTTGACCCCTCCAAAAAAATATTTTCATAACTCCTCTGTGTCCACTAATTTGATTTTCATGATGAAGGATTTAGGATGTGATTTTCTTGGAACCACTATGTGTTTCACTTTCATCAGCTCATGCAATTTTCTCTTGTTCTCAGATGCCAGCATCAAGCAGTTGTTTCTGACAGCAGGCAAGCTTTCAACAATTTGCTTTACGAACCAAGGAATACTTTCTTTGCTGACTTCTCTACTGAATTGCCAATATTAATGTCAAATTTCACTTAGGAAAAATGAATTTGAGCCCATTCCAGATGATCAATAAACAGAGAATTAGTCCTGCGCAATGTTGCCCATAAGTCACTGTCATGTCTTTACCCATCATCATCATTGCAATGATATGAAAAACACAAAGCAGAGACATCTTTTCTGATGTTCACATGAATGTGCTATGAAAAGGACATCATAAACCTCTTAGCATAAGTGCAAAAACAATAAACCTTAAGGATGGCATTTCACCTGATGGTTTATATGCCTGTTGAACCTCACCAATGATTGAAACAGATGTTAGGACATTATAATAATAGGAAACACAAGCAGGTGTCCACCTTCCCTCTGATTTTGAATGATTACATCCTTCGGTGATGGTGATAAAGCAGCAACAACAGTAATGGCCTCAGGACAAAAAAAAACAAACAAAAAAACACATCGATCATCACAACAAACCTTGGCATGAGCAAAGACCACAATTACCCTTACTGTAATGAGTTTGGTCCTAAGGCAGGGATCAGTCTCCAGTTCTCACAAACACCCTGAGGACTGCTGTATCATGCTAACAATATTCATAACACAGATGTGTGTCCATGTAGCCATTTGGAGACTGATGTCACGCCATGTTATTTACATGAGTAGCTTATGAACTCCAATCATTGCCAGTCACTGATCCTTACCATGTGGAGTATCATTATAAACAACAAGAAAACACAATAAGAACAGAATTGCTCTGGCTTCTTTCTATCTCCTTTATCTCACATATAGCTCCCTGGTGTGTTTTATTCCTTTTGTGTGCTGTATATTATATTATTTAATTGTTTGTTTGCATGGTATTGTGTTATATGTACAACAAGCTGCTCCAAACAAATTGCCCCTAGTGGGATTAATAAAGTTGTTTGTATTGAATGAATGGTATTATATTGCTTTGTATCCTTTATGAGTCACTATTTAATTTAGAAAACGTTTTTTCTCCTGAGTGTTCCTGCAGCAGTTGTGTAGGAAATGGCTGAAAATCTACATAGAAAGACTGGAAACAGCTAGCATGGCTCTGTCCAAAGGTAACAAAATCCTCCTACTAGCACCTCTAAACATTAACATGTTAACACGTGATAACACAAAATAGTCTGGCACATTACAGATTAAACAAACAAGATTTTATATGTTAATCCAGACTTTGCGCTAGACTAAGATAACCAACTGCTAGCTCCACATATTTATGTGTAACATGAAAGCTATGTCAATCTTCTCATGAAACTCATGGCAAGAAAGTGAATAAGCGTATTTTGCAAAATGTCAAACTATTCCTTTAAACATGAACTTTCAGGCAGTTTTCTATACAAATGATACGATATGATACAATACGATATGATACGATACAATACGATACGATACGATACAATATGATACGATACGATATGATTCATTTATGGATTAAAGACACAAAAACAAAAATCCAAGGGATAACATTTTCAAGTGAAAACAATTATTTCCAACGTGGTCCCAAGATGTTAAAAGACAAAGAAACATAAAGAAACAATTAAAACTAAACAATACAATCATATAATCCAAAAACACATCACCACATCTTAAAACATAAAAAATAACTCCCACATCAAAATACAAGCACAGCTAAAGTAATGTCATTGCAGATTTCATCATATACATGTCTCTGTTCCATAAAAAAGTCCTAACCTGACTCCTATGAGCCCCTCTGATTTTTAAAAACTGCATGTGTAGCAGAAGATTGTTCCACAACATGGCAGCAGTGTACAAAAGAAACTTCTGGCTACATTATTCACTCGAGGCACTTTACATGAACGCACACTGGCTCTGCTATTATAGTAATGCTGAGATGGACCATTGCTATCTGAGAACACAAGTATAGAGAAGCATTGATAATATTGTCCTATTGTAATGTTGTATGATGCAGCTTCTGTTGTTCTACTCTGAGCTGTACTGGCAGCAGTCCTACCCATCTGAATTCAACACTAACAACATGAGTCCGAGGTGATGCATTTAATAAATACCAAATAATATTATTTTGCATCACCTGCAGTTTGTTCCTAAACTTAGTTGTCAAACCACAGTACTGAGCAGAACAGGCATTACTCAATAAGGAAAATAGATACATGAATAAATTTTTAAATAAATCTTTAAATGTGTGTTGAGAATTTCAAAACCATTTAATTGTGATTCATCCAAGCACATACTTCTGAACATCCAACTAAATAATTAAGAGCACAACTACCCCCATCCATATGCATCACTGATGTGATTGCTTATGGTGAAGGAAGCCCAATGATCAGTGCAATGGTTGAGACAATTTACCCTTAGCCTAAATGGAGATAACATTGATTGAATTACTTATCAACATCAACACGTCTGCGGAGATAACATAAAATTAATATTATTATTCTGCACAAGTTGCCAGTAAGTGGTATCAACTACATGCAGGCTGATTAAAACCTATATAATGACGTGCAGTGAGATGCATTAATTCTGTGCTATTTGCAATATGTAGGAATCCTCAATTTCCTCTCAAATCATACATTGGCACGTGGAGCATGTTAATTAGGTTATTTTGTCATTCATTTTGAGAAACAGACAATTCCTCATTATTTAAATAAAAAGGGACACAGTACTGATGTCAGATCTTTGTACAGTCATGTGAATTTTCTATCCATCCATCATGGTTACATGAAATAGCTGAGAAAGGAATTACAGTGTAAAGAATAAAAGGGAAAGCAGAGATCAAGGCTGCAGTTCTAAGAAATGGGAAATGAGAAATTCCAGGAATGAACAAGAATGACACGTGCGTGGACATCAGAATTTCACACTGCTGCATAAAAGTGTAGCCTATGTAATTTGTCCAATGTCCAACCAGCCCACATTCAAATAAACAGCATTCTCCTTCATGTGGGTCACTGTATTTTGTGTGTGTGTGTGAAAAAAGACAGAGACATTTTCAGCAACAAACTCTATACTGACTGCTCTCTCCACTGATCAAAGAAAGCATCAGCGACTAAATGTGGTGATGAATATATTGCTCCAGCACACCTCTTCTGTTAGGTTCCATTTTTCTGAAAGGCCCTCTGGAAATGTCAGATGCTGAAAGCAGTTTTTACTTTACATTTAAGTAGCAGCACTCTCCACTCATCCACTCTCCTGCTGGGGGTCAGGCTCACCTGCAGGAGAATTGTGACTATAATAATAAAGATTATAGCCTGTGCTTACATTTGAGACATATCAAAACTAATATGTATAGAGTCATGTTGTAACAATATATGTGACATTCAGCATTATGTTGTTTCTACCTGTGTCAGTGTTGTGAGAACACAAAACACTTTTTACTTGCACGGCAGATCTTCCTTATTAAGTAGATGATCCGATTAGAGTTGGAGCACCTTGTTGCATAAATTTGCATATTAAAAGGATGTTCTTTTAAAATACCCTCTTCGTTTGTTTATGTGATAAATAGGCAACCAAGTAAATAAGAAGTGGAGAGACCCCCTGATTGGAGACTCAACTAGTCATGTAATAGCTGACATTATAGTCTGAGTCTGAATAACAGACTGAGCCTCTTATAGGCTTAATGGTTTGGCTTGGGTACATTGGAACAATAGTCCAATATGCATTCTGTGCAGGAAGTGCTGACGTGCTGCTAATTATCTGCAGTACATCATTTACATTGAGTGTGGGCAACAACCATATATTACTTCGTGTAAACTGTTTTCACATCATGATGGTGGTTGATTTGTGAGCTCAGAATAGAAAGTGAGACAATTAAAATAATGACACAACAGATCAACTGACTAGCATGGCATCGCATTAATTTCTGTTCTCAACAAGTTAGTATATAAGTGGGAATAATGTTTACTATCTTCACCATTTCAGTTTAGTATGTTAGCATGCTAACACTTGCTAATTAGCTCTAAACACAAAGTACAGTTGAGGCTGATGGGAAGGATGATTGGTTTTGCAGGTATTTGGTCATAAACCAAAGTACTGGACAAACTGAAAGTTTGGCACTAAAGTAAAAGTCAGTGTATCACCAAAGTCGGTGTGATTCATCCTCTGGTCACCATGAAAACCTGTACCAAATGTCATGGCAGTCTATCCAAATTGTTGTTAACATACTGTATTTCCCTAAAATCAGGTATTTTCAGTCATTAGTGTTGATCCTTTGGGGGTTATGAATGTCTGTTAAAAATATTATGACAATCCATCCGATAGTTGTTTGAGATTTTTCAGTCTGGACCAAAGTGGGGACAGACGGACAAAGTCACAGTCAGACAGACTGACATTGACATCCCTGGAGCTGTGCAGCGAGCGTGGCTGAAAAAATATTTCAAGGTTACCCTGATGGTGGTTAACAAAGCAACAAATGTGTTGTGAATCACTTCAGGGTCCATTTTCCAAACTTAAAATCCATTAAAGTGTTCTTGAAAATGTCCTTTCTTGACAGGCTTAACCACTGACATTAAATACACTCTCATACACATCTTTCATTCACTGCACTTAAAAAAAAAACCTCTCAACACTCTGGCCTCACTTCACTATATTCCAGGGAAAGAAGCCTTTATCGGAGCTCAGGAGTACTGCTGGTCTGGCTGATGAATTGCAGGACTTCAGCATAGCACCCAATTCACTCAGAACTATCACACCAGTCAGGAATCCTAAAAAATACCACAGCTGCCTGATGTGAGCCAGATATAAGTTGAATCACTCAGGTGGAAACTCCTGTCAGAAATCACTCAGCTACACTTAATTCATTTGTGAGAAAAGCTGTGTTTAATTTGCAATCCATAAAACTTGCAGTACATTAAGCAGACATTATAGACAATCCAATACAGAGACTGTTGTGTGTTGTGTCCAATTCAACCCCACTTGCTGTATCAATCTTACCTTATACAGTAACCTGAAACATATAGTTACTAATGTTTTAATCTGGTTCTTAAATTACATAATTACACATCAGGTACAAAATGTAGACTTTTAAAAAAGTTAATAATAAAATATAATCTAGCCATATTTCCCAAATAATGTCTCAGAAACATCCTTCATTTACTATTATCTCATTTTGGTAAAGAGTGTTGTTAAACAGTAATGTTAAATGACACAACAACATGGACCACGATTACAGTGTAGGCAACCAATCTGGACTCTTCTCTCATGAAGAGATCGGACACTTTTACTTACACATTTACAATGCATAAGTTAACAAAAGAGCATCTAAAAAAGTTTATTTGTAAATTCAAAAATAGAAACAAATAACCAAGTTGGAATTAAGGAACATTAATTCCTCCAGGTTGCAATGGAGCATTTTAAATTTTGTTCCTTGGAGTTTTGCTCCTCTTCCTCCTTTAGCAGAAAAATTAGACGTGGTGCAGATACAGAAATGTGATTATGAATGATGATGATTGTGAATTAAATATAGATTAGATATGCCGCAGGAACTTAAACTGCTGACTCTCTGAATGGTGACTACTTTATGAAAGTTTATGTGAATGTGATAAAACATGGTTACCATTGGGACTCATCACTTCCCTGTGGCTGTGGACAAATAATATTGTGTGTGTGCACACATTGTGAATTTTCTGTTCAATCCCACATGAGAAAACTGCTTCAAACTGACTCTTTGTGTCTGGTTCTGACAATATTTTATCAGGACAATTTCAAAACTCAACTTCAGTGAAAGAGACATGAATTCTTGTCTCTATTTCACTGCACTGCAAGCTACTGGGGTCGTTAATAAATGCATTTTTTTGTAGGAACAATCCCACTTGTTGTTTTCTGACAGCCAAAACTGTTGATCACCGCTTCACAGAGCAAAGATGACCAAAAACAGTAAAATCATTTTGAGGGGAAGATATTTCCACAAGTCCACATTTCCATTTTGAAAAATGTAAAAACTAACCAACCTCTCCCACACTTTATTGATCTGTTGGTTACAAGTGGTGGATTAATTGTCTTTTCAATCAATACATGGAACACAGAAAAAACAACTTTTTGCCAATTTTGGTAGTGTAATCATTCCTCAATTAGAAATGCATTTCAAAATACATACTGTATAACTTCGGGTCATGTAGCAAAATAACTTTTGTTTTTTTTTAAAGTAAGTGCAATGATAATATAACATGAAAATAATAATAAATGACAAAGCAAATGATGCATGTTGTTATAGCAGCCAATTTACAGTGCAGGTGTTAGTACTTTTTTTTGCAGTGTTTAAGAACAACTTTACATGTTTTAGCCCATTATCTGTAAATTGTATATGCTGAACACATTCCAATATACTCAACTACATTTTCTGGTTGATATCCTACCTTTATATTGGTTTTATGTAATAAAAGGCATGAAAATCTTTCTGTCTCTCTATGCATAATGGGCTAAAAAAACATGCTAATTCACCAAATCAGCCTCTGCTTTTCAAATATTGATCTCATGAACTCATGTATTGACAGTAAACTGCTTTGCAAAACAAACTCAGGAAGCAAAAATCACATCACAGCAGTGTCTCTCCTCAGTAATTCAACTCTGCATAGATTTAGTTTAAGACACACACAGGTAAGAACTTATAACAGTACTATGAATGGGAGAGAGAAGGTATACTTTCTTTCTTTCTTTCCAGTGATGCATCCCGCTGCCAGCTTCTCTGGGCGCCACGTGTAGAGATCAGTAGAGAGGTCCTAGGGTTCAACAGTCATTCTGGGCTGTCACAGAGGCACTTATGATGAAAAAAACAAACAAAGAACAAAGCCATCAGTCACATGGTAACCAGTCACTGAAGCAATCACTGTCATTAATCATAATGATAATAACAAAACAGGCTTAGGTTTACACTTTGAGAAATGAGAACTGACGGTATTTGCCAGATTTTAAATTCTAAAAGACTGAACTCATATCACACAGTTAATTAATGCATTAGTTATTCCAGCAGCAGGGAAGATTCCTAATCAAATCCTGTTTAGCTAATTACTTTTCTGTATAGCAGACACCAAGTGAATGTGTTATATATTTGCTGACACCAGAAGCGAAACCTCAGCCATGCACTTTAATTTGCTCCTATTTGTGCTTTCTCGTAACCAGCCAAACAGATAAAGCCTCTGTTTAGCCTGTCTCGAAAACAGGACTCAGGGACTGTGCCTACCCAAAGAGGTGGTACTGTATCGTGTCCGCTGCAGAGTGGCGTAGCTGGGCTTGTCTGAGAGCAGGATGCGGTGGGTTGGATGGACCACGATTTCGCCGTTCCTCTGGAGGGACGCACACCTGCGAAATGTCAAATCCAGCTTAGTCTGGATGTTGCTGGAGCTGTGAGCACGCTTAATGTCTACAGGGTCATGACTCCCGGCCTTTCCGTTCACCAGCTGCATTTTGCAGCTTTGGTTGTCACAGCAGGGGGCGATGTTGGTCCTCCTCTCCTCTAGTGCCACTGTGGTCAGCGTTCCATTGGAGAGGGACATTTTGGCCAAATTACTACATGCCAGCTTTCCCAGTTGTCCATGGCCATTCATACGCCTATCCTGCCCCTTGATTGGTGACCTTGGAATGTCTTTTTTCATGAAACCAGGTTTGAAAAATGACAAGAGGCTGTCGTGGCTCCGACCCTCCTGCCCCTTTTGCCCCCTCCTGTCCTCAGCTTGAATGACCATCTGTAGCAGATCTTTTTGTGCCCTGGAGGTCCCCCCTGTCTGCAACTTAGCTCTTCTAAGTGTGGAGTCTCTGCTTGGAGGTGCACTGTGGCTGATATGACCTCCTAGAATAGCCCCTCTCTGGAGCTGCAGGTCAAGGGTCCTGCCCTGGTCCTGTCTAGCTCTCTTAGATGACCTCTGCCTCAGAGAACTGTCATCCCTGCCTTTGACATTGCTGCTGACGTTTCTCTCTGCACAAGGTCTGCTCTGTCCCTCTGGTATTTTGGGGGAGTAACAAGTATCCGAGCTGAGTCTTTCTGTACAGCTGAGGCTGCTGCCACTCGGTGAGCTACAGTCCTGTCCTACTTCAAAGGCTCTTCCCTGGGCATTCTTTAGTGGTGGTGTGGCCACCAATGTTATGATAGGGTCTTTGGTGCATCGTGGCCGGCGCCCGGACTCCAGATACTCCACCAGCTCTCCGGGCTGGGTCTGGGCTGAGTGTTTAATGCGGTCCTTGGAGCCAAAGGACCACCGCAGTGGTAGAACTTTGCTCAAAGTCTCTTTGGGCTTAGTTGGCGATCTCATGCTTACACTCCTGCCTTGAGTCCCGCGGACAAACGGCTTGGCTTCAAATCCATCTACAGGAAGAAACAAGATATATCAGCTGCTCCTACTAAAATATGTATGTTATAAAAATCGGTTTGTTGTGGATAGCCAGTGAAATATTGATATAACAGTATGCAGATACATTAAATACATAAGTATGAAAATTTGATAAAGGTTCAGGATGAAATATTTCAAAACTAATAACTAATAACATCTAATTCACTTAGTTGCAAAGGTAAATATTTAGAGACTAAAGTTATATAATGGAATAGTTTGACATTTTGAGAAATATGCTTATTTGCTTTCTTGACAAGAGATAGATGAGAAGATGTAGACCACTCTTGTTTCTGTATGCAAAATATGTAGCTGACACCAGACAGCGGTTAGCTTAGCTTAGCATAAAGACTGGAAACAGGTGAAAACAGCTAGCCTGGCTCTGTCCAAAGGTAACAAAATCCACCCTCTAGCACCAAGAAGTAGTCCGGCAAATAACCAGCTGTTTCACATTAAAAAAAAAAAAAAGTCAGACTATTTCTTGGCTGGGACGAGTTCATAGGGAAGTGTTAGGTGTTATTAGGAGGATTTTGTTGCCTTTGTACAGAGCCAGGCTAGCTGTTTCCCTCTGTTTCCAGTCTTTGTGTTAAGCTAGACTAACCATCTACTGTATAGGCTCTAGCTACATATTGACAGTACAAAAATAAGAGTGGCTAACCTTTTGCAAGAAAGTGAAAAAGCAAATTTCTTCAACACATTCACGGCACTGGACTTACCAAGCTCTAGAGTATATAATGTGCTGGTCTTATTGCTTATTCAAAGCAAAACAATAACTTGTGTATTCTATTTGTAACAGTGTATATTAAAACTATTCCATATACTTACTTATGTCTACTGTTTTGGGGGGTTCGTCTCCAAACACTGGCAGTTCAGGAGACTCTGGGGCCTGTGTGGGCCCTGGGGGTCCAGAGATGGGTCCTGCTGACACCAAGCTGCCTCTCTTACTGCCTCCTGTCAGCCGCACAAGCCAGTGGTCAGAGGCGGATGAGCTGGTGGAACCTGCAGAAAGAAGAAAAGAAGCTAATGGAAATGTGTTTTTGCTATCAATTTATTTTAAACAAACCATGGACAATCATAAACACAAAGGACGGGAGAAGCCATCCCACAGCAGCATCTATTACCCTCACAAAAGCCAAAGGCCATCCGTCTGCAGTGCAAAATGAAATCTGTGATCACGGGGAATCATCAGCATTTTCACCCATCTGTGAATACCCTCATTATGCTTGTACTTCTCTGATGCTGAAAATGGTGACCTTTGCTAGCAATAGGCTGGCTTTTCTCTACAACCATTGAGAACCTTTATTTATGCAGACTAAAAACGGCAGTCCAACTGAAAAAGAGCACTGACACTAGTCAAAATGAGGACACCAAACAATTCCACCTGACTGAAAAAAAGTAAACAAACTGTACATAATGATGGTGTGAGGTATAATGATACTTCTACATTTCCTCCATTATTAATATATTGTGTCACAAGGATGTATAGCGGATTTAACCTGACTGTTCTCAATATAACAAGCCACCACAGAGAATTTAAAAGGACTAACCAGTGACTGAGGAGCTGGCAGACCAAGGGGGGATGTTGTTTCTTCGTTGATAGAAGAGGATGTAGGCTCCTCGTGTGCACACCTCCCCCTCTGGAACCGGCTCAGCACTGCTGTCATCATAACTGTACCACTGGCCGTCCACTGAGTTCCTACAAAAGGCTGCAATCACAATAAGAATGGAAAGAGTTCATGTGAGAACTTCCAGAAAAAACGCCACTGATTCATATCAATGTGGACTTCAAAAGCATATTTTGTTATGATTTTACTTGTTGTCGACTAATGAAAAATCTTAGAATGTCTTCAGTTATCAGACCTGTGTAATGCCCGCCGTGCATTCCTCCATGGTGGTTGCACACAGCATACAGATCGTACAAGAAATCAGGAGGAGCCAGGTCAGGTCGCCGGGACTGTTTCCAGCCCGGCTGGGGAGGGGCCTGATGGGCGCCGTGGTTGCGGTTCACCATGTGAGGTGTCATATCCAGGCCCGCCATGGGGAAATGAACGAACGTGGTGAGCTTGTTCCTCCGCTCACCCACCTGCCTGAAGCGCTTCAGGTGGAGGATGAGGATGTCCGGGAGCGTCCACAAGCTCATCTTCACCATGCCCTGCTGCAGCTGCTTACAGTGAGGGCACTTCCAGGCATCATCTGGGGCGAGCTGGAAGGGGGAAAGAGAGAGGAAGAGGGTGAGACAAAACAGAGAAAAATAAGCAGACGGTGGAATCGTCTCTGCCTGCTCCCGATAAATCAAAAGCCAAACCTCTTTTGTTTTCTAACTTGGCTTAGTCATATTCTTGGAAATGATGTATGACTGAACCTAGAAATTTCATTTGGAACAGGAAGTAAAGCTTGAAGCTGTTGCCATGGCTACTGCTTTTGTTCACTTTTCCCGCCTCCCTCTGATTGCCATCATGAATACTGGGCAGTGATGAGTTATTGTATTCAACAAGGTCATTCATTTAAACTCCACAGTGAAGTTTTTCTCTTGTTCTTTGTGAACATCTTTTCTTCTGTAAGAAATGTCAGCGTTGAATCACAAGTCAGCCATAATTCAGCAATGATTATGAAATTATGCCTTCATCTGTTATGGCTTAGATAAACTGGCCTGGACTGGTCATAACACACACTAACCTATTCTGACAACCGTCTCACTAATGTGCCGAAATGTGACAGATTTCATTCAGATGTCCCACTTACAAGTAGTGAGAGAAATGTTAATATTGTGATTGCAATATTTATGATTCACATTATTAATAATTTGCAGAGCTGCCTGGGATTCTCAAAGGCATTTAGGAAATGTAGGAATATTAATGAGGGAGAAGGATTAGATGCCATTTAAAGGATTTTAACATGGTAATAAAATTTATTTTCTGGAAAAAGCATATCAGACGCACATTATTGTTCCAAGTAGGATATTTTTATATGTCTTAATACATGTCTGGAGGGGATCTTAAATACCTGTTAGTATCACCCGTACATTATGAGCAACCAACTTAAATGTTGATTAGTTGGCTCATTTAGAGCAACATTTGCACAGACCTACAGCAGTGCCTCCCTCACACCTGGAGCTCCACTGGGTGGTCACACAAAGTAACAACAGCAGCAATCTGAGACATTATTAATACACTCTATGGTGATTGGGTGCTAGCTGTACTGTATTAATAATAATTAATGGCCAAATTAGTAATAGAGCAGCACAGTCCCTCATTTATTTTACTTTATTTTAGAAGTATTTACAATTAGGTGGTTCAGCCCAGGTTAGGATGATGAATAATTACTGCTGTATAATGATTTTTGAGACAAGGATATTAATAATTTATATTGAGGCTGCAAATTATAAATTGAAACCAGCTCGCATTCAGAATATTTGTGTGATGTGTTTTTAACTGAAAATATAAAAAATAATGAGCTGTTGCAAAGCTCAGAAAAAAAGTCATGAACTAATAGTGCTGACTGAATTGTGCGACAGTAACAGACTGTTGAATGCAGCAAATGATATTTGATGAGCAGCACTGAAACAAATGGTGTTACATGACAACTGCTTGTGTTGAATCACAAACACTCCACATGATGGCAATAGCCTATTCAAAACCTGTCCAACTCTGCCCTTTACTACCTACAACAAGCACAGTAATGTTTAAAAAAGAGAAAAAAAATTTTTTTTCCTTGTTGATTTTCACTGTCTTCATCGGTCAAATGAAGCGCTTGTCGTTCACATGTGTATCTGAGCCACACATAGTCACACACATACCAACTTTCTACCATCACCACCTGTGGATCACAGTTAACCTGCCCTGAGGAGGTTTTATTGTCATGAATTATGTTTTTTTCATTGTGTGCATCCCTTACAGCCACCAACTGTCAATATGCATTGCTGCCCTCTGCAGTCAGCAGAGACACATCACACTATTAGACAAAAAATCCACATGGTACCTTTCATAGAGATAAAAATTAAGACTGCTTTAAGTATTTTTTCATTCCAAATTTATGATGTGTTCATATAATTTCTTATCTGTTTTAATAATGCATATGAAAGTAAAAGTAAATGTTAAGAACAACCCAAATCTATCGGTAGAATATACAAACTTCAATTAACTAACCTCAATTAACAATGATTTGATATTCTGCACTGTTCCTGTTTAAAAATCTGTTGTGGACACTATGGCTTGAAATCATCCAAAATAAAATCTTGCCTGGACAAAGTTTCATATATAAGAATAATAAAACACATATAGATGTTGAATCCATAGTTATATCTGTAAGTTGGTCGTAGAGGAGTTAAGCAGCTGACTGATGTCTTATCAATAACAACAGCTGCTGCAGAATGACAAAACTGTTACAACTATGATAACTTACACTGTGCAAAATAAAATGTGAAACAGCATTTACACAACATTTTCAACAACTGTAGTTTAGGCATTTAACCCTGATCCACAGCATCTTAATGGAGCTGCTGATTGTCATAAGTATCACATGTTTAAGATAACAGACCCACTACCTGTTCTTCTTTGGTGTAGAGCTGGAAGCACTCATCCAAAGTGCAGCTGTACTGCTGGACGTGCTGCTGCTGCTGATTCCTCACACTCTCTGCATCCTTCACCACCTCCTCCTGAATGTTACCAAACAGGCTGCAGCCCCAGACACAAAGGGTTTGTTATAGAGCACTGGAAAGGAGTTTTATAATAGACAGGTGGTGGTCTGTGATATAAAACATACTCACCAGTCTTTGATTCTGTACTCCCACTCAATGATGAGCTTCACGTGTGGAGGTCCTCCTGAGCCGCAGAGCTTAAGAGCTCTAAAAGACATGAGGGTGAAAGGTCATCTGGTGACGAAGAAGAGACATCTGCACAACCGACTCCTCTTTAATGTGTGATACTGGATGTTTATGCATAAAAACGCTGAGATTTACCTGCATTTTGAAGCTTTGAGTCATTTACTGAATCATGCAGTGACAACAGCCTTTTTACAATCATTGAGTGAATGTGTATTGAGGCTTTTTAACCACTGGGTGTCAGCATTATCACAGTAAGTAATGAAGCATGAGTGGCTTGACACATACTTTGATAAGTACACTTTTGGACAACACTGGATAATATTAGCTTTTTGATTGTTTATCATTTTGTGTGTGAGAGTATGAGGGATTTTATTGTGGATTTAGTTGAGCTTGCTTTAAGTAAACTAATGTATTGCACTACTACAATATAAAGGTACAATCCACTGATTTTTGTTGTAGCACCCATAACTTTACACAGTTCACATAGTTCACAGCTGTGTTTCAAAACATAGACAGTGAATTGACAAGATAATCATAACTCAAGGTCCACTTACTATTTTCTTTTTCCTGAGCTCTCAATCATATCTTAAAGATCCCCTCCAGTTATGTTTTAAGATATATAAAAATATATAAAATAATAATATGTGTCTGATATGTTTTTTCCACAAAAACATCCAATTCCCCCATCAAAATCCTTAAAATGACTAAAATGTCTACTTCTTCTTCCTCATTGAAAATGACAAAATCTACAAATATGCAAATATTTTTCATTTCCAAAGTTTAACTGCTGGACACAAGATGTGTCCTACTTCACTCAAAAGTTCATTCTCAGTGTATGTGTATTGAAGAATTGCAGACAAGTTTCCACATCATGCTTGTGTTAGACCATGATTGCATTGTGATGTCACAAAACATGCACCAAGGCCCATCCCTTAACCTCCCTCCTCAGCAGATGAATATGCAAACAACATCTGCACATACATCATCCTGCATAGAGAAGCTCAAACATTCAACTGATGTAGCAATAAGCAAAGCACTTTTTTTTCCACATTTTGAGTGGAGGGGGACTTTTCATCTAATCACACCATGCAGTCAAAAGTTCAAGAAAAAGCTAGTACTGTAAATAGACCTTGAGTTTAAGATTTGTCAAATTACAGTTTCCAAGGTCAAGATTGAGCTTTCATGCTATTGTACACTGTTGCAAAATCTGGGAATGTACAGGAGACAAAGTTTAACTTTGACTCTTGCAAGAAGCACTTTAATGACACTTTCATTACAAGAATGACTCAAAGAAAACTCTTTCCATACAAAGTGAAAGAACACGCTATTTTCACTGAACTGTGACATAGTGTATGTGACACTATTCACTATTTGTGAAAAATAAGCAGACTGTAAAAGTAAATACATAAATACATATTAGAGATTACATCAATATGTCCTCTGGTACAAGAAACAGCAATTTATATGACATAACATGTAGATATAGAGCGTTTACAGAGTCTGATGAAGGTGAACAAAGTAGTCTAAAACACTAGCACTCGTACATTCTTGTGCTGTTTGATGTGAGTTGACTTGGGGACAGAACACAATTCTGCATCATTAGAGTTCAAACACTATCATTACATTAGTTTCTAGGATACAGTGTGCTCCAAATTTACATTTCAAAAGATTTCAAAGGCATTTGCCCCCATCATTCACCATTCAACGAATGAATGAACTGTTCTTAGCAACTACACAAATGGAAGTCCTTTCAAGACCTTGCCAAAATGCCCTTTGAAACAGCAATTCACTTTTGCAAGTGAAAGCCATCAGACGTGCATTTGTGAAAAGGGATAAAAAGACTGCACATTTCAGTCAGTGGTGGAGATTTATTAACCAACTTACCTATACAGCATGAATAGAATTGTTGGACTATCTATCATTCTAATTAAACACCTGTGTAAGTGAAGTAATTCATTTAATCACCAATGTTATGATCTATGACCTTTTCATACTGTAATGATGTTTTCTCTTGAGATCATGTGCTTTGTCTTGTGTAAGCAAAATTAGCGTCTCGTCAGTTATTAAAGGAGAATCGAAAAAGCTTATTTCCAGGTAAATGATGCACATGATGACCCTGAATCTAAGAAGTCCTTGTTATTTATAGAAGGGAAAGTTTGACTGACAAGGAGTGAAACTGGTGTCACACAGGGGTTGCGCAAAGGTCACACAAATAGGGTATATTTAAGTTGTTTAAGTTATATAAGTTACTGATCACGCATTTATTCTTCAAAGCTTGCATTGATGTACTGCTTCCCATGTGCATGTAATCAAGAGGTCTTGAACTCAGAAACCTGGATTGAGATTTTTGTTTAATTGAATTAACCCTTACCCTTTCCACGACAAGTTGTTGGTGTAAAATCAAGTCTAACCTTTACAGTTGATATGGTATACATTTGAATTAGTTAGTAAATAAAATCAAGCATTGGCTACAGAACATCAGCATAGACGGTGCCAATAATTAAAAAATCCTGTAATTAACAATATGAGCAGCCATACTGGTAACATGTGTTTTTATGACAAAGTGTCTTCAGTAACTGGCAGCCTGCCTGTAGTTTCTCAAGAAATGCTTTATTAGATTAGATTAGTGCTGATTTAAATTGCATTAAAATTGATTGCATTAGATCAAATTTGAATGAGCATGTGGGAAAATTAGGTCATTTCTGGGTTTAAAATTTTGAACATAATACCAGCGCAAAAGAACATATTTAGATGAATCTAATAATCCTTTAGTCTAATAATACAAGACTGTGGAGGCGAGACAGCAATAACATACACTCTGGACTGCAAGTTTACTGTACTCACACCTGCAGAAATGTGTTTTACCTGCTCTTATTGACAGGTATAACATGGAAGTAGAATGTATACTGTATATCTACTCTAGAAATGTGTCCAAAAATATTCCTGTCAGACACACTTGCATGAGGAGGATCTTTTTGCATGAATTTTTCTCACTTTTATTTAGCATAACAGGCTCTGCAACTGTGGCTGCTCCCCAAAGCTGCAGAGAGGGATTCAAGATTCAGCAGGGAGAGCAATCAACACCCTCAAGACTGTGAAGAAGGGAAGCCAATAGACATATATACTGTCTCACTGAAATATAGGATACACGCAATGCATTAAGAAATAGAAATTCTTTGTGTGGTAACTAGAACAGAGGGAGCTGTGGAGGAGGAGATGGAAATCAATTACCACATCCAGAACAGTTTCAACAGCCCGTTGATGATGGTGTGTGTGATGTCAGTCCTCTACTAGAATTAACTTTCCACCCCTTACCTGTCGACAGCAGGGTGGTAGAGCGGCCGCCCGTCCTGAGGCGACAGGTAGCTGTAAAATGCTGATCCTCCCACCACACGGATATTGAACAGCACTCTGGTATTCTGAAAAGAGGAACACAACAGAATCTGGGTATTTTATGCTTTTCATAACAAGACTTTAAACAACAACACATAAAACTTAAAGGTCTTTACATCTCCTACACAAAGTCTCCCACATGTCCTCTTCCAAATACTGTAGGTTCAAACACTTGAGATCTAATTTTCAATAATCGCAGTTGTGCTACAAACTAAACAACATTGGTGTGGTATGTTAGAGAAAACACTAGTTTGTGCCTTAAGATGCAGCAACCCAAGCAAGCACCAGTGTCTTTATATAACCCAACAGATCTGCAACTTTACCATAGTACATTCAAAAGTGTACCACGGTAGCTTTTCTCTTTTTCCATGTGCTGTCAGGTTCACAAAAAATGTTTTATCTCTGATTGTTAAGGTCTGAACAGAGCGCCGCCACCACTACATTTCATGATGTTGCTGCTTCTAGTTATTATTCATCCATCATGGTGTTGCACAACTCTGATGTTATAGTTTCATGATGGCAAAATGAGAACACATAGCTCAGGATTTTGAAGAAGAAGAAGCAGCAGCAGCAGCAGCAACATTTCTCACCACTTTTACTCAGTTTGGAGACTTCAGGCCATAAAAATGTGGGCTGAAATGGTTTGATGAATCCAACATGCACGCTCAAAAGATTAACTACCATAGTTAAGGATAATGGTTTGTGTAAGTACTGATATGTCCCTTTTTTAGTTTGATCAAAGCAGAGGATGTGATGTGAAGTTTTCCAGACAGCAAATCAAGGTGTTTTGAACCTCCCTCTCCTTCCTCCTTCTACCACCTGGCATGTTTCATATGTCTTCAGGCCTCATCTTACTATCCCTATACTATATACAGTATATGATGATGTTTTTATCTTTTTACTGCATGATAGTCCCCAACAAACCAGACAGATTATCTGATATAATTGATGGTCAGGTTAAATACTGCAGCAAATAATTATTTCTCTCTCTATTAACAACATTTTGGTCCTCAGGTAAAATTCATACAGACTAACAGCACCGATACCATATGTAAATGTTAACAGCCAGAGAGAAAAACACAGACATTGAGCCACGAGCATCAGATGAACTGAGGAAGATCTGTCTCACATTTATTGTCCCCCATGATGAAAGGGAGCAACCAGGGATTGGGGTCACTCTACTCCATCTATTCATCTTTCTCAATGGCACATACAATAAGGCCAAAAACTACAGAATTTCTATAGAGGGCTTGTGCCTTGGCAACTGAACTGTCATTAAGATTTAATGTTATAAAAGCAGTGTGTAAGACCAACTTTTAAAAACAAAACAAAACACTAAAAGTTGATATTATGGCTCTTGAGCAGATGTTCAAAACAATCCAAAAATGCTGAATTGACAGTGAGCTTATGTATATATTTTCACACTTCCAGGGTTATATTTAACACAGACAATTTTGCTGTGTGCAGGCTTAGAGAGAAATAAAAAGACAGAGGAGAACAAAGTGGGCAATTATGGAATATAGGTCAAGACCTGCACTTGACATTTTGAGCTCACAGTAGTTCAGCTTAAATCAACATGTACGTAGCACCTCAACATGGAGCACTGTTTAAAATTTAGTTTGCCTTCAAAGTAAAAACATGAATAAACCCATAGATAATCAGGCTTCTCTCTCATATTATTCTCAGCTGGTTTGAAAAGCCCAAGATGAGAAGAAAAAAAAAGAAAGAACAAATAAAGGACTAATATCTTTTTGTCTTGCTTATATTACTCTGAGATCTGCTTAGATTGGAGGTGCTTTAGGAATGAAGGAGCGCTTTGCAAAAATGAAATTGATTTCCTCTCGTCCCAGTGAAATCTCGTGTGTAGCTGCTGGCTGAGCTCAAACACAAACACCCACTCGGAGTTCTGTGAGGAAAGCTAGGTCCAGCAGGATCTTTCTGATGACAAGGAGTCCACCAAAGCAGACAGCACATTCCTGGAAAATATTGACATGCTGAACACATGAACCCACTGGAATGCATAAACCTTGAGGGAAATTACTCAATACTCTTGAATTAATGCCTCATATATTCAATATACAGTACTATTAAAAGTATCAGTATGGCAAGAGCCAGTCAGCTGCAGAAATGCTGCAGGAGTTTTGTTTTTGCTTCCCATAGAACATATGACAAAAACCACTCTGATGTCTAAGTAACATATAACATTTTGCTCTACTACTGATGTTCGCAGATCAACAAATTTCCCAGCAACTATAGCTTTAATGTAACTTAAACCTTTAGTTTACAACATAAGATGTTAATTTTTTTTTTCAAAATTACAGTATGGGTTGAAGACAGGACAATAGGAAGTGAGTCATTTCACGGGATCATTTGCCCTAATTTTGAGTAGACATGCAGAGCGGTGAAACAGAGTATATTATATTCTCTCCTGCACGTCAACAGTATGTGTTTGTGGACACTACAGGCATCAAATCTCTCTGTGGTGCTTTGGTGCCGTGTATTGCTTTTCCAGAGAACTAATCAACTTTTCTGCGTGTTCATTTTCAGCCTGCTGCATAGAAAAAACAACAACCCGGAATGCCAGATGACAAGTGCGAACCCAAAATGAGTTTTCTTTTCATTACAGACTGGCTTGGGCTCACTACGAGTTCCAGTAAAAGGCTTGTGCGTACATGTGAAGACCACCCAGAGTCCTGCTAATTCCATCTTCTCAGGAATAGGGTTCTTTCCCCGAAACACAGGTTCAAAAACCATGGGAGAATTCTTTTAAAATATGATACAAACATGTGCACACACTCCAAAGGTCTTGTCTTTGCAAAGCTATTCAACAAGATCATTCACCAGGTCTCAGCATTGCATACTTCCAGGTTGGGTAGACCATATGCTAAACTGGACAGCGATTGTCCAATAATAGCCTCAGCAACTGAGGGACAAGGCACAACCTGTCAATGTGGGATGTTGAAGTGGTGTGTATGGGGCCAAAACCAAAAATACAAGAGCAAAAGTGTAAAAAAATGATTAAACAGTGTGTTTGTCAGCTCTAATGTAAGCTGCAAATGTTAGCATGTCCAGCTAACTGGCTTACTGCCAGTATCCAGCATTACAACCAAGACCTGGGGCATTTCATACTACATTATTTTGTGGGGTTACAGGTTATGTTAAAATGTCTCGTTCAAGACTAGCATGTTCACTGTGTAGTTTTTCCCCACTGTATGGAAATTGGTCCTGGATCCTAACATTACTATATCAGTTTTTAGAGTTAGCTGCTCTGTTGCGCTTAATTGGATTTGTGGGAATTTATCATGGCTGTATTACAAGAGCTGGATACCGGATCGAAAATGGTGCCTATTCAGTCCAATAAGAATTGCTCACCTGGTGCATACACCCAAAAAGTTTTTAGCTTCCGAGTTTACTTTTGGGGGTACTGAATATGCGCAGTAGTGTTTCTCCCACTTGGCCCATAGACTTTACATTGTGATGATGTCACAGATTTTTACAAAAATTGTTACATTTTTTTCCTTTTTCATTATTCTTATAATACTAGGACTAACTAACACTAGATAATAATAAAAGAACAGTGCAAACCTTTTCACTTTAATTATTTTTGAAAGTACAAACTGAAATTCAGTCAGTTGGAAACATTAAAAAGTCTGCCAGAGATGACATATTCTCTAAAAACTAATGAAGCTGGCTTAGTTTAGTTGATACAATCTGCTAACAGTTGACATGTCAGCTGACTAAACCGCTGGTTGCTGGCTAGAAATGAGAGGCCTGCTTTCCTTTATGTCTGTTTGTAATCTAGGACCAATTATTTCAAAAATTACTAAAGATTCAGAGTGGTAAATCTGCCACTATAATCACTGTAAACTGCATTACAGTATCTGCGGTGCAAGAATGGTAAGATTGACAGGCAAAACAACAGTAACAAAACAACAGCGTGGCAGGACTAAATGAGTGGTCAATTGTTAAGTTTCAGACAAAAGTCTTGTACAGTAAAACGCTGTGCTGTGTCTGTGTCTGTGTATGTGCATGTTTTTTTTCCCTCCAAGTAGAGGCAGACAAAAAGGAATATGTGAGAGTAACACCAGAAACAGGGGCATGTAAACACATTATTGGGTGTATGTGAAAGACGGTAAATGTGAGAGGAAAATATGAACAAACGAGGCATCCAAGAGATCTGGTCAGGCTCTGAGCAGCGTCACCCCCCTGTCAGCGTGACTGCCGAGAAGAGGAGGAGAAAACCTGTGAAAATTCATTTCAGAGTCCAATCGAAGCAGTGTGTGAGCATGAGGCTTCTACGGACGCTGGTGGAGACTGAAAAGTTTATGATGTTGCCCGTGAGAAAATCCTTGGTCTTGCTTTGGACCAATCAGCATTCAAATGCACCAAGTTTAATCACTATGTGTTCAGTGAGGACGGTGTGAGGTGAGGAATGTTTGCCGCATTGTTTGTGCCTGACAAGGCAAAAGATCTCCAATTACAACCCAGGCAAAGAGCACAGAGTTTCATTATGTTGTGAGTTTGAGCATTATGTGTGTCAGTCAGTGCCTCTAATTACGCTGTATGTCAAATGCTTTAGTTGTCCCCTCAACAAAAATGTAGTACTCTTCTGAGTTTGCACCAATGAAGCCTCACTGGAGAAGGTGTGCATGTGCGAGAATGCTTGTCTGAGTGTTCATCAGTGTGCTGTAGTGTACTCTATTGCTAGATTTGCATTAGCGAGCATCAAGCCATTCACTGCTACACAGTCATTAGCAGGGAAAATGGCTGTCAGAAAGGCTGTGTTTTTTTGTTTTTGAATTGCATCTTTGCTGAAGCTAAAATTAGACAGAGGCGGAAAAATCCACTTGTGAGTGTAATTCATTGATGCAAGAAACTACAGATTCTGTTTAG
Organism: Thunnus thynnus; assembly: GCF_963924715.1. Lineage (NCBI taxonomy): Eukaryota > Metazoa > Chordata > Actinopteri > Scombriformes > Scombridae > Thunnus > Thunnus thynnus. The sequence continues at coordinate 23,017,091 of NC_089533.1, forward strand.
ATGAAAGATTTAGAGCAAACATCTGCTCTGAGCATTGCTTCTTTCTTGGCAGAGGTAGGCTCCAGCAAACTGATTATACTGTACGAGCCTGGTTTTAATTAAATGTCTGACGGCGTGGGGCAGAATGGAGACTACAGATCTCCAACAGTCACTGAAAACGTTGCACCTGACTCTTCTCTTCTCTCTCCTGGCACCTCTCAAAGAGCGCTGAGTTATGTGCAGCAAACTGGTCGACAATTTTCCTGTACAAGCCATGCCCCCCCCACACACACACACAGACACTGATTGGAAATCCGTTTGTCTGCCTGATTAACAGCCTGCTTCTAGACACAATCATATGCTGAAACACAGGCAAGTACAACAGTACAAGCAAGTGAGCAAGCAGAAACAAGCAAGAAAATGGAACCTGTGGCTTCAGTGAAGTAAATAATAGATTTGACATTGACACACAGCAGGGGTGCGTCTAGGCAAGATAAAAGGTATAGGTATACATAGGTAAAACAAAGAGGCACAAGTTGCAGAAATACTCCTGCACAGTGGCATATCTGACTGTTGTTATTCTTTCTTTTCTTTACCACATAGGACATGATTCCTCCAGCATGCATAGGGCTGGCTATCGTTTAAAAAATTACAATACCAGTACCAATACCAGTACCAATACCAGTACCAATACCAGTACCCTGTAAGTGATACCAGTAGAATACTTCATTTGATGCCTTTTTTTTCCCTACTTCATTTGACAGGTGTGTAGTATAGCAATACTTTCGTACGTTTTGGTGGCATCTTGGCATGCTGAACTGCCAACTCTGTCAAATACACCACCACAGACTGCATGGGTTGTAGCTGTCAATCAATCAATCACACTTTGAAAAATCGAACAATGCTTGCAGTGATTGGCTACGGGGAAAACCCTACAAACAGTAATTTTTTTCTAGATCTGGGTACAAAAAAGATTGAAGGCAAGTATCATTTGACTGGAGAAGTTTAGTTACTACTTGGTACTGGGTTATTTCGGTCGATACCTAAAGGTAACAAGTACTGCAGCCCTAAGCACGCAGTAATTAGAATAGCAGGCAGTGGACTGCCATTGTGCGTTATCTATGTTCATCAAATTACCATGCACCTATATATTATAGAACTACCCATCAATATGGATACTGTGTATACGGCATTATACTTTTATTGCACTATTATTAATATTATACCAGTAACATATTTTTTTCCTGTATTGTGTTACTTGTTAATTGCACTACTCAATATCCCTCTGCAAATTGCTCCTCAGGGAAAAATCAAGTGTTTTGAATTAAATTGAAATGAGAATGTGCTGTTTGTTTATCATTATATCTGATGTTTTAGTCTCACAAACAGTGGCAAGATAAACAAACCAACCATGCCTGTTTTTTACCATAAAAATTAAAGGTTTATTCACATATAAATTGGAATAATCTGACAAATGATGGAAAATCAGCATTTTGTGTGTCTCTCAAATGATCAAAAATGAAAATATTCAGTAGCCTTTATGCTTGTATCACAAAAGAAGATAAGCTGGTCAGCTAGCTAACTTTGGGCTTAACTTAGGCTTTCCTGTATCACAGTGTCATAACTGCATTTGTATTTGTATTATTTTAATAATTAAATTCTTTCATTCCTGACATTCCTTATTGGTTCAATGTAGAGTTGGCCTCTGTATTTCTTCACTGCAGTTCAGGTGAGAGAATTTGTCAATTCAGTCTTTTTAGACTCAGTGCGGTGATTACTGTAAATAAAAAGTATAACCATTTTGTTTTTTACTAAGTAAGATTAGCTATCAGTAAACCATACACTCAACACTGCATTCAGATAGACCTAATCAAGCCTTATTTTTTTTTCCTTCAATGTTTATTAATGACTTAGTTATTGTATCTGTAGCTCTCTCTAGCAACAGAAACCATGCTCGTTTTAACTCTTGTAATGCTTTCTATTAATCCTTTGGTTTGAATTTTGGGTTGAACCGTTTGTTTGCATTTGGATCACTGATTGTACCTAAAAAGTAGCCGCAAACCTTTGCCATCAGAATATCTTTGACTGTAATTTGAGCTCCAACTTGTTGAAACTTCTTGTGTCCCTTTAAAAGCATTTCAATCATTAACTGATTTTGTAATTGTAATGTTATTTACCTACTTTAAAGTCCTTTCATTTGACGTTTTGATTACTTTTTTGATCCTGTGTACTTTCAAGAAAGAACTTAACATGCTAAGACTTTGTTTAACAGCCTTTGACTTCCTGAGAAAGCCCAATATTTACTTTTAATATTGGCACTGTAAAGGACAGAGTGTTGTTGTAGCTGGAGACTGGAGCAGCAACAGAAAATGTGATGGGCCAATAATACTACTGGTCAAACATGACCATGCCGCAGAGCCACTGAAGTGGTTTTGAACAAAAGAATAACTGCTTTGTCCACAATCCATTTATTAACACATGAAACAAGAAACAAATGATGAGGGAGAGCAGCCACATGTGTCTCTCTGTCCCTGTTTCACTGTCTCTCTGTGTGTCAGTGACTGAGAACACTTTAACCTGTCCCAAATCAGTTAACCTGACTGGTTTGGTGTACCAGTGAGAGTAAACCAATTCCTCCCTGCCTCCAGCTGGTACTTAGTGCTCTCCCACCTGTACCACACTGCGTCATTGTGCGGGCATGCTTTGCTCTGCCCCGAGCTGATAAACCTGCCATGGAACAGGTGCGCCAGCCGGCACGGCAGGAGGAAATCATGTCCTGTCTCTGCCTCCAGCTGGTGCTCCAAACACACCCGCCCACAGTACAAGGCTATTAAGTATAAGTTTTATAAGTGTCATGGAACAATTTCTATTGAAGTTAGAGACTGGAACATATTTTATATGGCACACTGCAAGTTTAGCCCAAGGGCTTTCTGGTTGTGGTTGTATTTATTTTCATTGTATTCACATTCTGTTTAACAAAAATAATAAATTCTCCCATTCTGGCTGATTGTGGCCATTGCAGAATTTACTCAAAATGTGAAGGTTGGAAAAACTATCATACTTCTACAGTACATAATTATATATTTCTGTATCCTACTGCTTTAAAGGGGACATAACACGCTTTTTGTGATTTCCTGTCATTTATATATTCTTATTACGTTGGTAAAAGTTCCAAAACATGAGGTTAACATATGCAGGAGTGTGACCTGCAAGTCAAGAGTTATGGCGTCAGCCTGCTCAGAACGCTCCGTTTGCAAAGTTACTTCTACTTTCTTCTTGTGATGACATCAGATTGTTCGACCATGCACACAAATGGCCATCCATTCCATAGTCTTTGTTGCTAAGGTTGTTGCTAAGGTTGTTACATGTGTGCGTTGTCTGCTTGCATATTTTGGATTAGATTCGGGCTCAAACATGTACGGATGTATTTGAGTAATTTCCATTTTGAATAAAGAATGAGAAAAAGAAGTGGAATCTTACTACTATAGTTTGTTTACGTAGCCTCCAGAACCGCTGGAAGTCTACTGGGGGCCAGCTTCCAAGAGCTGGCCAATCAGAGCACAGTGGGCTCATCAGGATGGGCCTTTAAGACACAAGAGCTAAAGCAACCTGTTTGAGACAGAGGCTGCATAAAGGGCTAAAATAAGATAAATAAGGAGTTTTTTTGAATTTGAAATCATGCAAAGATATTCCATTAGGACCCCAGAACATAAATATAGACCTGGAAATGTACATGATATGTCCCCTTTAACTGGCAGAGAGTTGTGTATAATATTATTTTTATATTATTCTCTTGACTGCATGTGAACAGATCAGCATCTGCTGTGCTAAAGAGTCTGTATGGGAATCAATAAATCCCCCGCTTCTGGTGTGGTGTTTTGATATTCCCCTGAAGAGGGGCAAGAAAAAACTGAATTTGCTCACATGGATTAATTATCACATTAAATAATTAGTAGCTGTCCAGTACCTGTGCCTGTGCTCCATTGATCATCAGGTAATACAGTTTGCTGAGGATACTCTGCTGCAGCTGGTCCCAGGAAATAGACCGATCCTCCCTCATTAGGAATGGTGGTCCAAACCTTGAACAGGAACAGAGGACCAAAACAAGTTTCAAATGGCAGCTCACAACACATGCAGCTAGTTCACTTAAGCCCTGACCGACTCACACGTCCCCTTATCCTATTGTAAAGTAAATAATTATTTATTATCATTATCAGCATTAGAGCAGAATTCTCATTACTGCATATCTATAGAAGGACAGAAGGAGATAATAAGAAGTGGAAATAGCTGATGAGGAGAGGGACAACCATCCCTCTGAAAAGATAGATCACATGACACGTTTATTATAATGGACATTTAATTGAGGGCAGCCCTCCATTGTATGCTCAAGATTTATTAGTACGAGACCATGTGAGCATGCATGTGCATAAAGAGACATACAAAGACACACACAGGCACAGAGATGCACACAAAAATACACAGGGAATGACAATGGGGTACTATAAACTATAGATTTATCAGTGGCATTATGAGTAGAGGGTTATAAACGTAAAGTAAGCTTTGCTGCATTTGTAAAGGCACTACTTTGTTTTAGATTCCTGCAGACTTTGAAACAGAGTATAAATCAAACTGATCCTCTGTCTTAAAAGTTCCCATAAGATCATACGTCAATACCAAAATAAATTAGGTTGGATTACTCTTCAGGATGGCAAACATTAAAATTCTGTGGTAGCTGAGGAGCAACAGCTGCAGCAGCCACAACACACAAAGAGACAATATACACAACAAAATGGGAAAGAAAATGACTCAAAATTACAACCATTTCCACTGGATGCTGCTCAGAGACAAAAGAAATCCCTTCTTTTGCGGTAGGTTAACTAGCTTGGTTTGGATTGGATTTAGTATAATTCAAAGGTCTTTAAGCTTGTGTTAACAACTCTCTCCTCATTCCCATAGAGAATGTTTTAACTCTACCAGCCTAAACGTTCACACAGAATGCAGTGAATATCTTATAAATGAAACCTAGTGTGAGCCATTCCTGTTAAAGATTGTCACAATATTAGAGAAGTCTTAATTTATACTCTTTTTACAGAATGACATCATGCAATTAATCATCCCTGTAAAAAAGAGACTTTTTTAATGGAATCATGCAATGATCATCTATTATATGCTTATGTAATACGAAATAATTAATATTAATTTTATATCTGCCACCAGAGACGTGAGAATCAGCACTGAGATGTATCAGAAGTGAAATGTCATGAAATTCTTCACTTACAAGAGAAGTGATGCAAAAACAATGAACATTTACATAAAATGTGAAACTTTATTCATTCTCATCTTCTGTGTTCTGTTGGTTTCGGAGTTTAAACCAACCAGCCAATGAAAACCAAGAGCTTTCACACTTTGCTGATTTTCAGAAATGTACCTATGATACTATTCTGCAGAGAACCAGAGCGAGAAGCAAGTATGTGACTCCAATGTCATTTTCTTGGCACAGATGAGTCCTCCAGCTGTCATCTGATGAGAGCGAGATAGGTGGGTGGTTTGATCAACGACGCTGAGGCGTTTGAAGGAGAAACTGAGACACCGACCCTCATGGATGGGATTGGACTTGCTCACAGTCGTGTTGGCACCTATATTGATCTCTCTGGTGTCTGATGGATCTCTATATCGTGCCAGATGTCAGATTCCTCAGTCTTCTGATTTGAAACTCATCTCACTGAGATAGATGTGAGTCCTTTCTGTTCCAGGGAGCCAACATGACCTTGGCGTCCTTCACCACCAGAGCGAGGCTAGATGTAAAAAGCGCACTGAACTACTCATATCTGCGGAAAAAAGCGTCAGTTTTCTCATTTTTAGCTCAATACTTTTTTTAGCTAAAATGATGACTGTCGCTTTAATGATTTGCTCAGCTGTAACAGGCTAATATAAGTTAATGCTAACACTAAAACTCTGTCGGTTGGTTGAAAACTCTGTCTCAAGCTGAAAGGTTATGAAATGAGAACTGTGTAAAGTGTCCTTCATATGCGCTTGATGGCTACATATATGATATCTTTCTAAAAGACCGAGGCTAATGTTGTTAATACAACCCTTAGATGGTTTGAAATCTTATTATAGTGTAACATACTTGGACAAGCAACACAGTGGTTTAATCAGAGTGTGATTTGCTGGGGATTTCCCCCCCACTGGTCTATATATCCCTGCCTCTGCTGAGTTTTATCCCCGGTGGGAACAAAAATATATCCCCCTCACAGTGATTTATGCTGCTTCACTCGTAGACCATATAAAATATCAAAAATAAAAATAGGCTAATCTTAGTAAAGCGCTGCAACATGAGAACAGTTGTTAGTGCAAACAACAATAAAATCAGAGAGCTGAATTAAACAGTGACTTGCAAGAATGACATTATGTGTATTGGCATGTCTGGCCAAGTAGCGTTATCCACAGTACTGAAAGAAGCGTTGGAGGTTTAATTCTGGCATGTTAAATTAGCATTTAACCTTTTGTTTTGTTGTATATAATTATATCTCCTATGTGTCCAGATGAGGAAAGGACAAGGCATGCACTTGACATCGCATTGCTGAAAGTGGAAATATCATGCTAATAAAAAAAAAAGGATAAATAAATAAATTAATTAATTAAAATAAATGTTACTGTAACAGCTGTTTCATAATCTATAGGTCCACTGTGACTCTGATTTATTTTCATGAATAAAAACGTATCAAAAACACGCCCCACCCCTCTGATTTTTTTCACAAATCACACCCTGGGTTTAACAATATTTTTATATTAATATTTTCAAACAGTTGCTTCACTTTTACAAGAGAAACCACACAAAATAATGTAGTTAGCTAATGACATGGCTCTTAGATTTGGAATTAATGCTACATTACTACTATAGATAGTAAGCAAGTTAGAACTGCATGCTAATATTTGCAGCCTACGTTAGAGCAAATAAACACAGTTTAATCATTCTTTACAATTTTGCTCTTGTGTTTTTGGTTCCAAACTCTTGAACTGCTGAGTATTATTCTTATTAGTGAGCCATGCACACCATCTCAGAATGTGAAGAAACATGAGTTATGGTTGCTACATTAGTTATGGTTGCTAAGCCATGATTGGGCAATCACTGTTGGGGGGTGGGTTTTGCAAGTGGTCAATTTATGTAATTACCTAACAGTCTGTTGGCCTGCTCCTGCAGCATTGCACACCAACAGCAGAATCTTTACAGGGACGCCCTGGTTGAGGAACTCTGACGACAGCGTCCCAGATGCAGGTAACCTTTGACCCTCAGGACCAGTGGAGTATGGAGAGGATGGCAGGCTGTGATGGTACCCTGGCAGAGAAGGAAGAACACAGGAGAAAGTGAGAAAGAGAGTGTGGGGCAAAGAGGAAAGAGGCTCTAAGAGAACGATGAGCTAGAGGATGTTTTTTTTTTTTTTTTTAATTTTCTACAGATACAGTCACAATTTCTTGATAAATCCTGCTGATGCTGATCACATTCTTCACAACACCATGCTTTCACATTGATACTGTGGCTGACTGCATGAAATACATGATATTTCACATTTTCTCCTTGAAAGGAAGATGACTGATCTCATGTACTGAAAATGTGATCATTGAACTTAACACCTCTAACAGGGAGTGAGAAGGAGAATTGAGATATATAAAGTGGCGAGACAGCAGCTTTCTATTTGGGGAACAGTGAATCAGAGGGGAGAACAGATGGACCAATGGCTGCCTGCACCCTCAGCAGGAGGTATTATCTGATGCATCTTCTGCTCCACATCCTGTCCTGGTGGGGTGCCAAGCAGTCCCACTTCTCTCCCGTTCCCCTTGTGTCTCTAACAACACAGAGGAGTGTGACTGACTGAGCGAAAAGCTGAGATTATAAGATTCCAGTGAATCATGACGTCAGCAGAGCTGCGTTCTCGTCACTCGGCTGACAATCTCTGGGCTAAGCACGCAGGTCAGCGCCTCAGAAGTTCACGGTGATAAATCACATGGTAAATTAGACTCACAGACGCAGACGAGAGGGTATTGATTGGCTGTGCCGTCCCCACACAACGTTTCATTCACGCTATTGTTTGCACCTGAACCATGATCCATCACTGCTGCCAATGGAAAATGCCATGGCTGAGCATCCTGTAACTGAGATCCATGCGAAGTAGCAAGCTGCTGCGGTCGCACATCCCTCCTCTTACAAAATAATTGGGGTGTGAGGATGTTAAGCTTTGCACTGCATGAAGAGCGAGACCTATTTAAAACTAATCAAACTCTACATATAAACCATCAAAGCTTTAACATTAAACCTCTGATTGCAGTGTTTTGACCCTGAGAATGACAGTAACGATAAGTATGCACAGCTTTTCATTTGTTAATGTCGGACTAATCAAGCCAGTAATAAAACTTCCTTAAATCATGTGGCGCAATTTACATGAGCAGTGACCTCTGACAGCTCTGGGAATGATCTACAAGGAAAAATCTCCTTTTAAATACCTAGTGAAACATGTTCATGAAACAGCAGTAAAATGCCGAGGTCACCTCCTGGCCTGTCCCGCTGAGATTTATACAAGGATGCTTGGGGGGAGACCTACCTCTCATCGCTCAATAAATCAATTTTTTTTATGGCACACTGTCAAAAACTGCACCATTTCTGGACATTTTTTCAAGGCTCCTTTCACTGCTCTCCTGTTTTTTGAAACCTTATTTACAGGGTGAATAATGTTGGAGGTATGAGGCGTGTGTGCTTGTGCGTCTTCAGTTGCGCGTATGTGTTTTAACACCATGGAACAATTCCCATAGCTATACTGAAAAAAGCACTTAAAGTACAACACATAAAATCCACACTCATATTTAAACACAAACACACACCACACCAGAAGTTAACTTTGTTTAGCTCACATACCTGTTGATCCTAATCTCTTATGATCAAAAAGCCTCTAACTAATTCCAAGAAACCACAGGAGGCTTGTGGATTCATCATTCCTCGGCACTCTCAGGCTTCTTTCATTGTTGAACAGCCACACAGGATGAGCCAGGCAAAACATAGCCAGACTATGTGAAAGCCCATAATTAAACACCTCTGCCCCTACAGCAATCTCCTGAACCCACAGCTACAACCCCCCAATCCCGTTAGTTGTCTGCTCAGGCATATTCAAGGTTTTTGAAAAAAAGGCTGTTAGCTGCACACATCTACATCTTAAAAAAAACAATTAATTGACTGAGAATTTCATACATGATGCTCATTTGTTGAATGGAAAGATGAGTGAGATTATGTGACTTAATAAGCACTTTGCTTATATAAAAAGTATAATATGTTATGAATCTATGCTCCAAAATATCTATCACTAGTCTCACTAACTGTGCAATATTAGGTTAGATCTTATTTGGTGTGTGCTAGTTCTTGTGCACAGAGCAATGAAACTGTGGGTTGGGTGAATTTATTTTGCTTGTGACAAATGCTTCATGTACACTGTAATTGGCAACAGGTGGCAGGCCGATGAAGATAAATTCTATTGATAATATTCTAATATGAGATATTTGATTTGATTAAAATCATTTGTTAAAAAATGAATGAGAATGTCTTCATGAGTTTCCTTAGCTGAGATTTAAAGGGGACCTATTATGCTCATTTCCAGCTCTATAATTTTACTCTGGGACTCCACTAGAATAGCTTTGCATATTCACAAACTCTTTATTTATCTTATACTGGCTCTTTATGCAGCCCCTCAGTTCACCCTCTGTCTGAAACAGGCTGTTGTAGCTCCTGTCTCTTGAGTCGTGTTAAGTTACTGCTGATGCAAACCCCACATTTCCTGCTTTACTGTTTCATATTAAAAGCTTTTAAATGACTAAATAATGGGAGACTTTTATTGTAAAGAATTTACAGGGAGTGAAACATGTTCCTCACTAAATTAGCGGAGCTTTGTTGCCAGCGCTAAAACCTGGTCAAAATAACAAGATATGTTATAACCTCATACATATGACTGAAAATGAGGAAAAGCATAATAGGTCCCCTTTAAACTGTAACTGAGGCACACAAACACAGGCAGTGAAGTGTTTCTTCACTTGTAAAATTGTTCAGCAGTCCATTAAATGATTAGCAAAACCCAAACTACAGTATGAAGCATGATCTCTTTTTACTGAAAACTGGCTGATAAATGCAGAGGAAGACGTATCAGTTTTCTGTTTGTACCAGAGATAAAAGAATGTGAAATGGATACTTCAATGTGAAAGCCAATTATCTGTTATATTCTTTGGCAGGTGATCCCATATTCATGTCTTGTCTTGGCACTGCTGCTCCCAACAGTGATATTGTGCTTATTAATTTCTGTCAGTGCACCATCAAATCCCAAACAGAGAAGACTTCTCTCAGTTGAAACTTGTGAGCAAAGCTTAGGGATTTTATACATTATTCATTTTTAATGTAAAGCACTTAATCATGTCTGCACTGTCCTCCATTTATCAAAAATGTGTCAAAGGAGTGTTTAAAATGTCTCTGAAGTTCCATCATGACTGAAGGGCTAGTAGTTTCAAATATTCAAATAAGGATTCAAATATCTTGGGGATCGTGATAGACTCAGATCTCTCCTTCAAAACTCAGGCTAAGAAGGTTTGCAACAGGGTCAAGTACAATCTAGCAAATTTCAGATTCATAAGGAATTGCGGCTGCAATGAGGCTGCTAGAATGTACAGGAATGCTGTGATCATATCGCACCTAACCTACTGTTTAACAAGCTGGTCACAGGCAAGTAGTTCAACCTTGAGACCACTAGAATCATTATATAAACAACCCATGAAAACCTTTGATAAGAAGCCTAATAGTTTTCACCACAGCAACATACTGGAAAAACCATAACCCTCTGAGCTGGGAAAACCTAATCGAACATGCAAATACATGTCTCATCTATAAAATTGTTAATTGCATGGCTTCTCTTCCACTCTGTTGCTTTGTTAGGCAACCAGTAAATACAAATCAGGTTACAAGAGGAGTCACAAGAGGAAACTGCATTATCCCACTAAGACAATGTGCTCTCAGTCAATCTGCCTTTTAAAGCAGCACATGAATGGAATGCTGTACCAGTCCACATCAGGGAACTTACCACTTACAGGTCCTTTTCTAGATAGTTAAGAACATGTCTTACAAGCCACAAAATCTGTCAGCACTAGTTTGGATGCCTTCATCATCTGGCAAATGTCTGTCAATACACACACTTGTATGCTGCTGTTGTCCTTATATAATATATATAAGGACAACAGCTGCATATACTTGTTTTGGACCTGGTCTTGCACAAAGAGACATTATAGTTTTGGCATTTAACTTGTGTATTTTCTTTTCTAGAGACCGAAGCATGCAAAAACAGAAGAAACTTAGGAAGACTGTTTGCTAAACCACTCTGCCAAACAGCAATAGTCCAATCATAGCTTTAGGTACCCCAACTAGGCATGCCAAGCTTTGTATCTCTTCACACACACCAGCATTAGCCCCATTCATGGCTACCATGTAGTATTTCCCCACTGTGTGGAAGCTGGTCCTGGATGCTATCAGAGTTTGAGCTAATGATAGCAGTTCTGTCCTGCTCTTTATTGGATTTGGGGAAGTTTACAATCCAGGAACCCAAGCCAAACTAACTGAGATAGCTTTAAGTTTGCCAAATGCATCAGTTTGTCCTCATCCTAAAAGCCTTTACTCTTGTAATATTAAAAGTGACACATACAATTTGAAAATATGAACAAATAAGCTAAGTGGCCAGACAGGTTTATGTTAGAATAAAATAACTGTCTGATCCTATATTTTTCCTAAATTACCTTATAATACAAGGTCTAACTAGCTCTGTACTGCAATACAAGAACAATGCTGTGTCTTTATTTCCATATCTTTTGCATGGATCATCAACTGGTGAGGATGCTAACTGTTTGCCTGAGAAATCAAGTGCATATGTAAAACTCCTTTTACATGATTAAGATTCTGCATTTTTCACAAACTCATGAAGCTAAAGTGAGCGTAATTAGCAAGCTATCTAGAGCTGATAAAATCTGCCACCAGCAGTTGTCATTTCAGGCAAAATCAATTGTTGGCTTGAAATGAGAAACCTGCATTAAAAGGACCAATTGTTTCAAAAATAAAACATTTTGAGTGGTATTCCTTCCACTGTTATCATTGTAAACTGCATTATCTGCTGTGCAACAACAGAAAGCATAGCAACAGTAACTAACAGGGATGGGGTTTAGCGAATAAAAATGATAACAAAAACAAATTCCAGTAACCGATAACAAAAAGGGGTCAGAGCCATAATGTCTGGTCAATAATTCCTGTGACCCAACATGATCTTATGAGACAGCAGTGCTAGGAAAGGCATGAAATTATGACTTTAGTGCATAGAGGAGAGGTGATATATACAGTGGTGAGAAGATGATGTAAGAGATTAATTTTAAGCCCTACAGGGTTGGGAGTCAGGAGTGGGAAGGTCACGTCACTATTGGTTTGCCTTTGGCTTGATCCAAGGGTATGTAATTTTTTTATTCATAGCAGACACTGAACAGCTTTTTACTGAGCGCCTCATGCTGTCTCTGACAGCCGCTCACATCAGGAGGTTTTAAATCTAAGTTAGGGCCGTGAGTAACTATTACCTTGAAATTCACTGAGAGGACGGCAGTAAATTCAATCAATCATGCGTATTACGAGTATTAAAGGAACTGGCCACAAATGTGCATTATGAAGCATAATAAAACAGGGTTACCCTCAGATTTTTCGCTTCAATTGCCCACAAGATGTATTGGTTTTGGACTAAAGAGATAATCCGCACTGAAGCTTTCCTTCCACTGCACATAAAATGCTTAGATTACTAAGCTTAGCTTTAATGAGACTCCTGGTGAGAGTTTGTTATTCCATCTCAAATGAGAGACTGAGTTTTTTTGTTTTCATTTAAGCATTTATGGATAATTGATGAAAGGTCTCTCAGGGATCAGACCTTTTAGGTTTAATTGCAGGAAGGGCATAAAGATCACAACTTAATGGCGCCAGACAGTCTAAAAGTATTACAGATCATTGTTGTGACTTCACAGAAAAAAATGCAATAAACATGCATTTTATATGTGAATACAATATTTTTAATGGCACTCTTTATGCTATTTTGATTTTACAACTTTGATTAATCACACAGAGTAAGGCAGAAAATATTCATGAGGTGTGGTTTGTACTTGCTTTATCTGAGTAAAATAAAAATAAATAAAGTAACCTAATATATAATTTAATTTAAGAAATACTGGTGGGATATTTATCTATTGGGTAAGTAAATTTTTATTTTCAATTATGTAACAAAAAAAAACAAGCTTATGTTTCCTTTTTAGTGTCCTGTCATACTTGGTTTGCTCAGTTTTTGCCTTAAAAAAGTTACATAAAGACAAAAAAGTAATGGAGGTGGGAGGAAAGGTACTAAATGTTTTAGCAGATGAGCTGTGCATATATTTCACTCTATCAAGTGCATATTAATATAAAACATTAGTTACAGTGTATGAGTGATATCTTGTTGATATTAGTATATGTTAATGTCCCTTAAATGATGATGGTAGTCTTACATCCATTCTCACAGAGCAAATTGTGAGAGTGGATGTGTTGAGTGGTAATATAGAGTCTCCATCAACCTCAGCAGGCCGAGCCAGTAAGAACCCAGCAGATTTACTCTGTGCCAGCTTCAGACCTGCCAGACTCTCGGGGGGGCTTTTTTAAGGCATCACTGCTCTGTGCAGTTATTCACCAACATAAATTAAGACACTAAAAGTCACATTCTTAAGGTAGAACAGCAGTACTGTGACCACCCTACATTTACAGCCCTGTGAGAGAGCACAACAGAGCTGCACCTATTTGTTTACAGCATAAAACAAGAGACAAGGGGATACTACACACTGAAATACTTCTGAGCACAGTTTTTTTGAAGACATAAATCTGATAGCACAAGAGAAATCTGTGCAGGGGGTACGTAATTCACAGAGCTCGATGTGAAGTTATATACTTCTTAATGTGTTCCCCTAGGGCCCCCTGCAGTAAGGTGCATTCCCTGTGGGTTTCATTAAGCAAAGTAAATTAATAAAATAAAATTACTTTGTTTGCTTACAGATCAGTGTGTACACCTACATTAAAGTCGGGAAAACTATCAGTGTGGTACCACAGACTAGTCGATGTGTGTTATGTTGTGACTAAAAATAACATGTTATACCTGAGATCCGTGCAGAGCCCCCTCTGATGTAGAGGGGCGGAGCCTGGAAGGCGTAGATGACATCATTCTCAGCTATGCTGGTTAGATCCTCTTCATCAAAGAAGGAGCGCTGGAACCCTGTGGAGTAAACCTCTGTGAGGATCACCTGGAGACGAACAGAGATATACACACACACACACACACACACACACACACACACACACAGATACACGTTAAGTTTCCTTATTGCAGTGCCGTTATACAGAATATGTCATAATACAGCACAAGTGAACTTTGAACCCACTTGATAGTACACCAACCTTTGCACTATTATTCCCCTTAATTCCCATTCCCATTACACTCAAAAATCCATCCTACTTAAAGGATAGGTTCAAAATTTTCCAAGGCTGTCTTAAAACAACAGTCAGGTGTCCATATGAACAGTGAAAGAGGTTTTCCTTGCTGTAATCATTCCTCCTGTTCATACTGGTTATTAAAAGATCTGCTTCAAATGTGCTTTTAATGTAAGTGATGGGGGCCAAAATCCAGTGTGTCCACACAGTTATTTTGTGCAAAAAGGTGATCTAAAGCTTATATGAGGCTTCAGCAGTCTGAGTTAGTCTTATCAAGTGGATATCTGCCACATATTTGCAGTCTTTTTAGCATCACATTCCCTCTTTGTATTTCCTTGGACAGTGTTTCCCTGTTGAGCTGCGGTGGAATAAGATCTGCATTATAATCACACTCATGTGCCAGCCAAGGTGAGGTGTGCTGCTCTGTCACAGTAGTTTATGGTTTAAAATAGGAACATATAAGAAGAATAACACAAGGGAGTGGAAGCACAACTGTGTTTATCACTGCTTTTGTTACCTGGTCTGGGGAAATTTTCCCCTCGTCAGCCACCATCCTCCTCAGACAGGCCATGGAGCCAAACAGAGGCACAGCCAGCCCGACTCGCAGAAACCTCTGTCCTTTGGTGCTGAACACCAGAGTCACACACAGCGGCCTGCCAGAGATAAAGACACACAATCAGGGACGGTGGGAAACAGCCCAGCCTCTATTTTGCCTTCTGTGCCATTTCTACTGCAGCCTCCTCTATGGCCAGGAAGGGACAAAAGAAGACTTTCATGAATAAATCAATACATTTTAACATTAATAATAGATCATTAGGACTTAGTTTTATGTGTGCAAAATAATGGAATCTCTACTGCATTTTTAAAAACGAGGAGCGTTTGGCTCTGACCTCTCCAGAGGCTGTGCTGACATGAGCAGGGTGCTGGGACATAATGGCTTCTTTGAATACCAGTACACTGAGGAGATACAGAAGAGCCCAGCCTGGTACCTGTGGGAGTCTGTGGCCTAGAGACTGTAGCTAGTGGCATAGAAAGACATGGCCAAGAGAGGCTGTATGGAGGAATGGAGGGGTGATGACAAATGTTTTTTTGTTATTTATTTGCACCTCAATATAGTACAATTAATTCATTTAATATGAGATCAACTCTTTTGATCCCTTTCAGGGAAATTGACGTGTAACAGCAGCAAAACAAAGTGCAAGAACATGTCATAGTATAGCTAACATTTAAAAATATGAAAACTCAAATGTATACTAATATCAATATTTTAACTGAAAGGAATGAAAAACAATAGGTACAACAGAAAAATAAAGAAGCAGAATATTTCTTTAGATAAGGGATCAAAATAAAAACAAAATCACAGCTCATACAGAAACATTTATCCTAGAAAGATGTTCGAGAATGAAAAAGTCTGGCGTGTTCTTGATCATCGCACAGTGGAGGCTCTGAGTGATGAAGATGCAGAGTGATAGCAGGGGATGAGAGATGACTGCACAAGGATAACCTCTACTCTACAGCCAAGGAGTTTGGATACAAAACATCTGCAGTACTTTGAAGTTTGTTCTATAACTAACTGGAAACCATTTTAAAAATTTAAGAATAGGAGTTATCTGCATAATTCCATTGGTTCTTGTTAGGCACAAGAAGTATTGTTAAGTCTGTATATCTGAAACAAAACAAAACAAACAACAAAACCTACTGAACCGAAAGATTTACTCTTGTTCCACTGATTTGGGTGGGAAACAGGAAACTTCAAAAGAGCACAGTAGAAGAAGTATACAGTAAATTGGCAGCACTAATCAAGCCACGGTTCAAGGAGGAGCTCCAATTTATGCTAATTACATTTTTCACACTAATAAGGACAAAACAAATCATGGTAACCGCTCTGTAGTGGGGAGGGAATTGCACCCAAAGCTTTAATTTCAGCATTAATTTGAGACGATGATTTCAGTTTTCAGCCACTGAGATAGAATATTCATGTACAAAAGGTCTCTGTCACATTCCCAGAGCAAGCTTTGCAGCCATGTAGTGTAAATAAAATCATCCAACATGTAAAGAGCACATGATTGCCAAGAGACAGAGCCCAGTGTTTGGATTGCTGGGCATAGCAAATGTTGGTTTGGTAACAAACAGTATGTGTTTATGGCTTACAGACATGATCTAGCTGTGAGTGAGCTGATCTCTTCACACAGAAAAATATATTTAAAAATGCTTTAAAGACAATCCATCTGTTTTCTCCTCTGTGTATCCCTTCAGAAGTGTTTTCAGAAGTGTTTTCTCTCACCTTATCTGCCACACAGTAAAAAGAAAGGACGGTGACTAAATAATCTCAACTTGGCACACTGTCAGAACGAAGCTTTTAAAAACAATTTCCCAAATTAGAAGGGATGTTGGCTGAACTTGTGTGAACTATTTCAAAGACTAAAAGCTGAAAGGAAGGAAATAAGTGGCGAGAATGAAACCTGGCAAAGAGTGATCAACACACCTCTGTGTGTCAATCATGATAAAGAGATGAGCCTTACATACTGTACGGGGGCTGTGCTGTGTAAAAGGTACATTTTAGATTAAAAGCTCTGCCAATCAAATGTTAATATTTAGATTTATATTATAGATGAAATAAGAAAGAAATAGTAAGAAATAAGTAAGAAGTAGTCAACAGACATTTTGGGATTTACACTTATTCACTTTCTTGCCAAGAGTGAGATGAGAAGATTAATACCACTCTCAGGTGTATGAGTCTTCTCATCCAATGCTCTGCCCAAAAGCAAAGAGGTGTATTACCCAAAATGTAAAATTTTCTTTAAGGTTAGGTTGACCTCTGCAGGGTGTACTCCTCCTCTTGCCCAATGAAAATTGGGAAAAGCTGCTGCATTCACAGTGAACCTAAACAGGAGAATTGATTTAAAAACGGACTGATAGATGGTTAAACTGGACTGATTATGCTCATTTCCAGCTCTAAATGTATACTTTTGGACTCCACTAAAGTAGCGCTGTATGATTCACAGTACAAAATACTTCTTATTTGTCTTATACTGACCCTTAATGCAGCCCCTCAGTTCAGCCTCTGTCTCTTAACAGGTAAGCTTAGCTCATGTCTCTTTAAGGCCCCCCTTCTGATGAGCCCACTCTGTTCTGATTGGCCAGCTTTCCGGAAGCTGCTGGGGGGCAGCTGTATGAGAGTCATGTTAAGTTACTGCTGATGCAAACCAACATTTCCTGCTTCACCGCTTCAAATTAAAAGCTTTTAAATGACTAAATAATGGGACACTTTTATTGTGACACAACAAGATATGGACATATTTAGAATCCTGTTCAGTGGATCAGTTAGAAATAACGCAGGGAGGTATAGAACAAGCAGAACAGCCACAGTGATGATGATGTTTGATGAAGAGCTGCAGACAACCAGCACAGCTCCAACAGGTAAATTACTTATTTTACTTTGCCCTGCTGTGTAATGGAGTCATGGCTTGGTGTTATTACTCCCAAAACATGGAAAAACACCATAATGTTAGTGGAGTGGAGCAGTGAACTCACGCGCTGTGCGTGGAGCAGATGACCATATAAAGAAATCCATCACGAGCCAATATCGGCTTGGGCTGAGAGTAGAAAAAACTGTTGGAAACTGAGTGTTCACAGCATTCTGAAGCTGGTACTTTTTGCTCACAGGAATTACTTCTACATACATTTACCTCATTATTTGACATGTCAGCCACTTTTGACATGAACATCTGACATTGTAACTATATATATATATATATATATGTATAACTGAAAATAAGGAAAAGCATAATAGGTCCCCTTTAATATTTGGGTTAGGGACAAGTTTTTTTGGTTTAGAGTCAGTCAACTCTATTTATATCCACCCTGAGAAGTCAAACTCAGTTTGCACCATACTACATAAAAGAAGTTGAAAAAGCTGAAAACCGATGGAGATGTCAAACAATTAAAGGAGCAGTGTGTAGGATTTAGTGGCATCTAGCGGTAAAGTTGCAGATTGCAACCAACTGATAACCTCTCCCATCACCCTCCCCTTCCAAGCGTGTAGGTCAGCTTCTAACAGCCCGTCTCCCCTGGACAGGATGGGAGAAGAGGCACGTTACAGCAGACCAAATATCAGATTTAGTTTCTCAGTTGTGAATAGGATCACAATAACAAGCAGAAACAAGTATTATAAAGACCAAAAACAAGTATTGTAAGCATGTTGTGAGTATTTAAGTGAAAGCCAGTGTTTAGAATTTAAAACAAAAACCAATAGGTGGTGTGTGTTTGTTTGAGAAAGAGACTACCACGTAGATAAAGTGAGAGAGGCACTGGCTGAAAAACAGAGAATGAATGGGGTCTCCCCTCTTGAAAATGTCAGGATTTCCTGAACAGGTTGACCTTCGTTGACCTGACATGGAGGCTGAGTGGGTGTTGTGATGTAAAGTTGAATAAGACATTGTTTTTAATAGCTTAGAGGGGTTTCCACCAGCTTTTCCTCTTTGATAAAAGCCTGCCAGCTCCACAATAACTTGTGTTCCTACTGTATGTGGTGCATGAACAAACGTGGGTGTTGTCCAGCTGTTCTTTTACTGCAACCCTCTTTTTAATGCCTGAAGCTTAAGTTTAACAGCATGAACATCACAATCAACAACATAACAATCAAGCATGAAAGAAAGCACTGATATTGTATATTAATATTGCCTTGGAAACTCAAACTAAAGTCTAAAATGGATGCAATCATTTATTTGGAACTGTCTGTACTACTGTCTGTATTAACAAGACAAGAAGAAGAGTCTATAGCCATGAAGTGGCTCTGTGCTGCTGTATCTTTTAGCAGGTATAAATTTTACCATCTTAGTTTAGCATGTTAGCATGCTAACATTTGCTAATTAAGATAATGCTAATTATTAACGCTAATTTATTTCACAGGTCCTTTCATTTTATACTAATTTCCTGGAAATTATCTGAGTAATTTGCAGGTAGTTCATTTTTAGGAAATTTTACAGAGTGTGGTGAAATTTAGTACAAATGATAAAAAAAACACGAAAAAAGTGTTAAGTTGGCTTAGTTGGTAAGTGCCAGTTCATTATATTTGGGTTCATATATAGTTGTTAATTTGCAGAAATTCTTCATAAATTGGACTCTAACTGGTAGAAAATTCTCAGTTTTCATTGTGTAGTTTTGTATGTCAAACTACATATTAACATATTAGGTTGTTTCTTCTCTATAATGAGCACAATTCCTGTATACTACCAATCTACATTTCCAACCCTTTCAAAGAAATGTCCTAAGAATTAACAGCTACACAGCAGCTACTTTTACTAAATTATTGAAAAAACATGTGCTAATATGTCGTTTGACAAACAAACCTTCACACTGAAAACTAATGTCTGTTAAAGAATTGTCAAGAGTCCATTTTTGCAAATTAAGAACTATCTATCAACCCAAATATAATGATGGGTACTTAACAATTAAACCAACTCAACACTTTTTTCTGTTTTTTCCTATAATTTCTACTTAAAATGTCTTTAAAATTAACCATTAAATACTTGCAAATTACTTTAAATTTTCCAGGTAATTAGTATAAAATGAAGGCACCTGAAAAATAAACTAATTAGCAGTAAAAAGTCATGGGATCAGGAGACTAGCAATGCTTGTACAAAATGGCACAGCAATCTATCCAGTAGTTGTTGAGATATTTCAGTCTGGACCAAAGTGGTGGACTGACCGGCTAAAAACAGCAGTGCTCACCTGGTCTGGCGAAGAGGAATGGGGAGTGAGATGCAGAGGAATGGGTCAAAGGTGTTGCTCTGTTTCAGACAGTGTGGGCATGTCAGCGAAGATCTACGAGAGAGTAAGTACACAGTTACATTAGTCTTGAAAAACCAGCTGTACTAACTTGACACAGACTTCCAAATAATTTCAGAGTCCTCCTGATTAAGTCTGGCAGGAAT
The DNA here is from genome assembly GCF_963924715.1 of Thunnus thynnus. Classification (NCBI taxonomy): domain Eukaryota; kingdom Metazoa; phylum Chordata; class Actinopteri; order Scombriformes; family Scombridae; genus Thunnus; species Thunnus thynnus. Next base: position 23,037,560 of record NC_089533.1, read on the forward strand.
GGAGATGGCTTAATCTTGTTACACAAGTGAACAACACAGTCAAAATGAACACAGTGTTCCATACAGGACGCCTTGATCTGATTGTGAGAACGGAAAAGATGAGTGATGTAACTGATGAGAACGAGAGGGATCAGGGGTCGGGGTGGGGGTGTGGTAAGTAGTAGAAGAAGCCCCCTGGGGTGATTGGTGCTATAAACGGAAAACGGCAGGAGCGGTTTCCATCTTGTTGCATCACTCTCACCAGTGCTACTAATGCTCATGTGATGCCATAACAGGATCCAAAGCAGAGAAAAGTAGGGAGCTTTCATAAGTGATGGCCTTTCTTCTTCTGCATCTGAATGCACGAGACATGGATCACTGAAAGAGGAAATGACTGGATGCGTACAACAGTGATTTTCGATTCAACAAGTTTTCTGTTCAGTCCCTTTTGTTCATGATCACGCTTAAATCCCTCTCCACTTCTCAGGAGGAAAAAACCTATTCCAGTAAGTTAACTGTCTGAGCAATGACTCAGACAGCCCACTGAGGTTAATGGACGGATTGCTGGAAGTGATTTTGTAAACTGTCCTGCAAGTAAATTAAATCTTTTGTCCATTATTCTGAATCTTTAATCATAGTTTAATCATAATTTTTAAACTGTGAAGGATTTCCCTGGATACACTTTTCTGCAAATGCACAATGATCAAGTGAATCTTTAATAGGTGCTTTCTATCAACCTCTTTGATTTATGGACAGCAAAGTCAGCCCACAAATTTAGCTTATTACTCTAGATCTCAAGGCTCAATGGGCATTTGCATGAATGAGAAACATCAGTGGATGTCGACCAAAATTACTTTGTACATGACTGGATTTGACATTAACCAGTCAGACACACAAATCAAATGTAGTATTAAATTCAAAATGTAATAAAGCTCGACTGGGCTCAATCAATCTTCAGTTGTACACACTTATATCTAGAAGCAACAACTAATTTCATTTTTCTTGGAGTTTAGGGAAACAACCTTGTGCATGGAAGCTCATAAGTTTCATTTCTAAACCAGCTGGAAAATAAAAGATTTAGTCAGAAAGGGAATAAAATTCAAAAAAAATGAAAAAAAAAAAAAGATTGGAAAGGGAATAAAAAATTTTCTCCTGAGTAAAGACACCCCCGTTAGCAAGTGTGCAGTCTAAACATTAAAGGAGTGTGGTTGTACTTTGCAGGTCTTTGGTATGACTGTGTGTTAGCATATCAGTGTGAAAGATGGTGTTGCTGAAATGGCTGCTCAGCAGGCTTCTTCTGGAAAAATACAAGGAGAAACATATTCCCACCGCCTCAGACTAGTTAGACCTAATAAAAGCAGAAAGACGATCATTAAGGAAAGCTCTTCTGCTAGTTTTGAAATCCCTCACCACAATGGATTTCAGTACAATATATACATGAAAAAAATACACCATGGACCAACAGATAAGGTGCATATTTGTATTTTCAATGCCATGATCTACAGGGCACAATGCTAATGTCCTTACTCTGATTTAGCTTTTCATTTCTTTTCTTTTATTATCAGCATGGCAGATATAAATCTACAACTATGTGGGGTGAAATAACTTTTTCTCAATGACAGATTCGATTCGATTCACTACTGCTACTGTAACTGTAATGCAAAGCACCATGCTGTATATAAAATGATGATAGATTTCAGTGAAGCACAAACCAGCTGAAACCAGTAGCTACACCAGCATATAGAGTGGTATATAGAGTGTGAGAGAGTCTGGGCGGCTTTAATCTACAGTAAGAAAAAATCATGTGTTTTATGCATCAAGATAGAGACTACATTTTGATTAAATCAAAAAATAACTGATTCATTTCAACTGCCAAATTTCTTTTTGCTGTCACAAACTGAAAAAATACTCTCTTATCTTCTCATTTCTCACTGGCTCTGGTGAACATTTACAAGCTTTACAGGGCATCTTACCATGGGAAATTAAGCCATAGATGAACTGTTCAAACGTGTTTTCCTTATAGGAAGGCACCTGACAGACTCAGTGGGGGGTGGGTGGGAGGGGGGAGAGGGGGAGTGAATAAAGCTCTATTCAAGCAAGCCCAGCTGACACTGGCTCTTAGTGGATCTCTCCCTCTTGGCAGAGTAGAATGGCTGCCCTACGGATGTCTTATTCTCGCCAGGAAACAGTGAGGGCAGCTGCACTCCATGCATACAAATCACACTCAGGCCCCAATAAAACATAGATGTGCCCCACGTTGCTATAAAAAACTTAAAAAGAGAAAAGCAGCAGAGGAAGAGGTGATATTCTGGTGATGCTCTAATGGAGGAAGCGTGCAAAGGTTGAGAGGTATGTATTCCCTGTCTGCAATGCAGCCATGCTGAAGAGACTCTGAGCTTGATGCTTTCTTCACTGCTGTGGCTTTGAGGGTAGCTACTCAAACATTTTCCAGGATAATGCATCACACTAGTATCTGTATCTAATTGAGTTTCTTTCCTAAGGCAGGCAATTAAAAAATAAAAAGTCTCAATAAGTTATAATTTAATAGATTGGCAGCTAATTCTTCCCACTAAGCCTGACAGCTACTGTACTGTCTGTTGGTGGATAAAGGGTAGTTTATTCACCACACTAATGATCTGAATGTACGCCTCATGATTCACTAATTGAAACTACAATATACACATAAAAAACAGACCAATTACTGGGCCTGTAAAGTCCAAAGTACCAGTTACCCAACCCTGCCCTTCTAATCATAATAAATCAGGAGACATGGTACGATCAAAACAAAAGTCACCACTGATTCAGAGAAAAGACGACGTGAGGTTCTCTCAGAGAAAGTGGCATCAATGTAAGACGAGCTGCACTCCCACTGGAACTGCACCGCGTTTGTAATCTGAAACGCTCGGCTGCCCGTCACTTGGCTTCACTGTAATGAACAAAGCTTGACAGAGACATTTTCATCGCAGCCTGTGATTCACTCACATGAAGACAAAGACCACAGTTTTAAGATTTACTTGATCGGAGTAGTGAAGGACCAATAGATTATAAACATCTGTTTCTTCTTATGGAGGAAACAAAAGGCTAATTCAATTTATTGCAAAACGAAGCTTGAACATAAAAATGTTCAGCTCTGATTTTGATCAGCTGCAGCATGTGGTGACAGATAACATAAATTAAGAATAAAAAACTCTTCGCCTTGCTCGGAAAGTGATTTAACTTGTTTGGACATGTATAATGGCTGTGATGATTGCATAGTGACAAACTGGGCTATTATAAGGATAATTCTCCGGTCTGTCAACTCGAGATGTTGTATCACATTGGACACTGCATTGCTAAGTGTTACACAGGCAGTGGTGGGGCCTCAGGACTCTTCAGAGCAAAAGAGAGGGACAGGAGTCAAGAAATATTTGTCCGATTCTAGCAATTAGAGCATCCATCTCCTCTTAAAACCTCACAGCCTTGTGATGCATGGTGTCTGCAATTTCTGCACTGCTAAAATAGATTCAGATTGTACACTTATATATGTTAGAGTTCCTTTTGTAAAGTTTGTGCTTAGCCAACCCAGTCATATATATTCCCTCTGTACCATCTCTCCCACTCTCCCTGGCTAGCACAGTATATGAGTGGGTGAGAGGAACAAAATTTGCCTGCCAGGCTGCTAAGACTGCTGCTTCCTGTCTAGACACACCCAAGGTGTCACAGCTGAAACATTTGACAGTAAGGGTTGCAATTAAGAGATGCGCTCTGACAGATGTATTACTGGCAGTCACACAGAGCTGCCAATTTTCTGAGGAATTGGCAGATGGAGGAAGGTACAGACAAACAAGATATGAGTGGTTTGGTCTGGAGGGACAACTTTTCCAAACTTTTATTAATTAAACATAGATCAGATCTTGGCATAGACTCTAAAACCTCTATAATCCATCAGTTTGGTCAATGCTTTATGGTTGGAGTCCTGATGGTGGTGGGGCAGAGAATTGCATCAGCATCAGGAGATATGGGTGGATACAGACACTATGGGTGTTTGGTTTAAATAAAGGAGGCACAGATTAGACATTTAAACCTCCATGTGTAATGTAATTGGAAACTTCAGATTAATTTAGTGTGTTTTCAGACCTGCGTTTTTTAGTCTGGTTAAATTTCGATTTGTTTTGCCCCTTGGTACGATTCATTTGGGCAGATCCGAACACAGTAATTGTACTTGGCTGCGGACCACAACAACTGTACCAAGACCCTTTAAGGGAGTTGCCTCGGTATGGTTCCAAACCAACACTGGAGCAGTTTGTTTGTGGTGAGAATGTGATCCAACTACAAGGTGTACTACGCAAGTTTGAGCTAAACGACTCTGGTAGCCAGGGGCACTTTGCATACTGTTGCTACAACTGTTGCAAGCAGCTAGCGGGAGAGTGAATCGAGATCTGACCTGGTCTAACAGCGAAGTTGCATTTGGCCGGAGGAGCTTCTTCAGGACCGTCTTCCTGTGTTAAGTTCTTGCTCTAGACACATCTAACCACTGAGTGGAGTGAACATTCTCACCTGGCTTTTAGCGATGCATGAACTATAGGTTCAAAACACCCTAACACCCTGCACAAGCGTCTTGACGTTCTCTCCGCCCAGACTAAAAATGCAGTGACTTCCTGTTGGAAATGGCACATAGATGAGTTGGCCAGATAACCTCGGCATGTAAGTGATGCTCCACTCTCATTAGGCTGCAGCTGACAGATATATATATTGTGTAAAAAATTAATTGCCTCTTTATCTCCCGGATGACTGACTGATGGGAGCCATGAGGACCTCCAGCTGCATGAGAAAAGTTAATAACACAGTGTGATGAAAAGTCTGTTTTTGGAGCTTTGCTGTTAATCACAAAAGAGCAAGAACAGTAAACAATTTTGATAAAGAGAAAAAATGGTATTAGGATCCAAGTACAGCAGACAGCTTCACAAGGTAACTTCCTTTCAGTGTTACAAAAGAACAGTGAAAATATTCAAGCATTGGTACAGCTAACAACCCTAATTATTTCACCCAGCACAAGAAGTAAGCACTCGGAATAAGTACTTGTACTAAAGGGATTTCTTTATCCCTAAGAGACACAGAGGTTAGGGCACTGGGGAAGTTTTTCATCAGACCTTTTCACTATTACTGCTCTTGCCTGCTTGGTAATTACAGTGAAGATTTACTGAATTACTGTTCTTCTTGCCAGGCATATGTGTCTCTGAGGAGGAAAGAAATGATGACATCTGCATTACATTCGCAGTATCAATTACACTCTGGACCTGTCTCGACACAGGTATTATACAATTATATTTCAGTCACTTATCCAGAGCAACACTGGACAAAACACAGGACTGTTCTTAGACACTTAAACATGTGTTTGTAGTGGCAGTTAAGGCTATGACCTTTCTGTAGCAGGGAAGTCTGACATTTAGATCTGGCAACATGACAGTAGAGCTGTTGTACAGTAAACTTGACTCACAAGACACACGGTGATATCGTACATGTTAAATTTCCACCAGAGATATAAGGCTATAGACAGTACAGACAGACTGTCAGTAAATTGTTTTGGTTCAGGAGCAGAAGTCCTCAGTAATGTAGTGATAGTATATTTTCTTAAACACCACACATTCTTAAGTAAAACAGATATATCCAAAACAGGACAGTTAAAAAATCCTATTGAATGCATGAAGTATATCTTAAACTATAACAAGCTTACTGGAAACACAAACACCTCTTCTGTTTTGCCCTGAAAAATTACATTAGGCAAGAATAACAGACAACCATTTTATATTTTGTGAAGGGAAAAGTTGTAGGGTTGTGAAGTGGGAGGAGCTACTTCGGGCGCCCTTTGTTCTGGAAGTAAGAATCCAATTAATTTTTCCCATAGACAAAGTTATGTACGTGACTCACAGTTGGAGCGCTCCTATGGCTTGGATCAGCATGAAACTCTCTTGGTTAAATCATCAGTATAAAAGATGAACAGCTGCATAATAAAATATCTGGTTCTTTGATAAAAAGTCAAAGTTACAAGCAGTATGACCCCAGGCTATATTTCGGCAAAGAACATCCAATCACTGAGCTTAAATTTCTGTCACAGGTGTTGCTCACAGCAGGCAGAATCTAAAAATTATGATGTTGAGAAAACCTAAAACACAATCTGCAGCTTAAATCAATTACTTTTTAAATTTTGGTTTAGTTGTGGATTAATTCATCGACTATGGCTTAACTGCAACGACAAAGCATTTCGACTGGCCTCTTCTCCATTGCAGTGGTGGCCAAGGCTCATGGGTAGTGTAGTATGTTGAGCCGTCCATCATGCCAAAATGACGAAAATGACAAAACACGATTTCTTAGAAACTAATAACAGCAACAAATAATTGAAACTGATGGACATAATTTAAACTTATAGGATCGTAATACAACCCAGGAGATTCCTGTGTTTCTGATTAAGTAACGTTGAGTAAATTGTTTAAAAAAAATTAGAAATGGGAATACAGAATGAGAAAAAACTCTTCTTGAACCAGCAGTCCCTCCCACTTCACACTTTATAAATATAATGTAACAGACACTTAAGCTGCTCCAAATTTCATTTTTGGCAGATGTGAGTGTAGCATGTAAAAAAAGTAAACTCACTTGTACTGTGCCTGGAAATGTTCCTGGACAAAGCTGTGCTGGACTCTGGGCTGCTGGGATTGGGACGGGTCAGGAGATAGCACCTCCTCAGCTCCACCGGGGCCCTGCAGCACATAGGAGGCCATCCATAAACACAACGCTCACACTGGCAGATTCTTCAGAGATCCATCATACATTACCCAGGTTGTCAAGAGCTATCACTGTGAGCGGGAACTCATATAGTAGTAGTACCACAATCATTTTGGTAATCTTACAGAAGCTCCTGTGGAATGCAGCTATAGCAGATTCTTGCTTTTCCTTGACAATAAAGCGATATTCAAAAGCAGTGGAATGTGCTGACCTAAACATAACCCCCTGGGAAGCCCCCGTCTTTATTCTTTCATCTACTCACCTACAACAGAGGGAAAGCTGGCCTTGGATGAGGATAAAAGAATTAAGGAAAAAAAGATAAAAAACTAAGACTGATCACTGAAAGACTAGCAAGGTCACAAAACAAATGTGTGGGCTGGCACACACTGGGAGTCTGTCTCACAAACACCGCTGTGTGTGTAATGACAGAACTGAACCGAAAGACCTTCTGCATCAGTTATTATATTGTCTTTTACCGTCTTTATGCCAGGTAACTGTCTTGCTTTGTGTAGTCTTTTATATTATAACACATTTTAATTGTGCCAAAAACAGCATTACAGTAAAATGAATAGTTTTTCTTCATCTGTAATCTAACATTAGAATATATTCATCATACTTGGTGATAATGGTGCACTAATTTTGTAAGCCATCTAACTTACGTTTATCTTGTCCTCTGACTTGAGAAGAGATAAAGTATGTAGGATAACTCACACTCACTCCTGTCTGTGTGCACACGGCGCAAGAGCAAGAGGAGAGGGAGAGATGCTGTGCTGCTGCCAGAAGAGCCGCTGACTGAGATTACTCTGAGCAGCATGCATGGGAATACATTACAATATATTTGTGTATATTTCTTGCTTTCCACTTGATGGTCTGAATAAATCGGTGCTGCATATTGCTGCTGTTGCTCTGTGCTGCTCTGTCTTGTCTGTCCGTGTGCTGTCAGTGTCCTCTTTTCGTGCCGCGATGTTATCAGTTATGACTTTGATTTTCACTGAGTGAGACAATGGACGTGTGACATGAGAGTGTGTGTCTTATGGTCAATGCGTGAGACTTGGCAGCCCTGGATAAGGCAAACTTATTTACACATCCAGTAGGTACGGAGCATCATTATCATTCATTTGGAGTCGTGTTTCTGTCTACCTGATGAATGTAAATCCAATATTCACTCTCTTTTAGCTCTGTTTTTGGAGAAATTTCGGCCTCTTAAGCTGCTAAATGCCCCACTATGTTCACCAGCTAGTTGCTAGTGTGACTGTATCTGTTTGCTGTTTGGTGTTGAGCAGGTAGTGTACTGCTGCAGTCAAAAAGGACACTCTGGGACCGGTGAGAGTGAACCAAAACACTAAAGTTGCAGTTGGACAGCTAAACAATGAGCCGAAACTCGCTATAAGGCTAAATAAAGAGTCAGCTGTCAGAGTTGCTTCGCTCCCGTGCAGTTCTCTACAGTGTTTTGGTAGATGATTGTAGTAAAAACACTGATTAACTGGTTGTAAAAGTTGAAGCAAAGCTATTTTGCTGAATCGCAGAGTAGCCGAATCTCTCAGTAGACTGAATAGACAGTAATGACCAAACTGAATGGATGTTTTAAGTAATATTATACGAGTAGTGAATGTCGCTAATGTATTTAAATTTATCACTGAGTTTGCTGTAGCTCAAGGCAGTGATGTCTATTATCACAGATCACTAAAACAACACGTGTACATATGTTCAAGTGTTATGGTTTTATTTTAGTTGTTTTTGGCCTTTTGTCATTGTCCTTTGCTCTCTTCGCTATCCATTTTTACCAACAGCTCCTAGTGACAAACAAGCTAACAATGGAGATGAACATGCTCATGACATCACCATCTAGCTTGTTTAAAAATACCTGCCCCTATTGGCAAAAAAAGCAAAATACTATTTAGTTTTCCTGCAAATCTAGATGAATCTCAGGTTTGATTGCAGAGCTCTATCTTATCCAAGGTAAAAACCATACAAACCACATTCATATTATTCTGTGCTTCATCTCCACTTTAAGTCATCATATCATCTCAGCTGTGCTTTTACACCGGGCCGGAACTGCACTCTCTCTGAGCTTTCTCTGTTGACACACGCTCTCTCTCTGTTTACTATTCCTCCCATTTCTAGCACGGCTCCTGGTCCCATACTGGCCGCCACTGTTCCCAGGCTGGCAGCTCGACCATGACCTCCGCTCACAAATGGAGCTGAAAGGAGGTTTAGAATTTCTAAAAGGGAGACGAAGGTGGAGGGTGTCTGAGAAATCAGGGTGAGACAGACAGACAGAGAGGCAGGAGAGTCCTTTACAGTTCACCACCATTTCAGATCCTGAGTCTATTCTTCTAAGAGCATTTGAGCTTTGCAAAAACCAAACGCAAGACTGAAACCTGACCTTCCTGCTGCACTGTGTTCCAACAGGCATGTACAATGGCAAACCTCTGCCTCCTCTCTCACTCTTCCTTCTTTGCTTTGAGTTTTTTTCTCTTGTTATATTCTGCCACGAAACATGAAGACTGCCAAAAGGGGAGACTCGACACAGCTGATCTTCTTGTTGAGGTAAAACATGTAATTAGATGATGTGAGAGAGATTCAGAGTGCAACCCTTCAGATTTTTTCATTTTTAATCAAATACACTGACATCAGCCCTGTATTTCACTGCCTTTTTTTCCCTCCACATAATGGATTCCAGAGCTATCGTTATGTAGAGATAACAAAGCAACATTCAGGCCACCGAGTGCAGACACAGTTGGTCTTATCACTTCTCAGAAATGCATGCCCAGCTCTGCCTTGTCAATAGACTGCAAGGCGTCAGCTGCGTGTTAAAAGTAGCTGTGGACGATGCGGACATTTAAGCACAGTGAGAACGTGGGACAAGTTATATGGCCGCTGACATGTGGTTCTGATAAGACCTCAGTCTCTAAAAGATCATGGCCAGATACTGCAGACCGCTGCTGGTCTAATAAATTGTTTTACAGGTTGTTGGGCGACCCCTACAGAGCAGGGGTCCATCTCAAGAAGTGCCATGTGCCGGTCTGAAATTGAGATGCTATCTTTGAAATTGGTCGTCATAAAAATATGCCAACTTCAAACTGATAAAAAAAATTACACAGGCAAGCAACAGAGGGAAAAAAATCAGAGAAGCTATTTTTAGGGTAAGATCTGACCAGTGGTCGGCTATTACCACATGGGAGAAAAAAATGGGAAAAGCACAGCGTGTGAAATTTCATTTTTTATACTTAGACTCCATTATTCTTCTGTACATACAGTACTTACTATATACAGTGCACACACACTGAAAGCCTGTCCATGTAGTATGTACAAATGTATCCAAACTCACTGACCTCTCTCCTTCCTAATAATCATCACGAGCATTATCATCAATCAAAGCAATTACCTCTGAAAATAAGTGAAGAAACTAAGAAAGTAAACAAACCTTTTGCTGCAGTACAGTATGAATCAGATCAACAAATGATCTTGTCCCCCTAAATATGAGTGCATACATTTCCTACACTACTGATGCAGCTGACCCACGCACCTCATGCTAATATATTTTGTTCTGCTTTAATTCTACTCAGTAATTACTCAGTAATTGTACTTTATTTTCTATTATACCAATATTACTTAGTTATTGTTTAAATGTTATTACTATGAATTTACCTGCCTGTAAATTAAAAGGTTACCTTTCAAATAAAACAATCATTGGCACTCTAAATGTGAATATAAAATAAATGAGCAGCAAATTTTCAAAAGCAAAAACATATTAATCAAATGTCAGAGTAATGTCAGTCATTTAACTTGGCTTGTCTCCCCTCAAAGTAGTGGCTTGTCTGGGATAAAAACATGCTGATGAGAGTAAATTAGCCTTAGTCTAATTTAGTCTTGTTGGTAATTTGGTCCGGACCAGTTTGGTATGTTGTTACATCCTGTGGCAGACACAGTGGCTACTGATTTGATTTGTTCTTTTTGGCTATTTTGTAGCTTTTTTGTGGCTATTAACCAACCACATTGAGATGGAAAAATTTTGGGTTCCTTTGTTTGTGCCAGTTTCTTCCCTTCAGGGAAGATGAGGAGAGAGTACATTCTGGTCCCCCTTAGTTCTTTTGGTGTATTATGGGGTCAGTTCAGGCAGGAGTATCATTTAGCAGCAAGTTCTGCTATGGGACTTGTGGTGATCTAACAGCAGTGAATGTGCAGCAGCTTTGAAAAGGTCACTAACTTATTGTTTGCTTTCTTCACCCCAAAGTTTTTGCATGCATAAGTACTCCACTTAAGTACCCCACTTGTCACAAACTGGCTCAAAGTGTGTGTATGAGTTATAGGCTGAAAAATGACAAATCACACACCAAAACAGTCCAACATTCCAACATTTTATTCTGAAAGTCAGATTTATGCACTATACTGTATAGTTCCCTCAGAATTTCACACAATGGAACGAAAAGCATGGCATGTACACTACTTTCTGCTAACAATCCCATGATGCAAAGCGCTGTTTTATGTTGCATCCATGCAGTGTGGACTGAGGACAGGAAATCCTCACAGAGGACAGGTTAAACACTGCAGGCAGAGAGGGAAAGTCAATACTTCGTAAAACTGGTTTTAACAACATTTAAATGTCACAAACACTGGCAAGTTGTAACTTGTGAAGTGAAGTTGAGCAGAGAAAATACCATTAAAAAATTTAAAAATGGATCTGCACTACTCTGCAACCAATGCATCTGAAAAGATAACATGGAGAAATATAAACACAAAAATGTGCAACTGCTAATATCCGAGATATGTAAAGCCAGAGAATTGTCTACCTCTGCTTAATCCATAAGCCTCTATACCAGGAGAGAGTGTGTGCCAGTGCCCAAGGAGCAAGGAGAAAATTAAAACTCAAATCCCTCACCCTGGCACCTAGTGTGCTGTAATTGATTTCTGGGATTTAGATAAATGACAAAGATACAGCATGCAACCAAGTGGTGGTCTGGAGCCTGGCTGCTGGCTCAGCACTGTCAGCAGGAGGCCAGAGTTCACTGACGGTGAGTTTTTCAAGCTGACTGAAAGAGGACGACAGAGGGCCAGAGTGACGGAGAGAGCGAGACATGATAAGCACATTGTTGTGCAGCTGGCTGCTGAAAATCTGACAGCTGCCAGAAAGTGGTAATTTCATGCAAACAATAGAGAATACCGGGTTCATGTGAGTGTATCTTAATGGGAATACCATTGTGAAATATTTTTTGATAAAACATAACACGTTAGTGGTTGTGTTTAAGATCACATTTCCCTTGTTGTGCTATTTCAGAATCGCATATATGTTCACAGAGAGTCAATTTGAAAAGATTGTCTGGATCTGAATCAGTTGTCTGTCTTGGAACTTCAATATATATATAGCTTCATCATCGTCTGTTTTCATATTTACTGTGCCAGTTAAAAAGTAAAAGATTGCTCTTTCTCAAAACATTACAATTATTTTTTCCCAATAAAATCTAAATTACTATGATCATTAGTACAATATTGAATAAATCAGAGCAGTGAAAACAAATGCTCATGCTTTAATCCACCAAGAAATCACGCCTTGAGGCCTCTTTTTTTCGCTTTTCCACAATGAGATCAATGTTATTAAAAAGACATTTGGCAGCCTTGGAAACAGCACTGCATTTACTCATTATCCATTTCAGCAGTGAGATGATGCAGACGCAGATGAGCAGCTCACTCCAAAGAATTTGTTAAATCCATGACTGTTGAATCTTGGTCATCTGTGCTTCAGCGTGAAAGCCTGAAATCGCACAGATTAACGGTGCACTCTGTCCCATCGCGGAGGTTTTCAATAATTCACCCCCCCAAAAAAATAAAATGTTGCTGGGAGTGATTCATCTCTGCCAGTTGATCCACTGTAAAGGAACTCAGGACTCAATCCAGGAAATATACCCCCCCCCTCCCCCCTCCCCCATCCTCATAGACCACCTGCCTCATCCTGATGGGTTTTCAAGGATAGGGGGAGGTAGATTGTAAAGGGGGGGGTGAGTGTTCCCAGTAATGGTCCTGATGTGAATAATTTAAACAAGCTGTGGAAACACACAGGGATGGACATGTGCTGCTGGTGAAGAAAGCACTATAGTGGAGTGATTGAGAACAAGACTCAACAGCACCTAAAACCCCATGCTGATCGTAACAGAGAGAGAGAAACTGAAAGATATGGGGCAGGCGTATACGTTTGTGTGTGTGTGTGTGTGTGTGTGTGCGTGTGCGTGTGTGTGTGTGTGGGTACAGACAGACAGAGAGTGAAAGAAAGGAGAGTGTTATTGAGTAACTGAATGTTTAAGAAAGTTGAAGTAGTACACAATCTGACATACAGAGTGAACATAAATAATGGACAATCTCCCTCAACATTGCCTCCTGTCGCGTGCGTACCTCTCTATAAATAGTCCCAATAATACTAGTGCTGGAAGCTTTTTTCCCTGACCCTTCCGCCCATTATTCCCAGTGGGTGATCACTCTGCATGGGGCACATTTGAATGGATATACTAAGAGCCCAGACCTCAGGGTTGTAACTGAATGACTGCTGCATATGATTCGGTTTGCTCAAGTCTTGTCTGACAGGACAAGAGGAGGGGCAGACTGACCCAGAGGCCATTTACAACTGTTATCTATACAGTCGCTGTTAGAATATATATGTGTCAAATGTGCATCTGTAATGCTGTTAGATCTTCAATTTGCCTTATATATCCACTACAGAAAAAAGTATTACTGTTGTATTACAGTGGGATTTGCGAGCATCCAATATAATGAAATGTCTCAAAATACCAAAGTCCTTACTGGCTCCTGCTTTGTGCTCTGACTGTCCTGTGCCAAGGTAAAAACCACATCGTGAATTTCTCCCAAAGTGTTCAATACTGTGTCACAAAGTCTGGTTTGTTTAAATTGAGTTTTCAACATTTTTGGAATCACTTTAAAATGACCCATGAAATGTTTCTAAGGTGCTATGGCTGCCACAAAACTCTAACGAGACTGAGAGTCTACAGCCTGATAACAGAGGCTGCACTCGCTAAATGCTATTTTAAGCATGCTAACATGCTCACAATGACAATACTGACATGCTGATGATTAGCATGTATAATGATTACTACATTCATCATCATAGTTTAGCATGTTACCGTGATAACAGTTGCTAATTAGCACTAAACACAAAGCACAGCTGAGTTTTGCAAGTATTTATTCATTAACAAACTGACATTTTGACCTGATGATGGCGTTAGATGAAATGTCAGGAGATCATAAAAGTTATCAAAATTCATCCCAAGGAGAACATGAATGTCTGTACAAAATTTCATGGCAATCTATTCAACAGTTATTCAAATATTTCAGTCTAGACCAAAGTGGGGAACTGACCGACAGACTGACATTACCTTCTCTAGAGCGACACCACAAGCTAAAAATGAATGTGAAATTACATTCATTTGACAGCAATTTTGTCCACAGCAACTCACTTTTTTTCCTCCAACATACAATACTCATCAGGAGCAATTTGGGGTTTGCTTTGGGGTTTGTCATGCTCAAAGACACTTGTACATGTGGTAAGGAGGAGTTGGACCACCAACACTGCGATTAAAGGACAAGCTGCTCTGCTACAGTTTTGAAACAATCCTTACTGATTCATTCTAGTAATTTCTTCTTGTGTTTTTATTATAAATGTTAATGTATAGCCTACATGTTGAATGCAACACAATAGGGAGTCTGAAACCAGACTTCATTCAACTGTAAAAATTTAACATTTCCAAAAAAGGGAACTACTTCTTCAAAAAGTCAAGGTTGATCAATTCCATCTGTACAACACAAGCAATAAAAATGTTCAGTAACACTTCAAGATCATGAAATTGTCAGTCAAAAATTGAAATGAAGTATATGGACTGCTGGCATTTGCTAGAAGCATTTCAGGTTTTGACTGATCTATACTAGTAGAAGCGGTATCCTCTTTATCATGTAAGGTCCATCATAAAGGATTCATTGTTCATTGAATCCCACAGTCTGAAGGTGAGATATACAAGGAGAAAGACACTGTGCCCCTGCTAGCCTGAGAGCAGAACACCGGCCTCAAAATGAATTTCATCATCACCAGATGGAAATGAAAGGGCTTTCAACAAGAGAAATGAAAGAGACTGTGGAAGAAAAAATGTGATGGGTCAGACAGACATGGTGACAGGAATAAAGACAAGAGGAAGCCAAGATGAGAAGCTAGTCAGGAAGGAGGCTCTATTCTTGTCGCCTAAAAAGTCTTGATGCATTGTCAACACACTTCGTGAGTGACAGTGTGGTGCAGTATAACACACATTGAGAAAGTATGTGGCAACAGCAAGTTGCAAATCTTTTTTTGTTCTTGGTGTGATATGGATGAATCATATTCGTGAACGGGACATAAGCTGAGTGTTGTGAGTGATCCTGAAGATAGGAAAACATGATGAGTGAGCATCATCATCATGAGTGTTTAAGCATTCACGAAAACCCTTTACTGACCGCCCGAACTGACCTAAGAGTGAGTCATTAATATATGACACCAGTGGACTGAGGCTGGTACGACTTTAAATAATGAAAGTGGTGACTTCATACATGAGAACAATATAATAAAAAAGGCTTCCTTCTACTGTCTGTCTGGTTTTAAATGCCATGCTGGGTTTCGATTGTTTTGTTACTATAATCCAAAAAATGGACCGGAGGCTCTAAATTGCTCACAGTGAATGTGAGTTTGAGTCTGCCTTAAGATATTCTGTCTGTAGTGGACTGCCAACGTGTTCAGGATTGTCCTTTATCCACTAAATGCTGGGATAGGCTCCAGCTGTATGAGTTTATCACAGACAAGTACTGGTGATGAGTGAGATGCACTGATACTCGATAATGTCTTTACCTAGTAGCCAGTTAGCTTAGCTTAGCATAAAGACTGGAAAAAGGAAGAAAAACCTTGCCTGGCTATGTCTCAACATAACAAAATCCTTCTACTAGCCCCTATAAAGCTAACTACTTAACATGTTACATCTCGTTTGTGTAAACCAGACAAAAATTGAAGTGTAAAAACCACACATTGCTGTTTTAGGGTTAGGACTGAAGTCTTGTCATGCCTCTGATGTTGCCAGGCAACCAGTTTTGACAGCTGTTTCCCCCTCTTTCCAGTCTTAATGCTAAGCTATAGCAACCAGCTGCTGGCTTTAGCCTTATATTTACCGTACAGACACAAGAGTGGTATCGATCTTCAATTGGCCAAACGTCACTGATCCACATTAAAAATAGTTTACTGTTTCAATCCATTCATTTGCAGCTGTAAGCTAACATGAGTAAAGTTACCATTGAATCTTTTTCACTTCCTGCATGTGCATCACAATAATGCACTTTAATGTAAAGGTAGTGGTGTGGCTTTACTGTGAAACCAGAAGTGATGACAATGACTTACCAAAAGTTCACTAACTATAGTTTTTCTAACAGCAGATTTTGGATGTTTTCTATACTATTTGTCTGAAGGTTGTTTTGAAACTTTCCATGGACAGAATACATTTTATTACATGTTAAACAAAGTAGTAATCAGCACAAACTGTGTGTGTTACATATATTAGACAAGAAAGTTGTTTTTTGTTCCTAGCCTACAAAGCATGTTGGTGTATGAATGTTTCCCTAACCCAGCCTCATGTTAGCTCACATACACAGTATCTTAATCAATTACAGGTTTCACATTTTGGGAAAACAGAGCACTTCAATTGTACTGCTACTTGGTATCGGCTGATACCCTCAATTTGGGTTCAAAAGCAGAAAGTAACTTTGTAGGATAATAAATAATGCCAGATAATACCAAATAGTGAAACTTCTTTGTTCCATTTGGATATGAACCTGTGTGTTGCATATCAAGATATAACAAACACTTGGATGCCATGTTTATCTGCCTCTCGATTGTGTCCTTCCTCTTCTTGTTTCTATGGAAATATCCACGGCTCTCAAAGAGAAAGAGGGCATACAACATGAACAGAAAGGAACAGACTTGGGAGAGATTTCATTGGAAACTAGTGTACCAGTGGCATATCGTGCTGGTGAATATGACTTTGTGAAATGTCTCTTAAGAAGATTTATCCCACCTTTAGGAGAGCAGCAGGAGAGGCTGAGGGGGAAATTAATTCTAATGAAGGGAAGTCGGCCTCCTGAGCCGATGAGGGTTATTATTACCCTCCTGCCTCTGCGGCTGCTGGTGATGACTGTGGTGACACAGATGAGGATAGAATGACTTCACACATCAGAGACAAACGGCAGCTTCTGGTATCTGCCAGTTTGTTTTAATGGCCATCACAAGCAGCAATATAAGTTAATAGCCTTTGTTAAGGATTACACATTTAATATTGTTGGAATAGAAATGTAGCTATAGATATTTGATTAAAGCTCTTTCTCTAAACTGTTCGTGATGCCAGATTGATAATTATTGCTTTTTAAAAAATCCATTCATCTTCACAGGCAGACTTAAATTAAGTCAAGATAACACATTACAACTGGACTTGGCGTGACAGGCATGCCTCCCTGCTTGAATTATTTCTAGCAACAACTGTTTAAATCATTCCATCAAGCCTGGTTTCAGGCAATTGAATTGACACACTCTCTGGAAAGCCTCCACTCAGCAAATCTGAATCACTTAAATTGTTGGGGTTGGTACTGTCTGCCAATCAGACCCAGGGCTGGGAATAATTTGTGCGTGAGGGAATTTCTTTATATTAAATAAAGAATCAGTCTGTTGCTTTAACAATATTTCACATAAAAAAAGCAAGATGAGGCACTTCATTCTTCTGCAAAGCATATTTGAAAACAAATCTATTCAAACAATTATTTTTGAAGCTTTGTGATTGTGCTGTTTTAAACTTTTAACTAGTTAATATTAAACTTTTTAAGTAATTAAGACTCATGTGGCTGCTCTGGTAAGTCAAAATCATGCTCAAGCAAACATGACCTTGTTTCCTTTCATTTAAAAGCTCCCCACAATTTAATGACGAGACGAGATGTTTTTCTGGGCTGGACTCCCTGCAGAGCATGAGTGCAGTTTATAGAAATGTTCTTTAACTGTTCTTTAAAACAGTAGTGATGCATTGTGTTGTCTGGAGCAGTCAGACAGTTGCAGCTTAATAGTGTCTGTGCCACAGTGAGCAACCCCAAGCTTTCAAAACCAGCTCCTTTTTTAGGAAGCGAGGGCAGCCTCAAATCCATCCTCCATGACTGACAGAGAGATACTGAACACATTAAATTCATTTTAGACTTATATCCACATGCAGACAACTCTCACCTCAGCATCTGCGGGGCGCTTCAGGCTCTTAGCCAATCAACACTAATCTGGGTCGGAGGTGAGAGAGGACCTCAAACACAGAGTGGTCATATTCGGACCCTTCCCTCCAAGCTGCTTTTCCAGCTGGGTGGCTCTGAGCCACAGGAAGCCATTTCAGCTTGGCAGGGCAGACAGAATCAAAGGCAGAGGGGGGAGGAAAAACGCGTGCATGCACACACACAGAAAGCACACAAGACTCATAGCAGAATCATTCGCATCCAGCCCTGATAGGAGCGGGGAGCAGCACTGACCACACACAGGCGAAGGCGCTGCTTGGCTGTGGGTTTAGAGGTGCATTTATGGGCATGTACTGCGAAAATAAGTGAAAAGACACCAAGTTTGAAGCCTCAGCACAATGTCTAGGTCAGTGTCTGGATGTGTTTCTAATTTAAGTACACAACCGCCCACATCGTACAAATCAGATCTCCAGGCAGAAGAAGGGAAGGAGAGCACAACCAATAAACAAAGGAGAGCCACATTGTGATTGTTGTGCTTTTACTTTGTGGGAGGATGAGGACCTAGCTTATCAACCCCTATCAACATTTTCACATTCAGGCCTGCGTTACTGAGAACATACAGTATAGACCTACTGACCCCGAGAGCTACTCTACTGGCTTATAAGACAGATTGTGTTTCTAATTTTGTCTTTTTGACGTTAAGTCTCAACATACAGCATCTCACTTCTACTGTCATGGAGCTGTAGGTGTGACATTTTCAAGTACATTGTCACTCATGTGAACAACAAAGCCCAGGTAAAACTTTCACGTGCATTTTCCTTTTGTTCTTATGATAATAAGTGTGATTCAGTTTTTGATCCTCTGGTTTACAGAGATTCTGTCCTTTCTCTCTCTGTGAGGCTGCACTTAGACACAGTGGTGCTTTAAGCTAACGCTAGCATGGCAACATGCTCTCAATGACAGTGCCAAGCAAATATAATGTTTACCATGTTCTTAGTTTAGTGTGTTAGCATGTTCACATTTGCTAATTAGCACTAAGCACAAAGTGCATCTGAGGCTGGTGTGAATGTCGACCAAATTATTGGACAAATTAACATTTTGACCTGATGATGATGCTAAATGAAAAGTTAAGGGATCACAAAAGTTCCAAACTTATTACAATTCATCCTGCGGGGGACATGAATGTCTGTACCAAATTCCAAGGCAATCATCCAATGATTGTGCTCAAAACCACAAATGTCAACCTCATGGTGATGCTAGAGGAAAAGTCAGGGGATCATCAAAGTCATTTGGATTCATCATGTGGGAACAATGAATGTCTGTACAAAATTTTGTGCCAATCCATCCGGTAGATGCTGAGATATTTTTCTAAATTAGTGAAACCTTTGACCTGCTGGTGGTGCTAGAGTGAAAGCCAGAGGATCTCTAAAGTCAGTAGGGTACATCCTCTAGAGAACATGATTTTCTGTAACATAATGTCATGGCAATCCATCTAATAGTTCAAGACATTCCACTAAAAAACTGAAATACCACTCTCCTGGTGGCACCAGATGAAAAGTCAGGGGATCACAAAAGTCATTAATATTCATCCTCTGGGGACTATAAATGTCTGTTCAAAAATTCCAATAGTGGATAGGACCAAAGCAGTTGATCAAACAATCGAGCCACAGATTATTGCCATCTTTCGAACCACGCTGCTAGTGTGGGTTAAAACAGTGCCCTTACTTGACCAGACACATCTGTAAATGAGAAACAGCCACATTCTTCAGTTTCTACAGAAATTTTTGTCATGTTGAATCAAAGAAGTAATTCCTCTCTCTCTTTCCATCTCTCTGACTGTCACTACTGCTTACTGTTCCCTCTCCCTTTGCCACACTATTGCAGAGGACTCAGTCTTACCTCTCTCTCTGAACTAAGGCTGCACAACAAGTGTCTCTTTCTTCCTCTGACTTACAAAGAGCCACATTCATGGAGTTGAGAGAGAGAGAGAGCTTCACACTTGCACTGTGTTTCCTAAGTGATAAACGATCAACAAACCAAGAGAGAGAATGAACGCCACATGAGTCAAAGCCATAGGGAGTCAACACTAAATGTTAGAATGTGTGTAGTGTATGTCTGCTTGTGTATGTGTAGGACTGTGAACTGTCACCCTCCATTACAAACACAAAATACTTCAGCTCCAACAACAAGCTGGTCTGACACTGGATGGTTGCTCTGGCTCTCTTACGTTGAGTGGTAACAACACACGCGTAAAAACAGTTAGCATAGGTCCACAGGCTCCTGAATTAGCAGCAGAAGAGGATAGAGACTCCTTGGCTGTGAGTGGGGATGTTCGTTGACTGGTAAACAGAGATGAGGCCTCTCATCAGCCTGGCTGTGACCCTGGATGACTCTGCCAGCAAGCCAGCACTACCAAAGCTACAACAGAGTGGTGGTGGAGGAGATTAGCACTGAGGTGAAACAACTTACAAACAAACCGTCATAGACGAAAACTAATCCTGAATGGCTTTATAAGGTGTACAACATTTAGTTACCTGACTGCATGTTGATGTAGTAGATATGTGAGTGTGACTTAGAGACTTTTCATTCAGCTGCCCTTCTCCTGGCCTCAGTGAGGCCCTCTCTGCCCTTCACAAAGCTCCTTTGTGGAGCAGCGATAGTGGACTGCATACCACGGCTTTACTGTACATTCTTACAGAGGTACAGTATGTTAGAGCTATGCAGGGATGAAGCAGGGAATAAGGCAAGGAGCACACTATGATTCATGGGGAGACAGCATTACTGGAATAATTTCTCTCCCATTCCTGATGCTGAGCAGAGGCCTATATGACTGCATGTTTCCTTACTGATAAAACCGAAATCCATGACAACCTTGGTGTCTGCAAAGAGCCCACACTGGCTGATGGCAGAAGGCCTGGACAAACATAAGAGACAACTGTCACAAGAGATTTTCTGCTCTGGACAGAGGCCATAGTGCTGCTCTCTCCTTCTCTCTCTGACGCTGCAATGGATATTTATTCATATGCAGCATTTTCTATTACAGCACCGTAGTCTTCTGAAATGGTACCTAATTAAACACGTCAGGGGTTTTCACAGGCCCATAAAATGGCGCAAAGATTAACTAGGGTACAGACTAATCACAGCCTGTATATGGAAGACTAATACTACAGCAGGTTTTTTCATAATAAGTTGTACCTCGAGCAAGAGCTGTAGCTTATTCCTGCTGTCTGTTGACTGAAAGGTGCAACATCTTATGCCAACGGATTTAAGACTGGTAAAACCTCCACAAAGATTACATACTTTGCAAACTTAATCAACAAATGTTGCCACCCAGACAATAGAGACAATCAAGTCGCCATGGATACAGGTCTCAGTGTTCCTCCTCCTATACAACTCTGTAGTTTGACAATCAGTTTCTGAAATATCCAACAAACACATTCTCCCTCCATGGTTCCACCAACCTTTCCTCCATCCTGCCTCCACTAAAATAAATAGTCATTGCTTGTATTTTAGAATTGGAGCTACAAAATCTTTTGCTTCACTGGCACCAGCTAATGTCATAAACATAAAAGTGGAGATGACACCTTGTATTGGCTAGATCAGTGACTGATTGTTGGATATTGAAGACATAGTGAATCTGAATATAGGATCTGGCCAGAAAAAAGTTGGTTCCTGGTAAGAGCATGTCATCTGAGCATTCCTTGGAGAATGGGAGAGGAGAAAAAGTGTGTAACACTGAATGAGGGAAAACAGGTCAGCTACTGTAAAAGGCTAAATCAAACATGATAAAAACAACAATGGCAAAACTGTTAATGGCCTTTTCATGTTGTTGCAGTGTAAAAAATTGGCTTTCATCCAATCAGGATACTATTCAGATAAGTAAAAATCTCTGCTTCTAATTGAGAAGAGGGTTAAATGTTGAGAAAAAGGAAACCCAAGTAAACGTTCTGCTCTTTTAATCAAATGAATCATGCTGCTGAAACCAACATAGAGTGGATTCCAGGATTAAGTCAACGTTTTTTTTTGTCAGGTTTACATCTTCCACACCTCTCCGGCTCCATGGGTGAAGGTGTGGCGACATTTTCCCTGGGGTGCTGCAGACTCATCATGACAGACCTTATCAGCAGCTCTCCAGTCCTAGCCTCCTGTCATGTCCTCTGCATGCCCATGTGCACTCAAAGACACAGTCCAGACCCACCCCCTACCCCCTGACCTCACTCCATCATTCAGTCTCAGCTCACAAGGAGATGGAGGCTTACAGTTGTTCATGTGATATCAGTCAGAGTATTCTGTATGAGCCACAGAAAAATTGGAAACTTGGTGGAGCAAGATTTTCTGTTGATACAGAGACCTGGACCCCCACAGAGGATGAAGGTCTCTCTGTTAGACAGATTTCTATCATTATCTGTCTCATTTTATCACTCACATGCTAATGTGAGGACTAAGAGTCAAGAGCAGACAAGGAGAGGACCACAAGCTATACACGAGCCAGAGAAAAGGAGCAAGGTTACACCCACAGACAGGAAAAAAAAACAAAAATAAAACAGAAAACCTTTTTAGTGAATATAAGCAGTCAGTGCATGTGAAGGTTGCATGTTGGTCATACCAACACTCACGAGAAAAGAGCATGTTATACATTATCTTAAATTATCCAATTTATAGCCTTGGGAGTGTAAGACTTCCTGATCTCAATATATCCCGATCCCACAATGATGAAACAACAGAATAAATCACTGCAGTTAGCGCCTCAGGAAACAGGGGGCACTGAGTTTGAGTGGATTTATTTGCAATGACTCACCAACAGCAAGCAACAGTGTAGCACTTCTCATAAATTATGCCACTGGTTATCACCCTGATAAAACTACAAAAAAGAGGGATGTCTATTTCAAAAGTAAAAACATGTTTTTAATAATACATGAAAGTTCTGCGTTAATGGCTCACAGCAGAGCAGTTCAAAGTTCCATTCAGGGAGTATCGGAATACACTGCGCCTGCAGGCCCACCTCGAGGAGGAGATGTGCTGAGAGAAAATCCAACACCAAATCGCCACACTTGTCCACAGGCAATGCATTAGACACAGAGCAAGGTTGCACACCTTAGATTACCACACTGGTTTCGGTCGCATGAAAACTGCACCGCAGAACATATTTTGAGACCTGGAGGTAACCTCTGAAGAGCTAATGATACTGCTGTCTGTGGAATTATCAAAAAACTTCTGGACATCCTTATCAGTGAGATAAGACCTGCTAGCTTGATAATAAACAACACAAACACAGAGATGTGAACCGCTGGAGGAAAAACATCAGAAAACATTTGCTAATGTTTACTGTGCATATTGCGTTTGAATATCAGCTACATTGCTACATTCAGTGCATATCGTCTTGGTTCATGCAAGCACATTTGAATATGCAATCTGTAAATGCATGAACAAAGAGATTTTTAGATGATAGATACATTAATTAATTAATGTGTCATTAAAATATTTTAATGACACATTAATTAATGTATGTCTTAAGTGTGAGTTAACACTCATAAAAAGTCGATCCATTAAACGCCTATAATCACATGAATGAATAATGACTTCACTATGTATTAAGCCACAGGAGTTCATGATATAGTATGAATTAATTCATGCATTTGATCATAATGAGTCATGTTTTAACTATGCATCGATTAAGCATGCATTGTGAACCTTAATTACTAAATATTACCATAAGTGGGACATGTTTCCTGATCAATGACAGTCAAGAAAGGTTTCTCATTACTAAGAAGTAGAAATATCACGTCTCCTCTACTGCTGCTACATGGACAAACAGCCTGCTCGATGCTTACCTTTCCAGGAGCTTTGGTCTTGTTGTTGTTGTTGTGGGAGGCCAGATTGACGTCTTCATGGACGCGGTCCAGCAGCCACAGGAGGAACTCCAGGGCATCATGTTGGGAATTACCACGGAACTGTGATCCATACTTGGACACTATGGTCTGGAGAAGGGAGGGAATTCGCATGATGAAATTGCAATTTTTCTACAGCTAAATAATAGTTTTAGGTGTAGAGAAACCTTTTGAAATCCACAAATATATTTATCCTATCCACATAATCCCGATTTTACTTCAATGAAAAACAAAAGCCGTCGTGGGCACCTGGAGAAGCAATATGAATTCTCTCACACTAGATGTGAATCTCAAGCACTATTTGTTTACTGGATTTCACAGCTTGGGTGTGTTCGTTGGTACAACTGAGGCTCCTGAATGGGCAGCTCTTCCCTGATCAGAGGAATCCTAGAATTGCAAATTTGCACTAACCAAAAATTGCCTCCCCCTTTACTTCTCAAGAATTGCTATTTTAGGTGTGAATAACATTCTTCTTAAAAGTAGGTTGAAGACTACTTAAGCTCACACACTGTATAATATGACTTCAGATGTGAATGGCACCCAACTCAATTAGGCAGGAATTAACAGTATGAACCGCAGCTGGCAGCCTGGAGAAGCACAGGCAGTGATGAGAGATTATAGCAGAGGGAACAGCCAACTGTAATCATTGCTTCATAATTCCACTAATATGAGATATGCCTTTTATAGCTATTAAACCATAACGTGATGTAGGATGTCTAATGACGGTGTCAGAGGCCTGTCACTGGAGAGTTGCTAGTTCAGTCCCAAAAAGAAAACACACTGTCTGGTCCTTTAAGAGCCAGCACTTAAAGGTGCAGTGTGTAAAATTTAGTGGCATCAGGAGGAACAGACTTGGCAGAAATGGAATATAATATAAGTATGTTTTACTTAGTGTATAATCCCAAGAAAATAAGAATGAGACTTTTATCTACATAGAGAGCTAGTCCTCCCACGGAGCCCGCCATGTTGCACTGCCATGTTTCTATAGTAGCCCAGGACAGACAAACCAAACACTGGCTCTAGAGAGGGCCTTTCACATTATTTGCGGCCACTGTAGGTTCTCCTACATGCTTGGAAGGGGAGGGGTATCCAGTTAGCTGCAATCTGCAACCTCACTGCTAGATGTCACTAAATCCTACACACTGGTCCTTTAAGTGTCCTTGAGTAAAGCATGTAACTGAATGTTACAATGCAGCTGCACAGCGTAATTGCGTGTAGTTCTCTGAATGACAAGGAAAGAGCAGACCTTTAAAAAAAAGTATACTCAAGTCAACTTTCCCTTCAAATTATTTAATAAAAGATAGCTGTTTGGTATGACCAGATTGATAACTGACTAGACGTGGAGCCAGGAATGCATTTCAAAGTAGTTACTGAGATGTAGTTACCGACAAGAGCAAAAAGTGAACATAAAAATTCATAAACAGAGAAAAACTGCTGGCGGAGTCTTGGCAGAGCGATAAAGTTCTCTAATCTTCTCTTCTGATCTTGTCTTGAAAGTGAAAGTGAAGCTTCCTTTATCTCATAGATCTCAAAGTTTAAAATATATGAGTGTTGTCATGTGAAACAGGATTCTTACAATCATTTAAAGAATAAGATTGTAACAAAATATGAAATGTTAACCAATAGAAAGCTACTGTTTTTAGCCGATAAAACTGGACAGCTATGCGTCTTTGTTGAGCAACAATGTTATTACATAAAGAGCATGTCAAAACAGCAGATAGGCATCAACGTATTAAAACTGCATTTTTCAGCGAATGTTCACTGCACTCTAAACGTTGCTCATATGGGTGACACACCTCTGATTGTGGGAGGTCTTATGTTTGCCTTGAATTTCAGAATAAGATATTTACAAACTTAATCATGTGTAATCTCTAAATGTCGTGGCTAACACCATATACTGTATAATATGGCCTCTTCATTGTCAAATTTAAGAACTATCACACTTAACATTACAAATGTTTTTAAAGAAGACTGATTAGAAAACATTCAATGTAGTACAGCAGATCTTTTTAAAATCGACGCTCTTTAAACATTCAGGGATACTTTGCATAAATGCTATGATATTAACCATGGGAGCCATGGACATGTACTAACCTAAAGCTGTTGTGCAGCTAGTCATTACAGCAAAGTAATAACAGTAATTACCATCAGCCTTTTGAAGGTGGCAATTGTCTCAGTGATATAATTGAGGTTGTGGAAAAGGTTGTATGTTTTTTATTGCTTTCTGGCAGATTGGCCACTGGCCAGTTGGCAACGTGTGTGTTTTTTTCTGGTAAATATTCACTCAACCATCTAACTAAAAGAGATCTATCCTCTACATCAGTAGTTCCCACTCTTTTTCTCAGACAAACTCCCACAGCCCAATTAACTCAAGTGCATCATCAGCACTCATCATGCTCCAAAAGTGTTCATTTGAATTGATTTTAAACTGGATGTTTTTAACATTATATTATGATGTTCTTAACTATATAAAGGTGGATATTGTAGTACATTTCTTTCACACAATTTAACTGTCAGTGTTAAGGCTCGTTTGGTCAAGTTTGCATTTGTAGGCTACTACTAATGGTAAAAGCGAGACATTTCAACCACTTCTCCATTACTTTTATCTAACTATCTCAACTGTTTATTAATTACTTTTAGCTAACTATCTCAACCATTACTTTTAACTATCAACCATTCATCCATTACTTTTAGTTAACTATTCCAATCATTTATCCATTACTTTTAACTATGTTAACTCCATTACCTTTAGCTTACTATTTCAACCATCTATCCATTACTTTTGGTTGCAATTTCAATGATTTATCCAATACTTTTAATGCTAGCTAACTTTTTAAATTATTTATGAATTACTTATAACTATCTTTTTTAAACCGTTTATTCATTACTTTTAGCTAGCTTACTATTTAGACTTTTCTGCTAGCTTGCTAACTATTTTTCAGATACTCTCAATTACAAGTAACCCTGGTTGGGAATCACTGATCTGCACCTGCATCCTTATTTACTGTAACCAGCAACATAGATAATCATTCAAAATCAACATGGAGACTACAAACATTGACACATACCTGCAAGCAAAGCCCACTTTCACCAAGATGAGGTCATCACAACATATATTTAGCTTCCTAAATAGACCCATAAATATTCACCGAGGGGATGACCACATTCCTGTTCAGTCATCTTGCCTGCTTACCCTTACTCCCTTCTTTCCTACGCCTCTCATGTTATGGAAACTGATAAATTGTCTGTTGAGTAACTGTTTGAGTTTCGGCCCTGTCCCTGTCCAGGCCCCTCTGTGCAAACACACCATCCTGCCAGGGGGGATTCAGAAAATGCAGGAGAACTGTCCAGATCAAAAGCCCACATCTGCTTCCAGAGCAGGTTGAAGAAACTCAACCCTTCAACTGTAAGGCTGGGATCACACTACAGGAGTTTTGGGCTGATTTATCCTCGATTCACCCCTCCTGACATTTAGAGGAGAAATCTGGTCTGGGAACTTGGTAGGTACCGATGTTCAGCCCAGATTATCTGGTAATGTGCTTGCAGATTCATTGGGGCCGCCCCAATAATTTCAAACATGTTTGATATTTAGGATTTAAAATTTGGATGATTACGTCACTACTTTCTGAGCAGGACCACAATAGCCAATGAGAGAGACAAGTCTACAAGGAGACGGAAGTAAATGAGAAGACTTTTATAATGGCGACCGTGAAGAAACAACAACAAGCTGTTATACGGGTGCTTTGGACAGGTGAGATGGAGGATAGACTTGCCGATATGAGGCGAGAACACGACTGCCTATATAACATGTCTTCTAAGACATATCATAACCATATGGAAAAAGAGAAGAGCTTGACTAAAGCAACTTGTTGCACTATATCAGTCTCCATCTGCTTCCCCATGAGATCATGTGAGGTGGTGCATTGCTCCTTCTCGCACGATAATCTCAATACCATCATGTAGTGTGCGATATGCCATTATTTTCAAATCCTGTAGAATGTGCATATTTGAGATTAGAGTGGAGAACATCTATGAAGTGTGCGTGATGCTACCCGATTTCAAAATCGGCTAGGATTTTAAAACTTGCGTAGTCTAAGCCCGGTTTAATGCCAGAGACACGTCTGGACACATCGACATTATCAGATATCACAAAGCAGCATTACGATACTTAAGTGAACATTAAGAAAAGCTGCTTTCCTCCTTTCGCCTCTCTTGTCCTGCAGGCCAGGTGGTACTGGTATGTGGCAGAGCGCCAGGCATTCAGCAGGACGTTTTTAGTGTGTTTTTCGCTCCTGACCGGGACTCTGCAGACAACTGACCAGTGAGGAGCCCACTCCTGATTTATTAACTTTGGAACCTTTTCTTTTGATCAGATGAGGATATATCTACATTCACAGGTGTGGTGTACATGAACAGCATTATTCATTTAAACTAAAAAGTGCAGCATGGTGTACATCCTGTTGAAAGGGTAATTGTCAAAAAAAAGAATCCCTTTCAACACCTACCCTTTTATCATATCTTATCAAAATTCATGTGATGGGAAGATGGGTACTATTGGTAGTCCTTTTAAGTGCTTTCAATATGGATGTTTTAGCTGCACCTAACCAGTGCCCTTATGGCAATACACCTGACTTACAGAAGCCTGCAATAAGTGATAATAAACGTACGAAAACACTTGATTGATTTATCCATTTAAATAAAGACTAATCCTTTTTGGAGGATTGTTTATAAATGCTTTGTGCTGTCTGGACTTCCTGCAACTGGGAGTTAATTTTGCCTCTCAGCCACAAGCCTGAGAGCTATCTGATTATTTTATAATGCCTCCCTCCAGGCAGCCATGGTATTACTCAACAGGCAATTTCAGAAGGCCTAAGCTGCATGAACTCTGGGCCTCCTATGGTCTCAAACCACAGCCAAGAGGCAGGGCAGTGTGTGTGTGGGTCTGTGTGTGTGTGTGTGTGTGTGTGTGTGTGTGTGTGTGTGTGTGTGCTCCAACACAGGAAGCATCACATACAAGAGGGAGTTGTTTTCTTTGAATCTGTCTTTTAATCTTGGCAAGATGTTTCCATGCTGTTCCCTGATTGTTGTCCCAAAAATGTCTGATCAGATTCCCATGAGATAAGAGGGAAATGAAAGTGTGGAATTGGGGATTTATTGGCAGCAGGAATTCTGGCTGAGGGAATTTATTTTAACAGGGGTAGCAGAGTTTATCGAAGAGCACAACAGATGGGAAAATGTTAAAATTGATTCTCTGTGTCAGTGACTGTTGATGCTGCAAAACTGCAAAACACTTCACTGGCTCTCAGGTAAACCTTTGATTTACATGAGAGCACCCTTACATCTACACAGTAGGGGTCAAGACACTCCAGTAGTCATACTTATACCCTTTTCTTACAGAGTAATTAGCATTTCCAAGAATAGATCCATTGTGGGGTGTCTTTATTCGCTGCACCATATTATCTACTTCTTGCCTTGAACTATGGCTCAGAGAAATCCAGAGCAAAGAGCTGCAGGCAGATAAAGTATGGTTGCTTTTTCCCCCCTTCTATCTTCAGCGTGGGCAGAGGAGGAAAGCCTGAGGGTCTCCTGATAGTCACAGCTCCTGATTCTCAGGGGAAGGGAGATCTTAAGTGGAGAGTGCTCCAGTAAAACATCTCCAACATAATTTAAATCACAACAGCAGCTACAATAATTTCCCTTTTATTTATCGCTCAAGTTTTTAGTGTTGTAACGCAGGTGTGTTCTAGTGGAAAAACTCTTAACACAGCACTTGACCCTGGTGCTCAGACTCCGGTGACACCGAGCAGCAGCCTCATTATCACCTGGCAGGAAAACACTGAAGTCACAAGGCTGTACGCTTGTTTTTGCCTGTGGTAAGAGAATGGTTGCTGTACTGTTGGCAATTATAACAAATGATGTAACACTCATGACACTTCCTTTTGTCTGAGCATTACATTCAGGCTACTCCCTGCACTTCATAGTGGTTATTATGGCATACTGCTGTCTGCATAACATGTGATTATGTTTGACTTGACACTCTGCACTTGAGCATTAACTGTTCTTATTACCAAAGAACTAATACAGTAAGAGTAGACGTTGATAAGGTCAGGTTCAAAATCTTAAAACGACAGTCAGGTGTCCATATGAACACTGACAGAGGTTTTCCTCACTGTAATCATTCCTCAGGTTCACACGGGCTATTAAAATTATTTAAATGTGGACCCAAAATCCACAGTGTGTCCACAGTCATTTTGTGCAAAAATACGTTTAAAAGTTTATCTGAAGCTTATATGAGGCTTCAGCAGTCTGAGTTAGTCATATCAAGTGGATATCTGCCACATTTACAGTCTTTTTAACATCAAATTCCCTGTTTGTGTGTCTTCGGACAGTGTTTCCCTGTTGAACTGGGGTGGAAGTGTAGTAACAAAAAGAGGGACTTTGGCTCTAAAAAGACTGTAACACTGAAAGATATTGCTTGATTTGGATGACTGAAGCTTCATATTAGTTTCAGATAAACTTTTAAATACATTTTTGCACAGAAGGAGGTTTGTGAATTTTGGCCCCCATCACTTTCATTGTAAGTGCATCATGAAGGGATCCTCTAGGCCTAATGGTCAGTATGAACAGGAGGAATGATTACAGCAAGAAAAACATGTTTCAATGTTCATTTGGGTACCTGACTATTGTTTTAAGACAGACTTGAAAAATTGTGAACCTGTCCTTTAATTGCCCTAATCTTTCACTGAACCTACCCTATTCTCTGATGTGCAGTCATACTGAGCTCATATCCACCTGTGGTCTGTGTTTTGGGGACTTTGAGTGAATTCTGCGTACCTTGAAGTCCACAGACAGCTGCGGTGTGTACTCCAGAGTCCACAGAGCCCTGACAAGTGATGCCAACTTCTCCGTCACTTCTCCCTTGGCAAGCCTCGTCTCATCACTTTTCACCAGCCCGTTTATTCTGGTCTCACTCAGGTCCAGCTTGTACCGCTCCAGCCCCAGGTACTCTGCGAGCAGATCGGTGTTGCTCAAACACTGGACCACGGCGTTCATAAAACACGTGTTCCCGTGGTTTTTCAGCCCCAGAACACCTGGGACTTTGTCTCCGTATTGGTAAAGTAGTTTCTCTCTGCCGGTGCACAGAGATGAAGACGTGCTCTGAGTGTTTTTCACCATCCGATCCCACGCCACCTGTACATCCTCTTTGATAATTCCTGAGCTGGCGCTGAGGGTGCAAGGTGCGCCATTCCGAAACCCCCCGTCGTCGTCCTCCGCGTCCTGCGCGTCAGCGTCTCCAAAGTGGGTGAAAGTGCCCAAAGTTTTGATGATTTTGTTCATAAAACTCCCTACAGACTTTAACGATTTCTTTCGGAAAAGCTTCCCAGATTTCGGCTTCTTCTCTTTGCGCTTCTCCTCCTTCAATGTCGGCATTTCCTCCTTGACTCTGCTCTGTCTTTCCATGACAGCTCCTCTACTCCCTCGCTTGTCTATTCTGAGACTGATAATTGTGTAAATTCCGATGCCGGTGTGCCACTTCTCCGCCAGTGTCCCCTGTCCGGATAGCAGAGGGAAAAGCGCCCAGAGGTGACACCATCGCGGAGCCAGGAGGCACAACGGCACACTGTTATTCCACCCTGCGCTGACAGCAAACCTTCCTCATCCATCCCAGCACTTACTGAAGGCGTTCATTATCACTCCGACACCGCTGTGACAGGCAGCATCTCGTCATGCCCGGCACCACACGAGCCGCTCCGCCGTCCAGCTGCAGCACTGCGCGCTCCCCTCCCATCGCTCCCAAGTTCGCCTGGAAAAGGCTTGTGATTGTGTGGCTGCCTCCTCCCACATTCTAGCACATGTGGGAGATAAGAGAGCAGGGTACAGTCTGGATCCATGTTGTTGGCACTGACAACTTTCCACAAATCAGTAGGATAAATTAGGCCTGTATAAACTCAATATGTATATCACATTTTAGCTCATAAATAGGCCAAAAGTTTGATGCTGGTTACTTTATGATGAAAATCAAAAACGTACAAAGCTCATGTTTCATTTATAATCTTTAATAGCCTATAATTAGACTTATATTTGACTACATAAAATGATTTTCTTTTTGAAAGGCTGTGCTCGCATCTTTCATCAATGCCTCTTTCATGGGGGAATCCCTTTACCCTCTGGTACCTTCAGAAAATCTCAAAATCTGCTATGATATTTTTTGACAGAAGTGATTTCCCACTGTGAAGAGACATCAGCTACCAGGGGTTTTCATGTCAAAGAATTCTGTCAGTCACTTTTCTGCTCTATGGGCAGTGTCAATTTTGATCACTTCAGAATAAAAAAAACGGCAAGCGAGCATTTCTTGTGTGAATATGTGTGTGTGACCCCAGCAGCCTACAAAGGAAATTCATTAACTAAGCCTTGGAGGGCATTTCACACAGGTTACAGTGTCCTGGCTTATTACCTTCATTCCAAGGCCATGAAGTATGCAAGGGCGGCTCTGCTTATCTCATTTGCTCACCACACAGATATGTTTATTCACACAAGGTTTTCTTGCTAACACTAAAAACTGCAGATTTATTGCAATGGTGAGCAAAAGCATTACGACTGACTCTCCCCCTCACTGCTAATGCAACCTGAAGAGTGAGCCAAGAAGAGCCTCCTACTCTGCTTCTCCTCAGAGTGCTGCTTGTGATTGTGTGGAGGACCTGTTGTTGTTGTTGCTGTTGTTGTTGTTGGGAAGCAGCAGGCTGAATTTCAAGAGAGAATAAACTCAAGTGTAACTCAAATAGCCTAGAAGAACTCACTGCACTCACAACTTCCAACAATACTCTTTTCCCAACACTCTGATGTCACCAAAAAGAAGCAAATAACAATCTTTTCTCTTGCACGCAATGAGCCAAACATGTAACCTGTGCATGTGAACCAACACTGCAGAGGTAAAGTGTACTGACCTCTCTGACACAATCACCGCAGACCAAATGCAAGGCTGCAAGGGGAGCTAGTGGTCCTCCCCTGACATATTATGTCAACTCTTTGAATTCCTCACCTGCCTATAGGAGCAAGAAAGTGTGATAAAAAACTGCCAAAAAGCCACAGATTGGAGTATTTCCATCCTTCTACTCCAAAAGACTAGCATTGATGAAGCATACAATTTTTAAACTTTTGCAGTAATGACCCAGGGGCACCTCTGAGCTGCTGTCATCTATCATACAGTGCTGTGCATGTTTGAGAGTCTGTGGCTGAGCAACAATCACCTCGGTGTTTGGCAGTTGTCTCCTTGTTACGGCCTCCTCTCTCGATTGTTATTTTTAGAACGATTCTTTAAAAGGCAGGTGCTTTTTAATTTCTCTCTTGCAAAGTTGATTTCTCGCATTGCTAAGACTGAAATCTAAATCCATATAATGTGTTCTTCCCTCTCTATGAAAAGGGAAGATGATGCATAGTAAAGAAATGCAGTTAAGTGGATTTGTTTTTCCCTCTCCATGTTTATGTGGCCTATATTTTATTGTCTTTGATGTGCTTCTCATACAAAGTGCAGTCCTTTGAACATTAATGTCTCAAATCTCAAAGTTAAGATAATACAAATTAAAGAGGCAGCAAGGTGTGTTTCATTCAGAGTGCTGCAGAACAGTTCTGGTTCAAGTTTTATTATTATTATCATGATCATTATTATTATTATATATACACACACGATTAGATCACTTTTGCTGCCTAATAGTTAAGTAACATTATGCCTATAAAAGGAGAGAGAGGTAATTTGCCCGTGACGCTCTTCCCTGCAAAGAAGGAAATGTCATCCCCAAAAATGAAGCAGGCAACAGAGACCATCTGGTCGCCTGAGTCATATATGCCATCCGCTCCGGGAACAAACACTCCCTTAGCTGAAAGAACAATGCGCTATCACTGTGAGCCCTGCCGTGGCTGCCTTTCTTCAGTAAAATATGACCAGAGGCAAGAATGTACACTGTGCACATCACATTGTTTTGTAGGTTTTGTAGTAAAGCAGAATGAAAGTTTAGGCATTTTTTTTCCTGATTTTTAAAGATAGTGAATGTTTTTCACACGTCTCTGTAGAGCTGCAATGTTGATTAATCGATCCTCGGGCAATTAATTTCCAACTATTTTCATAAAAGAATAATCATTTTAGTCATTTATTTAAGCAGAAGTGCCAAAAAAAATAGCTGGTTTCAGCTTCTCACATGTGATGATTTAATGTTTTTGTTAGTCATACATGATAGTGTACTGAATATCTTTTGGTTTTGGACTGTTTGTTGGACAAAACAAGACATTTAACAGATGGATAGATTAATTGAGAAAATAATTGGCTGATTAATCCATAATGACAGTAATAATTGCAGCCTTAGCTCTCTGCTTCCTACACTAATGACATACATTTGTGAGGTGTTGTGGACAGTGCTGATCAGTGTTATCCAGCTCCATCTGACTCCTCACAAAATGCCTACATAGACAGACAGAGTGAGGAAACAGCATGCCCCAGGAGAGAAATCAATACTGCTTTGTGTATTTTTACAGCCCTGACTAAATGCGTTGTTCTACAAAAGTTTCCCAAGGTCTAACAACACGATCGCCTTCATTAGAACTAAATTGATTTAACCGTTCCTGTGATGTGACTTTGTTTCAGCAGAAAAGAAACAGAAGGGGTTGAGTGGGCGAGTTCTGGCTTCCACCGGGTCCCAGATTATGCAGGCCCCATCTGAGCTGGCAATAACACATTCCTTGTCAATGCCTTTAATTTTAATGCAGTTGGCAGAGGCCTTATGCTTTCTCATGGACTCCAGGAGCTTTTGAGTGCTGGGCAGGATCTCCCACACACGAGCAAAAACGCACACGCACCTGGACAGAGAATAGACGGCCACCGGCTCAACAGCACACACGAGGCAACTGACACAGCAAGTCTCTCCTGAGACTTTGGAGCCAAGGCTACAGTTCTATTTCTATTCATGCCCTATTTCATCCACAACCAGTCCTATTTTCATACTATCTGAACTGTTATCAGTTACAGCAGGAGACCCAAACATGCAGAAAGGAACCCAACCAGTGCACATTTACCACCACTACAACAGAAATGCATTTTATTCCTGTCACACAGGCCTGCAGTCTAATCATGAATATTAATTTTTTTTTGTGTTAAAATCCCCAAGTAGGTTTATCTCTCCTCTCCTCCCTCATTATTCTCTTGCTATCTCAGGTGGTGGCAACAGCTGTCAATCTCAAACTGGAAGCATGCTCTGTGCTGTTCCAGCAGTAAACACATGAATTTACCATTATTCTTGGCTGCAAAAAAGACAGGTGCTGGCTGTTTGTGTGTGCATTTAAATAGATAGAGAATTTTTTGTTTTGAGGAAGTTGTTGTAATTATTAACATGATCTACAAAGAATTATAACATGGACCAGTATCTGCACAGTGAATGAAGAACTGAAGGATGAACTGCAAAAAGTCAGATGAAGAGAATCATGCTCTTATTGGACTGAAAGCTGTCAGTCATTAATGTTTCCATTCGTCAAAAAAATGCACTGTTTAATACAAAAACCCCATCAATTACAGCTTAGTTTAGGAAAACTGGCTTTTCTAAATTTAAAGAATACACATATACTGTCATAAATAGAAAACATACAGTACTACAGCAGACAAGCTGCAACTTCAAATGAATTGTATTATAGCTCCCTCTACTGGTTAGTTTTAAATTTGACATTATATCCACTATGTCTGTTTTATAGGAAACAGCGAGATGGGACAAAACAACAAATTCATATTTAATAGATTGTGGTGATATTGATGATCACACTGACAACAAGTCGATACTTACAGTTACAGGACAGTCACAGTATATGAGCATCTCTCACAAACGACAGCACACATTGTTCTGGCTGGTACTTTAACCATGCACTTGCTCCTGCACCTGAGCTGTCCCTACAAAAAATACAATTCACACTGTCTGTAACAGCCACAAAATGCAAACTACATTCTATATATCTAGTGTACTGATTTCATAAGCACAGCAACGTTGTTGTGTTGTTGTCCCGGGACAACCTTTCTCAGCTCAGAGATTATTCAGGAAAGAGGATTTCATTTTCTATTAATACCATACATACTGCTCATACAGATAGACTGTTATTCTGCTGCTCAGTATTGGTTGGAATTCACAATCATGTTGCCCCCCTGATCACAGTCAGCCAGTGGTGTCAAATCAGGATTTTCCACTTTCCATGCAGAGCTTTCCATTCCTCCTTCAACACTTTACAGGTCAGTGGCCTTATAAACATACATAAAATCAACACTGGAGTGTCTTCAGAACAATACTTTAAGAGTCCCTTAGCAGCTCAACCAAAGCCTGGTGTTGAATTCCATTAAAAAAATGATTGGATGATGATGATAGCTGATCTGATGCACACCGTCCAAGTTGGCTGAACTTGACCTAATCTGCTAGGATGAAAGGGAGGTAATCCAAACACATCTCACTGCCATAGGTGCTTCCAGAAAGTATTGTTTTCACTGTCCCTCACATAAAATTTTAGTAAGAAAACATCAAGCTTGAATAGCATGTTCATATTACCAGTGGCTTAGCATACTGGAAGTCTTTTTTGAGACTTCATATAGCACTTCAATTCCAGGATAGTGAGCCTCTTGCAACCCAGAAAACATAACTATTGGTCTGATCAGCGAGTCAGCATCTGCCTTTGTATGTGTATGTACTCTATAAAGAAACTATATTAATTCTTTTGGTGCATTTGTGAACTTACAGCTGCAGGGTAACAACCTCTTACATTCACTTTCGGTTGACAAGAAAGCCATTAAGCTCCACTGGTCATTTTCCAGTCTAAGTTTGTATAAAATGATATATAAATATGCAGTATCAGTTTGGCCACATTTTCACATTCACTTGAATGAGAAAGTGTGTCCAAACTTTTGACTGGCACTGCATATATATATATACTGTATATATAAAGATATTTCTCACATTACATGATCCCTGCATCTAGTTCATCAGATACAGCCTCAGGGATGCAGTGTGAACTCGTTAGACAAGCTGGCTTTCAGCTGGGAAGGATTCTGTCTGGAAATAATGCAAACCAGCATGATAGTTTTAGCTGACTGTTATACAGGCTATGTTCTTTTTTTAGTAACTTCATGGCATGTTAATGAATGTTTGGCTTTGAATATTCAATAGCTTTAAGTGATTTATGTTAATGCCGTACTAATATGAACAATTTCGACTTGCAGGAGTCTATTTCACCTCAAAAACAATGCTTTCATTTGCAATACAAAGTCTTCTTTCATCTTTCATCTGACATCATCTCTAATGAAATAAACTAAAGCAGTGGCTCCCAAACCGCAGGTTTTAGCCTCTTAAGGGACTACACAAGATAAATCTGAGGGGTCGCAAAACAATTAACATGATGAGAGAGCAGAAAAAAAAAAAATGCACATTTTTCTTTCAGACATTTATTTGTTTTTTCTTGTGTGAACTGGGGGGGTGGGAATGTCACAACCATAGATATTACACAACTAGATATGTTTTGAAGCTATAACCAACTATTGTAGGTTGTTGTAAAGCTATGTTGTGGGAGAAAAGAAACGTCAACACTGGTTTGTCGGCTGCCAGTCTGACATAATTTTTAAAGCCACTAAAAAGCAAAAAAACAATGTATCTATTTTACTTGAAATTAGCACAGATACTGTAGACATTTGTATGTGTATGTACGATAATATTTTTCTAACTGGTCAGCGTTCCCGTTTCAGCACTAATTGAACATCAGTACCTGTTTTTAATTAGCCCAATTTGACGCACCCTAAACCCAATGCTGCCATTAGTAGCTTATATAAGACTAAAACCTCTTTGTCATTAGCCATTTTTCACAAAAGACATTTTCTCATGTCACTAAATGAAGAGCACAGGTGTAAATAATAAAATTAATGATGCTGAATTCAATTTAGCTGCTGTATTTTCAGGGTCCTGGTGTTGTGCGTACTGGTTAACTGTCACACTGTCATGACTGCCTGGAACAGAGCCATTGCTAATGTTATTAGTAACACCTGTGCTTTTCCTTCTATGACTACTGTGACAAATGTGAAGCCCGTTCTTTTTGCAAATACAATGTTTAAATCTTATCTCTGAAATCTTGTTATATTAATTCACATATATATCCCTACATGTACTGTATATGTATATGCTTGAAAATGTGTTTGTCTGTGTACATTAGTTGTGATAAACTGGCGACCTGTCGAAGGTGTATACATTCTCAGATATACATCATGTGATGTGAATGAACCATGATGTGATGTGAATATAGATAGTATGGTGGAGTGGTTTACAGAATGGGCTTTCAATAGGCCTAGAAGTCACCACACACAGAGATCCTATCATATGATTAGGATAATATTACATTTTGGATTCTAAACAGAGAGAAAGTCATTGTCTTAATGGCTCAGGTGTTTATGTATAATATCATGATACACATGGCTGATCCATTGCCTGCACTCTCTACATCGACCAGGTCAGCTGTGTGTTACAGTGTGTTAAAATTCACTTTCTATAGTGAATGAATAAATGGAAGTTCTAAATTGAATTTACTGAAAATTGCAATATAAAAAGACTGATGCAACTTGCAATAGACATCAAATGACTTGCAGGGGAATGTTTATAAAAAGAAACAATTGGACACATTCAAGTTTTGATTGTTTATCATGTAGTTTATACTGATTTAAACTGACAACACAAAACCCAAAGAAAATTTCCATCTTCATTCCAGA
This sequence comes from Thunnus thynnus, assembly GCF_963924715.1. Taxonomy (NCBI): domain Eukaryota; kingdom Metazoa; phylum Chordata; class Actinopteri; order Scombriformes; family Scombridae; genus Thunnus; species Thunnus thynnus. The sequence continues at coordinate 23,076,224 of NC_089533.1, forward strand.
ACAAAAAAAATCACAATAAAGTGACATTTGACACAATAAAAGTCAGCTGATGGCTTTGCGGTACATTTCAATAGAAAACAGGCCATCTATTTGTTCCTTTGTGTTTTGCATAATGTGTCGTGAATCAGTGCCCCTTGACACCTCAACAAAAGTGAGGTTCATGCCAGAGCAGGCGCTGTTCAGAGCTGCTCAGCACAAAGGTCTTTATTGGGGTCACATTCAGCTTGGCAGACCACCCAGTTGTGTGGGTGGAGACACATTCATGACCGTGTACCCCAAGCTTTGCTGTGATGACAAATGAGGAAAAAATAGTCATAATTCTCTCTTAGACATAAACGACCTGTGGCACCTTGGATGAAAGAGTCTTCAGTTACACTCTGTGGCCGACCTCCAGGGTGGCATCTTTGCAGGGTGAATTATGACAAACATGAAAGGCACAAAACCACAATTCAAAATGCCCTTTAGAGCCCCATCTATGCAACATTAATCTTTGAGTAGGACGCATGACCAAAAAACACTGTCCCCTTTTATTCACATCAATTCAAGAGTACGCTGCTTCCACCCAGAGATTCAAAGCACTTCTGCCCTGCAGAGGGCAGCATTTAGAAGAGAATGATGGTAGAATATTACCACTCATGGAAACTTTGCTGCAAACGTTAAAGGGGGCTCAGTAAAGGATCCATGAGTGAAAAACACAGAGGTGGCCCAGAATCATTATGTGGTATGCTTTGGTACAGCTGATCCTCTAATTATAAATGACATCAGTTAAATTATTGTAATTTGTGCGTCAGTCCACCACAGTTGTTGTCTTGAATTGCAGGATGTTTCATTGACCACTGAGTCTCATTCTTCTTCGTTGAGGAGAAAATATGACAGCCACAATGCAAGAACCCTCTCACTTTAGTGTATTGTTGGGAAGTTGAGTTTCATTAAAACCTGAAAGTCCAAAACAAGTTTTATTAAACAACATTTGTGTTGACAACTTAGTAATTTGATAAAAAACTCTTATCCTCCCTCTGCTCCTCATGAGAAACTCATAACCTGCACCTATTGGATCTACCTTTTTTCTCCTTTTTTAAAAGTCTGTATGAGAACAATGAGAAGGCTTAAAGACACAGTGTGGGGTCTCTCTGAACAGCAACGATATTATTCACGCTTGAATTATCTAAGCTTTCCTCTCCTCTAATACTCCTGTTCAAAACCAATTTGAGAAACAGCATGCTAATTGAATATTAGTTTGTAAAAAGACAGAGGACACCCCATTATAAACAGTGGTATCCCCATGTTTAGGCCTCTCACTTTTCTAAACTCTACTGATCTGTGGGCGGCCTGGCAGCACTTCAGTGTGGCCGTGCCCTTTAGATGTGCCTGATTGGCTCAGCCGGTCTTAGCACAAGGATAATTGGATAAGCTTCTAATCTTCACACCATCGCCTCACAGCTGGATCCTACATGAAGGATTAACTAGATATCCCCGGGTAAAGCAGTTTGTTGAATGCAGTTAAACATCTATCATAGGTTTTCTTAATGGGCAATATCTTTTAAACACTGCTTATAACCAGCAGGTGACTCATAGAAGGTTTTATTTGTAGCATTGCCATTTTGTAAAAGATATTGGGAGATGTGATGGGAGATTAAAAATGCAGACATGACTTCCCAAAATCTGTGTTTTCAGACAGTATTTCTTTGGATTTTTCTCCCCTTTTGCATTAAAGTATTTGATGTTATTGTGGCAGGATATAAAGCAGATACTGTATGTGTTGAAGACTGTGGTATGCGCTTGGATCGCCTCTGTTTACAAAGAATTTCACATGATGTAGTAGCAGCGCAGATGTTTTTGCAAAACCACAAAATAAGCTCTTCTTCATTTCCCCTCACTGGCTGAGCTCTGCTTTGAGATGAACATTCGCCTGCCATCACTGACAAAACACAGAGATGTTTATGCAGTAAAATTCATGCATGTAAAACACTGTGATCCATAACTGTGATTGTGTCTGTGGTGTGTTCTCAGACGGTCTTGTTATTATTACATGCTGCATGTTTCTACTCCCCAAATATTCTGTTCGTCAAAACTACAGATGTATTTTTAAGTTGAAAACTATGTACAATATACAGTGCATTAATCAATTCATGTGATATTTAGAATGTATAAAATGTAATATAACATAGCATGTATACTGACCACACATCCCATGCAAATCAATCCATCCCAAAACAATAAGACTAGGTGGCCCTAGTGAGCGAGATAGCTGGGTTATCATCTGGTATGTGCACCTCAAAATGTTAGACTGGCAATGTGTTAAACCGAAGTCAATGGTGCAACCCAAAACAATGTCTCAAGGGTTTCTTAGGGGTAAGTGGAGATGCAGATCTGTATTTAGGAGCTCTGTGCTGTACCCTTCACCCTCCAACTAAGGATATCCTAGTGCAGCATCGACAATATGGAAGGGTGGAGGCTCTTAACAGTTTGTTCCATGTCACCCATGTGTAGGAGATGTCCTTGTGAATGTGTGTGTTTGTGCAGTGGTGAAGTCCACTTTAAGCAAGTCCAAGTAAATTTCATCAAATCTAAAGATGGGTGAGACCGAGTTACAGCAAGGACAAAGTGAAGACCTGTTGAAGACTGACACCAAACCAGGAACTACATAGTCTATGTGTGCTTCCAAAAACAATAAAACTAGCAATAGCAGGGCTATTGTCTGGTATGTGTGCCTCCAAATACTAGACTGACAATGTGTAAAATATCTGAGTTAGTCTGTGGTGCAGCCCAAAATGTCTCAAGGATTTCTCTGGGGTAAATAGATGCAGATCTGTCTTCAGGAGTTCTGAGCTGTATCCCTAAACAGGTGAAGGGAGAAAAAGGAGAAAAACATTTTTAGTCATGCTGCTAACACCATGGCTCCATGGATGGCAATGCTGGTTGGGCGATCAGCCATCTGGTTCAGACTCAAATATCTCAGAAACTATTGGATGGATTGCTGTGGCTTATTTTACAGACATCTATGTTCCCTATAGGATGAATCTGACTTTGGGGATCCCCTTAGTTTTCCTTTAGAGCCACCATCAGGTTAAAATGTGTGGTTTTGAGTGAAATGTTTCTACAACTGTTTGATGGATTGCCATGACATTTGCTTCAAACCATAATGTCTCCTCAGGATAAACAGTTGTAACTTTGGTAATCTCCAGACATTTCCTCTAGCGTCATCATCAGGTCAAAACTTTAGTTTGGTTTATGACCAAATACACGCAAAACTAATGACATTTCCATCATATTCTCTGTTTAATGGAGTTATTATAACAAAGGTTCAGGAACAAGACCACGCCCCTCTCTTTCACTAAATTCAATCACCTGTTCCTCACTAATTCAATCATCCGTGCATACCTATATAAGTGTGCCTAACCCCTTTCTCTCCCGTTCGTCTCAGTTCTCACGCGACCTACGGCACGCTTGCATCACAAACGCTTACCTCCCGCCCGTGATCCACATTCCTCGGCAACATACCACCCACGACTAGATCCAGCAGTACCAACGTGATATCTCCTTCACCACCACATCCACATTCTGCCCCTCCACGGCCTACAAAGCCAGGCTTTCCCGTTCTGCACAGCCTCCAGTACCACCACCGCTCCAGCCGACCACTCGCTTGCGGGTTCTCTACCCAGCGCCCCCCGCACTGGCACATCGATGATTCCATTCTGCCGCCACTACGGCACAGCAACAGACTGCTTCAGCCCTAGCTAGGGCCAAGTCGTATTTCCCCACGTGCCTGCTCCCTACGTCTTAATTCCCTGGTGTTTTTGTTTCATGCCTGCGTCTATGAGCCGCACATCTTACCACTTCACATGCACCCCTCGAGCCTCATCTCTTCGTCCCTCACTCTTCGACCCTCAACCCTCATCCCTTCATCCCTCCCTCGATCCGTCCTTCAGGAATCATCCTGGCTCTCCTCCGTCGATATTATTTGTTTACAGCGCCCCTTTTCACTTCCTATTGCCACAGATAGTATAGCTCCCTCGACTTGCCTGCTTCTTTTCATTCATTCAACCTTTATTTACATCTCAAGGTATCATTGAGGGCATGCCCTCATTTTCAGTGACATTGACTGACTGTATCAACTGCTTCGCCACAGTGAACAATTTTCATTGCAATCACTTCATTTTGATTCATTGCTTCAGGAAGCCTGGTTTTCCTCATCATTAGTTGATATGTAAAGAAGCCACAGAGCTCCCTCCTTTCTAACCCCCTCCGTTTTGTACTGTTTTTGTTTTCGTCTCATCCCTGTCTGCAGACTGCACAATCATCCCATGCACATGCATCCCCTCATCCCGGCATCCTTTCCTCTTCCCTTCCTTCAGCTGCAGCTACCTCAGCGTTTTTGGCTTCCAAGACAACCGCACTAATTAATCCCACAACATCCTGCCATGCTCAGATGCAGCAGTAGGTGGTTTGCCTCCAACCAACCACCTGAACGGTCCCCACCCCACCCCCCCCCGCTCTCTATGAACCGTACCACGTCATCTTTGCAGCTCTTCTTTGGGGGTATGAGTGGTCTTCCAGTCATCCTCGTTCATACAGCCTACTACATCATCGTCGACCATAATAAACTAGAAATTTAAATCCTTGGCACAAGACTCATATTCCCACCTGAAAGCCGGTCCCTCCATTTTCAGCTTCCATGCCTCCCATGGTCTTTCGTTCCCTTCACTCAACGTTCTGACCTCTCCTGCTTCACCACCTTCGCCCGTTCCATTCTCAAGATTAAATCTTCCACAATACACGTCTACACCAGCCGAACTAACATCTCCATAAAACTGCCCTCAGGGACACCATACCTAGCCTTGTCCTACGCACACTTCTGCATGTTATCTGTAAGTCCGAAACACATCTTATGCCAAACGCTCGCCCCTCACTCCAGACTTCCTGGCCCACTACCAAACTCTCCGCACAGGCAGCCTGTCTCCCCACATCGACAACGTCAGTCCACATTCCTAACCGTACTCTGGTCAATTCTTCCGCAGTGGAGCCGCTTCAACCGCTTCCAAATAAGAAATCCCAGACCACCTGTTAAAATTAAATAAATAAAATTCTCGACCGCTAGTCTTCCCAAGATTCCATACCTGCCTCACTGACATTCAAAGAGCCCATTCTCACTTAGTCCAATGAAGTTAATTTTGGGGGACGACGAAGCAGAAAGCTCATCGAGACACGTGTCCCCCACCCTGAGTCCCTGGGTTCCTAGACGCTCCAGCCTCTTCGTGATTCCATTTGGTCCCCGGTCATCCCTACGCCATTGACCCCCTTCATCCGTCTCCTCGACCCCATCATCCCACCGTACACGACCCGGACCAACCTTCAGCTCCCATTCATCCCCCGGCAATCGACCCCCTTCTTCCCTCCTCTCGACCTGCATCCGGCCCACCATACACTATCCTCATCAATCCTGAACCCTCTCGACAATCCAAATAAATCTACTTTTATACTGTTCAAATGGCGTGGTCTTTGTTAGTGAAGTGCTGATTAGCAAAGGTTAGCATGCTAAGCTAAGATAGTGAATATAGTAAACATTATACCTGCTAAACATCGGCGTGTTAACATTGTCACTGTGAGCATGTCAGACATATGTATATATATATATATATATATATATATATATGTGTGTGTGTGTGTGTGTGTGTGAGTGTGTGCGCATATATATATATATATATATATATATATATATATATATATGTGTATGTCGGATGTTCATGTTAAAAGTGGCCAACGTGTCAAATAACGAGGTAAACGTATGTAGCAGTTATCCCTGTGAGCAAAAAGCAGCAGCGTCAGACTGCTCTGAACGCTAGGTTTCCAACGTTTTTTTCTACTTTCAGCCCGAGCTGACATCAGTTTGTGACGGATTTCTTTATATGGACATCTGCTATGTGCAAAGTGCGCGAGTTCGGTGCTCCGCTCCGGGATTAGTTATGCCAAGCTATGATGCCATTACACAGCATTGCAAAGTAAAATAAGTAGTTTACCTGTTGGAGGTGTGCTGGTTGTCTGCAGCTCTTCATAAAACATCTCACTGTAGCTATTTCTGCTTGTACTCTTCCTCCCTGCGTTATTTCTAACTGATACGCTGAACAAATAGCTCCATATGTTGTTGTTTCCACCGGTTTTTAGAGCTGCTAACAAAGCTCTGCTAATTCAGTGAGGAACATGTTTTTACTTTCTGTAAATTCTTCACAATAAAAGTCTCCCATAAGTTATTCATTTAAAAGCTTTTAATGTGAAGCAGTAAAGCATTGCATTTGCATTGACAGTAAAGTTACACAACTCTGATACGTAAAGCTGGCCAATCAGAACAGAGTGGGCTCATCGGATGAGAGCCTAAAATGGAGTCTAAGAGAAACTGTGTATATTGAGTGGCTGCATAAAGGGCCAGTATAAGATAAATAAGGAGTTTTTTGAACTTTGAATCATGCCAAGCTACTCTAGTGGAGTCTAAAAATAAAAATTTAGAGCAGAAATGAGCATAATAGGTCCTCTTTAAGGACTTACAATTGTTCATGTCATCTGACAACTCAGGAAGGTTATATAGTAACCAATTGGTCATATGAATTAAAATACTGTACAAAATAACATTATATCCATTAAGTTTGGGTTTTATTATAACAAAAGACTTTGACTGATGTGAGGTGTTGATGTTTACTTGGTTTTCATGCATGCCAGTATTAGTACTGTAAGTGCCAAGTATATTTGACTGACTGACTGTCTGTGTCTTTGTGTGTTAAGATATGTACAAGCAAACTGCAGACACAGACATATATATGTGGCACCACATTTCCATTTGTGTTTATGCTGTGTGTGTGTGCTGAGGTCTTCAAGGTATTTCAGGAACATAAACTAGTCATTAATGAGCACAATTAGTGACGATCATTTAGGGCGCACCAGCAGCTAAGTGGAGTAAGGCATTGCAAAGGAATGCGAGATGTAAGTCCAAGTTAATCAGCTCCTCCACTGCTTTTCTTGGCACTGGCCGGGCCCACCACAATGCTGCAGCTCTGGAACAGCGTAATTACAAGCTGCTATCTCACTAAAGAGGGCTCTCGCTCTTATGCAGAACAGTGATGACATGATTAGTGTTTTCCTGCTCATCTAGGCCTTGTGAATGGGCATGATGACAGCTGTATGTGGCTGGGGAAACAGCGCTAGATTGTTCCTCAGTGCCTTTAAACATAACAACACCTATCACAGTGAACGCTTCTTGTGTGAGCCACAGAAATGAGTGTTAGCAGAATAACAGCAATCTGTCCACATTCCCTTATTATTGCGCTGAATTTGCGGTCTTCTGTATCAAAGGGTACGTGATTTCTTTGGAGCAAATGAAGACAAATTGTGTTGTCCTGTGGAGTGATGAGACAGGGTGTGAGGGGAGGGTATCTTCACCACACACTGTATAACTAACATTTATCATAACACAGACAAGATTATGTTTTCTTAGTTTTAGAAAAACAGGCTGCTCCAAGAATATGATTGAATAAAGCTCTAAATTAGATGATGAACAGACTGTTTTGCATAGCTGAGGACAAATTCTATAAACAAACCTTCAGAAACTGAATAAATTAAGTCACATAGTTAGTTTCAAGTTGGTTTTACACCATCTTCAAAAAGAAAAGCGCTTGGAATCTTATTTTGCTCTATATTTTATATCTCCTGTCCTCTTAAAAAGGAGCTGTTATGGAATATTTTACAAAAGCTTTCCATTAAAAGAAGACCTCTGTGCCACAGTATCCCTGTCCCTGACACCTGTAGAAATATTAAAGGCAACCTTGCACTCCATTAAACATGAGGCCCAGTAAGGAAGTGGCGGATTCTGTCATCAGAGTAAATCCTCAATGTGCAGGAAGGCCTTCACCCATAAAGGCCCGATCTGCCATAGTGTGAGTTACTGGCACTCTTCTCTGTCCTGCAGGTGCTGGTTTGTGTAGCGGAGAACCGGTGGGAGCTGGCGAAGGTCGCTGGAGGAGGTTCTTGCAAGGGAGTGAGTGATGTTAGTGGTCGATCTAAATAGCATGTACAAAGAAGTCAGAAGGAAATGGTTTTGGCCTGAGCGGTGAGGAAAGAGGCTGTTAACAGTATGCTCCAATAATATTTCCATTAACGACTTCTCATTAAACTCCCTCTGTTTTCAGCTGCTAAAAGAGGCTATAAGCTCCCTGCATTACACCAGCACACATTTCACCATTTTATTAAAATATAAGGGCCGGGGGTCTTTTATAATATATAACCCTCTCTATAACATAACTCATCCAATTTTTCTAACTCACGCTTTCCTCTTCAGTGGATTAAATGTCTTTAAAGTGGTTTTACAGTATCAGTGAAGTGCAGAGGTATTCCATCCCAAGAGTGATTTGCTCTTGTTATTTTTAAACTCTAGAGGTTACATTGATCCATAAATCACCTGGCCCACGGTGTCTAAACGTTCCGGCTCAGCCTGCCTGTCCGATGGTGGATTTATGATCCGCCGGTGTAGCAGCGAGGGCCAGCATAGACTCCTCTGGGTTCACTGGCGCTCTCCTGTGCACTTGTGTACATATTTAGAAAAAGTGTGGGGTGGCTGAGTGCTGTTCGGTTGTGGGTCAGACCACCTGAGCTATCTGTTGTGATGCTGCTGTACCTCTCTGGCTGCTTAATGAGATACAACACTAAAAGTGTAACGCACATCTCTGCAGGAATCCTTTATAGGTGGGAAGAATCAACACAAGGAGCTGAAACCTGTCTATAGAAGCTGTGCTGTAGGGTCTTTTTTCAGTCTCACATTCATCTTGTGAAACTATGTGCTTTCGACAAAGCTTGGCAAAGAGGTAAATAGCAATAAAAGGGGATTGGAGTGTACGTGTTTCCCTTGCCAAGTGTTGGAAAAAAGATCTTCCCTACATTGAGCGTCTGGCAACGGAGCCTTGGCTGGTGATGTCATCTCCAGGTTCACAGTTTTGTTTGTTTCACCTCCATTATATGTGAAGGTTCAACAGACCTGAATCTCTTGTGGCTTCTACCCTGAGACACATTTTCCCTTGTTTGGTGTCCAGTTCGGGCCTTACAAGGCTTCACAGCTGATCTTAAAAAAAAAAAAAAGAAAAAACAGTACATATAAACTTCATGCTCTTTTGTAAAATATGTCTGTAATTCCATTAGCAGTAATGCCATTCATGCCTCAGGAGATTTGGAATTGCTGGCCTAATGGTGACATGTTTATTAGCCCAACAAATGAAATGACATGCCTTTCTCTCCGCTGGCAAAGATGGCAGCTCATAGCAGGCTGAAATTAGAGTAGAGACTTGGAGTGAAGTAGAGTCTTTGAAGAAATGTATGGTTGGTGATTTGCAGGCCCACAATGGCAACTAGTTACCAAGAGCGCAGAGAGTATCATTTGGTCTGTCTGTTGGTTCACCACTTTGGTCCATACTGGCAACTATTTGATGCATTACCATGACATTTTGTACGGACATTCATCATCTTCAGCGGATGAATCCCACTGACTTTCCTCCAGTGTCACCAGCAGGTTGACATTTTGTCTTTTAGTAAAATGTCTTGACAAGTATTTACTGGATTGCTGTGAGATTTTATGCAGACATTCATGGTTCCCAGAGGATGAATACCAATGACTTTGGTGAACCTCTGACTTTTCTTCTTGCACCATCATGAGGTTCAAATTTATGGTTTTGTGTGAAATGTCTAACAACTATTTGATGGACTGCATTGAAATTTGACATTTGACAGACATTCATGCCACCCCCCAGGATGAAATAAAGTAACTTTGGTGATCCTCCGACTTTTCCTCTAGTCCCACCATCAGGTCAAAAATTAAATTTGTACAATACTTAATTTATGACCAAATACTTGCAGAATTAATGATCAGCCTCAGCTGTACCTTGTGTCAAGTGCTAACTAACAAATGTTAGCATGCACACTAAAGATCATGGTCATAATCACCACAGCTAATAACAGCTGCTTAACATCATGCTAACATGTTAACAGCATGTTAGCATTGTCATTGTGAGCATGGTAGCATGCTGACAACAGCGGTGTCTAAATAAAGCCTTACAGAGTCGCTAGTGTGCTGTAGACTCTAGGTCTTGTTAGAAGATAAGCAAAATTAACAGTTAGCTAAATGAAATGCTCACTGCAATAGATTACATCTAGCCTATTTCATGTATGCAGGTGAATCTCTCTAAAGCACTGGCATTGAAATTAGTGGTCTCCTAAAGGCTTCAGTGATGCACACAGGACTTCAAAATCCCACCAAAATGAAAAGACAACAGTGGAGGCCAACATGACAATTGTATTGTTCTTCAATCAATGCATTGCAATGTGTAAAGATTTCAACTGCTAACTCCGCCACTGCAACCGATAATTCCTATGGTGGAAGTACAGCACATTCACAGCTGAGTCCTACCCATGGTGTCAGGAAGAATTTGTCCTTTGCTGTGTCTGTGTAATGTGTGTGGAGGATGTATGTTTCCTGTCAATGAAGAGTAGTCTTCTTATTTCCTGTTTTAAACGTTTCTACACAAACATTTTCATTGGCCCCAGAGTTGATTTTCACCACAAAAAGCTTGGACCTGCCAGCCAGCGTGTTTCCTCAGCTGGTGGATAACCTCCACTGCTCACGCATCTCTCCCTCTGCCATCCATTTCCTCCTCTCTGCCTCCTACTGGCCCTTCTTTCAGCACTTTAATGGGCAGTCAACTTGACTATGGCAGACATTCTTCACTGAGTTTAAGTCAAAACATGATGGACAGGAAAGAAAAATATATTCTTAACTAATCAACACAGCATTACTTCCAAAGCGAAAGAGCCCACCATTAACTAACTACATTAGTTTGTAAGGTTACAGGTTACATTAAAAATGACCAGTATATCATGTTTAGTTTTTCTCCACTGTGAGGAAGCCGGCCCTGAATGCTGGCATCATCATCTGATGAGGATGCTGACTGTTTGCCTCGGACATGCAGCTTTATCCTCAGGCTTTTATAATGATATGTGTGAAGCCATCAAATGCATATTAAAGATCCCTTTTCCAAGATTCTCTGTCAAGTCAGCTTAAAACATTAAAAAGTAACAGCATTTTCAGACAAATCATTTCAGACGGTATGGAAACACCTAGAAATGAAAAGCCTGCTTTTGTCCACCTCTGTCTGAAATCAAGAACCCATTGTTTTAAACAAGACTAGGTCAAAACCTAGTATATGGCTGAACCGACCATGTATGGTCAATGTGCATAATTGTGGCCAATTTATTACAGGGATAGTCAGTGGTAGTGTCTATAATGTGAATTAAATGTTCATCTGCAATTTTCTGTAGTGGTACTGAAGTAACATATCACATGACATGGTTAAGCAACTTTTGAGTAAAAAAAAGGGGGTATAAATGCAGAAACACCCCCTGAGGACGTAATAGAAACTGTTCATGCCAATTCATTTTGACAGAGCAAAGCCAGAGGGGGAACTCCAACACTGGGCCGGCCGATCAATGGTGTAACTTCATCACTCAGTGAGTCAGTCATTCAGTGGCGGACATTCAGGGTTATAGGGCTGGTCTGTGGCCTGTCCAGCCAAAAATTACTAACAATTTTGAGTGTTTAATTGCCATAGTTATCATTGCAAACTGCATATGAAGGCAGTGAATTTTCTAGTCTAAGTTCCTCAGGTAAGCTATTTCAAAAGTTAAGAACCCTGACAGCAAAAGCCCTGTCTCCCTTGGTCTTCAGTCTTGACCAGAAAATAGCTAACAGGGCCTTATAAGAAGATCTCAAGCCACGGGCTGGTGAGTAATGATTTAGAAGCTCAGTCAGGTAGCTCGGTGCCATACCATTCAGGGCCTTAAAAGTTAATAGTAAAATTTTGAAATCAATTCTAAAATGGACAGGCAGCCAGTGAAGAGAAGCTAAATTAGAGGAGATATTATCATGCTTTCGTGATTTGGTTAAAAGACTGACGGCTGCATTTTGGACACCCTGAAGCTATGCAATCATGTTTTGGCCGAGGCATGTAAACACTGCATTACAATAATCCAGAGGAGAAGTGATAAAAGCATGAATCACTCTTTGAAGATCATTAACAGAAATAAAAGATCTAATTCTAGAGATATTTCTCAAGTGGAAAAAACACGACTGAGCTAACCTTTTAACATGGGACTCGAGAGTGAGGTTCTGGTCTAAAATAACTCCAAGGTTTTTAACAGTGGGTACCACATGCTCAGCTAGAGAGCCAAGAGCAGGCTAAACTTGTCCATGAGTTAAGCTGAAGAAAATTTACTGCCGTCCAATCCTTAACCACAGCAAGGCAGTTATGCAGGGAAGATAACTGATTCAGGTGGTTTGCAGGACAAGTACAGCTGAGTATCATCTGCCTAGCAATGAAATGAAATATCATGCTGTTTGATAATGTGTCCCAAAAGGAGTAAATAAAGAGAAAATAAAATTGGTCCTAGAATAGAGCCCTGTGGCACCCCATACATAGACAATGCTTGAGAGGAGGTAAAGCCATCAACAGACACAACACATTTTCTGTCAGAAAAGTATTTTAGATTTCTTTTAGACTTCTTGGAGTCTCTGCTGATTGCCTGGCAACCTCACAGTGACATCAAAACTCCAGGAAGCGTACTGTATATTCCACAATGTCAAACTACATGTCATTTTTATGCTGTTTAATCCAGTTTTTGTACAGATTATGGGATATAGGCTAGCTTTTCTCCCCTCTTTCCACTCTTTGTGTTAAACTAAGCTAGCCGGGTGCAGGGGTGGTAGCTTTATATATAACACACAGACATGAGAGGCATCCATCTTCTCATGTAACTCTGGTCGAATGAGCATAGTTCTCAAAATGTCGAACTATTCACTTAAACATTAATTTGGTTTGAGTTTTTTTTTTCACATTTTTCATCAGCAATCTGACAGAATTTATCTCTGCATTGCACTATTGGTTTGAATACACAGGATGAGAATGAATCACTGCTAATTTCTTTCCTACAGTACATTTGAACACACTGTGATTACTTAAGCCCTTTCTGTAGCTTCAAAGCCCACCTAGACACCTACCTCAGCGACCTCACCCTGTGTATGCCTCACCCTGGCTGCAGCCAAGAATCCAACTACGTGGCAGGTTAGAGATGAGGAAGCCAAGGGTGAGAACAACGGTCTGACTGCAAGACTTTGAAGTTCCTGCACGCTCTGGAAACAGGGCAAGGAATCACCTGCCATAAAGAAGTGTGCGTAAGCACTGAGCTATTTGTTCTGGTGCCTGGGTGGTTATGGGTCCCCAGGGAGGGCTGGCCCGGGCCCCTGTGAGATCACATCAGTGTGGATCAGGCGGGAGTCCACCCGGAGGTGGAACTAATGGGCCCATGTGTTCACAGACACTTCTAAGAGCCAGATGCTGGGAAGAGAGACGTCCATCCAGTTTTTCACAACACCTCCCCTGGAGAGAAGAGAGGAGAACCCAGTCAAGCTTCACACGCATGCTAGACATAGAAATCAGTGTATACAGATACACATGTTCATTTGGTTTTATACAGGCAGGAATGCTCTCTGACACACACACACAGACACCTTTAGTTTGTTGAGTCTACACGGAGACTGTTTCCACTCTCCCTCTCATTGATGCGGCACGCAAGGTGAAATACCCTAATAAAAGGGATCCGGGGCTCACATCTATCTATTCCATATGATCTGCCTGCCCCAGTAAAAGTCACGTACAGACTTCGGGGCCTGTGGTTCTTTGTATTATTGATGCAATCTTGACCTCTCCAATCTGACGTCTTATTCAAAGTGGTTAATGATTACCATCTTTCAATGTGTTTCAGCTGTTGCACCGGTAATCCCTCCCTGTTCCATTGGAAGGATTGTTCCTGTGGATGTCAAGGTCTGGACATTGTTTTGACCTCGACTGTTCCTCCAAATTGACACAGAATGGTCAGTCATTAGCTCATCTGTCAAATCTCATATAACATCAGCAACATTTCATGGTAGAAATTCTTGTTATTAAATCTGCTACGATGATATGGATTTGAAGCTTAGATGAGCGGCAGGATAAGGGATCAACAGAAATAATTGAAGGCTTTATGTGTCTTACACAGCTTACTGTATTCAAATGCATTCATTTGTTTTATTGTTGTCATAACAAAGGGAACTCACATTTTCATTGTGTCTCAGCGAACAATGTTTACATCTCATTTATTAGACCTTTTCCTTTAATAGACTCAGGCTTACGAGAAGTGTTAATAACCACCTTGTAAATCTCAAACAAAATGAGCAACACTAAATAACTCCACAAGCACTGATGCTGTCAAGTGGTTAGAGACACAATAAAAGATGAAAAATAAGCTTAAACCTTCTTGCCTTCTCATCCTGATAGACACACTGCAGTGTGAAGTGGTGATGTGGTGAGAAAACTCCATGTGAAAGGTGTTTTTTTAGGGGGAATGTGTCTGTCACCAGTCCCCATGCTGCCCCATCCAGTCCAAACCGGAAGACTGGCGCAGTCCAGAGGACACAGATAATGCGACGCCACCCTCTTCCTTGCTTGTGTATAACATCCTAGAGCTCTGCCTGGATCAAAGCAGAGACAGATCACACACATCCTCAGTAAACCCTAGAGAGAGAACGTCTGGAGGCCACCTCAGTGTCAGAGAGTGATTCGTCTGCGCCTGACAGAGATGGGGGCTCTGTGAGCAAGGAAAAACAAGCAGAAGTGAAGGAAGAGGTCAGCAAGGCCTCTGTAATGATCGCTTAATAACAAAGATAGAGGTAAGAATGAGTCAGAGAATGAGAAGAATATAGGAAATAAAATGTGACTCAATCCTGATCCATTGTTTGCAGGACTAACGATATAACTTCAAGGTCCATATGAAAATAGTTAAATACACATTTGATGAATATCAGTGTGTTTAGAAGAGGATAGATCAAAACAAGAGTTTAACTGATACGTCTGCATTCCACACTTGACTTGTATCATTTCATTTATATAATAGAAAGCTGTTTTTATTTACTTAATTCATTAATTGTGAGTAATTTGCAGGACACATGCGTCTAGACACGGCTTATTAAGGCGCTAAAAGATTCACACCTCCCCCTGTGGGATGTGCATGCATTGAGATGCAGTGACACACTCTGGTAATGGGTTCGTGTCATTAGAAGTACTCGGTTTATCAGCGTTTCCTTCAACTGCATGAGCTGCTAAATTGGTCTGAACGTGGAGTGCTTGTTTTCCCAAGCAAAACAAATTTGGGACCTGTTGATTTATGGGCATGGCTAGTTATCTTGAGTGTGCATGCACCGCAAGCTTGTGTGGCAAGTCTCGCATTAGACATGAACCGCCCGTTGTTGTAGAATTTCAGAGTCCTGGTATCTTTTTTGATTTAAAAAAAAGCAAAAACAAAACATCAATTTCCCATGCAGGCTTATCACATTCGGTCGTCTCTTTCATCTTGGAAAAGGAGCTGTTGTCCAGATGGAAGCAGACAGACAGCACACATCACTCAGGAATCTCAAACAGGATTGGATGAGCAGTGACTGAGTGTGACTCAAGATGAGCTGTTTTGCTTTGCTGGCCACAGAGGACGAGTAATGCCAAAGGCTGGATGGTTTCTGCCTCTGGTCAGTTGCTCATAGCACACATAATGCTTTCCCTTAGATGGGCCTGAAGGAATTTTTTATACTTATATTGAAAGATCCCTTATTGCACATTTAATGCTGTGCACAGTGCAACAAATGCACCAGCTCCTATATTAAGATCAGGAGGGGCCTGACCTGAATGAAATGGTCCACCTGATGACCCCAAAGTGTTGTGCTTGTTGAGTGCTGTAGCTGAGAGAATAAGTGAACAATGATGGCAGTAGTCAGTCTATCTGTTGGGTGATTGGTCTACCACTTTGGTCCAGACTGTAATCTTTTTTTAAAAAACTTTTGGATGGAGGACATTCATCATCCCCAGAGCATAAATCCCACTTCTTCCTCTAGCTCCACCCTCAGTTTCACATTTGTGGTTTTGAGTGAAATGTATCTATAACTATTGGGTTGATTGACATGAAATTTGGTCACCCTCAGCTGTACTTCATGTTTAGTACATGCTAAAACGCTAAATTAAGATGATGAACATGGTATTATGCCTGCTAAATGTAAGCATGTTAGGATTGTCATTGTGAGCATACAGACGTTAGGATTATGCTCAAAGCCCCACAATGCTTAAAGGGTTTGGCTGGCGATTTTCTATATTTTTCTTACTGTGAACAAATCTCATTTGCAGACCCAAACCAACAATGAACTCATCTTACTTGCAAGTATTGTGTGTATCCAAAGTCTGATATATTGTATTCCTCTGTGCTGTAGACCTCTGTTGTTGTCCAAAATCTATTAAAAACACATCAGTGAGCCACACTGTTGTACTGGTTTCTTCACCACAAAGATTATGGTCATGGTCATTTGTTTAGAAATGGCTTCAAAGACTAATAACAGTGTTTTCAGTCTCCGGAGAGTAGTTCCCTGTACAGCAGACGCCACTGCATATGCGTGGAACACTGTTCCATTTACAGAGCTTCCCCAGCTTGTTACACAACATCTCGATTTTGTACTACATTGTCAATTTCTATGAGAACTTCAGTACAAAGTCAAGAACTTGTGATATGTAGCACAACAAGCTGGTGAAGCACTAAAAATGTATTTGAACACTGCCTGGTTGTGCTGGACAATAAACTGTATTGAATTAGCATCTAACAAGTTTTTCATATTGTAATTTTCAAAAAAATAAATTGTCCAAATCCCACAAAATTCTGACAAAATTAGAATAGCAGCCAACAACGGTCACCGGCTAATGACATCTAAGCAGAACCAGGCCAGAAGTCCAAAATCTTTACCTGATCTTATGAACTGAGACAACACAAGATAGAGAATGACATTTAGTTAAAAGAATGTTATTTTTACATTTATGATATCAGAATCAGCTATATTGTGATGAATGCCAGACTTTAACATGATATAGATTTTAGGTCAAACCATCCAACCCCACCGCCTGGTACACATTTTAACACTTTTGCAGAACAAAAATGTAATAAAGGTGTAAAAATGACACCTGGTTTACATTGCAAATTTGATAGATAACACAAAACTAAAATATTTCTTGATTGACTGGAACTCTGTTGATCGTTCTTTGAAAATATCCAACAATATATTGAAATTATAATCCTTATAATCATACAGCAAGAAGCCCAAGGTCAACATCCTGAAGGTGAATCTATGTGTGTGTGTGTGTGTGTGATCGCTGTATGGCCAGGTATCTGTAAAAAGATTTCCTCCTGGCAGGCGGTCTGACCCCGGTCCTCCTCCTGTGACCCTGTGGATGATTGCTGTGACTGAGATGTGTTTGATCCCTGCGTTGATGCTGGGCTTTTGATGGCCGCCCCACTTTGATGCCACAATAAGATTGAATCCAACCACCCTCTGTGAATCACACACACGCATGCAAGCACGCACAGGTAGGCAACACATAGACACAGTTGACCAAACAGCACCATCGGGCCTCGTCTCTAAACAGGAGGTGCTATTTCCTTCTTCTTGCTTTGATCCTGAGCGCTGATATTTGTCATCTTGCTGACAGTCTATGTCCAATATTTAATACCCTATGAGGAAGGGTTTGGGCTATAAACCTTACAAACCTCAGAAATATCATATTTTATTATCTAGCTATGTTTTTTATTCCTGTTGACATAGATTTGTCTTCCCCTGAGACCAATTGATACACTACACCATGCTTTTTTTTTTTTTAAATCACAGGAAATACAGAAAAGTCATGGCCTTGCAGTAAAAGAGCATTTTTTTCCTGCACTGTAGCTCTCCACTGGTTTTTATACAACAGTTCTGTTTCCTGACTGTTTGATGTCTTCCTGTATTAATCTGAGCAAGCGAGGAGCCTGATTTACTAGCAACGCAGGACCACTTCACTTTTACTCTGCTTTTATGTCAGGTTCTGTAGGATGGAACAACATGCTGGCTAATGGCGAAAGCAGACCCAAACCTTTAAAGCAAGACCTGCGATGAAATGAAATTTGACAGTTTCTGGTCATATAGTTGCCGTGTATAAAGACGTTTTCATTAAACATGATTTACTGTAAAGAGAATTTGCTCATGTTCTGGAAGTTTTCCTAAAGTATGAATATTGATCAATATTTCCCATAGACTATAAAAGAAGTGGATGTAGCCACCGTGATGTCACCCATTGGTTTGTGGACTACCGCTCTGAAGCCTCGAGTTTGGCATTTTGGCCATTGCTATCTTGGTGTTTTGGAGCTAGAAGTGATCATATCTGGACTAGAGGGTGGAGCTAACCCTAACGCTAGCCCTATCTAGCTAGCTTGGTTAAAAAGGTGCATCTGTAATTCATGTTAACTGTGATATTAATTGGGATGCTAATTTTGGCCAGCGAAAAACAGGCTTAAAACAAAATGTACTTACCAGAAAAACTGAAGAGCTGACTCCTTAGAGGGTCTTTTAGTACATCCGAATGCTGAACAAGACTTTTTTAGGCGACTAAAATATTACAATTAACTTTCATGAACTGAAAACACACTGTCAAATAGTGACAGCTCTTAGAGGCCTACGCCTATACCCAAAGAATTTGGGATTATGATACGTAACCAATGCGCCTCTATCTATCACCATGGTAGTGACTTGTCAATCACAAGGTAGCCATGCCCTAAAGCATACGCTGCTTTATCGTCTATTTTACTCTAAATGGGACCATATTTTACAAAATGAAATCATGCTGTATTGAAGAAGACTTTAATATTTACATTTAATTTTTACTGAGATAATAAATCAAATGAGGAATAGGGTAATTTTCTCATAGACTTCCATATAATCAAACGTCTTTTTGCAGCCAGTGGAGTCGCCCCCTGCTAGCCATTAGAAAGAGTGCAGGTTTAAGGCACTTCTGCATTGGCTTCATATTTCAGACCCAGTACTACCCCCTCAATATTTCCTGATGTCTTGACCAGTGAGTCAAGTGTAAATCGTAAAGAGAGAACCTTTTCTGATAGTTGTTTATGAGAAAAAAAGTTTTCCAATTACTCTGGAAACTAAAGCAAGACATCCTGAGAGTTATAGGTCTACCCCTCCAATTTGAATGGTTTTTCTAACACTAAATCTCAACATAGGTCAGTGCTCTGTTTTCCTACATTTTCTGTCTCACACTCGACCCAGAACTGTCTGGTAGCTTCTCAGAGCTCCATGGATGGGCAGGAGCAAAGAGGAAAAAATGGCGATAGAAGAAGTGATTGTGAAATGTGGGAGCGAGGAGTGTTTGGCAGGGCTCATATTGTTTGCTCAGTAAACCCCCGAGGCCTGTGTTTTTTCGCTGAGGGAAATGCCCGCATTGTTGGGCCTGGAGACCGTGGTTACGGGCCAGCCCGGGGCCCAGCCAGGCAGGTTGGGACAAACAACAAGATGAAGGTCAGCTAATATAGCAGTTAATTCCACTTCCTGGTCCCCATGACACCCAGGCAGGGTTTATTTGAAGATCCCAGACCCTGAAGTCACTCTGGACTTTGTTTTGTCAATGAGTATTTTTGGTCCGAGCCAACACTTTCAGATATTAATGTATTCGGATGAGAAGGAAGGGAGGGTGGAAGAGAGAAAGGGAGCCGAGCAAAGAGGAGGAAAATTCCAGATTTCCACACATCTCACTGTCCCTTTTCCATATTTTGTCTCATTTCTTCTGTTCTTCTGTCCACAATAAAAAACATAAGCTGATGGATCAGTGAGTGTCAGTGTTTTGTTTTGTTAATTTCTTCTGTTGAAATAGAGATTTTATATCTAAACAGAAGAATCATTTTCGCATCTTTGAACATTAGTCCTAAGTTTTCACATAAATAAACACAAATCTAAGTGAAAACAGCCAACTTACTGAATGTTTTATTGATAGTATTTGTGACAAAATGGGATGCTCTAATTCATATTAAAAATTCTGACGCCAAAGATTATCAGGAATAACAAATAAACCTTAATTCCAGAACAATTGTTTTCCAATAGCATATAACATATCAAATTGCTTTTAATGTCTGTTAAACTTGGTTTAGTGTCCCCGTTAAAGCCTGGAGGGTGAAAACAGGGTGCTACTGTGAGGCAGCTGAAGGACTCTCCTCACAGCGCAGACTCCAATGAGATCCATCCACTCTGGCATACTCTGGACCCGGCAGTGTGCGTGAATAGACATTAAAAAGAGCTAGTTTATGAGCTGATTGTCTTACCAATCATTTAACTTGAACCTTGAGAATGCAGGAGGGGAGTGGGGCGGATGGAAAATATAGTACACACCATCCAAAAGCCAAGTGGCTTAATTCTGTATGGAAATGGTAATGAGAAAAAAAGAGGACTAACTCTGTCTGTGTGTGCTCTCCTATCCAGGATGGGACCGAGGCCTCTCTAGTGGGGCTTCACCAGGATGCATAAGAAGAGCCTTTGTGCTCCAATCTAGTAAGCCAGAAATACAGCTTTTGAACCGTGTGCATTGAAGAGAAAGAGAGAAATGGAGAGGGAGTTTGGGAGAGAGTGAATAAGTGATTGAAGGGGTGGGGGGTTGGGAGGGCACTAAAGGTGTTAGTGTCAAATGCAGAGGGTGTAATATATTTGGAGTTGTGTGTGTGTGTGTGTGTGTGTGTGTGTGTGTGTGTGTGTGCATGCACATATATGTTTTTTTGTGTGTTTTTGCCTGTGTGTGCCTATGTATGTGTGTGTGTGCAGTGGTCACACACTGGGCTGATATCAAGTACCTCTTTAAGCCCTCCTTCCATCTCCAAAGGTGCTTCGTTCTTTGTTTCGTGGAGCCTCATTCCCCCATTCTGCTTCATCCTGACTGTGAATGAGGGCTGGGAAGCAAAAGAGTGGCTGTCGCAGGATGGAAGTCTGTGCTAAAAAAAGAGGGAGAGTGGAAAATGCAGCACGCCACCTGGTTGTGTTTATTGATTGCAGTCAAATAGGTGACAAGTGAAAGCATCCAGCGTTGGAGAAGGGAAGCGTCTTGGTGTCTCACATTATGTCAAATATTTTCCTCGAAAAACTCAAGTCAAGCCAAATTCCTGAGGTTTATTTTCATAGTATTGATGATTTATTTTATATGTTTTGGCAATTTTCATAATTAAAAACTGAAATTGCTCTGAATTTGAAAATCATATGATTGTTTTCCCATTCTCAAGAGAATCAAACAGGGCTTGGAAATACATTTAGTCAGCTGAGAAAACACAGTGTGTTATTGTTCTCTGTTTAGTTGGGTGCTTAGGAGCAAACAAAACAGCATCTGTGGTGTAGCTCTGGTTTTACGGAGGGTTAAGAAGAAGGAGCAGAAGGCCAAGTGGGTTTCAGAAAAAACAAAAGACCATGATTGCATATAGTTTTCCAGCTCAAAGTGGGGTTGTGGAGATCTCATGCATAAAATCAGACTTGTTGAGCTTGATTGAAATGATTAAATTCTTGCGCCTAAAACGAAAACGAAAACGAAAAGGTGGTGGCACTTGTAAAGTAAAGTTAAATGAAGTCCTTCCCCAACAGTCACTTCCCCTGAGGTGCAGGGCTGTTCTATGAAGAGAGATTAGAAATGGTGGCACTAAAGGTCCATGGCTTGCTGGGTGATGCATATCAGTCTCTGTGATCCTCTCCGGTGTTCCTCCTGCTTCTCAAACAACTCCAAATCCAAACTAATCCACTTAAGTATCACAGGCCTCTCAGCTCTCTACTCAAACTCATTTGGGGCCGATCTCAATAATTGGTTTTCTCCCTCCATGCGCAATAAAACACCAATAATAGTCATTAAAATATTGTTCATTTACGCTGAAGTTAATGAATGTCTTGTTAATGCACTGTAATTACTTGCTAATTAGATTGTTATTGGACAATTTGAATACGCCCTCTTTCTGTTTTTCCTCTCCTACTGAATGCTCTATCAGGCTTGTTGATGAGGGTCTGTGAATGGGATTAGGCTGCCTGTGATGCTTCCTGTCCCAACATGGTGGTCACTTTTCTCAATGGATGACCTTTGGGTTAATTTAATTGTAATTTGTCCATATATTTCTGTATTTATGGCTTTTGCTATAAAGGAATAAGTTCTAGGAATTGCATTTTTGTTCCAAAGAGAAAGGATATTAACAAATCAACTATACTTTCGAACTTTTTCTTTCTAAGTTTGGTTTACTGGTTTGGGGCCATTTGGGTCTAAGGACCGTGGAGCATACTGGATTTGTCCCTACAGAATTATTAAACGCAACCAAACGCAGAGAGAGTCACATAATCCCTGATGGGATGTTGTTTCAACTTTGCAGACGGCCACAGCAGTCTCATAACACGTATGCTTACCTTTTAGGGGAAAACAAGGAACAAAGGAAAGGGCAATGAATTCACATGTTTTTTATGGGCTCAATCTGACAAAGAAATTATGTTTTTTTTCCATCCTGTCTAATCAGACATATAGACTACTGTATGTGCTGTGGGAGTTAAGCCATGTCACTCAACCACTTGCTGTTTCCATTTCCTGGCAGCTGTCAGCACAGCATACAATTGAAGGGCAGAAGGCCACCCAGCCAACAAACAGGACAACCTCAGCCTGTCGCATCATCAGCACCGCCCTGCCTGACCAGAGCGGAGCTTTGTTTTCCGAGGGGTACTCTCACTGTTAACAGGGAGACAATGGCAGCAGTGCAACTTAGGGGGATTCATCTGTGCGGAAAGTTCCGAGTTGCTGCTGCAGAGTCGTGATGGAAACCTGACCCCTCGCATTCAGTCCACTGTGAATGTCCTCCTGATGCCAAAAAGCTATGGCCGTTTTCATGTCTGTCTGCGTGTTTGTTGTTACAGCTTCATCTTTGCGCACACTGAGAGGGAAGTTCACACACACCCAGATCTCTTTTCAACTCTCCCATCCCGCCCAAATCATGAGAGAAATCACAGCCCTGTAGTAATCTTGTGCAACAGAGGGCCTTAATAAGCTGAAGTGAAGTTATTCATGTCTTGCAGGCAGAGAAGCCAGAGAACCTGAAAAGACCCATTAAACATACCTATTAGAACAAAACATAAGACGTCTTTTCTCTGGGATGATCATGCACTGACCTCTTTGATCACTCTGTTTCTTTTCATTTACCAACAGTGCGGGCGGTTTTACAGCCAGTAATCGTGGTGGCCTTATATTAATGCAGAACGCAGCTTAAGCTTTCAGCAGTGACTGTATAATTGGTTGGCCCCTTTGGAGTATTTTTGCACTGGGCATTGCAGGAGCAGTATATCAATACCCTGTCCACAAGCCAAGACAGATGGACTCTCGTTTGGAGCAGGTTCAGAATTTTGTGTTTTTGTGTAAAATTCCCGTAGGAATAAGTTAAGGGCCTCCACTGATGCCAGAACCTCCCGGCTACAACAATAACATCTGCGGTTTGGATTAGACACATTGGTGATATCACCCCTTTTAGTAATATGCCTGCATTATAGCAATCTTACAGCCAGTCCTTATTGTCTATGAAGTTTATAAAGGCACAGGATCCAACACAAATGATGATCAGTGCTGCAGGACATAGTTGAAGTTCTCTGGCAGCGTCTAATGTTTTTATTTGTTTACTTGTAATGCTTAACTATTGGCTTCACAAGTTTTCTGTCACACTGACAACATCCTTGAAAGAATTCACATTTCAGCTGAAGTTAAGAAAGTGTCAAGATTAACATTGCATTAGGATACTGCTCCATTAAAAGTAAAAGTCCTGCTTTTTTTCCTGTAGAATTTACAATAACATGTATGTTAGTATTTAAAAAAGTTGTTTATCAGTTACATTTCTTGCATCTCTGCAGGGAAAATGTCCTACAGTATATGTTTGTGGGAACCTGTAAGTAATTATTGTTAATATAATGTTGTAGTAGGTCTAACAATTCCATATGTTATTGGCTTTTTCTGTTTTGCAAGCCAAATTGTATAAGTAACATTTAAAACTGACTGAATAAGAGAGTAAAAAGCACTGTTGGCTGAAAATTGACTGCATATGTCTGGTGTGTTGCAATTTTATGAAAAGAATGAAGTTTTTTTGATTATAGATGGAGGAAAGAACTAAAAATGTCATTTCAGCTGGGGTCATCCTCATTTCTTTTAAAACACAGCTTTATTTCAGATGAATTAATTTTCATTTCTATCAGGCTGTTCAATAGCCAAACACTTAATACTTTTCATTACAGCCATCTACAATTCAATGCAAAAAAAGTAACCAAAGTAAAAAAAAAAAAAGACCAAAAATAAAAACCACAAAAGCCACATTGATTCATGTGTCATTAAATATATTCATTTGTGATAAACATAATATATTAGTATTACAAGACATTACACAACCATTTGCAATGGACACTGCTAAACAACATTTACAAGCCAATGTATAAACATAAGCAGATAATTATTCAGATATAATATTTATGGAGAGCAGAAGTCTGGTAGGAAGTACCTTTTCTGCAAATGCCTGCAAAATGAGTCTATGTAAATGTAAATGTGTCAGTACAGATGCGTTGGCAGAGACTGTTTAAGCATGTTGTAATTTTCAAATACATACAGTATGATGCACAGAGTACTGAGGTGTACCCGTGTATTTATGTGTGTGTGTGTGTGTGTGTGTGTGTGTGTGTGTGTGTGTGTGTGTGTGTGTGTGTGTGTACATGTGTATCTGGATGTGGCCCTGCATGTGTATAGTATGTATTTGTGTATGTGTAAACTCAGTCATAGTCTCTCTCTCTCAGTCTGTGAGAGATCCTCTGGGTGCACATACTCAGGTAAACATAAGAAATTTGTCTGACATTCATTTATTTGTCTTTCCATTTATTAAGTCTCTAGTATTTAAAACTCTGGTTAAGTTCACATGGAGATAGAGCTAGTTAATGTTTAACAAAAAAAAAACAACAACAACAAAAAAAGTAATACTATACAGCTATATAACATGTAGACAATCGGTCATGCCTTTTTGTCGAGTACCAAGTCTTGATAATGGAATCCAGTCCTCAAAAAGTTGCTTTGAGGTGATGAAACATTTGACACAGCGTGCTAAATGCACTGTACAATAAACATCTGTGATATTTTATCACTCCACAGGTTATTTTTCCCCACAACATTGAGTACTGTATACAAATGAAATGTGTACATAATTCACAATCATTGTTAGCTATCAGTCAGCTACAGTAAATAGAGAGCATGCATTATGTCAGTGGTATGAGGGTTGCTTGATAGGTCAATATTCTCTTTTAATGAAGTGAGATGGTTTGACTCTCAGCTGTAAATGAGTTTCATTCATTTGCAACCTCATTTGCAAACCAGCCTCTAAATATTTGGGACATCCAACTTACATTTAGTCCTGTATTAGAGAATAAACACTCAATTCTCTGTAGTTGTGACAAATTTGAAAAGGGTTGTTATGGTCAACCAGAAAAATCAGTCCAGTGGGGCAAGCAGGGTTTGAACTATACACCTTTTTTTGCATCATATGGTACAGTAAGGGATTTTTTTTTTCTTTTTGGATGCCACTCTAAAAATGTGAACATATCTCATATGTTCTAAATCTTTTGACTAGTAAAAATAAGTGCATGGTTGACATGTCTACTCTACATCTAGTTGATGCTATGGCATCATCTACTAAACATAATGTCTATGTATGCACATATGGTTACTTTACATTGCAGAGGTCACAACTACAACATACTGGTGATATATCAATAAGCGCTGAGCAAAGACTTGCTCGTAATGAGAAGTATGATCATTGTACAGAGTGAGGAGAGGATCGTTATGGCAGTTTGTTTCACTGAGGTAACACTCACATATGAGCAGGGAGCTCTCAGACAAAATGGCACCTGTTTTCACTCTGATACCACAGTTATGAACAATTTCACAATTTTTTCACTTTCAGCTGTGGTAAAAGTTTATCAAATGTTTGGCAGGTTATAAGAGCAACTTATCATACATGAGTAGAATCCCTCAATAACATGCAATGTCTTCGATTAACTTGATCATGCTTTACACAGCACAGTGGAAATAGATCCTCTGAAAATACAAAAGTCTGATACAGTAGATGCATTGCTCCTTTAAACAACTGAACAAGGGACTTTAAAAAACAATGGCATCATGGGTAAAATAGTCAGGATGTGACATATCTGTAACATTAGGTGCAAACTCTGCAATTACACATAAAACAAACCTTGAAAGACAAACAGAAACAGAACAACCGTAGAATAAGCTCCTTCACAAAAGTTCCTAAAAAACACTAATCTCTTCGCTCCAACTCAGAGCAGCAGCACTCCGTCATTCCCCCATCCCTCCTACTTTTCACCTGTGTCTCTCTATCTTTTATTCTTCCAGTTTATTTTTTTTAATTCATCCTCTCCTCCTCCTTGCATTCATCCCGGTGGGGACGTTATTTTGCCTCCACCTCTCCCTCAATAACTCTCTCTTTCTCTCTCTCCTCTCCAGCTACTTTTAGCACTTTCCCCTCTTGTCACGCTGTTGGAACTTCCTCAGTCGGCGGCCCCACAGGTCTTTCCAAGGGATGAGGAGGCTCCCCTTGTCCGCCACCACGCCGCTCTGCCCAGGGGAGTCGTCATCTGTACCCAGGAGCAGGTACTTCCTTCCGGGTTTGATCTTAGGGCATTTGCAGGCCACATCCTTGGCGCGCACCCACAGCAGTTGGTCCCCACGGCGGATGCGGTGCTCACCTTGTTTGTAGACAGAAATTATGTTGACGGTGAACTTCCACCACTCGCCTGCCTTGTCCCCTTTTAGAACGTGCACTTGGACAGCTGGTGGTGGAGAAGAGAAAAGCCGGAGTTAAATAAGCTACAAGAATAAGTGATTCATATCATAAACCAGTGATTACTAACCAGGGGTACTTGTATTTAAAAACTAGCTAGCAAGCAAACAGAGAAGTCTAAACAGTTAGCTAAAAGTAATGGAGAAAGGAGGTTAAAATAGTCAGCTAAAAGTATTGAATATATGTTTAAAGTAGTTAGCTAAAAGTAATAGATAAACAGTTGAAACATTTAGCTAAAAGCAATGGATAACAGTTGAAGCATCTCGCTAAAATGCTGTAATAGTTAGCTAAAAGTAAAGGAAATGGTTGAAGTAATTAGCTAAAAGTAATGGATAAATGGTTGAAACTTTAACACTCCAAGTTGTAGTAGTATGAATGCAAACTAATCCAATTTCAACATTGAATGTTCAATTCTATGAAAAAAACCAATATCCACTTTTATGTGGTGTTAAATAACATTCAGTTTACAATTTAAATTGAATGAACATATTTGGAAAATAGAATGTTGATGAAGGGGTACGTGGATGCATCTGACAAGGCTGCGAGGGTACATCAGACAAAAAAGGTTGGTAACCACAGACATAAACTATAACACCTTCATTTGCACAAGCAATCCCATCTGTCTGAGGCAGCAGCAGTTCAACATTGTATAATAGGTCTGATAAAAGCTGTTGTTTAAACATGACCCAGAAATGACTGACTTTGCACCGTATAAACTGCTGCCACTAGTCCCTCCCCTCATCCCTGACCTGTGACCTTTCCTTGTTGTGCTCCTCCTGAGCATGCTTCCTATTACAGCAATAGTTGCCATAGCAGTCCCTGTGCGAGCACAATGGTTGCTGGCGGAGAACATCTGAAAGCACACTTCCATGTGAAGGGCAGTGAAACACTTCCCTCAGAAGGGTTTAAGGAGGAAGAGGTGGATACTGGGTTCTATTTTGCAATAAATAAATGGCCAAAAGAGAATTTTTATTGAAAAATGCCACATCTGCTAACAATATAACTTCTGAAACAATTGGTCTATCAGGTGTTAAGCTGGAGTCTGAACATCTGAACACTGACAACCTCGGGCTACATCAAACTGAACCTGGCAACTATTGGAACACCACTTTCAGCAGGTATTTTCATACCAGGAAATTAGTAAAACCACCCTTCGCAGGAGCTCCCCTGCACGGATTCTCTGTCTGACAGAACAACTATTACTTCATCACTTTGATTGCAACAAGAGGCAAACAGCTCAACAGCGCCGGAGCTAATCTGTGCTTGAAGTGAAGTGCTTTACATCGTGGGTTTAGCTAGGAATGTGCTATTAACGTTTAAGTGTGTGTGGGGGTTCACTTGCAATTGTGGGAATTAATCTAATCTGGAGAGGATTGGTTTAGATGATGGGAAACACTCAAGATGCACTCAAGCAATCATCTGTACATGCATGTAGCATTTCTTAGATTTATTTATCTTCTATTTACAACTCATTTCACATTTTGTTGTACAAATTGTGGGGTTGTTCAAGACTTGTGAAATAAATGCGCAGTAATTACATATCCGAAATGTATTTCCTGAAATAAAGAAAAACATTTCACTTATGAGTAAGTTAGTCTTTTCTTTACATTTCTGGCTGATCACTTTCAGTGTTCATCGCTCTTCACCTATTACTGCCAAGAATGAACCGGAGGAATAGAGTGTTTGAGTGTGTGTGTGTCAGTGCATGGTGTGAGCAAATTGCACACAATTTCAGAAGAAAGAAGGTTTGTTGGGCTGAGGAGAGCGAGCTCTCACAGCCCTGCCATTCATTGCAGCCCTCTCCTTCATCCAGACACATAAAGGGTGTGTGAGGGGGGGGAGGAGGGGCCACTATTTGTCTTCCCAGCCACAGAAAAAGTTCCAGGAGAATCGGGATATGTTCCGACCTCATGAGCTATCCGGGTTCTGCTCCCAGAGCCCCATCCAACTTCACAGCGTGAGAATCCAGCGGAGATAGCGCTCTCCTCTAACGAGCTGCTGTGATGAACTCACTGGAGTAGACTCAGTTACAGCATCCAGGCACAGTCTCTCTGTCAGTGTCTGCCTCTCGTTCTTTCTCTCTCAAGTATGTTCTCAGTCTGTGCAGTGTATTTAAACACACACAAATCCACACGCACACACCTTCTGCCGCTTGGTTTGAGCTAAATAGACGGCAGAGAAAGACTGGGCACACAGGGTCAAACAATCTATTACAAAATAGTGCATGCTGACACTGTGTGGTGAGACAGACGGTGAGGGAGAAAAGCAGCAGTTTTGTGAGAGGAAGAGATAAGTGCGAGATGGTCCTGTGCTCGCACAATAGCTGCCAACTGAGCCTCCCATTACAGCCAAACTTCCCACTGGGTTTATCTTCTTTGGGCAGTGTGCTGCGGCTTGACACTGCACGCCACCAAAAAGCAAGGGCTAATGAAATTAGAGCTCGCTTAATTACAGCACTGAGGCCCCTGTCCCCTCTGGTTATCAGCTAAGTGAATGATCAGGGACCTGTTACCCTTGGGTGAGCACAGAGGGGTGGCCGGGGAGGCTGGGAGGCCCTGCCTTTGAGCACTATCCCGGAGCGTCGGTAAACAAGCGGCCCTTTGATTCATTGTTCTCCTGGTGGCAGGGAGAGGGAGGGTACGTGTGTGCAGAGGAGGGTGTCAGGCGAGAATATAATCCCTTTGTGTCCGCCGTCTCCGTAGCTACGCCAGTGATGAAAAACAAAAATTGAATAAACAAAACATATTTCTTTCTCTCCGGGGTGGCAATCCGTCACCGTCTGCCTAATTTACCACCTGTTTGTGCCCTGAGGAATGCTCGGTGCCGGCAGAGCGCACAACTGTGTTTAAACAGAGGGCCCCTTCCCGTGACCCCCGGGGGCCTGCATCACCACTCACACATGGGGGTTGTGGCCCCCTGAAGAACAGAGAGAGACTCTGAAGCCCCACAAAAGCAAGGCGACAGGCCTGAGAAATGAATTAGGCAAAGGGAATGCATGCTAAGCGATGATGTCTGCCATACTGCCTCAGCGCGGTTCAGGCAGAATCATCTGCTTCCAGACTTTTCAGTGGAACTTCAGAGAAAACCAACAGGAACCGCCTGCTTTGCTTGAATCAGCCTGAGTGATTTATAGATGCAGTGCTGGTCTCAGCCCTGATGATTAAGATTTAAATCAATGGAAATATGAATAATGGCTGCATTTGGCTTCCTGGCAAAATGCAACAAATGGCCTGAATTACTATCTACTCAACTGTAAGGGGAATTGAGTATATTAAGCCAATTTTTAGTTGGATGCTGTTTAAAGTATATAAATCTATTTCTGACAGACTGATGATGATTTTGAATGAAAGACAACTGAGTCATCTCTGAATGAGATCAACATCAGGGGAGCTGAATGTGTGCTAGCAGAGCTAATAGTGATGAACATTTATTACAAATAATCCTCAAATTTACATTAACTGTCCACTGTAATTGGAATGACTGATATGCTGGTCAACAAAAGGGAGATACTCTTAAAGTTACTGATTATACAGCTCATTTTAGAGAGAAGAAAAATGTAGTAAGCACACTCTTATTGTGTTTTTAGAAGATATAACACTTGCAAAGACTTGGCTGAGAAGGAGAGCATATCATATGTAACACTGGATCTGCCTCAAAGTTTTTTTCTGTCTCTGTGGTTTACAGATGTGAATCCACCGATAACAGATAAACCATTAAATTGCAATGATTAATGGTGTGGAAAATCCAAAGGGTGGAGTGGAAAATTTGCCATGTGGATGAATATAGAGCTACACAGTGGGATAGTACAATGTGCTATATCCACATATCCCCCTGTGTTGGAATTACAGGTATGATGCTCTTTCATTGCTGTGGGTTTTGGTTGTGGGACGGAAAATGGACTCATATCATCAATCATCAAAACATAAAAACGTCAAATTTCCTTCTTGTTTCAAGTTGTTGTGGCAATTAAATTTGTGAGGCACAGCTGTCTTCAGTGTACTCTGGTGGTACCATGTTTTAACATATGATTCAAACCCAGTAATGTGATATTTTTCCAACTAACACTACAATTTTAGATGTGTTTCAGCTGGACCACTTGTTCTGTGGATTCATTGACAACATAATGTGATTGCTGTGTGTTTTGGCCTCTCTTATCAGTTTGGGATTTGCTCTAAAATGCGTGAAAGTTTTGCCAAAAGCCTCAGGCTGACTGGGCTGGATGAACTGTTGTTATCCACCATACTTGTGCGGTCTGTTCCTCTTCGACAGCCTCTACAGGGTCTACAGGGTGCAAGTCTACCATACTTTTACTATAGTTCAAACATCCGCACTTTGACGCTTTTACAACTGGCCAGAGAAGAGGTGTTGTGGGGCGAGAGAAGTCTAAGCACCACTTGCATTTACACATTATAACTCTATCTAATGGTTCACTTAATCACTTATTGGTTTCAGGTTCCTGAAAGTTTTTGTTTTGAGCAAAAAGTTGTCAGCACCATTTTAAAGTACCCAATTGATGTTACTCCCCTATACACCAGTTAAAGGAATAATTTGACATTTGAGGAAATACACTTATTCACTTTCTTGTCAAGAGTTAGACAAGAAGATTGATACCACTTTCACATATACAGAATATGGTAAATAGCAGCCAGTTAGCTTAGCTTAGCATAAAGACTGGAAACAGCTAGCCTGACTCTGTCCAAAGGTAAAAAAAAATCCACCTACCAGCACCTGTAAAGCTCATTAATTAATACGTTACATCTCTGTTTTTTTTTTCTTGGATGGGAGCAGTTGCCAGGCAATCAGCAGAAGTCACTGCTCCCAGTCAAGAAGTTTTATAGAGATTTAACAAACTGGATGTATCATGTTAATTAGTGAGCTTTAGATGTGCTAGTAGGTGGATTTTTTTTTACCTTTGGACAGAGTCAGGCTAGTTGTTTTGCCCTGTTTCCGCCCTGTTGTGCTAAGCTAAGCTAACCAGCTGCTGGCTATAGCTACATATTTACCGTACAGGTGTGAGAGTGGTATCAATCTTCTCACCTGAAAAAAGCCAATAAGTGTATACCCTAAATGTAAAGCTATTCCTATAAGAAAGGCCTAGTTGACGTCTGGTACGGAGCGGGGCTAAAATTATAGACCATTTTGACAAATATGGCCCGATTCTCTGTTTGGTCCCAGCAGGGAAGGGCTCCTTTCTGTTACTTCTGTTCTTTTTTGTGATCTGTGTTTTGACTGGTCTATCTTTATATTTCTAGCACAAGCACTAAATAATGACATTCAACTAGCTGACCCAAGCTAACGGTAATTTCTGGGCATCTGCATTAAGACACTCCATCTGAATCACTATTTTCTACTCATGTGGTTGCTTGACAACAGAAAAAGAAAGACATGTGAACGATAACACCTGTACAGGGTGATCAGATCAGCTATATTGGCATACAAAATTAGCAATTGCAATTGACAGAATGTTGGCTGACAGTAATACATCTTGAAAAGCTCAGTTTTCCTTGTCCACACGTCAAAATTATCCACTCCGGGGACTCTTTGAAAACCTGGCGATGGGAAACAGCAGCTTAGTGTGTATGGAAGCCCACAACACAGAGAAAAGATATGTTTTCAAATTAATTTGTATTAGCAGACGTTGGCCTAAGGCTGTGTAAGTAAGCCATCGCCACAACACGGAGAGCAGGACCAGGGTGTGGATTGGACTTGCTTGGGATCTGATTAATTGAGACATCTGACCTCTTGACTGCTGGCTGACGTCTAGCGGCACACATTCCTGCATATTAGACTCACTCACCATAGTCTTTTTTACAGTACTTCTTCATGGTGATCTTCATCTTTCCCTTGGAAGCTTTACAGTGAGATTCACAATCTAGGGAACAGAAGAAAAAGAGAAAGACAGAGTAAACGCTGGATGGTGAATTTCATGAAATGCTTCCTATAACACCAAAAAATGTGTTTTAGTATCATCAGGAGACACTGCAGCTGGATGGATTTTTACATGTGGCCCCTTGTGTCACATTGTTTGCGCCCCTAGGGTCTTAAAGATGCCTTTAATGTGCCACTGTGAAACGGATTAAAGCTTACACAGATCCTCCTGTGTCTGTCAACACACTCCTACTATACTCCTCACAACTTTTCCACTCCAGCCTGCTCCCTCGTCAGTGTCCTGGCATGCATTGTACGAGCTTTGAGGGCTCCAGAGGTCGCCCCCGCACAAAAGAAGGTCACAGGGGGAAATTAGCGACTGACCTACAAAAAATTAGCAGGGACCCTTAGGAGCATCTGAGCCACATGAGGCAAGAAAGAGAATACTCTAACACAGGCGGAGGCTAAATGTCCTGTGGCCCCTTAAGAAGAGAAGAGCTTGCTGCAGAGAGGAACAGCAACCAGAAAGAAGCTCACACACTTATGATTAATGTCTTAGGAGTCCAGAGGTATCCCTTTTACACCAGTGTATGTGTACCTGGGTTTGGATGCCAGAGGGCTTTTATCGATGGGCGCTGCTGTCGTGCTGTCACTGTGCCAGGTACCTTTTGTAATGAGGAAGCTGGTGGTGGGACCAGAGGCCAAACTGAAAATTGAAATCATTTGTTCCCTCCACTTTCCACTGACTGACACAAATTGGAACCAGATCATCTCCTAGTGTTGCCCCCCTCCCACCCCCACTCTGCCTCTCCCAGAGCAATAAGCCTTGTGCTCTTTTCTGGGGGGGTGGGAAAGCTGGGCTGGGCAGTCTGAAGTAAAAGGAGGGGGCAGTTGAGAGAGAGAGGGGACCTTTCAGCTTGCCTGAATATGGACAAACTTCATTATTTCTTCCAGCCCTCTGTCCAGTCTTCCCCTTTCTTCCCCATTATACTCTGTGTGAATGAGGTTGCCTGGGTAATGATGGAGGAAGAAAAAAACGCCCCTCTCCTCCCTCTCTCTCTCTCTCTCAAAAAAAAAGAGCGGTTTGGGACGTGGGATGAGGATCGAATTCATGTATGTAGAGAAAGCATTTCTGGTGAAATGCCTAGCTGCTTTCTGGGGTGGCGGGAGAAATAAGAAAAGGGGAAATCCCAAAGTAAATGAATTTGACGAGTCCATATCGAGCATGCCTGATTTCCATGTAAATGAAGTGGTGAGGGCGGGGGGCCTCTTTATCTCCCGCTGGCCCCTGGGGGCCATCATCATACCTCCCTTTGATAGCTGACGTTGCCCATTAGCCCCTTAGCGCAATCACTGCACTGTCTGGGCCATTACATCCACCACTCTCATTAAGGTCCAATCTCCTGCTGCGAGGACAAACGCCCCCTTTGTGAGTCACTGCAGCAGTGCCACGTTCATTCTGCGGGGTCCCTGGGGACCACACTGCTCCTAATTTGGAGGGTGGTGGCTGTGCAGAGTTTCTGACAGGAATCCAAACTCCACACAGCCTCGGCAGTCACTATAGTAGGAAGTTGGGCTCACAACAAAGCTCAATGAAGTCAGTGGCACCACTCTCGTCAGACACTGATCGATGATTAGAAGTGACTCAGCCTATTCAGCTAAACCCGTATCATTGTAAAACTAATTAACATACTGTCATTTAATAAATATCTAAACAGCTAAGGCAACAAGTTCAGAGACTGTTTGCTCCTGATCAAGTACATTTAAGAATAGACGTCCTAATCAGGCATTAAAGGACACACCCCAAAAATTAAAGCTGCATATCTCTGTGACACATCGTCTAATGTCAGCACTCCAACATGGAGACCCCTGTCAGAGCACATGAACAATACAGTCGGGCAGGGCTTCACTGCCTGCGCAGCCAGCCTTGATTGAAATACAAACTGTTGCAAATGAAGCATGTAATCAGATTAGGGCTGAAACCCGGGGGAGGCTGCTGGGCATACCGGCAATGAGGCCACAGGGAGCACTGACAAAATATCTGGAGTTTACATCAGTGGCAGACCTCACCGACGTGTGTTTGGTTGAGGAGTAAGACTATGTTGTTGTTGTAGACGACTGATGGAAAAACTAGAAATACATATAATTACATGCAGGAAGGAGCAGTTGGTTTTGTTCAGTTGCATAGCGATTAAAAAAATGATAAATAACATAATAAAATACACTAAAACAGTAATAACAGATGGTGTCGTAGAAAATATGACTTTAATCCAAGAGATGTTTTGGTGTTGTTTTATTGTTCTAAAATCCTATATATTTACTGCTGTCTTACTCACCTGATGGCTCCTCATAGCTGCTGTAAGTTGCTGTAGGAGATGCAACTGGGATCTCTGTTGACAAAGAGAGGAATAGATACACATTTCAGATTGGCATTATATTACAATGCAAACAGAATAAAACTTATGTGATTTTACATCTAAAAGGAAATATACAGAGCTTAATTTCCTGGTTATTCTCCTCAGAGCAGAGAGCATATATGAAATACACTTAGGAACGGATTTAATGGGATGTCTTGTTAATGACAGCTGATTTTGACACGCAGATGTGCTTAAAAGTGTATAACGAGAGTGTGAGTTTCCTATTAATGTTCTCCTCCCTCCTGATTGTGGTATGTTGTAGATAGAGAGAGCCAAGGCCGCTGGTCTTGTTAAAGTCATAGCTGGCAGGGAGTTAGATATCACAAAAATTTAATATCACACCATTAAAACCAAAAGACATTATCTCAAAAAATATATGAGAAACCAAATATATTCTACTCTTCAAGAACCCAATTTCCTCCAACTTTTACACCACATTTGTTACCTTCCAACAAAATTAAAGAAATCCTTTTCCAGCAGGTTCACAGGTTTAAATTATTGTTGTGGACTCTGGCCAAACGTATCACTCTGATTCTTGGTCCACAGAGACCTTGTCCAATTTCCACACATGACTTTATCAGAAATGTCAACCCAAGTAACATAGTGGACAATTGTTGGTGTCTACATGTCCTCCCAGACATCTTATCTGTTCATACCAGCCAGCTACTTGATGCTCCTAGCTAAAGCAGCTACTAGTGACCCATCTCTGTTTCTGTGAGGCGTTGGCGTTTATTGCCGAGGGCCTGGAATCTGCAGGCAGCAGATACAGCCAATAAACATATCAGCCATCATTCCCTTGGACTCATTCTGGGGATTTATTGCTAGACGGACCGTTAACAGTGTTGAAGGCACACAAGGCCATGTTAGGCGAGCTGTAATGGTCTGTTTATCCAGGCTCTGGTTTAAACAGCCAAATATCTATCCAAAATAATGGAACAGGGGTATAAAAATAACATGAGATGAGTGTGAGCCATGAATTCATGCATAACAAGCCTGTCTTGTCCTTTTCAGGTCTTCTTCAGGA
Source organism: Thunnus thynnus (assembly GCF_963924715.1). NCBI lineage: Eukaryota > Metazoa > Chordata > Actinopteri > Scombriformes > Scombridae > Thunnus > Thunnus thynnus. The sequence goes on from NC_089533.1 coordinate 23,112,371, forward strand.
TCTTCATCACATCAGGATTTGCTATCGCTGATGGATTATAGACATCTTGGACTGTAGGATTTGGCTGAACTAACTTGGCTTAGTGTGGATGAGTAACTGAGCTTGATCAACTTTGAAATAACTGTTTTTTTTTTGCTTGTTAGCAAGCTGCATTTTATAGTTTATTAAGAGTTTTTAAGTTCCAACTGATGATTTTATTAATAGTTAATAAATTCATATATTATTGCTGCATACATTGGTAGTAAAAAAAAAAACCTTTGGATTGTCAGAAAACCATTTGCATAGCGCTGCCTTTTTAGTTGTGCCTTAACACACTTACTTACAAAACATTAAACATTACTGCAGACCTGATGGCTTGTTAGAAGGTAATTAAGTCACTAATTAAGTGTCATGTCTCAATCTCTTTATTATAAGCAGTCAGGTCTGCAGTTGAAGATGTTCATATTTGAATTTACATCACTCTTCATGCATGATGAGAAAGAGCTAATTAATGAATCTAGTGAACTGATTAGTCAATCAACCAAAGGAATTTTTATTTTCTTATGAATGGCATATTATTAATCGTTAAAGCACATATAAATTATTAGTTAATCATTAATAAAGTTGTCAGTTAACAATTTATAAACTGAAAAGTATCCCCCATTAATCAAATAGTTGATCCACAGAAAAATGAATGGCAACCGTTTTTAATAATTGATTAATCGTTTCAGTCATTTTTCAAGCAAAAATAGAGAAAAATGCCTCTTGAATGCAAAGATTTGCTGTTTTGCTTTGTCACATGTCATTGCAAACTTAATATATTTGGGATTTTGGACTGCTGAAGATGTCATCTTGGGCTCTGGGAAGTTGCGATGGGGAATTTCTTTACCAATTTTGTGACGTTGCATAGGCTAAACAATTTATCTATTAATCAGAAAACTAATCATCAGATAGATAGATCATGAAAATAATCGTGTTGAAAGGTGGTAGAAGTCAGCCTTACTGATGCAGGGGGCGATGGGAGAGCGACTCTGCTGGTAGCCCTTGGCGCAGCGGTTGCAGGTGATTCCTGTCACTCCATCCTTGCAGGGGCATTGGCCTGTTGTCTGGTTACATGTTTTCCCTGCTGCTCCAACTGGATGGCAATCACATGCTATGGTGGGAAAGGAGGGAAAAAAAGGGGGAAAAAGCACACCAACATCAAACTAGATTGTACCCAAGTAAACAACTTGTGATTTGAAAAATGAAAGCATGAGTGGTTTACAAGACCAGTGCTATTACAAAACAAATATCAGCTTTCAAATGACTACAGTATGTCTCTGGCCTGTCCTCTGCTGACTCTACATATTCCATACAATAAAAAGTAATCTTAGCACTAAAACCTAGTGAGAAATCATTCACATTAGAGCAGACTGTGTTTTCCTTCCAGACCATCACAGATGGGGAACTGGGCCTTGCACCAGCATAAAACCTCAATCAAATTACACTGCTTCTCTCCACCCATAATGACTATAGGATTCTTCATTAGGTCTGCTCTCAAAGCACGCAGAAGAGTAAAAAACATGATTAATTGTAGTATTTCACTCTCACAGCACAGTGTCTGTCTACTGTGCACATGTTTGAACGTAAATGTACGTGGGTATGTGTTAGGCATGTGCGTGTCTTTAAGCTTCTTGAGAGCGGGCTTTGTGTCCTCTGCAGCGTTCAGATCAGACAGACTGTGTGCTCTTCAGATTGAGTTTCCAATGTAAAGCTTTTTGGCAAAGAGTTCCTTGCAAACACTGCCTGAATAATGTTTCCCATTAATGGGCGAATGGAACGCACTTCAAAGTCTGTTTAAGCTGTTAGTTGGGAGGATCGCACGTTAAATGTGAGAAATTTGCTCTCTGTGTGTGAGCGCGCTCTGCCAAACGTTCACCATAAAGCCAGTGTTTGAAGTGGAAGCCCAACCTCCCTATTAGCCCTGCATGTGTTATGTACCAGCAGAGTAATTTGAAATTTGCTTGAAGTGGTCCAGCAGAGGTTGGAGTTGCTTTTAGTTGGAATTTATGAAGCTTCATGAATATAACGAGATGCTTATTAAATTTTTTTTAAAGGGTCTAACTTGTTCTTCTTGATTTGTATCATAAAAGTTTCTGCCATGTGTATTTTTTAAAGTGAAATCAAAGTTTTTAAGGATTCAGTTCATTTCCCCTGAGAATTCGACACGACTTTGTTCTTTACATAAAAATGAGGGAGGGCTGTTTAATGGAAACTACAAATGCAATAAAATAATCATCACATAACGGAGTTACAATAAAAAATTAGCCATGACATCATGGAGTTTTATTCAGTCTAACCATTGCTGCCAATAAGGTTTTCTCTTGGCTGCTACTGTATGGTGTTTACACCAAAAAACAATGAAAAAAAATCTAAAAAAAATGAACTATTGTGTTTTCTTGGGCATGTTTATTTGTAAAAGCTTTAAAAGCTACAATTTAATACATGAACTCCAACATTAATAAGTCACATTCTGTGCCTCTACTTTAAAGCGACAATTTTGGGAAGTACGCTATTTCGCTTTCTTGCTAGAGTTAGATTACAAGATTGATACTACTCGACTATCTATCCGTTAAATAGAGGGTTGAAGCTATCCAACACCTAACCCGCCTCCTCCTAATAAGGCAAAATCAATATTCAAGTCACCTTATAGTCACGTCATCTGAACTGCGTCACTTCCCATAATTACTACGGCTGCTAGATGGCGTAAATGTAACTATGGGTTGTTTTTGTCGGCCTGAATTTTAGAGCTATACTGTCGTTGTTCTTGTGAGGACGGACTGTGTACATGACTTTAGAAAGCAGAGTTTACAGCTAAAAAATGACAAATTAAAGTAGAAGAGAGTGTTTTAAATATTATGAATATGGAAGTTCAATGATGCAAGTATCTCTGCTGCAGTGCAGGTAAACTTTCATAGGATAGTTATAGTTTTTTGTATGTGTGGCTTTCTTTCAGCCCACTAAATTGTCATTGGGCTGGAATCAATGATTCATCTGTGCCCTGATTACTGGGCGGCACTGTTAAGCGCTATATCTAGGCAGATGATCTGCTCCCCGGATGGACATCTCTGCCTCTTCCTGGAGCTTGGTTTCCGTGCTGGCTGGCATGTTCAAAGTTTGACGTATTGGCGTGTCTGCTGTGTTTCCTTGCGATCTGGTCTCCCAGCAATTGCAAGGTGTGCATTTTTACAGTTTTCTTGTGCTGCATGTTCATAGCGTTGCCATGGGCATTATATCTGCTTCTGCTCCTTTATTTCGAAACGTGGTCTGCTTGTCTCCTGGCTGCAGACTTGGAGTAATATAGCCTTGCTTAAAGCCCTTCTTAACGCAACTTTGTCTTGGTCGAGGTAGGCTGGCTCAATCTTGTCTTACTAATTTTAGGCAGCTAAATGTAACTCTTCTTTTTTTTGGTCTCTGATCTGCTGTTGATAGTGATTGAGCTGCAGCTTTGCGGCTGTCACCCTCCCGCTGTTGAGAAGCTGTGCCTTCGCCCACTGGTATGTAAACGTGAGTTGGCATTACTTACCCAGTTGGTAATGTTAGTGTCTAATGCACTTTACAGGTACTTTTTGGGCCAGGCTGTGCACCACAGTGGGTGGCCCTTTTCAAATTCCCGGCCCCAACTCCCAGGCGCAACTGCTGTTCTGTCTCAGCAGTTTTGTCTCTAATGTATATAGATTGTTTTTACTTTTAATGTTTTTTTGTTTTTTGCTTTTTGTTTTATTTTGCACTGCAACTCGTTCGGCTCTGCAGCGGTCCGCACTTGCCTCAGTGGGAGTGAACTGAAGCTGTCCGTTTAGGACACTAGGAATTCTACTGGGTTCCCTGTGTTGCGTCAACTCAGTGTGCGTGTGGTGTGTGTGCATTTTTTTTTTTTTTTTATGCCAATGGTGGTGGCATTTGTTGTGCTTCCTCCACTCCCCATACTGCTTGATTTGATTTTGCCAATTTGATCAGGTGCTAACTTGTATTTTAAAGTTTTAAGACCTGCTTGTTATTAAAAAAAAAAAAAAAAGAATATTATTAATAAATTTATAACAGTTTTTTTGGAATCATGTGGAATCCAGTGTTTTCAAGCGTGTGACCTTTCTTTTTTGGGGTCCCAAAGTAGTTGCACTCAAGAATTTCCTTGGGGTGAAATTCCTCGAGGTGGCATAGTTGACACAATCAACTCCCAACCCCCCCTCCATCGTTGTGTAACTTTGTTAAAATCACAAAGGTTTCAACTAATAGTAGCAAGTGCTTATAATATGGACAGTAAACGATAAACCTGACAGTAAACCTCAGGATTTTTTTTCAGGACAGCTGAAAAAAAAGTAGAATGAGAGTTAGAGTTAGAGAAGCTAGTGGAACAGAGGCTAGCCCGGACATGACATAACAACTTCAGTTTTCCATAGAAAGCTAGCCAGCAGCTGTTAGCTTAGCTTAGCATACTGCTCAAAGTCATGGTCCGGCACATAACCCTCCATAAAACCACTACTTGTGATTTTTTACTTTCAGTTTTGTTCAGATTGAGCAAACAAGATATAAAATGTTAATAAGTGAAGCTTAGAGGTTACATTTTGAGTTAACTAAGCTAGCTGTTTCTCCCTTTTTTCTTTCTTTATTCTAAACTGAACTAACCGACTGCTGGTGGTACCTTCATATTTACCGACAGTAGTATCAACCTTCTCATCTAACTCTCAGCAAGAGGCCTATTTCTCAATATGTCATACTACTCAAATCTGCAAATACAGTTTTAGTTTTACTCTACATTTAAAAGACTGAATAAGGTTTATAGGGCAATATAATGTCAGACTTTGTGATGACAGCTAGATTGACATATTTTGACTACAGTCTCAAGAGTCCCTCCCAAACGCAGAACTGCACTCCTGTTGCCTTTACAGGGGGTGACTACAAACTGGAAACAGTAATTAATTTCAGCATGTAGTGGGGGGCCTGTGGAGCTGAATGGTTGTTGAGGGGGTTTGGGGGAGTGTGGTGCAGTGAACCATGTACCAGCTTCATCTCTGTGGACTCGCTGTGCCTAGTTAAAGGCTTAGACTGCCAAACGTACGAGGGGACGGGGAAAAAAACAAACTGTTAGGGGCGGGGGGCGTGCACTGTGGTTCTCCAAGAGCCATGTTTACACTGCGCTTGATGAGGGGTGAAGTTGTTAATCTGGGAAATAAAGCATGAGGCATTCCATGCTGCCACTGGAGATGTAGGCGTTGTATAGTGCAGAGGAGCCATTTTTTTCAAAACTAAAGCTCCATCTATTAAGCAAATCGTTGAGAGGAAATTTAGTTGAGATGTGGAGTGTTGGGGAGGAAAGGATGGGGGGGTTAAGGAATGGGGAATGAAAGCAGACTTCCCCCTGGCTGTGTTGGCGCAGCGCTGTATTTCCTGTCCAACAACAGCAGAGTGGGATGGTTGGCTGATTTGAACAATAAATATAGTGGTTTCTAACTGATGTCACATCAGCCTGTTTTTGTCACCTGAGGTGAAAGGCAGTAATCAGGCTGTTTGGGTTTGATCCCAGAGCACTGAGCTGGGTATATGGAGGGATGGGGAGCAGGGCTTGAGGTATTCGGGTTACTGATCCAGCTGTTTGGAAAGACTTTGCAGAGATCTATGGATGTTGCTACATCATTAGGCAAAGTGAGAACCTCTGTTACACTGACCTGCTCCCAGCCCCACCCCCCTGAACCCAAATACTCCCCAAATATAACTTGTGAAAATGTTTAGGCTGGCAGAGTGAAACAATGCTGCAAAGAACCGTTTGTCATTTTTTGAGCTAAGTACAGATGATCCATCAGGCTTGTGTTCAGCACAACACTGACACATGTGCCCTGTTTAAGAGGGATCTCTGACCATTTTTGACATAAAATACCCAAAGACAAACTCTGAAAACGCTTTTGTAGGCCCCGCTGCTTGTGCCTTTGCTTTCATTTCATGTGAGCTGAGTGAGTCAGAGTGAATTAAGAGGGGAGGACTGTTGTGGCATGCAGTCGGAAATATCATGTTGCTGTCCCTGTGTTCAAATAGCCCGAGGATAGGGAGGATGAGGGAGAATAGGCATCCTGAGACCATGTCACCAGCCAGTCACAGCTCAGCAATGGATGTGGCTGAAGACCGCAATATGTGCATCTACCCAAAGTCCCTCATTTGTCATTAGTATGTGGTAAGAGATTGGGATGTAAATGGACAATGGCATTCAGTAATATTGCTATAAAAGCAGCATGCATGCAAAAGCAACTGCCATAAAAGAAGTAACATTTTAAAGTTTTTTGTTCATTTTTACCATTGAACCCTCAATCAAAGACTTTTCCTTCGTAAAAAACAATCATCAAACATCACATTTAGGGCAAAAACTGTGCACACACACAAATAATCAGGAAGATTTCAGACATTAACGTCATTGTTTGTCAGTGTTTGTAGGAAAGCATACTGTACATGTCCGTACATATGTGTGCTGGTTTCTGTCACATAGACAGAGACAGGTATTTTGTGCATCTATGGGATATTTTGTCTGTGAGTGTTTATCCAGAGTGACTGAGTGACAGCAGTTTGTTTGTTCAAGGCCTCATGAGCCTGTCTTTCCTCCACGAGATACTGCGAGACAGAAGGAGCTCAGATTTTGTCTCACTACACATTAATCCTTGACAGCTTGGTCTCAAACCTGACGTATGTGCTCACACCTGTGTGTGTGTACGTGTGTGTGTGTGTGTGTGTGTGTTTGTGCCGATTCACATGAGTATGTGTTGTATGTGTGTAAGTATGAATAGGGGTGAGGCATGATTAGCGAGTTGTTTCCATTGCTCTGTTCAGTGGATCAGCTCACACCTCTGTTCTGTTTGTTATGTTTGTCTTGTCAGGGATCCACAAAGAACCCCAAATAGCTTGGGAGCTGCACGGGTCAGTTCACTGACACCAAGACAGGTGGGCACTTTTCTCCACACTTTTGAAAGAATTCTTTTAATACCTGAAGTGTGAAACGGAGCATGTGAATGGTATGTGTATAAAAACAATTCCCCCAACACTAACCTTAGCGGAAAATGTTGAATTGAACGGTGATTCTTTAATTTAACAAAATACTGGTGACTGTGAACAGATAACATCCACTGTTTGTCATGTCCTGTTACCTTTGCAAGCTCTCCGGTGTGAGATGGACTTCGTCATGTCCCTGTAGTAACCCTCCTTGCAGTAGTGGCAATGACGTCCTGCTGTGTTATGGCGACAGTTGAGACAGACCCCACCACTCCTCCGGCCCGACAGTTTGTACAACTCCATGTTGAAACGACAGCGACGAGCGTGCAGGTTACAGTGGCAGGCTGGGCAGACAGAAAGAGGGAGAGAGCTGATGAACACTCTTACAACAACTCCTACATTGACATTGTGCAGCTCAGCCACTCATAATGCTTGAAATGAAATAATACATTCAATACTCAGTTTAGTAAATTTTAAACGATCCCATGTGGCACTGTTGTGATGTGAAAACCAGTTTTGCTGATTTCATGTTTTCATTCCAGTTGCATGGTTACATAGTCCCCTGTCAGTTGAGAAACTCCAAACCCTTGGACTCATAAAACCAAATTTAGTGTCATCAAGCTGAAAAACAGCATTGTTTTTCTTAGCTCCTGAAAAGCTGACATTTTGGGAAATATGAGCTTGTTATCTGACAGTGATGAACTCAACACACGATGTTTACAGACCTTCCATTCTAAAAATGTGGTGCAGTGCCAAATGCAGTCAGTGGAGTTCATGAGAAAATGCATTTACTTGAAAGACATCACAAAGTCTCAGTCCTCTGGTATAAGTTTGTCAGATTCACACAACAGGTTATAGAAACAGGTGGCGTGGCTTTGCTTTGGTCTGGCTTGAGAATACTGAAGCTTCTAAAAGAAACGTCCTGGTTCAGGCTCATTTTCGCTTGGCCACCTGCTTGCGAATTTAACCTCTGAACTGTAGTAATGTCAGGCAGGAAAACTTTCTTCCGCTCTCCCACACATCTGAAAGGCTGGTGTATACTGTGATTTTTTGCCATTGCTATTTTCACTCGTTAATATTGACCCTGACTAAAGTTCATAATCCTCATGCATTGATGTGTTGACATGATTTCAGGCCTTTACTCTTACAGAAACCAAAGTGACAATACCAAATAAGTAAAAAAAAACATTATGAAATAAATAATCATATATATAAATAAATAGTGTAAAATAAACTTAGCACAAAAAGTAAGGAAATTTGTGTTTGGTAGATTATTTCTTTGTTGTAACATGCTTTTTGGCAATAAATCTTATATTGTTGGAAAGCCTGTTTATTTCCCTTTTAAATGGTGCCACATTTGTAAGGAACATACATTTGTGGGATGAGCAGCAGAGCTGAGTATGTGGGTTGCGCCCATGAAAAATTAGCCAAATCTTCTATAGTGTTTAAGTATTTTAACTTATCTCACTATAGCAAGTAGTTAAATGAGGATTCATCTTTAAATCTTCTAATCAAAATGCGGCCAAGTTAACTCTGAATTTACTGATGCTTGTAACACTCGCTTTTCACTGTGACACAAACACAGTGTGTAGTCTACAATATTTATTTACATCAGTGGCGTGAAATTAAACTTAAACAGTCACTTTTGACTGACCTTTGAAAATGGCTATTGTGAAATCAATATCTCTATAATTAAATTATAATGAACTCCAATAAAACTTTATTATTATGACAATAAGAATGATGAAACATTTGATAATAATAAGTTGAGTTTTAACAATGTCCAAAATAATTTTTACAAATTATCATTCATTGATATATTTTTCACAATTTATTTATGTGATTATTTATTTTATAATTACTTAAAAATGTATTCAATATTGACCCCTTTGGGACTCCATATTCTTTAAGTGAAGTTTTCACTCCTTGTAAGTAAAGTTTTCCCTTATAGGTCACTTTTTCCTATTATTTGGCTGAATCATGCACGTACTATTCATACGGGCAGGCCTCACAGTTGCTCACATTTCGGTAATCTCCCCATCAATGCGCCCGTCTTAATGTTATTACAGGGAGATGTAGACGATAAGACTGTCACATATGCTCCTCGATCACCAGCGGTCTGAATCACGTACAAACTGACTCACACCTGCCATAAGCGACCAGAGCTGGCAGGTGGTTGGGATTCAGAAACACCCTTTCTGAATGGGGGGCCCAGACACACACACACACACACACAGACACACAGAGGTGTTTGGCAGCTTTCACAGGCTTATCTCCCACACTTCCCTCCCCAGGGCTGATCGAACACACTGCACACTACACTAAGCTTTGAACAACTCACACATACACACGCTCCCTCCTCCCTTTCCCTCTTGCTCTTTACTGCTTTCTTATCCCAGATGTTATCTCCACTTAAGGGAAGTGTGAGGGAAAATGCAAGGGGGCCTTTTTCATGAATAGGAGTCGGAATGCTCTTAGGTTTCGGTGCTGAAGGAAGACGATGCTGGTACTGTACTTTAATCTCCCAAAATATTTACAGACAGATGTGTATATTGTAACATTGCAGCCCTCACTTCAAAGAACACAATTACTTTTCAAAAGACAGCCAGAGATAAAGAAAACAAAAGCAGGCTATACATCATAATTTCCATCTTATTCTTTGTGTTTCAATCTAGCAAAGACAAACAGATGATGATTCTTTTGCATGAATTTCCATCTGAATCTGTCTCTTTGCAGACTGGTCTCTCTCAAAGGTAAAAATATACTGCTTTGTATGTGTGTGACAGCGTCATGAGATTAATAAACGCTATCTCCACAGCTGTCCCCAGGCCCTTCTAATGAGCGCTGTGCTATCTCATTCACACATCCCCGCTCTGCTCACACAGCCACCGCAGTAGTTGTCCAGCAGTGACAATAGCTTGAGCGCTGATAAGCCGTGTTTAGAGCAGCAGATTCCTGATGCCAGCTCGCAGCATCTGTCAGATGTTTGCTAAATAACTAAATACATGTACCGTTGAAAAGTCAGAGCACAGGTAACACTCTAGTTTTGTTATTCAACAGATTGTGCTACTTATAAAAAAAACCTGCTCAAAGATTGAAGATAAGTACTGAAAGACGTATATGGAGTCTGAATTTCCAGAATTTCCACATTTCATTTCAGTTCTACCTATATATCTTCTTTTTAATAATAAGAAGAAATCCTAGAATGGTATTGCAAAACACAACAAATAATGTTTGACATTTTCATGTTTCTCTCTGCTGATAACTGACACAAAAGTAATTCAATTTACACCTAGCTCATGATAGCTGTTACCATTGCTATGTGTGTTTCTCCAACTCAGTGTCAGAAGGTAAATTTATCTGGATCACAGGAAATTATGTGTTTTTGGTAGCAGCAGTTTGGAATAAATAGTAGTGGTAAAACAGTGAAGAAAGAGACAAAAAAATACAGTACTAGAGGCTAAAACAACAGGGAATCCAAGGAAAGTCAAAATAATTGTTACACAGTATAAATAGCAGAAAAATAGCACTGAGTGCAAAAATACATACGTTACTATATAATTACTCTCTCAAAAATGCTTAAATGTTAGTATTCTGGTGAAAAACAACATTGAAATTCAAAATATGCAGTGAGTTTTTCGAAGGGATGGTTACTGCAAACCAGCGTAGCAAGGTGTCTTTTCTGGGTCCGCTTTCATTTGGTTTCGAGGGCCTACTTAGAGCTATGCTATTCCAATCTATTTATGTTCAAGTGCCATCTATCAGGCTTAGCGAAGGAGGCGCCCGTGGTGGGTGTGCATATTGGGTGGAAATTACGCATCCCACAGCTTGGTGGAGGCGGTTTTTCGCTCCGTCTACAGAGGAGAGCACACTTCAGAAACAATCACACGTCTGTACATGATGATCTCTGATGAAATTTGGTTATGGATGGTTTGAAGAACGCGGCACCGCAGTGGCAGAAATTTACCAACCCTGTCAACAGGTGTCAGATGTTTAACCATACCATGTGTGTGCAAGGTTTGTGTGTGATCTGCATTGAGAAGAATGCAGCGCTTCTTCAGAGACAGACAAGGATTGAATTCCAGCTCAACTGTTGTTTATGCAGGACCAATTACTCTCTCACTGCGTGTAATCCTGTACAATCACGCATATTATGAGCGGATGACATACACCACATCAAACAGGGTTCACTTCTCATCGCAGCCTGTGATCAGAAGAAAAGACAACACTTAACAGATTATAGCGCCGTGTTTTCATGACAACAGTTGGTTTAGTGGTTGGATATTTCAAAGACACATACATGCAACTAACTGTACCTGTGTGTTAGACAGTATCACATGTTTCTTTACAAAGGGATGCAGATTTTGCTTTTAGTTGTTCCGCTACACATCTTGACCGAGCTCTTACACACATATGCTGTTGAAGTTGGATCAAATATACCTGATTCTGAGGTTTCACTGCACAGCATATAGAGATTATACAATGCTTGCATAACACCTGTCTAGTATATGTGGGTGATGTTACCGAAGTGTCAAAAGAGTTCATTAATATCATGTCCTTTTTTTGCAGTATTAAAAAAACAGGTAATGCTTTAGATTTACAATGTCGATATTCTGTAAATATCAGGTATGATTGAAATACTATAAGGAAACTACTAAGCTAAGGCTTTATTTTACAGCTCTCACACTATAATAAGGGAGCTTTCTTGCACATTTTCAATGTTTTGTCATGGTCATAGTGTACATCTTTTACCTCAACCAGTAGCCATATGACAGGGCATAAAAGCTGCTCTAGGTTGTTTTCTAACATCCCAAAAGTACATTTCTCTTCCCCAGTATTATAATTTTAAAAACATACACGGAACTATTTTATAGAGGTACGAAAATGATGTACACTAAATTAACAATAAAAAGTACTCCACAGTTAAAAACATTATTATTTCCTAAAGAATATATTTTGTAAATGTATCATAATTTTAAAATAAATGATATAACAATTAATTTCATTGCAATATCAACTCATTTTTCCACACATATCTTTTGGGTACATACTCTACTAATATACTAAATAACTGCACTCTAATTTGCAAGCTGTAATCTAAACTGTTACCAGAAAGGTAAACTCTTATAGAGCTCTGATTGATGAAGTCATGGCTAGCTTGAAACCCATCCATGACAAAGTGATGCTTTATTCCCTGGAAGTAGTTACTTTCTAGGATTATAAAACCATCACTGATCACATCATACTGCATAAAAATACATGGCACACTATAGTTATAATACTCTAAGGCTGGAAATAAATCATAAATGTCTGCTGTGAAAGTTTAGTATTTCATCGTCATAAACTCTAAAAGGGTGCTGTAAGACTAATCTTTATTGAAGCCAATACTCTAACAAACAAGCTTTTCTGTCACACACATTCATGGAATTTCTGAAGAAGCACGTTTGACTCGGTAATGCACAAACATAAAAAGCAAGTACCATGATCCGTCACCCTCAGCTGCTTCCAAGGCTGCTTCCCCCCGACGCAGGTTTCCCACAATAAATATTTCAATCACACATCACTGCAGCAGCTGTGATTTGGATGAGGGCGAGGACAACAACAAAGGACCGACAAGCTCCCCAGATGATGAATACTTTTACAAGTTTCCGGACTGCTTTTGATGATTTCACTTGAGGCAAAAATGTAAACAGTGAAAGAAAAACCATTGGAGCTGTTACAGGGAGATTTCTATCTCGCACAAAACGGAGCGGGTTTACGCAATGACTCTTGAGGACTGCTTCATCAATTGCAAACCCCGTCACCTTGGTGTCACATAAACAAATAAAGCATCAAAACAGTATGCCAACATAAGAATGATTTTAAGACCCTCTTTGATCAAGTAGAAGAGGAGATGGCATGGCTGAGACAAACAACTGAAAGGGAACATGAGGAGTGAGTATATGTGACGTGGCTCTAATGAGACACACATTACAGGCAGGAGGATGTTTGAAAAAGGAGAATACTGGGTTCACTCTGGTGCACCTGCCTCAGTGCTGAACAGGACTGATGCCAGAGCTTTGTGGACGAGACATTTATATCACATCATTCCATTCAGTTTACTTCAGATTGCTCCTGTTGTCCCTCTAGGACAGGAGCACGCAACCATGTGCTGCAGAGCGCCAAGATTATGCAGATTTCAATTCCAAGCAAGGGCAGCATCAAGTAATAGTTCCGCTGTTGAAGGTAATCATGAAAAGCTGCGTTAGGAATGAATGAATTTCATAGGAATGAAGAGTTGCAAAATCGTAGGCTTCAATCACGCATGGCTGACATAGTTGCATGTAGATATTTTAAACAAAACTAGCCAGTATTGCTCAGTTAGAGTTCATAGTTATTACTGAGGACAAAAGCAGAGGAAAGATACAGTAGAGTGGATGTGGCAAGTGAATAACAAGTGAAGGTTAAAGCCAGAGCATTTTAAGAGGCAGCCCCTTTAATGGCCACTAGATGGTGGGTTTCACGAAAATCTCAGACTGTATTGAAGTGACTATACAGCAGCTCGTGACACCTGTACACCTGTATCTGGAGAAAGAGTTGGTGAAGATACGGACACTTTCAGACTAATCCTGTTGATAAAGTTTCCCCAAGATCCTAACACACACTCTATCCTGTCAGACACCTCACGTGGTCAATAATCTACTCTGACTATTAGCGTTTTTCAGACTAGAGTTCCTGTCCATCATATTCTGTCCCAGTGGTAATTTTTGGCTGCTTGACAGATGATTTAGTCATAACATCAGACACTTTCAACCCGTTTTCAATCATTGGGAATTTCTTTCTTTCATGGCAGAAAAATATGCTGCAGGAGCTGTCAGAAACACTCAGTATAATTATGGAATAAGAAACTCACTAGCCTAGCAACATTAAGGCTACAAACAATGGACAGTGCAACGCTCTCTATAGGAGCCAGTGTAACAACGGTACAATCTCCAATCAGAAAGAATATCTAATGTAATGAATATTTAAATGTATAGTCCTCAAATATAATACGATATCTGATACTCAGGCCACTATAGTCAATAAATGTTTTCCACAAGAAATGTGTGTCTGAAGAGAATAAAATTAATATTTAATCGATGTCAAAAGATGTCAAAGCTGAAATGTTCAATCTATCACATTCAGTTGTCTCCGGGCTACACCGAGGTGGCCAACCCACTCAAGTTGATTGTATCAGTTTGGGATGATTTGGGCTGAAAATCTGATCCAGTTAGCAGCACCCAGGCTGGTTTAGGGTGTCAGCCAGCGGACATGTCACTCTGGGACATTACTCATCACAAGTCTGGCAATTAATAGGCAAGCATGATGGCAATGCAATTTTGTCAACCTGGGCTTATTCATGTAAAACGGAAACAACTGACCAGATGTAGCAAACGGTAAATCTAAAGTTTCAAAACATCCTTTCAGAAATCTGTAGGTGACATCAGATTGATTTTTTTACAGTCTGTGACAGCAAAGCAAAACTGACAAGAGCCATTATCGCTGTCTGCTTCAGAAATGGCATCAGGGGCAGAGGCTAACAGAGCAGTTTAGCTGCATCTGCTTGCTTGTATAAGGGCAGATGCTATCAGTCTAATGATGCCATCATGGCCAATCTGGCAGCAACACCTCTGTTCCCTGTGGGGAGTCGTGTCTGCTCTGGTACCATAACAGCCCACAGAGAAACATAATGACCCATCACTCAGCTCACCTTTCACCTCTGAGGAGCTGCCAAACCACACAAGAGTGCACTTTGTGCCCCGAGACCAGATAAGAAATGAAAAGGTATAAGCTGAGCTAATGAATTGAGTTTTCCCCTTGATGAAAGGCTATCTAAAGCCATCTCAGTCTTCCACTTCACCCAAGCCTGAGCACGTTCCTACATCTGTGTAAAAATCTGTTTGTCCACTTTTAGCCTTAGCGTAGGTGTAAAATGATCTTATCGTCAGCCATATGTCAGATACCAGAAGCCAGGCTGAATAGAAACATAAAAAATGTTTTTAGAAGATAAGATCAAATGAAATATGTCCTTATTTCACAAATCTGCTCAGAGCCAGGCTAATTCAGAGGAAAACTGATTTGCATGTTGAAATGATCAGAAATGATACCTGAAAACTTTAAGTTCTTCTTAATCCCTGTAACCACAACAAGGATATGGCAACTCCAGTACAAAATAAAATGGTAAATAAAATATAGATGATGCAATGGTGCTTTACTCATTATTCCTCCACATATGATTTAGTCTCTTATAAGGAGGGCATCAGGGGGCAGAGTGTTTAGGAAGACCTCTTTGACTGGATAACCTGAGCTCAAGCTCTCATCTTGGGTCACATCACTCCTGTGTCCTTGAGGAAGACAATAAATACCAATCAGCTCGCTTGGAGCTTGGTAAGTCTGACCTCTGACCTCTGATGGAATTCCCCTGCAGGTATTAAGAATTATCAACATTTTGTTTGAAACTTCCCTCAAGAGTCCACTGCCATTGCAAACTTTTGCAGCTCATATTTATATTATTTTATTTCTCTGAGGTCTAATACTCTAAAAATCTCCAACCTCTCTTGTCCTGTAGCAGAAGACTAAATAACTCTTGATTAATAGTTGCATATATGAGTGTATGTTTATGTGTGTATGTGCTTTCCATGAAACACTCTCTGCAGACTTTCTCTCTCACTGTGGGAATAAGTCGCTCCCCTGACTTGCACGCCTTGTCTTGCCAGGCAGCATGCGCTGATGTCATGGGAGGCGTTCCCTTTCTTTACGAGCGCAGCCCTGTGATCTCTGGTGGAGATCAATTAGCTGAGCAATCAGCCCGCCCCATGCTTTTGTGTGAGTAACTGCTCGTAAACCGTTCGGTTGCCTGGCGAACGGGGAATGCACTGCCTCAACATAAACAGCCACCCAAGTAAGCCTGGCCAAAGTAGCACTCCAAGCTCCTTCTCAGTGCAGTATATGTCATTAGGTAATGCAATGTGACATGAGCTCACGCAATGCACCATTAGAAAATGAAATTTAAGATTAGCTAGTAATAATGTGTGTGGGCCATGGTAATGACTTGTTAGTGACAACTCTAACAAGAACAGTAGGCTTTAATGATGCCAGGTTGATTTACATACTGACTGTACAGGCTCAGTACCACATACAATAACATGTATCTGAGTTATATTGGATTGTATATTTATTAGATACCGCCACAGTGTACTACATGTGCTGTAAGTACAATGAAACACAGCATGTGAGCCTACCATGACCCCTTTTACAAATAAGACAAAAGACCTGACATTTTGTAGCAGCAACATTGTGTAATTGTGCAATCAGTAATGACCAGAGTTATTCACTCCTCTTTCTAAACAGCCGCTGCTAGGTGGTGCCAACGACAACACACCCTCTCTTATGAATAATAATGCATAATGGCCAGCATATCTCAGCCCATTTATCCTCTTGTTGCAGGGTTGGGAGCGGTCCAGGAGAGGCGGGAGTGGGCGTACTGCTGGTTCAGTTTGCTGGAACGTATGCCGTGTAATTGCATCAATCCAGTTGAAAAACTTGCCTGGGACCTTTGTTGCATGTCACCCGTTTTCTATCGGCCATTTGTCTTGTCTTTCTATACTGTAAACTTGGTAATAAAGCAACAATACCATGAGAAAATGAGAAAGAATAGCACAAAGAAGAGGGGAAAAGGGAGTGTAAGGGAGAGCATGTACTTTCGTGTTGTTATTAGAGCTTTTTTTAATTTAGCTTTTCCTCTGATGTCCAGGCCTGTTCTCAGCATCTCTCTCACACCTGATCCTCCCCACATCCGAGTTCTTGTGTTTATATGCAACATTTAGCCAAATCTTGAAACAAGTTAATTTATCAAATGTGAGGTTTGCTTCCTGAGTGACCACTGGAGGAAACAAGACTGGACTTAAAATGACCAATTAAAGCACAAAGCTGATGGATTGGTGGAGGAACATCCTGCTGTCACTGGTTGGCAGGAGCTCAGGGCGTTGACTGGGGAATACTTCCTTTTTACTCTGAGTGTGTGTGCTTATGTTTGTGTGTGTGTGAACAGACATGCAACTGCGTCATGCCTGCTGTGACTGTTGTTAAAATATTCTCTTGAGTAATAAACTCATAAAGGCTTATTAATTTCTGATATATCTGTGTGTTTTTGTTTGATGCCTTGTATATTTTCATGAATGGACCGGAGTGCTCCCACAGTGTAGGTGTGGAAACAGGCTGACAGAAGTGCTGCTCCTTTCCTTCCTCCAAGTTTATTTCCTCAAGTTTATGGGAAAGGTGATGAAAAGGTCCACGGTCATTAAGCTTGATAAGCAGATTCTGTTCCCCCTTTTCTGTTTCTAAAAGGAAGTTTTGCTGCATGTGGGTAGGTGTATTGCATGGATACAACTGTGTTTTAAAGCAGTTGGTCCGAGCCTTTCTTTTTTCAGTCATATCCTCACAGCCCTGTCAGATGAACTCAGGTGCCCCTTCATCACCACCTGTCATGTTCCAGAAAGGTTCATTTGAACTGTTTTTAAATTGTCAGTGTTCATGTTGGTTTGGTCAATTTTTGCATTTGTACTACAAGTGGCAGAAACTAACCGTCTTCAACCATCCATTACTTTTAGCTCTAGAGTAGCAAAGTGGGAGGTGCTATTTCAGGCAGTCCTTGTTCAGGAAGTAAAAGTTGCATTATGTTATATGACTCACAGTTGGAGCACTTCTACAGCTTGAGCCTGCATGAAACTCTCCCAACTGAATCATCCAAACAACAGATGAAAAACTGCATTACAAAATAAATATCTGGTTCTTTGATAAAAAGTTGAATGTAAAAGCCTGTGTACGTAAAAACTCTGGGGGAGAGGTAAACTAGGCACATTTTTACAAGAAACATCCAATCACTGAGCTTAAAATTCTGCTTTACGTGCGCCACTTATGGAAGGCAAAAGATACGTATTGAAAAAACTGACAATAAAATCTGCATAAATCAGGTTTTTGTTCATTAATTTAACAATGAAGCGTTTTGAATTTGCTACTGCTCTGATTCACCCCTCTGGCTTCCTCTCCATAGCAAAGGCGGCCATGGCTCATGGGTATTGTAGTATTCAGACCCATCAGCTATGCCCAATTTGACTCTAACATAAACCTATAGGATTGTTACATTATCTAGGAGAGTCCCATGTTTTTATGTTCAGTAACATTTGTATATCGTTGAAAAACCTGAGATGGGAATACATAATGGAAAAGCACTTCCAGAAACAGCATCTCTCTTTCACCATTTATTCAGTTTCTTTCTATTTTAAGTGTTTACTTTTAGCTAGCATTTCAACCATTTTTCCATTACTTTTAACTATTTCAACTGTTTACAGGTTACTTTTAGCTAATTTGAACCATAAATCCATTGCTCTCAGCTATTTCACAATGTACCTCTTACTTTTAGCTAACTATTTGAACTATTTATTCATTACTTTATGCTATCTGTTTCAACCATTTATCCATTACTTTTAGCTTACTGTTTAGACTTCTCTGCTCGCTTGTAGTAGCTACTCCACAGTCTTTTCATGCAGCCCCTGGTGGGGAATCACTGTTTTAAAGTCTAAATGCACAATGTCTCATGTTATTAGCTACCTATTTCTTTACAAACGTTTTCATTTATCCCGTCTAGTAATTAAGGAGATTGCTATACATTCATAACATTGAACATAACAACCATTTCCTCTGCAGATATCACTGCCAAGAGCCACATAATTGTCTTTCACTTCAACATTTAGAGGTCAGGATGGACATTAACAAGTCTTCATGCTGTTAAAATGGGATGCAGGAGCTCTTTATGCAAGTTTACTCAGCATGGCAAATAAGGTTAGTAGGTGGAAAGAATGGTATGACATTAAATGTGTGGGTGGTTCTTTCTGGTGCACCCTTTGAAACAAATTGTCTAAATTACTGTAAATGCCTTGTTGTATCTGATGAATAAATTCAGACAATTTTGGTTTGAGTGTTGATGCACTTGAGAGACATTCAAAAATCACCCACCTATCCTTACTGTAATTACTACCTTGAGGCTGACCTGAATTGTTTACAGTAAACCTGACATAGCATGAAAGCAGCATGATTGAGCTTGTGGTCAGGAGGGACGTTCTCCAGACTAAACCTGTACTAAACATCTAAACAGGGCCACGTCGCTGCAGGACTTTGCTGGACGATGTTAGATTGAGGTCCAAATCTTCCCCACAGAGCAGGAAGGTTATTTTAACACTCCGGCACGCGCGTTCACCGCTGTGTTTCCCCGTGCAGAGGGAATAGGGGAGAGAGGCAGGAAGCCACTAGGCTGTAAATCATAAAGCTGAGGTGACAATCCATCGTTCTTGGGCATGTTTATTGTGCTTTTCTCCTCTTTTCTCCAATGACCTATTTATAACAAGCCACATCCCCATGTCAAAAATATCCCTCCTGTGTGAGATTGCATCAACATTAACCCTATATCTCAACAAGCAAAGCTACTTTTAAGTGCATTTTTTTTTCCAATTTATATTCAGGTAGGTGGAAATGGAAAGAAAGCAGGCAAACCAAAGGACATAAGGATTCAATTTTTGTGAGTAACATTACAGTCTCAAAGATGTGAGTAATCACTAAAGTATCACTGGATTACTTGCAGTAATATAGTGCGTTCTCTCTATACAAATCAAAGCAGGTGTTCAGCTCATAATGTGACTAAACAGAGGACGTCGGAAGAACACCAGCTCACCTCAGGAAAAAATGGCACAGACTGACCACGATGGTCACATACTCTCCAGATAGGAAGGAAAAAGTTAGGGAATTAATAGTTAATGATTGTTTTTATGGAAACATTGAGAGGACATTGCAAAGATTTTCTTACTACTGCGCTCATTTTTATCCCAAAGTTTGTGCTGGTTGCTAGGTGGCTTCCAGGACATAGTATTGAGCTGAAAAGGAAAAGGCTTGGTTCTTCCTGAAGCACGCAAACCCCTGGCGATCTTAGCAGGAACCCGGTGAACCTTCAACTACAGGATTAAAGAGTAAAACAAATGCTATGCAGAGCCTTGGATTAATGAACACATCCTGTACGAGTGGCCTCTGCTGTCAATCAAAGCACTCATTCACTTTCATTCATTACAGACTAATTATCAGCTTTTAAGGGGCACTTCACTAATTCACATCAAGCTCAGGTTACTCATCATGGGGAGTACTACTCATCTGGTGAAGCCAGTTGTATGATGTCTTCTGTGTTTCCAAAGGGAACTTTCCAAAGTTCAATGTCATTGATGATGATGAATGATGATGTCATTCGGGGGATTTCAGTTTAAGCTTACTTAAACTTGAAAGACTTAAAATTCACAAAAAACTTCAAATCTGTGTTACAAACTGGGGCAAGATTTTGAAAGATGTGGGTGTTAACAGGGAGGGAGGTCTAACAAATGACACTATCCAGTTGCATTGTGGGAATTGTAGGATCCAGTGTTTTAGGGGCCATGAAAGTCAGGATATTATGGCCTCTGCTGCATCTATTTAGCTATTCTTCTTTTAATCTATCTCTCACATGTCCTCCAACTTTATGGATGTGCAATGCTACATCATTGTAATGGGAAGGCTATGTTCATAATACAGTTTTTTAATATGCATATTTAGCCAAACATTTCAGCTACATCTGTATCTTCTACTACCCTCTGCTCAGTGTAACTGGTCCATTGTTTAGGTATTTTCAGATCTGTTCTTGTCACTCCAGAACATAAAAACCTGCTGTAACAGAGCCCAGGCACTCCGGGGCTGTTGTACATCACAGTGTAATCTAACATGGTCTTTGGGCTCACTGCTCTGAGGTCATTCTTTTTCCCAGCTGCCTGCCAAAGTGGGAACCAGATACACCGTGTTATCTCTGACTCGCTATCATGAGAAATTGAGCCTCACTGTCTGTGTAAATAAACCACATGTCACATACACAACACACACACATATATACAGATGTCTGCATGCTACGAGCTGTTTGCCTGAGTTTACATCATACACTCAGCACCCAAAGTTTTAAGGGAGGAAACCGTCTGATATGCTGTACGTCAAGGATAGAGCTCCGTCGACCGGGAGAGGAAGGAAGTCACTTTCTACTGTTTGGTGTGAGTGAAGGTGTTGTGAACCATCTGCTCCACAGTAGCCGTGGTGACCTGGACAAGAGATGAGGAGAGGATGTGAACAGGCGGACTGCTCTGTCTACATGCCCACTCAGACTGGGAGAGTTATGGGAGACTGGAAGGCTGCTTAATCCTCCTGCCTGTGGATGATTCTGGGCTCCCAGTCTGCCTCAATCACATACACACCAACACACCGTGTGCAAAGGGAGGATTGCAATTGATGAATCCCCAGGTTTTCCCTCCTTTGAGCAGACGTGGAACCCTGGGATATTTATAGTCATGTAGGGACCGATGTCTGGTAGCCAGCGTGCTCCCTTCTCCTCTATCTATCCTGCTGGATATCCTCTCAAATCCAATAAGTGGTTCCTCATTCTCTCTCAGAGAAGAATTGGTCACTGGGGTATGTGAGAGATGGAGGCAGAGCACAATGGGATGTAGAAATCCATTATGGAGCAACAGAGACTACTGGAGAGGCCCACGCAGAAGTTATATGGAAAAATAAATATGAAACGGGAACCAACAACTCCATTTCCTTCTCAAGGCGGGCTTATTATGTCTGCACGTTGTTTGTTTTAAAGAGTTCTGGAGATAAGTGGCTGTTAATGAAAAGAGGAGCGGGGTAATTAGCAGCTGACATTCCTGATGGTTGGTTGGTGGTTAAACAGCAGTCACATTTGATTTACATAATGTTAGTGAGTTATCACGGGTGGGTGGAATAAAAATAAACCTCACATAAGGCTCCAAACTATTAACTATTTACCTAAAACAGCAAGATTCTTCCAGCAGATCTACTGTAAATGTCATGCTAATAGGGATCAAGACTTTATTCTACTATAATTGATCCAGTTGTCAGTTGTTGTCTTTGTCTTCTAGTAAAAAGACCCCTGTGTCGACAGCGCAGCAGGGAGGATAGTACCAGCCAAAGGAGCTTAGCTATGCCTCCACTGCAGAGTTCCTTAATGCTTTTTGGGGGGAGAGGGGTAAGTGGCACTGGGGGTAAAGCTGGGTAAGTGACACTGAGGACGTGTGTTGTGTGCTGTCACTGAGCTGGCTGTGTCGGGTGGCAGCGCAGCAGGGGAGCTGGCTGGGGGTCTGAAGCGGAGCTGCGGAGCGTGTCACTCCGCTGGCCCATTAATCATTCCCAGCCTGCCCGGCTTCAGCGCCTCAAAGGGGCTCGATGCGCACGCACTAGGTGGTCCTGATGCCACCCTGGAAGCCCCCGTCTGCTCCATGTAGACAGACGGTGGACACAAAGGGTTGAGCATCCACACATACGCACAGACATGTGCATCCATTTCATCTTGGCACAGGCAACAATGTGGAGCCCCATGAACAGATAAAAATAAACAGCCAGGAAAACAAACAATTTGAACTGTCCCAGCCATTCAGGATCCATTTATGGCATCATACGGTGTTGTCTGTTGTGTTTAAGTGTGCACAGACAAACAGAGCTGAAGCCCAAATAACAGCATTGCATTTTAGGACACAGTTCACACAAACTCACTAAATAAGTGCTTCAGTGAGTAGCACTGAAACACAGAGCTACCATCCGTATCTGTTAAAGTCACAAAAATTCTGTATTTGTATCTTTATTCAGATTTATACCAGAGAGGGGTGGTGACTTGATCCAAAGTGAATAAAAAATGACTGGCTTAGTTCTCTGTCTTGCAATGTTTTTACTGCCTTCATTTCCCATTTCTCATACATGTACTGTATGTATAAGTTTAGCTGCTCAAAAAGATTGAAAATAACATTACATTTAAACCATGTACCTAAATTAATCAAACAACAATCAAAACTTGATTTGTATTTGAACCTCAATTAAAAAAAAAAAAAAGTAAGACTTAACTGAGTCTAAATAAAAGCTGTGTAACTGTTAATGGTCTGGGTGGAAATGAATAGTGGAAGGTAACAATGGGCCATATTTCATGATTAATGACGGGCTGTGTTTATAACGGAAGAAGGACCAGTTGGATTCATGTTTGGTCTGACGTGTCTCTGATTAAAAATGACTAATCTAAGCTACTTACAAAAAACAGGCCATTGGGTCAAAGTTCATCATTTTAAATTTAAATGGAAGTTGTACATGCGAGTCCCACATGAAAATAAAGGTGGTTTAAAGTATCGAGAAAGCTATTGACAAAATCTGAAAAGCTCTCTTGGCCATTTTGCATGCACTTTTAAGACGGTCCCTAAATTCAACTCATCAGTTTCACTCTACTGTCAAGTTCACAAGATACCAAGCTTCAATATTGGATCATGATGTAAAAATAACACCTGTAACATCTGTCAAGCGTTATCCTGCACTGCACATCTGAAGAAATCTGAAGAAAACATATTGAGGAAGAACCTCGTTGAATGTCTGAATATTAAACCTAAAACTCTGCTGTGTTAAGAGGTCATTATCAGTTCAATTCTGAATAATTTACCCACATCCCTAGTAATGACACAACATGCGTCAATTCTGCTTTTCACTGTGTGAATAATGATGACACAATCAGGGAATCAGCACACAAAATATGTCATAGAGCATGTGTGTCTCAAGTCAGCAGATAGTTTTCACGTTTTAGTCAAATGTTAAATGATCTGTGTGTCGAATAAACTCACTGTATTCTGTTCCATACTGGTCAACATTCATACTACGATGTCCAACAGTCCATGCATGAAGGATATTAAATCAAAGCTAACGCACTCCTCTCAAAACACTGAGTCACCTCTCCAAACCGCCATCCACAACATAACAGAACAAGATTTTTCAGTATGCTCTTAAAAGCCTGAGTGAAACCTTTCTGGCTCAAATGGCTCATGTCTGTCTTGAATTATGAGCTCAACAAAACAAAATCCTCAAAACATGCAGTCTTTACCCAGAGGACACTGGATTCTAGCAGAGCATAAGATTTTTTTTTTTTTGAGATCCCCAAAATACATCTCTTTGTTTTATGGTCTGGTTGTATACAGAGAAACCTCTTACCAAAGTCACAGGCTTATGTTGTAAGAAAGACTGGAGGGGACAGAGTAATTTTAGAAGTATTGTTCTCCATTTGTGAGACATCGTGACAAAATTAAAGAGTGTTGTAGGATGTGTCCTAAAATGACAAGTGCATGTGATCATCAACCTAATTCTTAAGCACAGACATGTATTTTTTTAGCACGGCTTTTTAAATGTAAGGAACGTGTCAGGAAATCAATACTCAACTGGACAAGAATCCCTGTAACATCCTTCATGTTGAAGCGTTATTATGCAAGACACTGAATCCCTCTCATGTCTAGTTGTCATGTTTTTAAGCTGTTCTCACTATGAAGGAGGGCCAGAGAACCCAGGGGGTCTGTGAAGTCCATTGTTCCATGTCTTTAAAGGAATGCATGGTGCTTTGTGCATGTTTTAGCCCATTAACTGTGCAAATTGTGTATATTTTTTTATTATTCCTAACACTATTCCAAAACATATTGTAAGTTTTAAGATTAATTTCCCACCATCCACGCAGCCAACACTCAGTTAAAGGTGCAATATACGACATTCAGCCCCACTAGATGTCAGCAAATAACTATTTGCTATGTGAAGTTATAGTGAAGTAATGGCGTCCTGAACAGAGAATGAAGTCACACTCCCTCTGTGTGTGTTGTTATCCAAGCTCTTGGAAGCCAGTCCGACTGCATGTTAGTGCATGTGAGTCCCTCCCTGTCCTCCCGCGTCTGTCTTCAACATGCTGGGTCACAAACGTTCTCATATTACAAGTAAAGAGTGCACTAAAATATATATCTGAAAACATGTGTGGCAAGAAATAGGCAATAGTAACAGAATCTTGGTCCATATTTGATCAGCACCGCCTAGTTTGACAATTTGATCTGAGTTTCGTGAGCCGTGTGTTCAGATGCCACTTTCATTTTTTTTTCATATGTAATTGAGTAAATAACACACACATTTGTTTTGGTCTGAGATGCTGTTGCTCTAGTGCGACATCTAGTGGGGCTAATTGTCGTATATCGCACCTTTAAGGTTATGGTGACTGAAACAAACAAAAAGAAGAGGGTTTTCTCTGAGTCTATAAGAGCAAGTGTAAGGGACTGTCTAAAAATTATTAGGGGGGAAAGAGGTCAGAAAAGTGGGAGGTTTTTTCTTGATGATGGGAAGTGGGTCAATCTTTTTTTTTTATGTTTAGTCCTAATCAACTGGTAGCTCATAGGGGCAATATGTTCGTTTTGAGAAACACACAATACACTTGAATACTATGGATGATTAAAACATTATCTCCACCAACATTCGTTCCCAAATTCACAAAAAGGAAAAATTTTAAATATGTCATAATAAGTTGGCCAATGATATAATTCAAGTTAAGGATGACACATTGGGCCCAATTCATTCATTCTGTGTCAGTAATAAATGTTTGCTCAGCGGCTTTATATTAAGAAATACATTTGCAATTTTTTAATGTGTGATTGGTGGCTATATGAACATTATTGTTCCATTATCATGTTTTGGCATAGAGTGATGTACACCATCTTAAATTCTTTGTGCTTCAACTCTTTGAACCAATTCAGTACTGCTGTATTATTTTTCAAATCGGGGGTGGCCTTTTTTTTTTTTTAAGTCAAACATAACGTTAAACTCCCCTCCCCACCCTAATCATTTTCATACAGTCCCTAAGGCATTTCTCACATATTATGAGATATGAGACAAAACAAACAATGAATAAATACTTTGAAAAGTAATTTGAATTTGTTGTTTTTTGCATTAAAATCTCAGGTGTTGGAGCTTCACATCAGCTCCATGAATCAGTGCATGGAACTACAGGAATACACAAGATACAAAACTGGTAATAAAGTCAATTAATTTTCTGAAGTATAGTTAAGGTCTCTAACTTTATCTTTATGTAAAATCAAATTGTTTGTGTGCTTTGAAGATGGTCAGCAGTAATGCAAAAAAAGCTGATTTGTAGTTTCCTGTAAAACTATGCAAAAACAAAATAAAATTATTTTTCTTACAAATTTCAGACCATCTTTGTGACTTTGTGAACATGAGCTGGAACAGAGAAGCCAGCTCTATACTGTGATGTCACATACAGACAAAGTCTTTAGCGGTTTCACTGTGACTGATTTGGAGAATAGTAATGCCTACCATACACTGAAGAGTTTGAAAAGACTTTTAAAAGACTAAAGTCTGACGTCCTCTCACATCTAAAGACAATATGTCTTGATTTTGCAAAGACTGGGGATTATGCATAGTCACTATTTGCAAGACTACAACTTGATTCCTTTTGAGATTATTTCCCATCCTGCTTCTGGTGGAAATTTACAAGAAGAAAAACTGTGGAGCAGAAACAAAAGAAGCTTTTGGCCACATCTGCCCTTGTGTGTGCATTGGTTTGCTCTAAAAAAAACAGCCAAAAAGAAAAAGAGAAGCCACAACCCTGGTTGACAGAACAGGGACGGCAAGGAGCCCCCACCTTGTTTGCTATCTACCCGGTTTGCTGCTTCCTGTTTGGTGCTGGAGAGAGTGCACCTATTGGTTATTCACAATGTTCATATTATTTAATCTTAACTATTTGCATGAGCCAAGACTAAAAACTTCAAGTAATATCAAACATGTTTGATTTTATTGGAACGTCAAGACATGAAAAATACTTTATACAACTCGGACTGATGTTTTATATGACCACCTTACACCAAACGATCGAGATGACAGGAGCACACCACAAACAAATCTAGCAAAACACTTGTGATTTTATTCTGACATTGGAAATTTGTCTGTGACTGTGAAATTGCTTAAAAAGTTGTTTGGTATAAGGCCAGCATTAGTAACAACAAAATTTGCCTCAACCTCTGTGAGTGACAGTGGTTTCTGTCACAGTTTCCATAAAATGCGTCTCCGGTTTGCTGTTTCTTGTTTTGGTCAGTTTTTCTCCAGACGAGGCTGTCATACGAGTCCTAATAGTTTCAGTGAGTCAGCTGGCTGATAAAGTTCCATACAATTTTCATGTTTACAAGAATAAGTGCATGAGTCTGCTTTATACTTGATTTTGCAGATTGAAACTAACTGACTGGTTTAATATATTTTGGCTCTAAGGTGACCACCTCCTGACCTGCATTTACTTTCTCTGAACTCCCATTGGTCAAACCATTTGTATTTCCCACCCCAGTGCCCCTGAGCTGTACTCAAGAATTGACATGTTCTAGTTGACTGAGACTCATCAGTCCATCTAACTGGCACTCTGGTCCTGATGGGATTTTCAAGGGTGCCTGACTTTCCATGCTGCTGTACCGTAATGCCAAAAATGTTCCTAAATGTTTCCTAACTTGCAACACACCTGTTTCCTATTAACCACTCCAGGTTGTTTTAACCTAGTATCTGTTTTTTGACATTTTTTTGTTTATTCTTATTTTCTTCCTCAGTACTTCAACTACTATTTCCATGTAATCTTGTGTTGTGATCCGGTTTTATTTAGACTGTTTGCACTGCACATCTGAAGTTTGTAATGTTGTTAAGCTTGTTGTGAACCCATGGTGGAAAATGACTGTTACCCTGTTAATCATTAGTGGGGATCCAAACAAACAACCCATAACAAGAGCAAGACGCTAACAATCACATTTATTTGTTTTCATTTCTGTGTTTTCTCGCATTCAGGGAAATGTTCCTCTCAGATGAGTTTTTTCCCCTGCGTGACCAAAGTCTTTATATGTTTACTACTGGATTTTACTGAATGTGGCTGTTCTGCTTTATTAAACCCCATGAAGAACTTTTTCTTTGCCTTCCAGAGTGAGGCCAAAGATCAGAGCCTGTTGAGCTGGTGAGGACTCAGTGTCTTGCTGTCAAGGGGATTGAACCGAGGCTTTTTTGTTGAACATAATCAGTCTCATCCCAAACCACCTTGCAGCATCTTCATCATAACTCCTCATTATGACACATAAACTTTGCACGCGCAGGCTGTTTTCAATACTGTATTGTACAATATATGATGGTGGTGTATTTAAATGCAGAAACCCATCAAAACAGAAGTCAACACAACAAAAACAACCCCAGAAATAGTGGTGTCCTCCGGCTATTGTTGACTAAATTCATGTGAAAAATCAAAACCCTCAAATATGTCTCGGCTTGCAAATTAAATGGAAATGGCTGCCTCTATCCTCTGGCATTGGCACACAGCGACGGGCCACAGAATGACAAAGGAGAGCGAGAAACGGGAGAAACAGGAGG
Organism: Thunnus thynnus; assembly: GCF_963924715.1. Taxonomy (NCBI): domain Eukaryota; kingdom Metazoa; phylum Chordata; class Actinopteri; order Scombriformes; family Scombridae; genus Thunnus; species Thunnus thynnus. Next base: position 23,140,694 of record NC_089533.1, read on the forward strand.
AGAGAGGGACGAGAATGAAGGAACCGGTACACCAAAGAACGAGCGAGACAGCGCGACTTCTATTACAAGAACATCTATGACATCATGCTTTACAGAAATTCCTCTCTGCCGTCACATGCGCTGCTGCTGCTGAGCTGAAATGAGACCCAGATGGTTAACAGGCCTGGCTTGGACCAACCTGGCAACCCAGGAGAAGGCGGGCGGCACATTCACCATCAGCAGAAAACAGTGTCAGTAGTCAAAGTCAGCAACACAGACAAAGAAAAGTCCGGCACAGAGACGCCGTCGGCCTACATCTTCAAACCAACATCATGGCTCAATTGTAAAGCAAACAGGAATGTCGATGTAAGATGTGGAGTGGTTTCGTAAATGTGGTGTCTTGTACTATAAGGGTCTGGTTTCTTCCTGCCTGTGTTTCCTCTCTCTCTGAGCTGCTGTCATGCAAGTGGGTTGTAGTATAAAAAGGAAAATAATCTGTTTTCTAAAGGCAGTCTTGCCTTGGCTGATCATGTGTCTAGACTCATTACAAGACTTATAAGCGGCTATAGTACTGATTTTAAAAATGCCTCCATGTGTTTGTGCTTTCAAATCTCTTCCACCATATTTATTACCGAACCTCTGAGTTCTTTAAAGATTTTTATATTCTGCACTCTCTCTATTTTTAGAGTTGTTGGAGTATGTGCTGCACAGACTGGGAAGAGAGCCAGTAGGCAATTGATACAATCATATCCTAATTCAGCTACCTTGTGGGTGGCAAACATGTCGGATCTTCCTTGCAAACATTTCTCTGTAGGTTTAATAAATGCCAAACACTTTGAGCGGAGCGCAAAGCAAGTGACTTTATGATGAAAGATGCACAGATTTCTAATCTACAAGACAAGATCGCTTGCTGAAATTACAAGTTTCTCTTTAAAAATGTCTTTCTTATCAAATACACATTACACTACGGCCAGATAAAAGCCCGCTGGCCGCAAGGACAGGCATGAGGAGGTGCTGCGCTCTGAAAGCACATCAAAAGTGTTAAAGAAACAAGACCGATTTAACCTCCAGCTGACTCGCCGCTATTATAAAACAGGACATCGCATGGCAGGGCGACAGCAAAAACAAAGTCGAAATTGAACAAGTGCAAAATTACATGTATGAGCAGCCGAGGCTACCATTTTAAACTCGCCTCAAAACCCACTTGGCAAGCAAAAGTTTCCCACAGTTCCCTTCACAGCCCATCAGTCAGGCCGGAGAGGAGAGGGGGCCTGACTGTCAGGGGTCAGTGCTACGCTGAACACGGAGAGAATATGAAGCAGCTGCCTGGGACAGGAGGGCCTGACGTGTCACTATATGTGTGTTTCTCAACCTTATTCATTCCTTCATATAACTGATTATGGCTCAACAGGTCAGACGTGATCATGCATCATCATGTTAAACAGCTTTTCGTTTGCATGTTTCATGAACATATTTGTAAGTCATGCAGTTACAGCTGATAGGAATGTGAAGGTTGCTGTTGCCAACACAAATGCCTCTTGACAAAATGATGGCAACCCTGCATGCAAAGCCATGGGAAATTGACTCTGTCTTACTTCCTTGATGCCTGCGGCCAGCTAGTGAAACCAACTACTCTCCCATATCCACACCTTACTCACTCACTCCTCTCTCAATATCTTCATGTCTTATAGCAGAGAGGAGAAATCCAGACAGATCATTAGCACCAACCACTCTGCATCCCCACTGCCAGACCGTATGGACCCACCGCTCAATGGAAACAACCCCTCCCCTGGGTCTTCTTTCATGCTAAGGTGTCAGGCCACCCTTATTATTTCCTCTTTGGGAGACAAGCTCGGTCTGGTTTTATCTGATGACACCGCTCACACACACAAAAAGCGAGATGGTGAAAGGGGGGCCTCCCACTGACAGCGAGATGGATGCCACAAGTGACAACCTTTTGTTTTAGTAAAATACACTCACATGCTGGCTTTGCAGGGGCGAAAGGCGGAGGCCAAGGGGAACAACTTGTTCACTTGTTCCGTTTGGTTGAGCAAACCGTGGCATTGTCGGAACTTGTTACTTTTCCAGGTTTGGTTCTCTGGAGCTCAGGGGGCTTGAGCTGTTGATATAAGCCCCCCACCCCTCACCCCCCCACCCTTGCTGTGTTGAAAATAAGCATCACAGCTAATACACTCGCTCCGAATAAAAACTTGGATCTGGCTTCAAATTACCTCGCGCTTTGTCCTCCTCCCTGAAAGGCTCTAAAGTGGCAGTTTATACTCTACGTGCCAAAAATGTCAATAAAACCGCCTTAATCACCCATCCAATCTGTAATAGCACCTGCTTATGGAAACACAACACGCCCCAGCAGTCTATCTCTCCAGCTGCAACGTTTCCTTCCTATTAAACCGCTACTACAGTCGGAAACACCGGTCAAAACGCAATTACGCATTCGGACAGGCGCACTTGTTTGTTGAAATGACTTCCTGCCCTTTTTTTCTATTCGGGAATTTAGTCAGGATGTTGATAAAAATCTGGGGTCTACAAAGTGCATAGAGTGTTGTTATTGAGCGAATTATACAGTCAGCAGCTTGGGAAATAACACTTAAAATTTCTTATTTTTCTAAGCAGGCAGGAAATATGACGCTATAAAGTACATTGTTTAAAAGATTTTGTGTATTTGGTTTAATATCTTTTTGGTGCCATTATGATAAAGATAATATATAACAATTTATTTAAACTATTTGCAATTTTTAGGCCTAAATTCAAATTAATTTTGTTATATTTTTTGCCAGTCATATGTTTTCTGTGCTTGTTTCAACACAAGTTTACTTTGTTTTGGAATTACATAAATTCTAATATTACCAGCAGAGATTGACAAAGATTGATTAATTTAAGAAGTAATTCAATCAAATACCTTATAGTATAATATAAACCTAAAATATAATTAAACCCTTGTTTGAATTTAAAAATCAGGATGTTTATTTTTGTCATTCAGGTGATGAGATTTCAGCTCGCGCTTGACAGACGAGGCCTTCCTCTCTCTGAGGTTTTATTTAACCACAATCAATTTAATTATACTCTAATTTAAGGTCACCACCTATTAATCTCGGCCTGTGGTTACGGCACAAACATTTCTTTGGACCAAAGACATTTGAAAATTAAAGAAATATATCTATTCAGAGGAGACTTAATTCTGTGTTTCATTCCCAGTGAGAAAAATATGTAAATATAAAATTCACGTGGGAGAATCAACAACTGGCTGGTGCGTAATTTTTGCGCGTAACGGCAGGACAAATGTGATCAGCAAAAATGACTTCTTTTAACAGCATCTATTAAATTAATCGAATATTATAATTAGTAAAGACTTATTTCAAATGCTAAAATTATTCCACAGTTAAACGACAAAAGAGGGGATGCCTTACCGACGCACTCGTTGGCTTCTCTGGCCGTGGCGCGCTGCCAGGGTCGGTCATAGTGGAAAGGTTTGCACCTGTCACACTCCGGTCCCGCCGTGTTGTGTTTGCACTCACAAACCAGATTCCCCTCTCTGTCCTTTACACACTTTGAAGCGTGTCCGTTGCACTTGCACCGTCCTCCGACCTGCAGGTCCGACACGGCGTAAAAGTAGGAGTCGCGGGCCAGCTCCGAGTCGTCCTCGTTCTCGTCTCCGAAAGTGTGAAGCCGGCTGAAGATCACCTTGATGTCGGTGGCCGTCACCCAGTCCTGCAGCACCGGGGAGTTGTCGAAGTCATGCGCCGACGGTCTGCCGTCCAACGTGCTGAAGGCGATGAGCCCACCTGTCAAAGGGTGCATGTCTGTGTGGGAGTCCGTGCAGATGGCTTCTTGCTCGTTCTGCTTGGTAATTGTCGCCTTATTCTGCCTGTTGTACATTTTCTTGCACTGAGTGGAATAAAACTGAAACGGCACCCAGGATTTGCCATAGTCCATGGACTTGTAGATTGCCATGGACTCAGGTCTAGGTGAGCAAAACTGCAGGCTCACATAGGTGACCTCAAACTTTTTACCCAGCGTCAAGGTGAGGGTGACGTTCTGCGGATACTGCACGTAGTTTTCAGACTGCCAGCAGGTGAGGTTGTGAGGGTTGTTGAGGTCTGTTAAATACGCAGGTGGATGGGACTTCTTGGGATCCCCGGCGTCACATGTGTGACAGTCCCTCGTCCTCTCCTCTCCCTTCTCGGTCACCACACAGTACCTGGCGGCCGGGGTGCCGCAGGTGCTGGATACGCGCACGTCCTTACCAAAGGCTGAGTTCACGAAGTCGGGGATGCATCTCCGAGGGTTCCCGTTCTCATCATAGCACGGGTCTGGAGGGGAGGACTGTGCAGCAAACATGCTCAGCCCGTATCCTCCAAAGACCCCCTCGGTCAGCGCAGAAACTGTCACCAAGGTGACCCAAACCTCCAAAATCCTTTGCATTGTAATCCGTGCACCGCAGTGACTCTTGCGCTGAAATGTAATGAAGACAAAAGACGATTAAAATAATCAGAATTAATAAAACGTATTATTACTGGCAATATTAAAGACAAGCACAAAACAATAACACACTTAAATTATGCTCAGAGAGAGAGATGGAAAACTTGGACGCACTAGTGAAGCGTGTAACATAGCTACTAAATGTGTGTGAACAATTCTTACGAGGCAAAGAAAACTCCACCCAGGACACTACCTCGAAATAAACTCCTCAGTCTGAAAGTGTAGCAGAACTCCTAAGAATTTGGAGAACAATCTATCCCGTTTACGCACGAAAAACTACTGCTATGGTTCAGCTTTTCTCCCCCCTATTTGAAATTCCCAAATAAAAATAAAAAATATGGCAAATGCCCAGCTGGCTCTGAGTCTCCCTGCCTCTGTCTGTCCACTCAGTCACACCTCTGCCCACCTCTATCTCTGTCTGTCCCATTCCCTCTCTGTTATAATAGAAAAAAGGGGGTCCGCTCATTCAAAGGAGAGGAGATGGAGCCTTTTGGGTGTCTTTGCGGAGGGAGAGAGAGTAGCGACATCTTCCGGTAGATTATTGGCACTACATGTTAAAAATGCACTGGGTTGCGCATGCATTGTGATTAGAAGATACAAAAAAGCTAGAGCAACAAATTTATTTATAGTAAAATGCAGCAGATTATTTGGTGTCACTGATGAGTTATAAAAAAGAAATTATAATGATCAATTGCCCAACTGACTGCAGGTTTTTAGATAAATCATCAAGCCATATCTTTATGATCAGCTGATGTGTTTAAAGGAAATCAACTGCTGTCTTGTAACCTCAAAGAGGAAATATCCAGGGTGGTTGCAAGTAACTGGCCTACAACAATTGTTTAAAAAATAATTTTGTGTGTGTAATTGTGCAGCATTTGCAGGGGGAAGTAAATGTATTTCCTGATGAGCACATTGTCCTTCTGCTCAAACAGATGCATACACTAAACACTATTTCAACCCTTTCATTTGGAAGAACTCAGAAACATAGAAAAACATAGTTAATCAGATTAAAGCGTTGTTTTTTCCCAGATGATCAATTTGAAAAGTGTGTGAAATTAAGTAGTGTTAGCAACAACCGTAATCACCCCTCTCCACTCAAAATGTGTTTTGCTTAACTTGGATGTTTGTACTTCACTGTGCAGAGTGTATGATATATGTGCAGAGTTTGACACTAGAGGGCCAATCATGGTCCAATGTGCAACCTCCATGTGTATGTACACTGAAAATGGGCTTTTCAGTGAAGTAGCAGACTAAGCTTTTGAAATGAATAATACATAGATTCTGTATTTTTCAATGAGGAAGAAGGAGGAAATGTGATTATAAGAATTTCTAACAAGGCAATTGAACTTTTTTGTGGAAAAAAGCATCCCTGAGGATACTGACATTTGATCAATGTAAACTTATTAGTCCCAAAAAACAATTTTTTAAAAATAAAATCTCTTAAAAAAAAGTTAAACCTGCCAAAATATCAGCATTTCCTTCAGCATGAGTGTTGTTTTCCATGAAAGCAGAATGTTGAATTCAACATGTGGGTACAAAGTTGCATGACAGCAGTAATAGACTTAACTGCCCTATAAATGTTTCCCACTGAAACTCTGACACCCCTAAAGCATTTCAGTATCACCTAGGATACAAAACACATTTAGTATGTTATATTTTGCTTCAGGTCATTGGTCAATATTTTTTTTCAAATGATCTTGAAAGAAAAATGGTGAAACAAACTATTTCAACAGAGCAAAAGTAGCTTATCATTTCCGTCTTAAGTTCAGTATTTCTCTGCACTGCACTATCAAATCCAGACAAGCCATATTGTTCTAACAAGCTCTAATGTGTCAAATGAGGTTCGTAAAATAAAAGACTCCTCCTACAACATCAGTAGAATGTCTTATGTCATGCACCTCAGCATAAAGACTCATTCAGTTCCTGTTTTGCAGCACATGCTCTCTTGACTCTGCAGTTAGAGGGTCTATTTTTGAAAAACACCAACACAGGAGGATGTGGTCTTTGTATTGTTTCCCCTTGCTGGTGTGCCTCCGCTGCGGTTGATATGAGATGATCTAGGATACTGATAATTGCAACTATAGGTAAGATTTATATCTCTCTCTGCTGATCAATTCTTTATTTTGCCTCTGTTGTATATTTCTACTCATTTACAGTATGTTCCATGCATCTGTATTATATGTCTAAAGCCTGTTATAAGTTAAACAGAAAGGCCATTTCATATATTTTACCATTTCATATATTATCTCTGTAGTAGGAACAAGACTCTGTTTCACCACTTCCATCAGATATACGGTTACTGCAAAGTGTTTTTCAACCACTGCAGATTTCCTGTTCCCCTTCTTTTAAAAGCTGCTGAAAGCTGTTGTCAGTGCACTTACTATTGACACAACATACAGCATGTTTGGTGAAGTATTAAATGATTATTGAGGAATTGAAAAGAGTCTCAGTTGTATCATTTTTGCTTAATTGAAAGCAAAGGTAATGAGTATGACCAAGGTCTCTTTAAAGTCATTTGGGAAGCTGCATGTCATCCACTTTGAGCATCATGCCTATGTCACCTCTAATTCCCCTTCCTTGTCTTTCCTTCTTTGCTCCTCTTTAACATGTGCAATTGAAGCAGCACTTACTTTAAAATAATCTTAATGTTTCAACAAGTCCCTGCAGAGATCAGTATTGTAACATTGTGGCATTAACAGTCTGCATTGGCAGGGTTGGACAATACAGCCTGACTGTATACAATGGAGCAAACACCTGCTTCCTCAGTAGACAATTGACAGGCTTGCTTGTTGAAGCTAGATATGCCAGGTACTGCAAAGCACAGAGCTACTGTCTGTGTTGCCCTGCCACAATAAGATACAGACCTCATGCTTGTCTTCATTGTTTAATATACTGTACATATGTTGTCATTTTTTGTTTTACAGGTAGGGAGTTCAAACTTTATCGACTATTAGACTAATACAACAATCTTGGTTAAATATCATCACCTATAGCCAGTTAGAAAGCCAGCTGAAAGTGGCTGAAATAGCTGAAAGCAAATGGTTGAAATAGATAGCTAAGTGGTAAACAGTTGAAATAACTAGCTAAAAGTGATGAGTAAATAGTTGAAATAGCTAAATAATGGATAAAAGGTTTAAATGTTAGCTAAAGGTAATGGATAAAAGGCTGAAATATTTAACTAAAGGTAATGGATAAAAGGCTGAAATATTTAGCTAAGATAATGGATGAATGGTTGAAATGGTTAGCTAACAGCAATGAATAAATGGTTGAAATGGTTAGCTAAGGTAATGGATGAATGGTTGAAATGGTTAGCCAAGATAAAGGATAAATGGTTGAAATGTTTAACTAAGATAATGGATAAATGGTTCAAATGTTTAGCTAAAGTAATGGATGAGTGGTTGAAATGGTTAGCTAAGATAATGGATAAATGATTCAAAATGGTTAGATTTAAGTGGATAAATGGTTGAAGTGGTTAGCTAAAAAATAATGGATAAATAGTTGAAACATCTATCAGTCAGCCACAGTTCAATTCAATTGCATGAAAAAAATACTGTAACAATATCCACGGTCATATAATTCATAGTGCTAAATAACATCCAATTTAAAATTAGCTCAATTAGCAATGAACACATTTGAACATGTGTGATGGTGTTGGAGTACTTGAGTTCATCTGATATGGCTGTGAGGTTATATCCGAAACAAACCACTGCTCTATCATAATACTGTGCACACTCTTTATTCAATTTGCAGTATATTTTAACTAGAGTAGCTGCAGTTTCTTCAGTTTCTTCCCCTGTCCTGTCTAAAGAAATCTGTGAAAGGATCAGTTTTAATTTATATTGCGTTAATGGTTCCAGGAAGGCCCTTTCCTGTTTTGATGGGCACAGATGACCCCAGTTTTCCAGTCGTGCCACTTCATACATTCATCACTGGTCACAGTGACACATCTGCCACAGCTGGGGACAATTATAGCTTCCGTATGCAACATCCCGGAGGCCAAATACAGTGAGGAGTCCCAGGAGCAATATTATAATTGAGAAGGATATATCATGGCAGTCTGAGCATGAGTTTAAAGTTATTGAAATTAATGACAAAAGACACTGGAGCAGGCCCTGTCTTGGAAAAATGTGCTTACTGGTTCAAGCCTTTAATTACCCCAATGAAATGTTTTTGTTTCTAAAAATGTCCATTTCATTGTGTGGTCAGTGTGGTTTTAGTTGTTTGTCCGTCAAATGTGTGTGCACCCTAACCACAGGTATTATGTGATCCTAATTCCAGAAAATCTGCGTTAAAATCTGTTTTCGCTACTTGATTGGGTTTTGTACCTTGAGTGTCATTTACATTCATTACTCTAAAACACTTACATACTAATAAAACTAAAAAGGATCAAATAGGAAGTTGTCCTTCTGTAAGATTCATTTCCATGCCAGGCTTGAGTCATACCAAATCTGGAGTCAGCAGCTGATTTTTTGAATGAAAAAGTAGAAGTTGCGGTTGCTTTTTTCGACCAGCTCATCTCCGGTCCACTCATGCAGTCTGTGAGTCACTGGTCTTGGTAGGAAGTGGCAGTCTTTATGCTGTGCACTAACACTGTTGCTGTGGACATTTGTATTTGCATCTGAGTTTGTGCGAGTGAGCCTTTTACTCTTGACTGCGTTTGATTCTCTGAAAAGGAAGAATAATGAATATAACGTGTTGGCAACAGCACTAACAGGAAGTTTGGACTACTGAGGACAGATAATATATTGTTTTACCGGAACACAATAATAGTGTGTAATTCTTCTTCTATTTTTGGCCTTCCTGTCGGTTTATCATCTGTATTTTTCCATCGATGTTGTGATGCCCCTGCAGAAGACGATGCAGAAGATGGAGCAGACCTCATGCACAGAGGATCGTATCCAGCATGTTCTTGAACGCTGCCTGTGTGACCTCGGTCTTGACACCCCTGACAAACAACTCTGGAATGGTAAGACCCAATCACCAGACTTGCTTTTAACTGTAACATAAAAACCATACTCAAAATATGGATTCAGATAACATAAACTGGGTCCTCTTAGTCTGTCAAAGGACAGAATATAAGCTACATCACATAACAATATAATATAAAAACAGAATATAACCTGTTTAATGTAAACTATTTAATCATAAAAACACACAACTAGCAAACTGTTTGGGAACATATTGTTCATCTTATAGAGTCAAATGGGAATTGAAAGTAGTGACACACAGAATGAAGGAGTGATAGAGTGACAGACGGCATGAGACAGTATCATGTTGGTTTATATGTAAGATCAGTTTCGAAATATTTACTGAAACAGCTTCATTCAGAACTTACGCAACAAGAGAGAGTGACGTAATCCTATGGCTGTCAATAAGCATCTTGACTGAATACTTTTCTGAAACTTTTCATGTGTATTTTACAAATGTGTTTACTGCCTTTCATCAGAATGAAACCTAAAAGGAGAAATAAGCAGGTTGTTTGTTTTGTCTCTCTGACTAGCTGGGCTGTGTATAAGCCGCTGGTGCTTAGAGGAACTGGTGAAGAGAGATCCCCACAACTTCCTCATCCTCCTGCAGAAAATTCTGAGGAAAACAAAGGAGGTAAAGAGCTGAAAGATCAACATCATTTTCCATATAATATGAGGAATGAAATTGTGTTTCAGTTCAGGATTCATTTTCTTATCTTTTACAGGTGCTAGAAAAGTGCCAGTATGAACTGGTGGTGCCTCTGACTCTCCTGTTCTCTTCAACCCTCCTAAAAGTGAGTGGGTGTCATTTATCATCAGTAGAGGAACGAGCACAGACTCTTTTTTTTTCAGTTTTGGGGAGAAGTTCTCGATATTAATTGCGCAATAAAATGTGTTTCATTTTGGAAGTCAGTTGTTTCTTCTCTGACTCTTGCAGGCTCCTTATGTGGCTCCAGACTGCAATGTGCTGCAGGAGGCCTACCTGTTGTTCCATGGTTTCCTGTCCTGGCCTGATCCATGCTGCTCTGCCAGTAAACGCCTGCTGAATATCATCCATCAGGAGCTCAGAGCACCAGGTAGCACTGAAAAAAGGCTGAATGCCACCTCACCGCTTTCCTTCAACAAAGGGAGGTTTTGTTGTTGCTCAAGTAGTTTATACACTGTTCATGTATCACTGTGTCCATATGGGGGCGATGTTTACCCGCACAGATATACTAAGCTATCTGTCTACTTTTGCTCTAGGTATTTCCTTTCAAAGACTGGTGAGGACTGAGCAGGGGTTTCCCCCTGAGATTCCCAGCTCTAAAACTTTGTAAGTTCCTTCCTTCACTGAGAAAAAAATATTTATCCTGATCAATTTTTTTCTCATCTCCAATTCTGTTTTTATCGTAATAAACAAATAATTGTGCAGCTCCCAGTAAAAAGGTAAATAGAAAACATTAAACAAACTTGTGTTTCTGCTTCCAGATTGACATACAGTCTAATTTCAACATTAAGTGGTGACATACTAGATCTAGACATATAGATATAATCAGGATGTACACAAGCTTGAAAAACTTTCTGTTATTTTTACCAGTGATGTGGGTGTATGTGTCTTCCACTAGGACGGTGCTTTTATTGAGCCCAGATGAGGACGTCCCTCCAGAGGTCCAGTCTGTCTCCGAGCAGCTGAGTAGCACCCAGCAGTCAAACAGAGACGTCACCGTCACCCTCATCCTGCACGGCTTTCAGGCTGCGCTGGGCACCAAATATGACCTGCATGCGCTCCGCATTGCCCTGGAGGTAATCAACCAACACTGTGCCTCTTTGTCGATGCACAATTCCTCTTTTTCTTTTAATGTGTCTTCCTCAAACGTCTTCCCTAGTTTCTTCCTAAAACAAACCCTGCATTGTTCCTCCAGGCAAAGCAGCCTGCAGAGCTGGAGCAGCTCCTGGAGGTAATGACTGACAGCATGGAGACGGCAGCCACCACAGCAGATCTCAGCACAGCTAAACAAGGTCTACAACGCAGCATGGAGAGGCTCAGAGAAAGCCTTGCTGTTCCTGCTTCTGCTGACTGCCACTCAGACACTGGTAAGAGAGAAAATACAAATATAAAATGTCAAGAACAAACTAGATAAGTGACTGAAGTGTTGATTTTGAACTTAAAACTCTAAATCCCATGTCCAGGCTGTTGTAATGAGGAAAAGAACTTATTTCCTGTTGGGACAGAGTTTGTTTGCTAAACCTGTTTTTCAAGATTGAGCTCAAACAGCAGTGCTTCCTTAACCTCCGCATCACCTCCTCTCATTAGGAGCTGTTGAGACTTTCATGCTGCCCTTCCCCAAATGTCACAAAAGCTCCTGGGAAAACGACAACTTTGGTAATTAGTCAAGTTTGAACAGCTCAACACATATATTCAAACTTTTTTTTCCACTTAAATTTCACTCCTATCATCTTTTCTACCTGATGTACATCCTCATGTCTTTCTGCTCTAATTAAGCTCTTTATGTTCATCCAGATATTCTGAATGACATCCTCGCAAGAGAGTATGACCTGGATTCACCTCCAGACTGTTTCCTCAAAACAACAATGGAAGAGGATGATGATAATAATATTATTGACACCAGTGTGGATGAGGAAGACGAGGTGGAGGGAAACAAAGCAGATCACGACTTTCAAAACCACCGCATCTCCACCACATCCTCTTCTTCAAGGGACTCTGTGCTCTCTGGCCACTCTCTGTCCTCCAGCTGGTCTGTGGTCTCTACACCGTCTGGCTCATCCGGTGTAGAGAGCGACTTCAGCGAGGACACGGGACATGAGGACACAACGGAAGGACAGGACAGCCAACCAAAGCCTAGAAAGAAACCCAAAAAGAAATCCAGGTCCCTCTTAGGCGTTGAGCGCTTCTCCTTACTTTTCAAGGCTCCCCGCAGCCCTAACATTTGCCGCCGTGCCCAGAGCATGGGCTTCCATGATGATTACGCCAAAGACTTTCAAAGGACTGGGCCACAGCTCAAATACAAGTCCATGTCCAGACAGGTTCGGCCTCTGCAGGCACCCACTGCATCTACATTTGATCCTCTCTCCCCCCAGAAGCATGTGTGCATCCGCAGGAGGCCAATTCTAAGCTGCGACGAGGGTGATGTGGCAGAGGTGGTCACCCTGTTGCGAGTGGTGGTGTTTGGAGGTGACAAAGAGGTTGGCAGGCTGGCCAGAGCATACAAAGACCTACAGCAGAAAGAGAGTAAACGTCCCCGACTCACCAAGCAATGCAAACTGCAGTTTTACTTTGTTCCCACCAAAAGGAAAACTACAGGAAGCCCAGGAGGAGCACACACACCAACCGAGGGTCCGGCAGGAAGTTCAACTAAAGCTGTGGTCAGTCTTTTACTTGTATATGTAAATATATACTTGCATAGATAATACATTACCACTTTCTAATGAGACACCCTTTATAAGGGTTGTATAAGATGTATAATTAAATGTTGATAAAACATTTACTAATTCTTTATAGATAAGTTATAAGCCATGAATTACTTTTGAGTTGCCAGGTTGTGACTCTGGCTTGTGAGTCATTAATAGTCATTAATAATAAGTAAGTAAGTAACAGATGTCTGACTTTCTAATAAACCATCAGAAAGTTACAGTTGTAATGTTAATAAATCATTAATAATAAGGGTCAAAGATTTTCACAGAAGTCCATTGCATGTTTCAATAAGCTGTTAAGAAACGTGGGGCACTTTTCTAGTTCTAGGTCAACCCAAAAGTTTTTCAATTAATGGATTATAAATGTTTAGCAAATGGTGTATTAACTCTTAATAAAGTCATTATAACTTACTGTTACACCTTTTATAAATCATCATTAGATAGTGTTACATATAATACTGTAATATCTTACCATGCACAGAATTGTTTTCATAGATTCTAATAGCATACTGTAATGACATGAAATTTTATTAATGTATTTAATTGATTGAGGTATTAATACCTTTTATTCCCTCATTCTGACAGGAGTCTACCGACAGTGTACAGGAGGACAGTACAACTGATATAGCCCAGATGTTGGGCATGATGGATCCCTGGTATGAGCGGAACGTCCTCAGTCTGCTCAGTCTGTCCTCTGACGTCCTTTGTCAGGTACCTTTCATACTGGTATCACCGCCTCACTCTGTTCCGTTCATCAACACAATAAGACAAGACAGTAGCTCAAGTGACAAGTGAGTGAAAAGAGGCTTTCAAGTTGCATTATGGGAAATGAAGGATCCAGTATCCATATTTAAAGCTTGATTTGAAATAAGGACTAAAAGTCGTATAATCTAGGCCTCTGCTGCATCAATTTAGACTGTTCTTTCATTTAATGTGTCTCTCACAAGTCCACCAACTTTATGGGGGTGAAATACTAAACGGCTGGTGCAGACTGATGGTGGAGAAATTGGTGAATACTTTTTAAGATAAGATTAAGAGAAAGACTTTATAGTCCCAGAGGGAAATTTGCCTTGGACACACAATGCTGCTGCTGTAATTCAATATTACCACACATCATACATCTCATAAATAGTTGTCATAGTTTATAGGCTGTATTCACGGACATTCATGTGTAAATTCATAAGTGTATTCCCTGTGACCCAGGCTAAGGAAAGTGATGTCTCAGTGAGCAGTGGCAGCATGGATCGTCTTCCTCTGCTGGCCGATTTGGTGCTTTATTACTGCAGAAATGCGGACCAGCCTGTTCTGGTGCAGCTCTACCAGGCTGAGGTCAGAGGAGCACCACACACACACACACACACACACACACACACAGAGTCTCTCACTCCAGTAAATGCATATGTGAAAGGACACAGTGAAAATCAACTAAATCATATTGGCATCAAACTCTCACTCGCTCACAGAATTAATTTTTTTCTTCCGCCACACAGCTGACCCTGGCTGGAGGAGAGAGGAGAAAGGAAGTGTTTATTCACTCTCTGGAGCTCGGGCACACTGCTGGAACCAGAGCTGTTAAGGCTATGGGTGAGTCATACTCTGACAGACGTAACCAGACAGCCGCCACACACACACGTACACACACCTACACACACACACACACACACACACACACACACAAACATATGTACAGTCTGATGTGTTCTTTATTCTTTTTGTAGGTGCTGCAAGCAAAAGGTTTGGAATTGATGAAGAACGGGAGGCTGTCCCTTTAACACTAAATGTTGCCTACAACAAGGTATTGTTCCTGCTTTGACACCCACAGATTTCCTGCTATACAAACAATAACACATATATAAAAGTTCACAGCCAAAGCTATTTTTAAATCTGCTGTGTCTACGTATGATTACAGGTGGCTGTTAGTGGGAGGAACCAGTGGACCAAGACAGAGATGGTTTGCACATCTATAAATCTTTACAAAGCCTGCAGGAAAACTGAGCAGTTAGGTTTGTGACATTTTTTTCACCATGTGCCAGATTTGAATTGAATTTTGTTGTGACCTTTTTTGTCTTACGTTTGCTTTTGTCTACATTGTGGTTTCTAAGCAAATCAAATCTTGTTTGTCTAGATTCAAGAGTAGAAAGTCTGCAGCTGACGATGACAGAAGTCCTGAAGAGGCAGTGCTCCAAGTCTAAAAAGAGCTACAACCAGGTGAAGGGTGGTTTTACGCATTCAAACTAACCACAATCTCACACACCCCCTCCCTCTGAAATACTCCTTCCTCACACTTCTTCTTTCTCCAACTTCCCTCTGTCAGCACATCTCAATGTCAGAGGTGAAGGTGGACAAGGTGCAGGTGAACGGTGGAGATGATGGGACAACTTTTTCTGTGTGTCTGGATCAGGATGAGAAGAAGTTCATCCAAAGTGTCACCAGGTATAACAAAGCATCACTGCTGACTAGTCACAAAAGACTTTAAAAAAGGGAAATATTCCTCCTACATTTTTCCAGTGGTGGAAGAGGTATTTTAATCAAATTAAAAGTACCAATACCACAATGTGAAAATACTCCATTACAAGTAAAAGCCCTGCATTTAAAATTGGACTTAGGTCAAAGTACTGAAGTATGAGCAGCAAATGTACAAAAGTACCATAAAGTCTCAAGTAAAGGTTCTGTGAACAAATGGCCCTGTGACTGATTCATCAATAGGTACAGTAGTTAGACAGTGTAGTGCAATGATTCCCAATCTAGGGGTCGGGCCATGAAAGGATCACAAGATAAATCTGGGTTGTCATGAGATGATTAATAGGAGAGGAGAGAAGAATTTTTGCTTTTTTTGAAATATGGGGTCATTTTACCCTCTTTGAGTCTCTATATGAAACCATGTGAGAAGTTTAGATGGGGAATCTGTCTTTGATGGAATTACTAACAAACCATAGACAGCTGAAATGTGACAAGAGGCCCTAACTACACACTGCTTTTTTGTGAGGGGTCATAAGCCAAAAAGGTAGGGAGCCACTGCTTTAACCTCTGACAATGTGTTGTATTTTATGAGTTTATCAAGTGCTTTGCAAGTAAAATCCTATTTGAAACATAACTAGAAACCACAGCTGTCAGATAAATGTAGTATAGTAAAAAGTATTTCCCTCTGAAATGTGGAGTAGAAGAGTGGAAGTATAGAGTGGCACAAAATGTAAATATTCAAGTAAAGTACAAGTACCTTGAAATTGTACTTAAGCACAGTATTTGAATAAATGTACTTGGTTACCTCTCATCACTTCAGATCTATAATGTTACAAGTGAGTCATAGCCTCTGCATGCATTAATCAGACACACATGTAGCAGTGATGCTCTGTCTTGTCTGCAGGTGTGAGGTGTCTCTGTGCTGTAAACCAGGAAGCAGTTCAGACTGGAGGTGCTACAAAACCTCACCAGGCCAAGTCCAGCCTCTGCACCCATCCTACTGCTCTCTGCTCTGCCTTCCCATCACCTCTTTCACCTCATGTCCCTGACACAGGTCATACTGCATTCAACCATGGAAGTGATATATCATTTACACAGGCACGTAACACAGGATGGACACTTAATGTGGTGCAGAGATATACTGATTACTTGATTACTATTGTGTACGTTCTGTTGAGGTATAACAGAGTAAAACCCTTCTTTAATAAAATAAGCTATTTATTTTGACTTGATAGCACTGAGAACCTGTTTTTTTATGTTTCAGAAAATATACATTTTGTCATGTTTTTATATAGTTTGTCACACGACTGCAATAAAATCATATTGCAATCAGCTCTGTCTTTTTTTTGTCACTATGTAGACAGTGACTGCCTTTTCTGGACTTCCTCTGTTATTCACACCCTGTCTCACACAGTAAACCAAAGTAATACCTGCCATTAATGAGTTATTCCGCTAACATGTAGCAGCAGTAGATGATCTTCATTCATTTTCAAATTCCTCTTCAGACATTTACAAGAGCAGAAGCTGCGGTGGTAAGTTCTGCATTATTGCAGACAATGTAACTTAGTTCATTTGCATTAGGGTGGTTGTTTGGTTGTTCATAGTAACATTTAATATAGTGTATTTCCACTTCATCGCAAACAGCACAACAATGTATCAGATGATGTTTCTATTGTCTATCTTAGACTTGCGCAGATGGTTTGTGTTTGTAATCATTGTTCACATGAAGTTTTGTCAGTTTTTGGGCCCCTAGAAAAAAGTTTTAACCTCAGTAATTAATTTCAGAGTTTTAAGGACAAATGCAACATGGTCATCTTTGAACTTTTACTGACAGGAGATAACAACATCAGGCATGACAGACTGAAATCTGTTGAAAGTGAATATGGCAGATTTTCTTTGTTTTCATGGTTGAAGCCCATGTTGCTGAAAGTGTGACTATCTTGAAATTCACACAATGGTTGATACCACGGGTAGGTGCTTTCATTTCCCCTTAGATTATTTTAAATTGTTCCATTAAAAAAACTTGCTTTGCTGGTTAAAGCTTGGACCCTCGGAGTGGCAGAATGTAATAACAATGACAATGGAATGTTGATGATACTGATATTCATTTTTAGCTGATGTGGCTCTCTCCTCAACTGTGGAGTTCAGCCTGTAGTGCTTCCCAGAAAGGTAGCAACAACTGAATAAGGCACCTAAAGGCAAAAAAGTTTGAATGCAACCAATAATATAATTAATTATTTATAACATGTCATCTTTGTGGAGAAAAAAGTAACATTTACCAGTACTGGCACCAGTACTTTCAAAAAAAGGTTTGACATTTTTGGAAATAATCTTATTCACTTTCTGGCAGTGAATTAGCTAGATGAGAAGACTGGTACCCCTCTCGTGTGTCTGGTATAGTTACCACCAGTACACAGTTAGCTTAACTTAGTATAAAGACTGGAAAAAGCTTGCCTGGCTCTGTCCAAGCAATGCAAAATGTGCCTGCCAGCACCTCTAAAGTTCACTAATTACAACATTTTATCTAATTCGATTAAATCTTACAAAAACCAAAACGTAAAAATGATGATTCACTGTTCTGCGAGGGGATTACTT
This sequence comes from Thunnus thynnus, assembly GCF_963924715.1. NCBI lineage: Eukaryota > Metazoa > Chordata > Actinopteri > Scombriformes > Scombridae > Thunnus > Thunnus thynnus. Next base: position 23,158,603 of record NC_089533.1, read on the forward strand.
TGTGTTCTAAACCATTTCTTTGCTGGGAGCAGTAACTTCTTGGAGACTCCACTGGTTACCTGGTGACTGTTCAGAGCCAAGAAACATCACCCCATAAAACCACAAATTGAAGTTTTTACACTAACTTTTTTGTACGGGTTAAGTAAACAAGATATAATGTGGTAATTAGTGAGTTTTAGAGGTGCTGCTACATGGATTTTGTTTTGTTTTGTCTCTGGATTGCACCAGGCTAGCTGTTTCCTCCTGTTTCCAGTCTTTGTGCTAAGCTAAGCTAACTTCCTGTTGGCTGTAGCCTACAGTTAAACAAATGAGAGTGGCATCAATATTTTCATCTAACTCTTGGCAAGAAAGTGAATAAGCTGGTGTAGCACTTTGTAAAACCTTTAAAAACAACACACTTTTGTGGCTTCAGCCTGTTTCAAGGGTCTTAGAATAAGTCAAATCTCCATATATCATCAAGCTGGTGTCACTCGTGTCAATTAAAATGATAAAATGTTGGATTTGTAGGAAAAAAATGAAATAATCAACACTAGACTGCCTTCAGAGTAATGGCTAATCTTGTTTCATCTGACATGCTGTGTGTTGTGCAAAACGAAATATATAGAAAACGACTGTCTGCTCTGCAGGAATGCTAAGGTGGAATCTTCAAAAGAAGATGGAGACTCATCCATCCTGCAGCGTCTTACTGATCAAAATACTGGTCAAAGAGCTGGAAAAGATGCTAAAAAGGGTAGGCAATGTTTGTCCCTCAACTCAACTCTTTTTAAAAAAGGTGAAAAAGCTAATGAAAAGCTGGTTTTAATGTAACATTTTGTCTGATGACTGATTCAGATCCATAAAACACAATCGTACACGCATGTCATCCCAGTGCTGCACATGCTCTACTATGTGGTTATTCAGGTAAGACTCACCTGTGTGACTGAGTTGATAATATGATATTGTTCATGTAAAGTCAAACAGTGCTTTTTACAGTTAGAAATAGTGTGTAGATCAACAGACAGTTGAATTATTAAATTATATTATTATATTATTAGTATTTTCTGTCTTACTGGTTTGCTTTTCTGTATTCCAGTCAGGTGCCGTGACTCCTACCAAGCTTTATCAGAGAGTATCCGAGTGTTTGATGAAACTGCTGATCTTACCGTTGCCTTATGCTGCTGTGGCCCTGAGCATTCTGAGGAGCATCAAGATGGAAATGACCACACCAGGTATTATGCATCAATGAACACATTTTCAGACAGCTGAAATCAGATACTAACAATACCTCGCATACACTAAACACTGTTGACATTGACAGTCCTTCTCTCAACAGGCTCCTTATATCAGAGGAGAGTCATTGCAGAGCAGAACTTGAAGAATAAGCTTTTCACTTTGCAGGAAAAGTGAGTATATATCCTTTGAGTGACTTTGAAGCAGTTTAACACTGGATAAACTCATTTTTTTCTTACAATCATTGTCTCCTGCTTCCCCATTTACTGGTTTCCTCCAGGGTGTTTGTGCTTGCAGACCCAGCTGTGTTTTCTGCTCCACTGGAAGCAACAGTAATAGCAGACTTGGAGGCGTCCAGCCTGCTCAGGGACACACTATCACAGAAGAAAAATTTGGTGCTACGTGTGCTGCAGGCGGGGCTGGAGACAGCATCCCAAAGCTCCAGACTGGTTCAGGCTCTTGGGGTAGGAATGTCTATGAAGACGCTTTAGACAAAGCCTTTGGACAGAAAGACTGAAATATCTTAAAAATATTGGACAGTTTGCCATTAAAATTTGCTACAGACATTCATGGTCCCCAGTGGATGAAGCCTAATGATTTTGGTGATCCCCTGACTTTTCATCTAGCACCACCAACAGGTTTCCATTTGTAGTTTTAAGTGAAATGTCTCAACAACTATTGGATGGATTGCCATTACATTTGGTACAAACAGTCATGCCCTCTTCTGGATGAATGTAGTACCTTTGGTGATCCCCTTACTTCTCGTCTAGAGCCACCATCTTGTCCAAATTGTTATTTGTCCAATACTTTGCTTCATGACCAAATACCTGCAAAACTAATGACATTCCCATCAGCCTCAACTGTATTTTGCATTGAAGGTGCAGTGTGTAGAATTTAGTGGCATCTAGCGGAACAGACACGGTAGAAATGGAATATAATATTCATAAGTATGTTTTAATTAGTGTATAATCACCTGAAAATAAGAATCGTTGTGTTTTCGTTATCTTAGAAGAAGCGCCCCTTATATCTACATAGGGAGTGGTTCCTCTTCCCACCATGTTTCTACAGTAGCCCAGAATGAGCTTTAGAGGCAGATTTCGTTACCTCTGGACAGAGCCAGGCTGTTTCCAGGCTTTGTGCTAAGCTCAGCAAACTCCCTGCTCGGTTTAATCATATATCTAACAGATGAATATGAAAGTGGCATCAATATTTTCATCTAACTCTCGGCAAAAAAGCGAATAAGACATATGGTGAACATGGTAAACAGTATACCAATAAACATCGTAGGCATTGCCATTACCATGCTTAACATTTAGCTCAAAGCATTAGCCTTTCAGAGCTGCTAGCATGACTGTTTAGACTTCGGGTCAACATGCACACATTTTTGTATTGTTATCAGTGTTTCCTTATTTTCGTTTGCCACCCAGACATGTGTTTTTTGTGTGTTTCAGGCTATAGAGGACCATATGGTGGAGAAATATTTCCAGGAAGTGGTCCTAGCTGTGGAGCAGAGTATAAAGCACAGAGCAGGTGGTCATGCAGACTATCTGAACAGACTACAACACATTTACAGAGACATTTTGACTGCCTCTAAAGAAGGTGTGTGTTTTTCATCTGTTCTAGCACACATTATGAGTATGAGCAGAGGAAAGAACATTTTGACAGGATTTACCCTGTTTTCTCAGAAATAACCGAGGTAGATCATGGCTCTGTGTGCAACACTGCAATGCCCTTTCCAGAGATCAACTTCCTCTTGTGGGACAACGAAGAGGATCTATGTGAGTCCAGCAGACAAACAAAAATTTCCACTACCATAAGTTTCTGTTTATACAAGTTCCACAACTAAATAAATGTCACAAAGGCTGCTGCTGCAGTTGAAATGCACATTAAATGTATCTTCCCTAAAGGGAATCTGCTGGCAAACTTCGCCCTGGGTTCCTCCCTTAACTCCAGTGTTGATGAAGAAGAGAAGGACAAAAGAGACTTGGTTCACTCTGAAGACAGCGGGATAGAGAGAGATCTAAAGGAGAATGACTTTGATGGCACAGAGCAACCCACAGACAGAAATCCTTTTCCAGCATTCACACGGAGAAATGCCTTTAAGAGCATGAAGCCAGCAGATAAATTGAGCCTAATGAGGGAGAGGATAGAAGCGTTTCTTGGAAACTCTCCTGTGTTTAAAGAAGAGCGGAGTCACACAGCACGGGTGGTGGTAATGGGGGACGATCGGGTGCTGGGAAGGCTCACCAGGGCTTATCAATCCATCCGGTGAGCGGATGGTTTTTCATGAATACTCTCTTCCAAATAGTGCCACAGCAAAATATTATATGTTCCTCAAACATTTTCTGTATTTTCATTGTGTGTAGGTGAATTTAATTAGTACATTCAGCTTTTCACTTATTGTTTACCTGCATTTCCCCACAGAGAAAGAGAGTCAAAACATCTTATTTTGACCAAGAAACTGAACCAACAGTTATACTATATCCCAGTTACTGATGTGGAGCCTTCACTTAGTTCACCTGTGAGTCACTCAAAGCAACACTAACTGCTTAGTGTGAATTTATTAAACTCTATATGACCCTGCAACACCTCTTATTCCTCATAGGACATCCCATATCAACAGGAAGGCAGTTTGTCTCTCGCCTCCTTATTGGGAAAAGTGGACCCTTGGTATGACAGCAACATCAACAGTCTGGGAGCCGCAATCCCCAAACTTGCTGGAATGGTAACTCGTTGTAGAAATGACATCTCATTAGCTGTGTGCAGGTTGTTGATGTGTATGTTGGAGATTAAAGGAGGAAAGAGATGCAGAGATAGCAAAAAACCACATGAGGCATTAAAACAACAGTCTACAGCCATGCTAGCAGCTGATACCTTCTTTCTTCTGTGATCTCTCTGCTGCAGGACTCTAATCACTGTAAGCCATCGGAGCGTAACCTCTTCCTACTGGACAGCCTGTGTTACTACCTTCGCTGTGGGATCCAGCCAGTTAACCTGCCGCTCTACTCTGTTAAGGTACAGTGCAGCTCTCATTTGTATACTGTAGATATTAAAAGTCACATGTATGTAAATGTCAGCAGTAGATATCAAAGGTGGCTTTACATATTTCAACAGAAGATGTAGAAACACCACATCACAGGATTAGGAGTACATTTTGTTAAAGGTAGAGTAACGGGGTATTTATTGAGGTAGGCCTATTGCTAGTTTTACATAAAGCTGCCAATCAATATATTTTTTATATTAACAATGGATCAAATGACTATGTATAATGTGAAAGGGGCCGCCTGTAGTGATGAACCTAACTCTGCAGTTTCCCTCAGTTCTTCAGAGGTTTTTACCCTCTTTTAGCTAATTGTTTTGATTTTCCAGCCCAGTTTGTGGGCTGGAAAATCAAAACACGCTCATCACCCTTTTTTCCAGCAGTAGCAGGCAGCTATTTTCATCTAAAAAGCTCAGATAAATTCACTGTGAATTACCAGGCCAGTATCAAACGTCAGACTAACAGAATTAGCAACTAGCTCAACCAAACCAGAGCTAAAAAAGAGAGTGAATATGGGACTTCTATTCATCTGGTGGACAAAATCACGACTGCAAATGAATACTAATGTTGCTCTGTGTCTGCTGGATGTGTAAATATGCAACTCTGTTAAGACATTCACCTAACAACTCCAATTCATAAGGTGATACACAGATGTAAATAAAGTTTTGAGCTTGTAGTGGTGCCCCCTAGTGGCCAAACAAATGAATGAATGCAGTGTGTAGAATTTAGTGGCCTCTAGCAGAACAGACTTGACAGAAATGGAATATAATATTCATAAGTATGTTTTTAATTAGTGTATAATCACCTGAAAATAAGAATTGTTGTGTTTTGTGACATTAGAATGAGCCCTTTATATCTACATAGGGAGCAGATCCTCTTCCACGGTGCCTGCCATGTTGCACCGCCATGTTTCTACAGTAGCCCAGAAACCAAACACTGGGTCTAGAGAGGGCCTTTCGCCTTTTGAGTTTTTGACTTTTGTGGCCACCGTAGATTCTCCTACACGCTTGGAAGGGGAGGGGTATTCAGTTGGTCGCAATCTGCAACCTCACTGCTAGATGCCACTAAATCCTACACACTGGTCCTTTAAGTAAAGAATTTAAATATCTTCTCCATTACTGGGCAAAACACAGTGCATAGTGCAGTGTAGTCTGGAGGTGCCAAAGTGACTGTGGAAATGATTTACTGATGCTGCACATGTAGTTCCTGGTTTGACTGAATACAGTATGTGTTTAGATGACCCACTCCAGTTCCGTGGTGGAGGAAGTGTTTGTGTCCCGTCTGGAGGCAGACATCCCAGAGTTCAGACACCATAAAGAAATATTTTCAAGTATGTTTCTGAATTTCTTTCTCTCTTTTGAGTGTGTGTGTGTGTGTGTGTGTGTGTGTGTGTGTGTGTATGTGGATACTGAAATAAATGTGTTAACATTACAGTTACATATAGTAAAGTGAGGTGTTATCTTTGACAGAGGAACGCTCTGCACGCCGAAAGAAGTCAACAGTGGAAGTTTTGGGGGCAGTCATCTCAGTCAGTTACACAAAGGTACAGTCCTTCTTATAAGTAGACATTATTAATATTGTAATATTTCATCTTTAGTATTATCATCAACATTAGGACTTGGGCTAACTAAGGCTATCTTTATTTTTACATCCTCGTCAGATCTCTTTAAGCAAGCGAGAAGTTGTGAAAGGAGAGGCACTCATGACATGTGGCGTTGTGATTAAATCAGAGCTGGCAGCTATAACATCAGGTCTTTTGGCCTTTTGTATGGATTTGTATTTATATTTTGTTGACAGCTTTATTCAGTGTAATAATAAGCCCTCAAAGATTTGTAAGATTATCTTACTTCCTATCGGTTTGAAAAAACAAACAGTATATGAATAATCTTTTTCACTTTGCCTAGGTGAGGATTACCTTGCTGTAAGTTTTGACAGTATGAACCCAAAATACAACACAATAGGAAATTATTTACTTCTACACAATATAAGCAAATTTGATCATTTTTAAATGATTATTGTTATTATTATTTGTTGTACCATTTATCTATCTATATCGTATCTACCAAATCTATTATACAAGTTGTTAAATATTCTACACCTTTTCATAGAAGATCCAAACCCGAAACATCAGCATCAAGACAATGGAGAACCGAACACTCTCTGTGTGTCTGGACAAGGACTCTCACAGGACATATACTGATGTTCAACGGTAATTTATGACAATACAGCATCTCTGTTTTACATTTTTTCTATTTCACCTCAAGCAAATTTTAATACACTTTAATGTCACTCCGTTACAGATTAGAAATTTCCCCGTGCTTGGACCCAGTATGCAGAATCCAGTCCTGCAACGAGCAAGAGTCACTGCTGAGCAAGTATCTGAACAAAGTCCTGTCACTTCCCATCAACACCTTCACTGGTGTGACGTACTGAGGGACATCACCTGACTATTTCATGTGTACTGACATTGCATACTGCTGTACACAATGCTCTGTCATGTTGCATAATATTCAGTGTATTATTTTTCATTTTGTTCTTTTGTATCTGTATTATAAAGTGTTACCCTTATTGTACAACACAATCTGTTATAATTACAGTTTACTTGGGATGATTCCTATAAAGGATGAGTTCACTGAGGTGCTCAGTTCATTAGAAAGACAGATGTAGAGTTATAAGTTTGTATTGGGAGAACTAAAGCATCAAAACCATGTGACGTGAATTCATGATGTGAGCTGATTCCACTCAAATTTAAAAATTTGGTAAATAAACTGACCCTCAGCTGAATATGTTTCTCTCATATAAAAGAATTATTCTCTTACTTGCACAGAGAAAGTTGACTTGAACATGGTCTTTATCAGCATTGCACCTGTTGCACTCTCACACTCTCACACCTGAAATTTTTTTTCTGTCAATTTATCTCTCTATTTAATCCTTAATAACGTCTCATGCAAACATCACACACACATTTGTAATGGCTTTCAATGATGAACACAGTTATACCATTAACTATATAAGTGTAAATCACTGAATTTATAAATCTCCATGAAAATGTAGGAGATTGAATACACTTTTTGAGGGATTAAAAAACAAACAAACACTTAAATTCTTTTGTTTTACAAGGAACTTTCTAAAACAAGAATTGTTTTAAACTCTTTAAATGTTACATTTTCTGGCTCCTACACTATGATCCACAAGTCTACCAAATTTAAGGTTGATATGTAAATGTACTACAGTTTTACCGGGCCATGTGTAAGCAGTGCATGTCGTCCCCTTGTGTGTCAAACCTCTCCAGAAACTCTCCAAAATGGCTAAAATGTGCTTTTCAACACGTCAAGAAATTACTGGGAGTTGCTTTTTCGCTCTCTGTGGCGCAGAGAGGCATCCACACCACTATGGGTCGCTGTACTCATGAAAACTGCTCTCCAGGTGTAAACTTGGACTTACAGTTGAACGCTTTCACCGTCCAGACGGCGACAGGTGCGCTCCTCTCTAAACATAAAGAGACTAAATCGCTGATGTAATGCAGAAAACCGAGATGGGAATTGACAAGTAGAGAAGTATAGAAACTTTGTCCGGGCAGAGGTCAAAAGGTAAATGTTTAACGTTGTCTCTCTTTTTTCTTTTTTTTTTTAATCTGAAAAAATTGACGTGACGTGGACTAGTGCAGTGGACACCTTGATATGCAGCAGGTGCATCCAGCCTGACAGGTATTACTGACCGAGCAGTTCCTTGTTCCTTCTTTATCTGATCGTTTTTGCAGAACAGTACTGCGCTAGGTTTTCACTGAGGACGCTCATTTTAAAATGAAACATATTTGTACAGTTTGCATGTGTGTGTCACCTGTGCTGACACAAATAAGAATAAGTTAAAATAACATGAGCTGCGGTGCTTTGGGGATTCCTGCATCACCAGGGTCTGTTCATTAGCACTATGTTAAGTGCAGAAAGCACCAAACAAAACATAATCAATGCCTTTGACTTACAGAAGGTATTTATTATTTTTACCAAATGTGATATGTACCTTTGTTGAAGCTCAGGATTCACAGAGATGGTAGTTGTATGTGTCAGTTTTACATAAAATAAAGCCAGTGCACTACAACAGAACATGACGAGCACATTATAACGCATAGTTAACATAGTGATGAGTCTTCAAGCAAACAGAAAATCAATTATAAAATCAATTATTAAAATTCCCACTAGATAGTCAGCTCACAGCAGGAATTAACACTGTGTGTTATAGCGCTTTTGGCAAAATTACATTTTAAACATTTCTCTGACACCTTTGTAAAGATGCTGTTTTACTTTTGGACTATCAGAGTCTGTGTAACACATTAAATTGGATTAAGCATTGCATAGAAATTATGGATTTATGTTTTGTCACATAGGGTTGATATTTTCTTTTTGGAGTTCACAATTTACTTCAAATTGACATCTAATTTACCTGTATCATCAAGTGCTGGTTAGTAATTGACACTTGAAGTTAACTGAAACAAATGTTTTAGGTCTATTGTATTTTTCCTGTAGTGGAAACTGCTAAAAATATTAACTAATATTAAATATAAGACATACAAGTCTCCCACTGAATTAACACCCCCACATTTCCATTGTGAGTAGGTAGAGCAGGTTGCAGATGTGGAGAAAGAAGGGTTATTTAAGAAGGGTGTCAAAAAGAAGAGCTCTGTTAAGTAGCATTAACACCAAATGTTCATTGCATTGTATGTCTGTGTCTCTCAGCCGTTGTCCAATCAGCTGCTCCATGTGAAACCTATTTGGAGACACTGTGAGCTGCCCAGGAGGACAATCATGAAGAGGAACAAGCAGATAGACATCAAGCGCGCCCTCGCTCTGGCCGGCACCTTTACCTTCCTGTGCTCCTGTGCCAAAGCATGCCTGCTCCCCTTCCTCACCCTGTGCTTCAAACAGCTGGGCCTGACTCCTGCGATGACCGGCGTCGTCATGGGCACCAAGCACCTCATATCGCTGGTGTGGTGCCCTGCGATGAGCCTGCTCTCCAAGCACTACAACAAGAGACGAGCGGTGATAAACGGCTCTCTGGTGTGTTCGGCAGCAGTCGCCCTGGTTCTGCTTTTTATCCCCCCGACAGATGTGCACACACAGGACAGCACCTGCAACATGTCTGAGCAGAGTAGCAGTCCAACTCAAAGTGTGGCCGATCACCTGCTCACGAGTAGCGTTGGACCCACGACATCATCGACTGGAACTCACCCAAAAATCAACACAGGTGCTGTTTCTCAGTCTGGTGTCACTTTTCCTGCAAAGACACTTGGTGATACTGAATCTGCTCCTGTTATGACAAGCAAGCATGATAAGGAAAAATCTCATCCTCAGTTGTCAGAAAAGAATCTATCTGTGGTTGTCGACAACAGTCCCAGAGAGCCAAAGATCAGCAGCTCTGTCGTGTTTCATACCACCAGCCCTCTGGCAGCTTTACAGAGGAATAAGCGGTCCAATATCAAATCAGGTTCAAAGGAACAACCAAAGCAGGAGAAAGAGAATCATTTTGACTTAATGAGCAGCTTGAAGGTGATATACATCGAACACAAACTCTTCTTCTTGATACTCATCACTGTGTCCGTGTGGGAGTTAGCATCAGCCCCTCTAGAGTGGACGGCAGACGACAGCCTGTATGAATATCTAGATTTTGCGGATGCCTCGGACCGCTACAGCAGCACCAGGGTTTGGGGTTTACTGGGAGCAGCATGTGGGGTCGCAGGAGTGGGGTCGCTGGTTAGCCAGTTAAGCTGTCTCATCATAGCAGGTCAGATACCCAGAAGCGCCATGCATGTCTTCTGCTACGCTGGTCTGGCCGCTGTGGCCCTGCCGGTGGCGACCTTCCTGCCTCTCCACCTGAACAAGAAGCGAGACAAGGCCAACGGGCTTCTCAAAGCTGTGCAGCTGGTGCGTGCCTCCCCCCACGCTCTGCTCTGCGCCATCACCACTCTCCTGGTCGGGATGGCGGGCTCGGCCGTGGATAACTTCCTCCTGTGGCAGATGCAGGGTTGTGGGAGCAGTGAGCTGCACATGGGGATGTCTCTAGGCCTTGCGCTGCTCTCACAGGCCGCCTTCCCTCTTCTGGTGGGCCGAGTGTCCAAGCTCCTCAGCCCAGGACGGGTGCTCGCAGTGGGGGCTGCATGTCTGGGGTTGCAGTGCTTCTATTACTCCTTCCTGTGGGCACCGTGGGCTGCTCTGCCTGCTCAGTTGTTGAGCTGTTTCAGCAGCGGAGCCCTCTGGTGGGCTGTGAAGGTCCAGTGCGACAATGTTGCCACGCCGGGGGCTGAGAGGAGTGTGAGGAGGGTCTACAGTACACTCTCTCTAGAGCTGGGACGCGGTCTGGGGAGCTTTGCTGGAGGATTCATGGTCCAGAGGTTTGGGCTGGAGTGGCTGTTCAGAGGAGTCGCAGTGGGTCTAATGGTGTGGTGCGTGTGCCTGCCTCTGCTCCAGTGGAAAGCTCCTCGCCAGCGCAGGATTAACTATTCTCGCCTTTTGGCAGCTGATGTAAGTGAAGCCAGCGACTCTGAGTCTGAACAGGAGAGAGACTGGCTGGATAAAGCAATGGAAGATGACAAAAGCAATAACAACTATGGAAGGAGGATAAACCACTGAACTCCACAGTGTTTCAGCATGAAATGATGCATTAAAGCATTTACTACAGCTGATGGAGGGAATTTAACTTCATAGAATAATTTCTATCAATGTGGACACAGGAATTATTATTCCCCAGAAGGTTTGCACTCTCACTTATAGACATGTCACTCTTTATAAAAGCGGGATAATCGATTTCCCACTCTGATAGGGGCATGCTGACTTTTAACTCTCATTACTACAACTTTTGCATCAGAATTAAATGTTGTGGCATCCCATCTGTCTTAGTGTTTTATCAGCCTGCAAGTGTCAGCCTCACTGATGGACTTGGGGATTCGTCTCCGAGCCTCCTGAGTCCTTACAAATTAACATTTGCATAAGCAGTCACTCTTCATAAAGCAAACAAGGGAACAGGATTATGGGTGGGCAAAAGGAGGACTCGGTACCACCAGGCAAGTTCAACAGCTTATGCATGATAACAATAGGAACGCTGAATCCTCTCACAGGGAGTGTAAATACAAGACGTGTGCACAAGGTGAGGCTAAACCGCGCTGGCATCCTGTTTCACCACACCCACAGTCAGTTTATCTTTCTCTTAAGTCACCACTGACTGCTTATTTTGGATTCTAAACAGTGTGACCTGATAAAATGATTAACCAGTCTGCCTTCAGTTATGTGTATTTATCTGCAGCGCATTCAAATTGACCTCTGCAAAAATGAACTGAGCTGTAAGATTGTTGTGTTATGCAGGCATGTGCAGATGTACAGTACCAGTCAAAAGTTTGTTGGACACATCTTGCCATTCTCTTGAATGAGAAAACGTTTCTAAACTTTTGACTGGTACTGTATGCAGAACATTTAAAGGGCATCTGTGTTTGCTAAATCTGTGTCAGAATAGCTGTGTCTGATCTGTATTTGAGTTAGTGCTAAACATGCCTTGTGTCAATAGATTAATTTGACCTGTTAGGAAACAAGATAATGCTTTTCACTCAGTCATATGAAGTTAGAAATGTCAAACCTGTAGTTATTACTTAATTATGCAAAAGATATGTAGACATGATGTTATTAATATTATTTTCCTTTGCCCACAAAGTTTCAGTGTGGTCAATATCAGGGTTCACTGAGTTATTTGGAAAACAGGTCTGTGCATTTATGTTAAATTTGATTGACGCTGTTGCTGACATAAATACTGTGAAGAGTAAACTAATATGTTTTTATCATGTCTCTTCTTATAGCTGCAAATATCTAAAAATATTAATCTGAAAAATGTTGATGTGTGACTCCAACATTATCTCCTCTTGAATATTTGCAATAAATAAATATTCTTGCGGTCACTTACTTCACATGAAGCTGCAACCAGCAGCCAAAGTAAATGTTTGCTTTAGATCCAAATCATATAATTCGACAAAGAGATCCTCAGATCTGAACCTCCCTCTGCTTTAAACACACATTGCTCACCCCTTATGGGAATAGTAATGAGTCTGTGTGTCATAAATTGTTCTTGCTCTGTCATATCATTTGAATAACAAACTCTTATCTTATACGCCTCTGAGTCTCAGGCAGTAGTGTGAATTGTCTGACTGTCTGTTTACACACAGCTGTGGAGTGAATGAATGAATAAACACTTCTCCCAGGTGTGGGACTCTGCTACCTGCGGTACAACGGCAGCTCCTGCATGCAAACAGATGCACGCTGCGCCCCTTTAACATCTGTCTGGCCCCTCAAGGGGGCTCGGCTGCATGAAATCAAGTCATCCCCAGTATGTTGTTAACAGCTGAACTCAGGCGTGATGTAAAATTCATGATGAAAGAAAGCTCAATTCTCCTGTGGAGAGTGTTGTTGTAGTGGGTAGAGGGCAGCAGACCATTAAAATGGCAGATGTGTGTTATTTCAATCATTCTGTCCGTGATGTTGTTTATTAAGTAGCATATGGGGAAAGAGACTGAATAAATTTTACAATGATTGACTTCTGAATTTCATGTGCACTTTTTTGCTTTCAATCTGCACTCAGATGTTCACAAAAGCACTTCTTTTTTTCTCTTTGTGTAACCGCTGTTGATGTAAGTTATGCACACATTTTATCTGCACACACAATTTTTTTCGACACTTAAAATCCTTTTCCACATTCACGAACCTGGATTCTTATACAGTGTTTCAGAGCTTCACAAGATGATTTACAACTACAAACTTAGTTTCATAAGCTCAAAATTTTTCTGCCACTGATTTGATCCCAAACATTTCAGTCATGAGAAGTCAACAGCTTTCTCTTAATGGATTCAAATGTATGTTTTCCACGTTTCCCACTCTTTATGTAGTTATCACTGGGCGTGTTATAGTCTGTGTCAGTCAGTAGGTGGCGCCTCGGAGCGGTGGTCACTGCATCAGGTCCTCTGTGTTGAGGATGAGATCCACCACTGTGAGGTTTGATTCAGCATCTGCCGGCAGCTCCTCCTCTACTCCATCACATGTAACGACAATGCTGCACGGACTCTCAGTCAATACGTTGTAATATTTATTTTCAGGTAGCATTTCAGTTTAAAATTTTCTGTGCAGTGTGTCTGAAAAGGAGAGTATTTTTGAAGAAATATGGAAAAAGAAAGAAAATCATCTAAACAATACGGTTCTTTGGAAAATACCCAAGTGGACGCAGCGACGGAGAAACCAGGTGAGTTTTGAGTGGCATCCACGCCAGATGTTTATGTGTAAATTTAACTGGGTGTATATTTAATAGTGTTACTGAAGAAGGGGGTGTTTTACATATGTAGCACCAACTTTCAGCAGAGAGCGTTGAAGCTTCAGGTCCCTGCAGATTCTCACTGTCAGTATGTTAAAGTTACCTGTCAGCAGGGCTGTAGGCAGGATTGTAGTTCCCACCGGGGGGCTTAGACCTGTAACCCCCAGTATTTCCAATATGTTGAGAAGGTGAAGACTTTTCTTCAATACAATCTACATGTAGCCTTTTGATTGTCTCCAATTCTGCCAGGAATACAGTTGTAATACTAGCATCATTTTATTTAATTATGTTACTTTTCATGCCTTATTAAATTAAGTCAGAAAAAGCAACCGGCTCTGGTCTGTAATTTCTAAATAGTTTCCATGAAGATTCCTGTAAAATATCTGTGTAATTTGATGCAATCAGAGACAGTGTTCAATTGTTCTGATTAATTAATTCCAATTCATTGCTAGGTTAAAATAATATTTAATCACTGCACAGCAGGTCAGCTGAATATACAAATATGTGAAAATTGTCTAAAGGCAAGCAATAAGGGTTCCAGTAATAAGTGACAAATTTATGAATATTTAATATTTAAATTGAGCTTTTTTCTGAGTATTTCTGTTTTTCTATCATTATTACCAAGTAGTTAATCCCCAGAAAACCACTAGGACACTGTTAGGAAATTAGACCCGTTAGTGTTAATATCAGGGTATTAACTCACATAAAGATACAGGGATTACTGATCCTTCATTTCTCCTCAGCTCATCTAACTTAACTTATACAAATATACACTCATTATTATTATACCTCTTGGTGATTCACTATATTCATGTTGGCCAAAAATGTAACGCTGTGAGTACATTTTTAAGGTTATTCTGACCACTCAGACTCATTGCAGTGTCAGTCCATGAAATGAAAAAGAACAAACATTCATGCAAATGAATAATATTATAAATAAAAATGACATAAAAAGAAAATATAAGAAGTATGCAATATGCAGTGTCATTTTTGCAGAAATTTTAGTGAATTGAACATTTGTAGTGTTAAGCTGTCCTTCGTACTGACGCCAGTTTTAATGTTATTTAGAGAAACCTTGACGCACAAAGAGAATGACGTCTAAAAACAACATGATGTCACAGGAAGCAGAGACGTTACAGTTAATGGAGACACTTTGTGTCTTTAGTTTGTGAGATTTTAATTTTGGCATGCCTCAAGGCTCAGTTCTTGAATCTCTGTTATTCTAATTGCACAAGCTTCTTCTCTATAATATCACATAAGCAATATTTAGTTACAAGAACACACACAAATACAAATTAATTTGATTCTAATGTTTTCTATTATACAGCACATGTACCACATGGTTGAGTGTCTTGAGGGTGTGACATTATTACTACTACTGTATTCTGTCCAACTGATATGCAGGCATTTAACAAGTGAAATTAATACCCAGCCAGTAAATAATAAAACTGTATATTCACACAAACCTGATATAGAGGAAGTATAATTAAGAGTGACAGTGTGAAATAAAAGCCAAGGACAGTTTTGACAAATGTCTTGGAGCCTGTTGAAAGGCTTAGAGCAGAATAACGCAAACAGAACGAACACATGCAGACGGTTTCAACACTGCCAAAACACTAAATCACCTGCTGATAATTAATGTGAGTGTTGTAATACACATGTAGATGAAGATGAAGTTGTGGAATCACCAGATACTTGCGTAGGTTTGGCAGGTTGTGTGTTTGTGCAGCTCTCATATCCCCAGTGATTCAATGGGTATAATTGTAATGTCTTTTCACACAAGGTCAGGTAATTAAAAGCCAATCCGAGCTGCTGGATGACTCATCGCTCCTGGTGAGGAGTAGGAGGCTGCGGGGGGGGGGGGGGGGGCAGTGCAGTTATTCAGTGATGCTGAAATGCTCTAAGAATCACAGGAGCTCACATCAGATTATAGCAGGATGGTGAATTTGATCCAGGACAGCGTTAATGTTTAGAGCTGAACCAGAATCATTGGAGCGTTTCATTCAGAATTTCATCGGTTTTGGGTTTAACTCTACATATTTAGGAAGTTTGTCGAGTGTCGAGAGTCTCTTGAGAGCCTTGATAAACAACACAGGTGCTTTACTGAACATAATGAATGCAATAAATTAGTATGCAATAATTCATTTTGGGAAATACACTAACTCACTAACTTCTCAACAGTTAGATGAGAGTATCAATACCTCTTCAATCTTCTCATCTAACTCAGAAAGCAAATAAATGTATTTCTCAGAATGTTGAACTACTGTATGAAATCATTATGCCACTGTGTAAGAATGTATACTGATGTGAGTTTTTTTCTGCCTGTTGTTGGAAATTGCGATCTGTTCTGTACAAGCAATTAACTGGTCTGTGACCAGTGAGTGTACAGAATGCTGCTGCTGCTGCTGCTGGAGAGACAATAGACCCTTTTAACAGCAGACATTTTAACTTGACATTGCAGCAAAAGCGCAGGTGGCACTAATTTAATTAATGATGGTTCAGTTCCTTTAATGTCGAGATGAATTGAAAAATGCCTTTTAAACTCTTTCAGATCACATTGCCAGTCATATTATGCACCTATTTAACACTATATGCCAAAAAAATCAATTTCTTTGTCTTCTGATAATTCCAATCATGTTTTCTCTCTGTAAAACAAAATATGACGTGTGCTTACGTAGGCTTGAACCAACTAATTTCAATCAATATAATATCATGACATCTATCCATCAATCAATCTTCAACTTTTAGCAGTACAGAGCTCAGATTCACTATGACACGTCCACTTCTCAAATCAAAATCCTCCCAAAGTCCCGCCTGTCTGTCCTGTTTCACTCAGAAAAATGTCACGATTCGGAAGTTAAATACTCTCGTAATGCCGTTTCATCTGGACTTTAAATGGCTCGGTAAGTAGTGCTAGTGAGCCAACAGGCAAAACACCAGAGCCCTGAACTGGACCACTTAAAAGTCGTTAACGAGGTTATTACTTACATCTGTGCTTTTCCTGCAATTAAATGTCAAAATGTCTGCTGCTCTGCAGTTCATTATACTGTAGACTGAGCTTATATTCAGCCTGGTAACCTCCCCGCTCACATGCCATCACCCATCCTTTAAGAAGGCTGTTCGCCTTTGATCATTTCTCTTTGCTCTGATGAGGATTCCTGAGGATAACATTGTTTTTTTTATTAGTTTGTTTTTTTATTTGCAATTTCCACATTATGATGGAGTTACTTTGAAATGTTACAAGAAACAGAAAAACAGATGATGTTACAAACACTGCTTATTGATAAAATGATGGTTCTTGTAAAACAGCTGCAGTGATGTCACATGACAGGAGGAAGTGACAGCCTCACTTTCACCTGAAATCACTTAGATATCTAAATGGAGTCTACTGCACACTTTATGGATTTCTTTACATTTTTCACAATAAATTTGGTACAGGAAGAACTGAATCTTTGTGCTTTTGTTATTTGTTTGTTATACAAGGCAGTCAAAAGTCTACAAATTTAAAAAAAAAAAAAATGTATCTGTGAAATCTCATAATCCCGTTTTCAGACCCAAATGAATGTGTTTGTCTTTCAGCTGAAGATGTCATTTCGATGGCCGACTCCTCAATTACAATTGAGGACATTGAAGGAGAGCTGTTCAAAATTGAGCGGATACGAGACATCCTTGTGCGGAGAGAATCAGAGCTGAGATACATGTAAGATCTGCTTCCTCAACACTTAAGTGCATCTCAAAAGTAGACAAACACATTATTACAGATTCTATCTGGCTTTTTTAAAAATGATTTATGGCTCCCAAACGGTGTTTTGGGAGGAGCTGATAATATTTGAGGAGGAGTTTTTCACATACTGACAAACACTGATGGCATCAGACCCAAGAGGATAATACATGCTCCTCTTCTGTCATGTGACGTTCCACTGCTCGGTCCTCTGCACCCACACGTACAGTAAAGCTCTGCTGTACAGGGATCTGAATGCACAGAGATACTGCTGACAGTCCCTCAGGAATAAGAGAAGATGCACCACAACTGTCAGCCACTGAGACTGAGAGCAGCCATGTGCATGATGGCAAAAAGTGTGTGAAGAAAACATAAAAAGCAGTGTTATTTAAGGTCTAGCACACAAACACACACACACACACACACACACACATATTCACCGTTTTTTTTTTTTCAGATCCAGAAAGATGCCCTTTTCTCCTTTCTCTCTCATCCTTGCTTTTAATTATTTCACTCTTTTTCTGTCGAGACCTTCCTCATTATTTTGACCACATGTATGAGGATGGAGGTGGGGGGGCACCAGCACTGCATAATGTAGCCATGTGATGAATCGAAGAAGTACAAGATAATGACTTTAGCTCGGGGTATTGCTGTGCAAGCTTTCAAAATGACTAGTCTGAACCTCCACAATCACATGCAAGTGTTGTGGTTCATGATGACATGTAGCAGTTTCACATCAGGTTTTCACTTACGTCAATGTTCTCTGAACACGGACTTTTCATCCAGGAGGTGAAAGGTGATACACAATCACACCTGATCCTGCTGTGCATGTGTTGACATGAATGATACAAACTACAATACAGACAGTAATTGAAGGTCAGCTATCATGGGGAGATTTGATAAAACGACAAAACTCTACAATGTGAACAAATTATTCTTACATTCCTGAGGTAGAATTTGAACAGTTTTAAGACCTGAATGGTTTGAAATGTTGGGAAATACACATTTGCTTTCTTGAGGAGAGATCGATGCCACAGAGGAGTGGTATCAATCCGCTTATTAAACTCTTAGCTAGAAAGCAAATACACATAATTCCAAAAAAAATTTTTTGTTTTTTACCACTGAAATGCTGCCATAGGTGGTTGATGCAGCAGCATCCTTTAGGCAAACTGCAACATGAACAAGACTACTTACAAATTTGCACTCCTGGGTGGCAGCATATGAGTCATCCTGAAATATAAACTGCTGAAGTACACTTAAGTGAAACACATTTTATTGAATCAACAGCTCAGAGTACCTATTCCTATCAGAGTCATTTTCCTCTTTTTGCCATCACTGTAATAGCAGCCTCTCCACAAACACACACACACACACACACACACAAACACTCGTCAGACAGGCTCCCGATGTTTTGAAATCCACATCGGAGTCAGACAGTGAAATGAGATCTGATACTGTCAGGTGTGATTCGTCCACAGAGGGCAGCGTGGCGGCGTTATTTCAGCTAATAAAATCAGGGATCTCACAGTCATCTGAGCCCAACATCTGAGTCCAGTGTTGTTCTGTTTTGATAAGCGCGTACAATTTCACATTCACGCTGTCATTTGTAAAGGTATGAAGGAAATTACTTTGTTACCGTAATGCAAAGTCCATTCTACATTTTTAGGCCCCGCGATGAGATACTGTCTTTATTTGCATTAGTAGCTCTGTGCAGGTCTTTTCTTATCTGAATGATAATCTGATAATGATTTGAATGACAAGCCTTTTGTGCTTTCCCTATTGAAAAATGAAGCTATAGTAATGACCACTTAATTGTACTTCACCATGTCATGTTGACAGTGATATGGGTAGAAATTCTGACTCTATGGCTGCCTTGCATACAGCAGTTGCAGTCAAAAGGTTGTATGTCATCACGCTCATCACTGACAGCTACCAGTGTCAGTCTGTCAAACTGACGCCACTTAAACATTCATCTGAATATTCTCCTGCTGCCTGTAGGGATCTCTGAGACACTGGAATGACAGGATCCTGCTGAAAAATACACAGATAGAGATGCTGTGTTGTCCTCAATGCTCAATAAAAGTAATGTGAATGATTTTGACTGAAATACCAACTCCTGAATATAAAAGCACAGGCAGTTTGATAGTGCAGACTGTCTTTATTGATACTGTATGTTTCTGCTTCATCAAGTGGTGGATGTGCATCTTCTCTAGTCCTAATTATCCATAAAAATACTATGAGACAGTAGAAATACAACTGCTTTTTAAATTTAGAATAACTTGTTTTTCTGTGAAATATCTATTCATGGTTTTTGAGGGACTGTTTTTCCCTTTGTTTCTTTCTTTCCACGTAGGATGGATGACATTCAGCTCTGCAAAGAAATCACAAGGCTGAAGAAAGAGCTGCAGAAACTTGTCTCAATTCCAGGTAAAATAAAAAAGAGTCACTGCCTGTCTGTGTAGTGTTTGTCACCAGCTGTTGTTAAACCTGCAGACATTTTGCTTTGGGTGGAGGTGTACACTGTTTTTATTTGCTGTATTTTCATTGAAATACATCTAACGACAAGAGTGATACTCTTTTAAATAAGAACTAAGAATCCACAGCAAGTATACTGTAACTATAGTAATGAATGTTTTACAAATCCTAAAATGTCATAATTTATCATTTTAACACTCAGTGAGGGCTGTATTTTATGGCTTGTCATGTGATTGTTGAACAGACAAAGACAAGTCCAAGGAGGACAGGGAGAGGGAAGAAGAGGTGCTGCAGCAGATCAACAAGCTGGTGGAGACTAGAGACTTCCTCGTTGATGATGTGGAGTTTGAGAGGCTGAGGTGAGGTTATTAAATCACTTGATGGAAAATGACTTTGATGAAGTGGTATTCTCCTGACTCACAGGCCCTGCAGACATTACAACGCTGTCTGTTTACAAGACAATAGATTTTCATTAAGACAAATTCTAAAAGGCTTAAATCTTCAGATTGATGTAGCTCATTGCAACAATTAAACAATGAGCTTTTAACATGTTACATTTTTGTCGTTTGACCGTGACTGTTGACCCCTCACAAAGCAATCATTTATCAATGCTTCATCACCACTAATCCACTTAAGTCCAATACTACTGGGCGTGTGACAGGATCTAATAGACATGTGGCCTTGTCTCTTGTGAAAAAATTCACATTATTGACATTTTGATTGTTCTCAGAAAGACTGCAGGGATTTGAGAGACCATCTTCCTTTATTATTCAATGTGGATGTGAAAATGGAACGAGGAGATGATCGTGTGTAGCACACCATGCACATTTAATTAAAATCCTTTTCTTGAGGACGTGTCAGTCCAACCCAGGTTTCTCTCAAATGCTGTCCAGTGACATTTAACGAGATGTAATAAATAAAAAATAAGGAAATATTCTTCTTCTCAGGGAAAGAGAGGAAGACAGAGAAATGGCAGCCTTCTTACAGTCCAGATTTCCAAAGACCTCGGCTACAAAAGGTGAGTCTAACCACAAGGCTGTCAGTTCCTGCGTCCAATAAAACAAAAACAAGTATTGGATTGTAGTTATGTTTGTAGTCACCATTTAGCTCTACTCATGACATTTGTATTTGTATGTAAAAGGATGCAGGCAGTTGGGACAGTGGGTATACTGCTTCTGGTAGTTCAGGTGTAATCCTTGCATCAGCTGTGTGCTCCAACCAAAAGTCCCTGATTGACAAGTCGGTCTAGATAAGAGCATAAGTTAAACGATATTCTCACATTTTTTCAGGTCTTAATACAATACTCACATGTCCATTGAAAGGTTGATTGGTTGCTGTAATTGTTCCTCCTGTCCATACTTGCCACAAAGAGTCAGGGGCACAACATTTTTTCTGCTGCTGAACCTTCAATATAGGCCTTTTTCATGAAAGACATTTTGATGTCAAACAAAAAGCACAGGTGTGAATAATAAAATGAACGATGGCTGAATTCCATTTAGCTCCTTCAGGGTCCTGGTGTTGTTCATGCTGGCTCACTGTCACACTGTAATGAGACACTTAATAGACCAGAGCTGTCGTTAATGTTACTAGTTACACCTGTTTTATTGGTTGAAGAGAAAGACACTTTTGGGACTATTAAGCCCCCCTTAGTTCCTGATGCTACACCTGTCTATCTTTCCACTCTAGTGTGGCACATAATGCACAATATTAACGGTTGCAGATTTACCATTGAATTTGCAGTCATTTCTGAAACAGCAGTTCTTGGATTTCACAGAAGAGTAAACACAATAGGTTTCTTATTTCTAGCCAACAATCATGGATTTTGTCAGCTGAAATGACGACTAGCAGATTTTATCACACGTAGCTAGCTAGTTTAAGCTAACTCTAATCCTAAAACTCAGTGAGTTAGCTGAAAACTGTCTTCAGCTGACTTTTTAATGTTTCAAGCTGACTTGTTTTAAAACAAGTACCTGTAAAAGGGTCTCTGCTGTACACTTGATAGCTCTATACATGATATATTTCTAAAAGGCAAAGGCATTGTAGGTAGTAAGCTAGTTAGAGCAGATAGAAACACTTTCTGATACATTGCTTACACTTTTGTTCTTATATTTTCAATTTTTGAAAATGTAATAAAAAGACACCACCCTTCAAACTCTTCATATATGGAGTATTGCTCGTATTAGAGCCTAACGCACACCACCTCAACATGTGGAGAAAAGCAAAGCTTGTCTGCTTTAGCAAAGGATTTAGCAAATGGTCAATTACACAACAACTCTTTCAATGCGCATATGGCGATGTGAGTATTATTTTTAGATCTAAATGCACCTGTGTGAACAAGCTGTGGTGAATAAGAGTTTACAGTTACGTCTCCTTGTCAATCAGGTGCTTTGCAAGATCAAAAAGCGGCGTCCAAATCACAGCAGATGTCAACGCCATTTTTCACTAAAACTGGACTTACACTACTGAAAGACTGCTGCGGCTTCACCTGCTCCATCATGTAAAACACCATCCAGAGGAAAACAGGATTCTACCTGAAAATGTGTGCTTGTGTGTGTGTGTGTGTGTGTGTGTGTGTGTGTTTGCGTGCGCGTATGGATGGATATGTGCACGTCCCCAGTGCTTTCTTGAGTATATTGTATGTCTCCCTTATTAGGAAAGATGATCTGCATTCATCTTCATATACGCTCCTGCCCATCATGTAAAGGATGTGTATTGCTATACTTTATGTGATTTGCTACTGTGAAATACAGTGTTTGTATGTCTTGCAGTGGGGAAACTAACTGGCTTATAGATATAGTAATGATTCCTGTCCTATTAAGGTAATTACATATTTTAACGGCTGCTCTGACAGTGCAATTATCCATTTGTGGTGTATTAGACACAGTGTAGACGTCCCTCACGGAACAAACTACACTTGCTAATCTTCCTTTGCCAATTTATAATAATATAAACCAGAAAAAAGCAACAAATCATCACATTTGGAGAATGATTGGATAATTTTGCTTGATAAAAGACTGTAAATGACTAATCCATCATCAAAATAGTTGTTTAATTTTCTGCTGAATGATTTAATCACTAATCATTTCAACACTACACATCATTTCACTATTTACATGAAGGATATCTAGAATTATCATCAGTCTTGAGATGTGGTCCGGTTAAGAGAAGCCTTAAAATGTAGAAGAGATGCAGTATATTAAGGACACGATATGATAATTTTATGAATAAAGTAAAAATGCAGAAAACCTTGTTGCTTTCTGCTGGTCATCAAAATCATGCAGAAAGCTTTCCTACTGCAAATATTGTACATGTGATTGAAATGATTTGCCAGCTGCTGCTCAGTTACTCTTCAGTCCACAACTTAAACCAAAGTCTTTGTCTGAGCTGCATGTAATTAGTCATTAAGTATTCTGCCTTACAGTGTGTGTTTTGTACAAAGCATTTTCACACATATGTTAAAAAATCATCATGTGTATGATGTATCATTTTGTGTGACCAATTATGGAAATGATCATCTTTGCAATGCTGTTGTAATAAAGACTTTCTCAGTGCTGCATTCTTGTCTTTAACTAACAGGCACACACGGTACATTGTAGTAGCTTGCAGTGCAATTAGTTTTGCAATAAATCTCTCTCACACACACACAACTCAGAGACATCTGAGTGTTATGAATAAAATCATTTTTGTGCAACGTGAATGATTATAATTCTCACATTTCCCAGCTGCTGTTTTTCCTTTGCTCTCTGTAGATATCCTCCAGGTGTACACACTATGTTTGTTGGAATATTAGAATATTTTACAAGTGTAGTAATTAATTTCAAGTTCATGTTCATGTTCAAAGAGGTTATTCTGCCCACGTATATTTCACTGACCTTCTCAGTTGCAGTGTGAATTTGGCAACAGATGACGTTCATGCAGCTATACTGTGGTAGAGATGCTCTTCCTTCAAATTAGGGATGTTTGTGCAGCTTTTCCTCCAGCTGATCCTCAGAATTTGTCTCCAGGGAGCTTTGTTCCAAGGCTTTCAGGTACCTCTACAATAAAAGCAGAACAATAAAAACTCTATAGACCAGATGCTTTGTTTGAACTTATAGGTCGTTGTCTTCAAAAATGGGTGTCTTTCATTTCCCAGAAGCGCTATGACCACATCAGCTGATGTTTTACTTCCAATTTAATGCTTAACTATATCTCATCTTGTCACCAGAAACAACTGGAAGCCAGGACTTAAATACCCGACTCACTCCACAGAGCATCCTGCCACCATCTTGTGTGTTACTGCCATGACAACAGGATCAGCTGGTGGATTGTATGTGTGTATGTGTGTGTGTGTGTGGTGATGATGGTGATGAGGAGGGGGAGTTATTATTGTTCACTGTGGTGAGGAGAAAACCAGATGGTTTCAGTTCCACATACCTCATCTCAGCTGCCATCCTCCACCTTACACACACACTTACACACACACTTACACACACACCGCAGTAACAGATGACTCATACAGTGGACGTGGATGTGTTTGGCATCCAATAGCAAGACCACTGTCTTTACATTGTCATTTAAATGTTCCTGATGGAGCAATTTGTCTGAACAATACTCATTTTTGATAGAAAATATGCACATGTGAAGATAGATATAAGCTAAATTTGGTGTGCATATGTTTTTGCTTTCTTCATTATTCTTTTATGTTGTGGCAAAAATAAACACACATTCAGTTACACACATAGCCTGTTTGTAAGTCTGTTTAATGGAGCACTGACAGTGCATATAAATGTAGATAACTGAGCATGCTGTGCTGCTGTATTTCACTATAAAGACTGCACAAACTGCTTTTGCCCGAGACTCTTTTCTTTCAGTAATGTGGTCTGTTTTGTGGTTTCATTCTCATGGCAGCTGATAAGGGCCGTCACGGCTGGTTGCAGATTAACAGACCTGTGCACAGGCAAGCAACGCTCTCCACTGTATTTAATTTGCAGGCTGAGAACACTAATCAGGGAGCTACATAGTGTGAATATAGACAAGTTACTGCCAACCCACTCTAATTGGATGCTTGTGAAAAAGCGGCTTGTTCTTGTATGCAGCGTTGGCTGAGACATTAAATAGTCCCTGGAAAGGTGATATCATGCTTCGCCAATTTTTTTTTTTTTTTTTTTTTTACAGCTTTGACTCTACATTTCCTCTGAAAAGTTTTAATAATCCCAGACTCAGTTTTGAAGCAGACAAATCAAATTATGGTATTTATGGTCCGTGCATGTAAGGCTGCATTGCCCTCCAGCAGTTTATATTTTGTCCCCCTGGCAATTGTCTCTGACATTTACTCCGGGGATATTAAATGAGAGATCTTTGTGTGTGTACATGTCAGCCACTGAGAGCTGTGAAAGGGAAGAAAATAGAGTGATGAAGAAAATAGAGTGATAAAAGGTTGAGATGGAGGGAAGGGGGAAGTGAGGGATGGCAATGAAGCAGAAAGGTGGCGGAGAGGAAGGAAGCTTGGGGAGAAATCTGTGAGGTGTCTATAGCAGTTTTCACAAGTGCTGTTTATTAGAGCAATATGAAACTCAAACTCCATTATATTACTGTCTCTCACATGACCATCATCGATTTTTAGGGGCAGAATTAGGAAGTTGTTCTGGTGTTATAGTGAGAAATTGGATCAATACTGATGATTCAATGAGAAGGTTCCTCAGAAAAAGAAAAAAAAATCCTATCACGGTGAGTCTGATTCAGTCAGAGGCCAGACGGGCTTTTATCCTTGAGATTCCCTGTTTAAAACTCAAATCTATTTTACATTGTATTATATTGAAAACATATGAGTGGTATCAAAGTGTCCTCCACTCTTTCACAACAAAGGACGCAGGGAATAAGATTTGTCAGACAGTAACAAGCTTCTGAATTGTAAGAAATCCATTTATGTTCTCAGTTGACGTTGCTGTCAAATTGACAGTGATGATTTGGTGTCTGTGACATTTCAACCGCACAAAATTTACATTTGCCTATGTTGCCCGTTGAATACTATGACTAGGAATACTGTTATTGACAACTCTGAAAATATAATAATAAAATAATAACAATAATCTGCATAAATATCTGTATGATTTAGACTATAACCATGATAATTTGTTAATCATTTCTTAGTTCTCCTGTGATTGCGTCAGCTTTGAAGGGATTCACCTTAAAGGTTTATATGCTATCATGTCTGCCTTGACGCTGGCATCTCTAGCGCATTATTTTAATCTCACCCGCAGCCCACGAAGACCCGCCCTACTCTGTCTCTGATTGGCTAGTATTTGTTGCCTTCGTTGATTAGGTTCAGAGTCGTCTCTGGTTAGGTTTGGGCGTGAAGAGTGAGTAATTGTATCAGGGTCAGAGGCAGATTGCAGGTGGGAAAAAAGTAACGCGTTTTTAGTAGGTGTCCACACCAGAAAACAGAATTTTTTATTAACACGGTTAAAATCAGTGTTGGTGTTGATATTATTTGTGATAATCTCTCTTAAAATAGTTGTGCATAATAATATTAATGAAGATTTTAATAATATTAGCACTGTTTGTTAGCCACGAGTTTCATTTCGCATTGCAGTTCCTCACTGTAACCACTAGAGGGCAATAAACACACTCAGGTCCCACCAGCGTCGAGGCAGACACAACACGATATTATTATGACAAAATAAACCAATCAAAATAAAAACAATGTTTCTGTGCCCCAACAAGAATGCCAATAGAGGTGAGAAAACATTCATGAAAGAAGTATTTATTGCAGAGCAGAGGTTTATATTATTTGATAGTAAAATGTATTGTCTTTTATTGTTTTTTTTTTATCTTTTTTAATCAGTCTCATTGAGATTAAGATCTCTTTTCCAAGAGAGACCTGAGAACCAGAAACATTAATAAGACAAGAACACAATCAGCAGACAGAAACAACAAAACTACACACATATAAGAATCATAAAAAAACATCAGATAATAAGGCTTTAACATGTCCAAGGGGAATATTAGACTCAAGTTTGAGGTCAGTTTGCAGTTCATTCCATTTAAAAGGTGCGTAGTTACTGAAACCAGTTCTGCCAACATTAGTGCAAACGTGAGGGATATATAAGGTGAAGTAGTTACTGGATCGTGTGCTGTAGTTGCTGGATTTAAATGAGAGAAGAGATTTGAGGTAGTTTGGAAGCTTTATAGATGAATAACATGAGATGGTTATTTCTTCTTGACTGTAAGAAAGTCCAGTTTGGATAAGGTGTAATGCACTACGATACACATGGTTTAACTGCTGAAGTGTTGATGGAGCAGCATGACAATACAGAATATCTCCATAGTCAAGGACAGACATGAAGGTTGACCGCACAGTAGTTTTACAGTTGGAAGAAGACAGACAGCCTTTAATTCTATACAGGAAGCCTAGTTTAATTTTTAATTTTTGAGTCAAATGTTGAATATGAATCTTTAATGATAGTCTGCCATCCAGCCAAATCCCTAAGTATTTGTATGACTCAGCAAGAGTAATATGGGTGCCATTTAGAGTTTTAATGGCAGGATAGTCATACTCACTGGTGGAGGAGGAGGATACCATGTACTAAAATTAGTCTGTGATTAAAGAGTGATATTTGGAAAGCATCAAAGGCAGACTGAAGACGAGTCAGGGCCTGGACTGGGGTGGAGCCTGGGGCATATAAAATGTTATCATCTGCAAAAAATTGAACATTGAAGTATTGATTAGCAATGGACCAAGGATAGACCTCTGTGGCACCCCGTTTCTGATGGTAAGAGGGCTTGACTGAGCACAATCAGTAACAACAGTCTGAGTTCTCTCTGTAAGGTAAGAGTTAATATGGCTACTATAAACGTATGTACTAAAATGACTATATATATCCTTAGTAATACCTCTAAATAATAATAATAATTAATTCCAGGTATCTGTAATTATATCTGTCTTCATATTGTCTTCATACTACTACAGTAGCATAGCAACCATTGAGGTAAAACAGACAAGTTGGGCACAGTGGTTGCAAACATACTGTAGGATTACTTTACAGTAAAGGTACGTTTACCCCGGCATAAATATGAAACCATTTCTCAGAAGATTGTGAAAGAAATGTAACTGCAGGTGAACTGGAGGTTTTAAACAGTGTTAAGACCCCTGGCTGACTCTCATTTCTGCAGGAAGATTGAACAATGAACTCTGGTTAGATAACACTTAGAGCAAAACCTCACATGAAATGAACATATTTTCTTGAAGGAAATGATGCCATCTGTGCCACCACCTGCATCTTTATTGTTTTATGATCCCCCACATAAGCCACATATGGTTTTCTGTAATGGGCAGGACTGTATCATCTCCACTGGTGTAAACAGATGAGTGGGTTGTGCATCAGCAGCGAGAGTAACAACTATAATCTCTGTTGTTTACTGGGCAGTGAGTCACTGTGTCTGAGTCACTCACATCATAGCCATGATCGAACACAAGAAACGTATCGCCCCAGTGTCAGAGTATACATTTCTGTGAGTAAACAGATGGTCATTTCGTGGACATTCACTAACTCATCCTTATGTTTTGTTCCTGTTATAGATGGTCTGGAAGTGAATCATTTATGTGTGACGTGGAAATAAATACTCTGAGGTCTGTAACTTCAGACAGTGGAATATTATCTACCCCCAGAGTTACTATGTGGTGATCTGATCTAACACAAATTCATTTGGAGATATACAGCATATAAGCACAATAAGGAAATATTGAATTTCACAAAAGGAGCCTCTTCAAGACAGGACTTCAAAATCAGGGCCCACCTTAAGGCCCTTATGATGTCAGCTGATAATGTGCTTTAGTGTGGTGTAGTCCCAATCAAACGTTCAGTTAAATAAGCACAAACCAGTTGACACACAGTAAACCTGGAGTTCAGGCATTATATCCTGATTATGGTCAAATGTGAAATGCAACAGTGCACCCATGTGGCAGAGAACCAGACACACCAAAATGTGATCCATATAGACTTCCCTATCCAAGTCCTGATCTATCCTATCTGTCCACTTTCATTCTGTCTTTTTTCTGAACACCACACATAACTCAGAATCAGTATGAATAATTTCCAAAAACATATATTTTTCTCTCCAGCACGACAGTACATTCTTGACTTAAGAAGCAGCAGCTGACAAAACAACCAAACTGTAGGTGTTCAAACTTTCCGTTATTCTGAGCATTTTTTAAAGATTATTTTTGCCTCTATTTGACAGTTGAAAATGTAGAGAGACAGGCCACAGGGGGAAGAGAGGTCCAGGTATCATCGGATAACCTGCAATTCATTTGTAATTCAAAAATGAAAAAACAAAACAAAACGTAAAACTGTTATTTCTTTCAAAACCAAAAACTAGAAGAGGAACCACACCTTGCTCTAACATCCACATTGGCTGCTAGCAATGGCAAAGCGTGAGTTAGCCTCCCTGCCACACATCCTAACTTGATGAAATAACAGGATAATAGCAAGAACATGTGCACAGTTTACATTAACACAGGGATGCTGATATTTAAGTTAAGGGTTTTAAGTGAGTTAAAATACAGGAAAAGAAATAAATCTTAAACAATCCTACACATCCTGGAGTTTTGCTTTGCAAAGCAAATGTTTATTTCAGGGCTATTGTAATATTTTGTGTTCATGTTGTGGCCTTTATGGAAAAATACTGATTTATTTACTTTGTTTTATTAGGTGAAAGATGGTAAAAGATGGAACATTAGATTGTGTTGAATAATTTACTTTTCATGTTGTTGTTTTATGATGGATCCTATGAAAATGTCTGTTTTTTGTAAAAGAGGCCAACAGTGCAGTGAAGTCTTGATTTAACTGGAGGAAATATGAAGGGAAATCTTTGGTCACAGACTTTACCTGAAATTACTGCTCTTCTGTACACACTACCATTCAGCAGCAGACGTACTTTTGCTTCAGTGATTTTGTTATTTTGATGAAAGTGTCTGGGAGTTTTCAGTTTTGTAAGAAGTTTTTTTCCCTGACTGCAGCTCCGTTACAGGCCGTAGATGATCATGGAGGTCTCTACCCAGTGATGAGGAGAGATTCACAAACTCTTGAAACTTGGTTATTAAACAGTCAGATGAAAGTTGTTACACAGCTGCATTTTTTACATCTTTACAGACCAACAACATCAACAGATCCCAACACAGCCGAAGCTCTCTGAGAAGACGAGTAAAAGCTCAGAGAGAGAGATCTCCCCTCCAGCAGGAGCCACAGCTTCACATCACTGATATTGTTTTGTTGTGCATTTAATTTACTGCTTCATTGAGCTGCTGTTGCTGCTCGTACTGTTTAAAACACACACTCGATCAGACTGTTACATTTATCATAACAATTATCATCGTCATCATCATCATACACTCAGCCTAAATTACTGTCTTACTGTTATGTTCAGTTCAAAAAGCTTACAACTGCTGTGTATTTTTTAATTTTTTTTTATTTTTTCAAAGTCAAAGGAAAAGAAAATTAAAAGAAAGAAAATAAAAAGAAAATAAAACAACAAAACAAAAACAGAAACAGAAAGAGTGACCTGAAGCAGAACGGACTGGATGAAAAGATGATCTTTAGTACTTTTTCAATTCAATTCTGGGCCAAATCATAACAAAAGAGCAGGTCTAGACTGTACTCTTTAATTTACAGAAACCCAACAATTCCCCCATGAGCAAGCGCTTGGCGACAACGGCAAGGAAAAACTCCCCTTTAACGGGAAGAAACCTGGAGCAGAACCGGGCTCTAGGTGGGCGGCCATCTGCCTTGACCGGTTGGGTTGAGAGAGAAAGAGGGAGGAAGAGGGGGACAAAGAGAAGCATAATAACAACAATAATAATGATGAAAGTAATGGAGACATGACCAGTAATAATAATAGCAATAATACCATCCCTGCACCATCTCCGCAGTCATGGCCCTCAATGTCCACAGCCTGGACTCTGGATTTTCCTGTGAGACAAGAAAGCACTGTGAGACTGTAGGAACCACAAGTAAGTCTGCATTCTGGGAGCTCAGTGTTCTAGTGGGTTAATACAGTACTACGAGCTCTTTAAGACATGATGGTGTCTGACCATTAAGGGCTTTAAACTCTATCCTGGATTTTACAGGAAGCCAGTGCAGAGACGCTAAAATGGGAGAAACATGATCTCTTTTCCTAGTTTTTGTCAGTAGACGTGCAGCTGCATTCTGGACCAGCTGGACAGTCTTTAGAGACTTGTTAGAGCAGCCTGATAATAAGGAATTACAGTAATCCAGCCTAGAAGTAACAGATGTGTGGACTAGTTTTTCTGCATCTTTTTGAGACAGGATGTGCCTGATTTTTGCAATGTTACTTAAATGAAAAAAGGCAGTCCTCGAGATTTGTTTTAGTTAAAGGACATGTCTTGATCAAAGATAACTTCCTCACGGTGGAGCTGGAGGTCAGAGTAATGTCGTCTAGAGCAGCTATATCATTAGATAATGTGTTTCTAAGGTTTTTAGGACCAAGCACAAAAACTTCAGCTTCGTCTGAGTTTAGTAGCAGAAAATTGCAGGTCATCCAGGTCTTTATGTCCTTAAGGCATGCTTGGAGTTTAGTTAACTGATTGAATAAATAGGATTTAAAGCAGCTTAATGCACTTCTTTTAATGCCAATTAAATGTTTCAGTCTCTGTAATAGGATGTGATGGTCAATGGTGTCAAATTCAGCACTAAGATCTAACAAGACAAGTACATACTTTGTGTCCAGCAGCCGGTCTGTGTTTCTCTGCTGCTGCAGCTGCTGTTGCCACGGAGACCACTGGGCTGCAGGTGGGAAACCATCCTATGGAAACGGTGGGGTGATGGTGAAGAGATAGTGTTCTATGGTTTGTCTCCTTAGTTTTCCTGTTCTTCTTCTCCTCCTCCTGCAACTTCTCTCCCCCCCCATCCTCTCTTCTTCCCCCTCCTCCCCTTCCCCCACCCCATTAAGTTCATAAAACTTGTTGTTGCCCTCATAAACTTCCTCCCACCCTCATGCCCCATCCTCCTCCACCTCATCTTCTTGGTTTTCCTGTTTTTCTCCTCCTCCTGCAACTCCCCCCCCCCCCCCCCCCCCCATCTTCTTTTCCCTCCCCTCCTCCCCTTCCCCCACCCCATTAAGTTCATAAAACCTGTTCTTCCTCCCACCCTCATACCCCTTTCTCCTCCACCTCATCTTCTTGGTTTTCCTCTTCTGCTCCTCCTGCAACCTCTGTTTTTCCTCCTCCTCCTCTTGCACCATCTTCTCTTCTTTCACCTCCCCTTGCCCCTCCATCTCTTCTTCCCCTTCCTCCCCTTCTTTCGTCCTCTCCCTCCCCTCCTCCTCCTCCTCCTCCTCCTCCTCCTCCTCAGTGTGGCTTGGTTTTGTTGAGCAAGTTGATGCTGCTCCTCTTCCTCATCAACTTTATCCTTGTTTCCCTCCTTTTCATGAATGTTCTCAGAGTCTTCCTCCTCACTGAACTCATCAAACTCATCATTCTCCTCCTCCTCAAAACCTTCATCCCACTTCTCTTCCTCATTAAGTTCATCAAACTTGTTGCCTTCATAAAAATCCTCCAGTTCCTCCTCCTCAAAACCTTCATCCCACTTCTCTTCCTCATTAAGTTCATCAAACTTGTTGCCTTCATAAAAATCCTCCAGTTCCTCCTCCTCAAAACCTTCATCCCACTTCTCTTCCTCATTAAGTTCATCAAACTTGTTGCCTTCATAAAAATCCTCCAGTTCCTCCTCCTCAAAACCTTCATCCCACTTCTCTTCCTCATTAAGTTCATTAAACTTGTTGCCTTCATAAACATCCTCCAGTTCCTCCTCCTCAAAACCTTCATCCCACTTCTCTTCCTCATTAAGTTCATCAAACTTGTTGCCTTCATAAACATCCTCAAACTCCTCTTCATCACTACTGAACTCCTGCTCTTCCTCAAACTCCTCCTCATCATCAGTAGTGGTCTCAAACTCCTCCTCTTCATCATATCTGTACACAAACTCCACTTCACCACTACTGAACTCCAGCTCTTCCTCAGACGACGACTCTTCATAATAGCCATACTCAGACTCCTCCTCTTCATCAGTAGTGCTCTCAAACTCCTCCTCTTCATTATATATGAACTCAAACACCACTTCACCACTACTGAACTCCAGCTCTTCCTCAGACGACGACTCTTCATAATAGCCATACTCAGACTCCTCCTCTTCATCAGTAGTGCTCTCAAACTCCTCCTCTTCATCATATCTGTACACAAACTCCACTTCACCACTACTGAACTCCAGCTCTTCCTCAGATGACTCCTCTTCATAATATCTATACTCAAACTCCTCCTCTTCATCAGTAGTGCTCTCAAACTCCTCCTCTTCATTATATATGAACTCAAACTCCACTTCACCACTACTGAACTTCAGCTCTTCCTCAGACGACGACTCTTCATAATAGCCATACTCAGACTCCTCCTCTTCATCGCTGCTGGACTCCTCCCCCTCGCTGAGTCTTGGCAGCAGGCTCTGGTTGAAGGTGGAGATGGACACGTGCATCGGGCTGCCGTAAACCTGAAGTTTCAAAAGAAAAGCATCAAAGTCAACATTTCTCCTTTTTGTTCTGTGCTGTAGATAATTATCCTGTAAGTTGTTTACATGAAGTTTGTATTTCACAGTGAGAAATGGATTTAATGGGTTCAGACAGTCTCAAACAGCAGTGGAGGTTGGCAGCTGGATAAAAACTGTACCTTTCTGAAGCGGAAGGCAACAGAGCAGAAGTCTGGGAGTTCCACAGGTGATTCATCATCGCTATGTTCATCATCGCTGCACAAGTCTGAACGGGCTGTAGGGATCACAGCAACAAGCAACATGTATTAAGTCATGAAAAAAAGGCAGACGTGATATTTATCCTAAGTGAAATTCCCACCAGGCATCACTGAAAAAGCAGGTTGCTACCCAAAAACAAACTGGAAACCCTCTAATGTTTGTCCATGAGCACTAAAATAGTAAAAGTCTGTCAGACATGAATCTAGGATTGTTAAGGTGTGTGTTGGCACCTACAGTCAAAGTAGCTGGTGTCCTCCTCAGTCTTCAGGTCGGGGACAAATAGAGGCTCCTGACTTAGGAGGTTGTTCCAGTCCAGACCCTGGAAAAATGGATGCGCCTTCACCTCAACGGCTCCTCCTGGAAAACAAGTGAGACAAACAGACATTTGCGTTGTATATCGACACATCTTGGGCCTGGCCTAAGAGCTGTACCTGACCCCGTCTCTGGACACTTTTAGTCTTCCCAAAATCAAAAATACGAGAGAAGGAACGGCTTTAATCAGTGTGACTGCTTTAACATGAGCTGTAATCGTTAGCATGTCCAGCTAACTAGTTTACTGCCTACAGTGGTAACCGATTGTTACTTCACGTTAATACCTAAGGCCAAGGAGCAAATCATTACCTATTGTAAATACATTTTCTGAGGCTACAGGATACTTTAAAAGAAGCCCCGTTCACAATAGCACATCCACTGTGTAGGATTTTCCCACCGTGTGTAAGATAAACTATCACAGTTCTGCATATCGTAGCCACAGACTGAACTTTGGTGGTAGAAGATCATGAGATGCATGTACCACATGTACAACAGTTAATGACAAAATAGCAAAACAATGCTGTATTTTTCAATGTTTAGAAATCAATTTGTGTCATTCTTGAATCTGAATCTGAACTAAAACTCCTTATTTCTTCATTCAAGATCCAACTTAATGCAATTTTACTGAAATGTGCTCATGGCCTATGTTTTTGATATATTCTGCTGGCTGACGAAGAGACAAACAGGAATGAAAACAGGGAGGAACTTTGAGGAAGGTAAAGATGTGATGCTAGCTTACAAAATTTAAAAAAACAAATCTATTTGTGCTCAGTCACTGTGGTGGCATTTCATTAGTGCTGTAAGGTACTGTATGTCTGGAAACCACCTGGAGCCCACCAGGTTGTTCTCCCATCAGTTTATCTGTTTCCCATCTTGTCTCTATCCACATCCTCATCATTAGTAAATCTGCCACTAACCTGTACCCAGCCGAATAATAGCGTTCTTTCGCAGGAGAAGGCTGATGAGGTCCCGGGCGTCAGTGGGCGGGGCTTTCTCCCCCTCCGGCCAGCTGATATCGTCTGAGGAAAAAAGCATATCAGTGATCCAATAACAGAATTAAAAACTTTAATTACATCACCACAAAGCCACTGAATGAAAACAATCTTACAAGTTAAGGATTAATATACCAAATCTAAAAGAAACAAAAAATTAAAGCTACATTTTGCAAGATTTTTATGAAAATCACAAAGTAGGATAATGCACATTTTTAATCATCTTTTAAAATAAAGAAAGATTCATTTAGATTTGCTAGCATGACAAATGTGTAGAAAGGGTGCATGTGATGAAAAGATAACAATGAACTGAAGTAAAGATTCTTACCGTCGACCACCTGGTTAAAGAGGTCATTGAATGTGTCCCCATTAAAAGGAGGTTCACCCACCAGGAACTCATACAAAATGATGCCCAAGGCCCACCAGTCTAC
The DNA here is from genome assembly GCF_963924715.1 of Thunnus thynnus. Classification (NCBI taxonomy): domain Eukaryota; kingdom Metazoa; phylum Chordata; class Actinopteri; order Scombriformes; family Scombridae; genus Thunnus; species Thunnus thynnus. Next base: position 23,193,909 of record NC_089533.1, read on the forward strand.
AGGCTTTCCATAGCCTCGCTTCAGGATGGTTTCTGGAGCAATGTAGATTGCGGTGCCCGCTACCTGAAGGTAGGAATCAGAAAATGATAAATACAACGATCCAGGTTTGAGCTAAAATAAGCACAGAAGAAAGAGAAGAAACTAACCTCTTTGTCAGTGAACTCACGGACGATTCTCTCGACAGGTTCCATTTGGAGGTCTCCTGTCATTTGCACTGGACCGATCTTTGCCAGTCCAAAGTCAGTCATCTTAATATGACCCGTGGAACTGATCAACAAACTACAGTGGAAGAAAGCAGAAAAATATCTCATGTTAGATTTAACACCAATCCCAAAACACGAACCTGAGATTAATTTTCTGGGAATTCTGCTCCAATCATAGTTAGCAACTGTAACTATGCACGTCAGGTCTGTCAAGTAATGTGCGTTTTAACAAACTAACTAGTTTACAGTCTACTGTTATATCCAATTGTTACTTCTTCACTGCATTAACTTCCAAAACTAAAGAGCACATCATCAACTAACTACTAACTACTATAAGCTGTCAGTGTAGCATGATCAGCTCTGCCCTGTCCTGTCTGTAGCTAGTTAGCTACAGACGTTTAAATCTGTCAGTGGCAGTTGTCATTTCAGCCAGTAAAGTTTCAAAACGTATAATAAATCTTAAGTGATTTATCTATGAACAGCAAGCTTGACAGGCAAGAGTAACAAAGAGGACTTTGTTTAGCGAACAGCCAATTAGATGTTGTAAATGTTGTTTAATGGGACAGATTGATGACTCACTTGCTGGGTTTGAGGTCCCTGTGGAGGATGCCGTAACTGTGGATATACTCCAAAGCCATGGTGGTCTCCGCGATGTACATCCTGGCCATATCCACAGGAAAACGTTTCCAGTCTTCTAGCAGGGAGGCACAATCCCCACCTAAAAGGACAGGAGGAGATAAAAAGAGGTTAGATACGATGTTTAGGTCCATAGATAATAGAGGAAAGTCAGTTTAAAGCTCATTTATCTGCTCTATCCCTCTCTAAACAAACATATCACTTGTATATGTGAGCATGCACAATCCATCCAAATCAACCTCCTTACCTGCTACATATTCCATCACCATGCGGACGTCCCTCTGTGTGTCAAGTGAACAAAACAACGAGACAACGTAGGGACTCTCGGTGAAGGTGAGGATGTCTCGCTCTGCCAACACCTGCCGGATGTCGGATTTTCTGGTGAAGTTCTGCCATTTTATTATTTTCATGGCAAAAGCTTCACCGCTGAGTGTGTGGCGCACAAGGTTTACAGACCTGCACAAGAGGGAAAAGGAAACATGAGCAGCTTCTACTACTGAACATCAGCTCTGATTTGACAAGAAACTGTCCGGGAAAATTCTTAATGTAAGCACAAAAAAATTCTACGGTATGACATCCTCGTTACAGTTTCTTTTCTGCTTTGACTGGACTCTGTAGTGTCCAAAGAGTCGGTTAGAACATAAAGAAGTCTTACTCACCCAAAGCCGCCACAGCTGACCCGCTTGATGGTTTCAAAATCACTCTCTACTGGTTTTCTGAGAGGAGGACTGCAAACTGAGCGGGTCTAAATCAAACATACAAAAGAGACAAAAGCTCTGTAATAAATGAATAAACTAAATACAAAAAGTATGCACTACAAACAAAGGGATGTGTATGTTTCTTAGAATCAGTTTTTCAAAAAAACACCTACCTCATGGAGGAGTTTCTCCAGTTTATTTTGCAGCTGCACTAGGTATTGGAGGCTGACCAGACCATTCTGGACCGTGTCGTCACAGTCCATGGCCAGCTCCACCAGCTGTCTCTGAATGAATCTCAGGGCATAAGTGGCCTGGAGCAGACCACTGTTTGAGAACTGTGCCACTGAGTTCATTTGGGCTGATTTCTGGGACTGAACAAGGATGGAAGACAGAATTCAAAATCATGATTATTATTTCTATTTTAGGCAAGAGTTGAAAGTAAAAGACTGTAAATGAGGACATAAAAGTCATATGATCTAAAGGGTCTACGTAATCAGAAACATCTTGAAATCTTTTCCAACATCAAGTAGTAGCCAGTGCAAAGATGTTCAAATTGGGGACATACTGTATGATCTACCTTCCTTGTTCTTTTTTAACATTTAGAGGCAGTATTTATAATATATAATAACTCAATGTAATATAGTAGTTTATTAAGTCTTGCTGTAGCATTGGAATCAAATGAGTGACAGCAAATTTTAAATATTAAGTATGAAATAAAAAGTTTTCCGTTTATTAAGTAGGTGAGATAATGAAAGCATGAATGTAGCTGTTACAAAATCTGAAAATACAAATCTTTGGATTTAGTTAGTATTCAGTTGATAAAATCAAAATGAAACTATCAATATGTAAATTGGGATAAGGGCACAGGACGTGTTACACCATAATCTGTGACCCCTCAAATTCTGTGACCCAATCTAGATGTTAGCTGTTTCCCAAGGCCCAGCATTTAGATATGTTATACATAGCCTACTGATTATAAGTTAGCGTTACAAAAACAATTGTGGCCCCATTTTTAGATAGAGTCACAGTTTTTGATAGAAGAAAACTGATGCTCAGCAATATATAGGTATGTTTGACAGACTTATACACAAACGCTAACAGTTAACCTCTCAGTGTTCGATCAGCTAATCAGTGTTTTGTCCATAAATGACTCTCTACAGCAACTGCTTATGGATTTCAGTGTAACACCTGTTGTACAACTAACAAAATAGCAGAGGAAGACTCTGACTTTCAACTCAAACTGTGTCCGTGATTTTTTATGAGATGTTAAATACTTAAAATAATATAGAGCGTTGTTTTAAAAAAAAAAAAAAAAGAAATACTTACTGCTGTTAGCTGTTGCTGAGGTCCCATGATACTGAATGTCAACTTGTCAACTTTTTGTTGAAGGTGAAACAGGCAATGCAAGCTGTTAACTGCAGATGCACTGAAAATTCAGTTTTCTAACACTGAACTTTGTTCTTCAACAGAAAGGAACAGTTTATGTCTTTCTTTCGGACGCTACTGGAGCTACTGAAGTCTGACTGTCTTGTGTGAGATCAATCACCGCAATGAAAAGTCTCTCTGCTTACTGAAAGTTCCAACATTCCACATTCCATTGTATTGTGATGCCATAAATATGTCACAAAGATATAGAACCTTTGATGTGTCATAATGACTGTTCTGAGATGGAACAATATGGCAGCCATCTTACCTCATGGGTCCAGTTTTAAAATGGCTGCAATTGGAACCTATGGTGAAAGAGGCTTATGTTGTCCTTATAATCCTTGTATTTTTCTATCAATACACCAATACTGTTTTTTATTTAAAGTAATGAGTGTAAGACACCTGTGTCTGTCTAGCATGAAGCACAAAAGCAAAGATACTGATTGAATTTTGATTATTATTGCCGCAAGAGAACAAATCATGCTTTCAGTCACAAAGATAATCTCATAGTTGTGCATTTATATTGTAGACAATGTTTTTATTTTTTCAACTTTGCCTGGACTTAATATGTAAGAGCGTTGTAAATCAAACCTTTCAATAAATGCATTAAACTATACGCAATATTAACCTTTTTTCCTCATGCCAAATATTTAAAAATAAATTCTGCTTATAACTGTAATAACTCTGTTTTCACATGCAGTGAGGTCAAATTACAATAAAAGACCACAAGCTTCATATAAACAAACATGGGCAGTGATGAAATGAAGACCTGGATGGGAGGGTGATACCCAGCTTGCCCCCCCCCCCCAAGCTGCTCCCCCCAGTTCCAGCTCCTAAAACTAGTTTTTAATCAGCCTTAATATGGTACAAAAGTCGCTTTTCTGTATGTTTTTATTCATACCTAACTCTGTCTGCTTCACACAGACACCGCTCTCTGTTTAGGCTAAGTGGAGCTCGTAGAGCCGCCCAGCTGCGGCTGTGCAAGTCGTCTTCTATCTGCAAATTGCGGTCGTGTTAACCGCAGCGTGAGCGTATGAATAACCACTCTCATCTCACACCATAAAACAATATGACTTGGATGACAGTTTTCATTTCTTAGAGCTTATATAGCATCACAGGTTTCAACTATAACCCACAAGTAATTAACATTAGTGTTAGCTTGTTGTCCTTTGCTAATATCGGTAGTTAAATTATTGTTTTTGTCAAAACAAATTTGCAGCACTGAAATCTCCTAATGTCCAGGGGATGAATGAGGAGAGTTTTTGCAAAAAGTCAAGAGTGTCAGTAAAAACAGCAGCTTTCTTTACTTAACGTTAAATCAACAGTGCTGGCTAGCTAACCAGCTAGCTAACCAGCTAGCGTTACCCCTGAGTATAAAACCTTTTCCTCAATATTTCATTGTTCAATATTAATATAATACTAATGTAATTGCTGTCAGAAAGGCTAATTAGACATTCAGCATTATGATAATTGCCAAAAATTAAGTTGCCTACTACAAGGAGGCGGTTTCCCCTCATTTTTGTTCCTTTCACACAGGCTGTTTTGTTAACAGCCTGCGCTGTTAACCGATCCTGATCTAAATTAATATCAAATGACAATATTTAAGGACTTTAACCTTAAAACTGCAGTGCCAGAGGATCAATAATTATAATTTGTTTATATATTAAATATATACATATATTTGAAACGGTCCTTCCTGTTAAACTCATCTGTTAATACGAGCACATAACTGATCAGATGTTTGGAATTTAAAGTCTTAATCTGCAAAGTAACTTTTGCCTACAGCTTTCAGATAAATGTAGTAGAGTATAAGTAGCAGAGAAAGTGTGCTGAGGTAAATGTATTTTGTTACACTCCACCACTGACACCATCTTTGCAAAGATGATCCCAGGAAATGCAAAGTGGATTTTAATAGACATAGACAGGCTTTGTGTTGCAGCCATGAGCTTTAATTCCCATCCATCAACATGTAAGGTGAAAAATCAGTTCCCAGCATGTAGCTCATACATGGCTTCTAGTGGCATCCAACCATTACAAATCATACAACTGCCGTTTGTCTGTGCTTTACACATGGCCTACTGAGAGGCATCCTAAGAAATGCTGTTTTTTCCTAAATTAGACACACGGATGTGTTGAGAATGAGGCTTGGGCACTGCAAGAGGAGAGTGCAGGAGGACGGTCCATATTTTCTGTCCGCTAGACTTGCACTGTATGACAGGAAGGAGCAGGAGAATTTCTCTATTCATGTACCATTTCCAGTAGTTTCAATTAGCAGAATAGCACAATCTAAAATCTACCCAAACTAATAAAAAAAATCTAGTAGTCTTTATACACAAACACAAATCATCTAATTTTCTCTCTTGTAAATTCCAAAACTGACATTTCTCAAATACATCCTAAAAAAAAAACATCTTAGTGAAAACCAAAGCTGTTCACAGAATTTTCCAACAAAGTGCCTTATCTCATCATATTCTCCAAATAAATTAAACACAAAGAAATTCATAACACAAACATATTTTAAAAAAATTTCATCTTACAAATATCATTACTTTACTTGACATTTTCAACTTCTTATCCATGAGTCCATGTGTGATTAAATGATATTAATTCAGTGACTGAACAGGTTGATTCTTTGAAGTGTGTGTTCACACATTAGGCAAAGTGAGTTAAACTAATTCAGTGAGTTATTTGCTGGACAGTTTATGAATTCAACTCATACAACCCTCACAGGATTGTTTATTAAACAGTAATCATTTTTCTTCTTCTCCTCGGCCAATCAGCTTCAGCTCTCCAGAGGCGGGCTGTAAGTCAGGCAAGGCTGACTGGCTGCTGTGTCAGTTTTCAATTTAATCTCTTTTAATTTTCTATTTGGACTTTTCTCTAAACAAGAAAGTAAGTGCATGTATATTTAACAGAATATATAAATATACTTCCAGTATTAAAGGTGCACTCCATAGATTTTACACATGAAGTTCAGTGCACTCAGCCTGTGAAGGCAGTTATATAATGTCCTCCATGGATTTGTTAAAAAAAATACTGTAACCAGATCATGTCATCAGGGTTAATTAGCTTAGATGAAAGACACTATAGAGTTGCAATATGGGATTATGGGCTCCAGCATTTTTGGAGCAATTGGCCCATATACAGTGTATAGTGAGGATATCTCAACCTCTGCTGCTTGGATTTTGATCATTATTTTCATGGATCCATGATCCCCGTACTGTACAGAAGTGCAATGCTAAATCTGGAGTATCCCTTTGAAATTGTCAAATGAATGTAATGTACAAGTAAAGTACATTTTCTGTTGCCATCCTGTTTTGTTTATACATAGCCTACTTACTTATATGAAATACATAAGTAAGAATTAGCTGTAGTGGTTTTTATTGATGTTTTTATCAATGTTTTTATCATGTTTTGTGATGCAGTAACAATAAAGTATATCTTATCTTATCTTATATACCCTAATATGTATATTGCAGCATACACAGGCTACTGTATGTTTCCTCAGTCTTCATAGTAACAGATGACATTCCCCTTATATACTGTTAGGCCACATCATCTGGAAATGTAGCAGTGTTATTATTAGAACAGCTAATATAAAGACAGGAAAGACTTCCTCGGAGCACTTCTCAGCGGTGAGTGCAGACATAAAACATGCCTGTGTGTGGCGCAGTTATGATCAATATTACACCGGCCATCTGATGACTGTATGCTGCTTTCCCTTTAAAGCGTGACGCAGTTCAACTAGTGCCCCACTTTGTTGTGTGAGCAGCAGCAGCAGCAGCAGTCTGCAGGAGCGAGCCGCTGGTTGGTGCAGACGTCTCGGTACCGGGGACGTCGGTGCTTTGCTGGGCCCTCACCGCCCTCATCATGGAGTTTTTAATGGGGAATCCGTTCAGCACGCCGGTGGGGCAGCGGATCGGTAAGCTGTTTTATTACCATCACCCATCGTTACATTGTAATAACCAAATGGTGCATTCATGCTCAGTCATATTTACTGGAGTCGTTAACCGCCAGTATTCACATTTCTGTCGAGCTGCTCTTCCGTTTTCATTGTAAAATGTTTTATTGCACGAGCTAACAGGTTTATAATGTCAACACGTTAACATAATGAGTTTAAGTTACATTTATTCACACTGACAGAGGAGCAACGGCTTATGCTTTGATTGACGCATCCGCTCATCAATGATTTGGCAGAGGCGGGATAAAGACGCTGAGAGGCTCAAGTTGATTGGTTGTCATCGTGTCAGTTTACAGCCGGGTGGGACTAAAAGTGACCGACATCCTCCTGACCCAAATTACATGCAGCCTTTATTCTGCTGCAGCCACATGTGTTTCATTGACTGATGGAAAATGATAGTTAGTCATTAAAGCAAGGAAATGAGTTTGTGGATTGATTTTTTTATTTGTTTGGCAGAGGTAGTTGGAAAATACACTTAACTGTAGCTACTGTAAAGTGTTGTTCAAGATTAAATTATTATTATAATGTGAGAAACATGGACTAAGCATAAATGAATGACAAAATCATCTTATCAATAACCCTAAAGGCGAGCTAGATACATTTCTAATTGAACTGTAATTACTACATCATTCACTTCCAGTGGTGGAAAGATTTGTACTTAAATACAGTTGTGAGGTACTTCTACACAACATGTCAGAGGGAAATGTTGATTTCCATTTATTTGACAGAAATAGTTACTTGTCAAGTACCTTTTAAATTAGGATTTTACATGTCTGTATAACGTCTGGTTAGGGCCCCTCGTCACGTTTCAGATGTCTATGACTTGTTAGCAGTTCCACCAAATTAGAGAGATTTACCCTTGAAACATCCCTCAAACAATTATTTGAGGCCTAAAGAGATCAATTAATCCAATATAAAAAACTCAAAGATTCAGTCCAGTTTTTTTTATTTTTCTACCCCATTTTTCTACCCCTCATGACCCCTCAGATTTATCTTGTGACCCTTCAAAGGGGCTTGACCCTCAGGTTGGGAACCACTGGACTATACTAACTCATACCAGTATATATAAAGTAGTTAAAACCAGTAGTGTAGGATTTTGAATGCAGGATTTAAACTTGTAATGAGTATTTTTCCATTGTTTAATGGTACTTTTACTTAAGTAAAGAATCTGAATACTTCATCAGCACTTGGCAGTTTCATACTATTCAGCAGTGTCATATTCCTCCTCACTTTTACAGAGCGTGCGACCAACTCCAGCCTGCCGTCCGACGACTGGGCACTCAACATGGAAATCTGTGATGTGATCAACAGCTCAGAGGAAGGGTGTGTGTGCATGAGTGCCTGTTATCTGTCGGCATCAGGAACAAGCTCTGGACGCTGCATGCCTCTAACCTTTGGAAATTCTCTAATTCCAGACCCAGAGATGCAATCAGAGCCGTAAAGAAAAGAATTGTGGGGAACAAGAACTTTAAGGAGGTCATGCTGACGCTCACTGTGAGTGTTGTCAGATATCAGACGTGGTTTGAGTTGTATAATACAACCTTTTGCCATCTACTCTCTCTTATTCTCCATGTCTCCTTGTGATGTGAGGTCCTGGAGACGTGTGTGAAGAACTGCGGCTACAGGTTTCACATCCTGGTGACAACGCGGGATTTTATCGAGGGGGTTCTGGTGCGGGCGATCATCCCGAGGAACAACCCTCCTTTGATCCTGCATGACAGAGTGCTCAGCATAATACAGGTGAGGTGTGGCGGCATGGAACAAAAATAATTAAGAGTCTTGGCGTTGTCACCTTGCTCTGCCTCCTGGTAATAATTTGTGTTGTTTTCTTTCGTCTAGGCGTGGGCTGATGCATTCCGCAGCTCACCCGACCTGACGGGTGTGGTGTCAGTGTACGAAGACCTGCGAAGGAAAGGACTTGAGTTCCCCATGACAGAGCTTGACGGCTACTCACCCGTCCAAGCTCCCAAAAAGGTACAAACATGTCTGGGTGCACTTTGTTTTACTCCTGATACTTGGGTGCTATCTATCATCTATGGTCACTTTTCTTTTCGGGTCATTTCTGTGCCTCGCTCACCAGACTTTGCCTGAGAATAGGCCTGCTGTCACTACTCTTCCTGCTGTGCTCCTGTCTTCCAAACCACTCGTCCCACCCCTGACCTGTGAGCTAAAACAGGCCCTAGAGGGAACCGAAGCCCTCACTCCCAACCAGGTGATAAGCCCTGCTGCACTAGAGAGGGAAATTTTATTATTTGAATAGCTTAGTCCCATTAATCACTTATCTTTTTACATGGCGGCTGAAATACTTTCTCACACCTCACTTATGAAATCAACATTCGCCTTTGCAACAAGTTATCGCAACTGTATATATTGAGTCAATACTGTTTACACTCCAGGTAACAAAGCTTAAGGCAGAGCTGGGAGTGGTGCGGAGCAACCTGACTATGATGTCAGACATGATGAGTCAGCTGGATCCCGTCACGGTAAAACAGGCAGACATGGAGCTGCTGGAGGTAAAAACAAACAGAGTCAGGTTGTTTTGGTGTGAAGTATTTTACACTCTCTCTGTTTCCATCCTTTCATGTTGCGTTAACCCCTAACTGATCTCGTACTTTATACATTTTTTGTGTTGCATCTGTCCCGTCCCACCACAAACCCCCCCCCCTACCCACCACAACCCTCCCACCCACACATTCTTTGTCTGATTGTGTCATTAGCAGTTATACACAGTATGTAAGGAAATGCAAGACAGGATAGTGAAGATCGTCCCCAGACTCAGCGAGGAGAAGCTGATTGAAGAGTTGTTGGCGACTAACGACGAGATGAACACCGCCTTCACTCGCTACAGCAGGTTCACTACATTTATTATCATTATATTAAGTTATTATATGAGGAACAGGTGTATTTCTGTATTCAAAGATGATATAATTTTGTTCTGCTGCTCTCAGGTTTGAAAGACGAATAACAAACGGTCAAAACACGACACAGAAGGTAAAGAACATGGCGGCTATTCTTACTTCGCAGCACAACACTCTTAATTTTACGAAACGGTTGCATCATTGACTCTCAATTTATTGTTCTTTGTCTCTCAGAGCCACTCATACGTCAACCTCGCAGACCTCAATCTCACAGCGGAGTCTGGCAGCCAATCAGAGATCGCATCCATCGCCGGTGACAGTCCGCTCAGCCAATCAAAAGCTGACAGTTTGTCCGGTCAGATGGCAAGACTTAGTAAGTACTTATTGAATCTTAAAATGTTTTTATTAATCGATGTGTGTTTATTAATAAATTAATTATATGACGGACTGTTCGGTAAGCCACTACACCGAACAGCGATCGTCCAATCATAGCTTAGCTTGGATTTCTCCACATGTTGAAGCGATGTGCACATCAAACATGCAAGAGCAGAAGAATAGATGACGTTTTCATTTTCTTTTTTTAAAATTTATAAGAGATTAGGCTGCTATATTATATGATCATCTAGTGAACGGTCAGTTATCCTCCACATATACTTATTCTATGCTCTTTCTTATGTGTTGCTGTTCTTCTTACAGGCACAAGTGAAGCAGATGACTTGGACACATTATTACAGAAAAGAAATATCTCAACTCAACAAAGACCAAGGTACAGAGAAAACATAATCCTAGTTCTGTGACCTCAAAGACGTACAAAGTAAACACAAGTCGTATACTGCAAAATGAACGCTGTGTGAGAAACAAAGCAAAGTCTGTAACCGTAATTACAACCTCACAGAGCAGTCATGAACTCCAGCTCTTTTCCAATAACAGCATTTGCAGGGATGTTGATCTTTTGTGAGTTTAATTCCAGCTCATTTTGTCTAATTCCTTTTTAAAGATACGTGCCAGTGTTTCACCGAGTGTTAACCTGAATTATTAGCTTACATGGCAGCTAACCAAGCTACCAATCGTGTGTTTCAGTGAGCAGAGTGAAGTGGACGGCCTGGCTCGAGCCCAGGACGGCAGACTACAAATCACTGGAACGGTAGGCAAAGATGCCACGTTATTCAGCTTTTTACATGGTTTAATAGGTTTAGTCACACGATTTATCCTGTCTTCCTATCTTTTCTTATCTGTGACCTTAGGGACTACTAGAAAAAGAAGTGTAGAAATCGCTTATTTAGTTTAAGAAACTTGATTATGTACAGTTTCAGTTATGAAACAGCTGAGAATCTCTTAACCCAGCTGTTCCTCAGTTGAAAAAATGTGTTGCTTTGTCTCAGTAACTGTTTTGCACCTAAAATGACTTTCTGTCTGTGCACGAAGGATGATAGCCCAGCCTCCTCCCGCAGCTCCTCACCAAAGTTAGATTGGATGATAAAAAGGGGAATGGTGGGTCTGTGTCTTGGTTTTACACTGATTCACCCCTTCACACCCTCTGTCTCTTGTTTTTTTTTTTGTCATTTACCTTTGCTGTGGTCTGGATTGCTTTTGTTTTGGATCAATTTTTGGGTGTGGTGGCTCAGGTATCATATAAAACAGTGGTTTGCATGCCGTTCGGTGAGGAAAAGACAATAAGATATTTTTACACTGGTGCCCACGCCCACAAAAGAGCATGACAAGTGTTGGTTTGCACTGTCCTGATGTGCTACATTCTTGTCATTCCTGTAGTTCACTTCATTTAATGCTTTGCTTACCGACATGTGGTTGTTCTTTTGTGTTTTTCCTTTTTTTGGTGGTTTGGTAGCTTTGTTAAATGTTCATGGAGTTTAACCCCTGGTTCATATTTTACTCCACTGACCACCCTGGTTGCTCTTCTGTCTCTCTTAGATTCCTATCAACCAGTCCAATGTAATGGATGATATAGAGAAATGGCTAGCGCTGGATGATGAGGTGAGCGGCAGGATTACCAAATTTACTCTAATTAAATAAATATAATTAAAGTGTTATTTGGTTTTATTGAACATTTATCTGCACATTAACCTTGTCTAGTCTTCCAACATGCTGCGCTCTTAAATTGTAAGGGATAATTTTGGTTAATTTCAACACTTTATCCACTGTCCAGCTTCACTAATTCAGTTCTACTTGCATATTATTGTGGTAATAGCTGAATTGTTTTTTATTTCATTAGCTTGACTTTGTTCAGTTACAGTACTGTGATACTGCATCTTCTGAACAACCAAACTACCACATAGAGCTGAAATGATTAGACGATTAATCGATTAACAACTATTTTAACTATTTTAAGTAATTTTTTTAACCAAAAATGCCAAACTTTCTCTGGTTTCAGCCTCCCAAAAAAGAGGATTTGCTGCTTTTCTGTCTATTATGTGATCATAAACTGAATATTTTGGAGCTTTGGACTGTCAGTCAGACAAAGCAAGACAAGTGAAAATGTCACTTTGAGCTTAAGGAAATTGTGATTAGCATCTTTCACCATTTTTATAGACCAAATGATTAATAGCAAAAATATTCACTACATTTCCTTGTGGCAGTTACAGGTAATATATGTAGGGATTTTTGCAGGTTGTTTCCTTGTAAAATAAATTGCATAAGAAAGATATGTCAAAATAGACAGCAACAAACAAAACAGTCTAAGCTATTTAAAATATGCGCAGAAAGCAAACAACTGCACCTATGAAAAGTGGTTGGTTTTAGGGAGTTGATGTTAAATTTCCAACAAGTTAAATCCATGAAGCTTGTTTTCTAGCTGAAGTGGTAAAAGCCTGATCTTGTGCTCCCTCTAGTGTGATCTGAAAGCAGTAGAGAACCTGTTTTCTGATTCATCTTAAAATGAAGCGACATCAAGCTGCACTATCAAGACAGTCAAATAATTTTGAGTTTTGAACACAGTCCTCTTGATGGCAAAATATGTAGAAATATCCTTAAACTATATTTGTCCTTCAAGTTGTGTCTATGTATGTAAAATAAAATATGGCTTTTCTGTTTGTCACACAGTATGATGACTTTGAAGACTCTGATGGTGTGACCAGTGAAGGTGAGGATCAGTTTACTTCCTTTTTAAAATGTGCAGGTTTTATCATCCAGTATTATATCTGTCATTTGTCTACACCTGCCGCGTCTTAGGAGTTGTTTGATGCTAAGTCCAATGGATATTTGCTTTGAAGCTTGTTATAATGCTAGTCTACACTGGGCACTTTAACTTTTAAAAGGGAAAATTGTTTTTGAATTAATTTAGCACTGAATCGACTGGCTAAACATGGAGCTGAACACATTTTAAACTACTTTGTTCTCAATTTCTACCCATCAGTCTCATAACATGTCATATATCAGTTAGTGTTTCTGCCACAAAATATTTTTTGCATTTGACCCCTAGGTGGCACTAGAAGCGTCAATACTGTGTATTAAAAGCATTTAACTACTCCAGTCAGACCAATTCAGCACAGAAACCCTACACAGATATGCCTTTTTAAAATCTCTACTCCAGAATGACTGTGTCCATATATTTATTTATTGTGTAACAGAACAAAATTAGCTAATTGTGGTAATTCATCAGTTCAGGGTTTTTCACTTTAACATGAATGGCTCACAGATGTCTGAATTACAGTCCACAGAACCGGTAGAAGTCTAGGTTGTAACTTATTGTCTTATCTACTATTTTTTCTTATTTATTTATGTTCATATTTTCCTTTAGATAATTAATTAAGTGTTATCTAATCCTGTGTCTCTTCCTCTGCAGAGTTTGACAGGTTTCTAGCAGGAAGAGCAAAAGCAGCTGAGCGCCTGCCATCTCTCCGAGCCTCCACACAGGATACCAACCACTCCGGGTCTTAATCTACACATAAACCTGCCAAACTAACAATACTCATGAAGCTCCTGCGCCATCAACAGAAAGATGCAGATTTCTCTTTGATGAATGGTTGAGTGGCACATCTGACATGGGAAACGAAACCCGTATTTGAGGAAAGACGTCATATCTGTGTATACTGCTCTTTACTTGGGTGCAAACTGTTTTTTTTAACTGATAAAAAAATAATGTTATTTGCTGAAGGACAGAGGTTTTTACTTGACATTGTTATGAGGAGTTGTCCATTTGTGGAATGCAAATATTTGCACATTTTATATGGTTACATTCCTGCTGTTGAAGGAGAGAGAGGATACAGTTACAGAAAAACAACTTTTGCAACATAGATTATGTATTATATTGCTGTGATACAGTATATGTCAAATATCATGGTGGGTTACAGAAAACACCTCTGTCAAAGTAGCAAACACTGTAAACTTGTATGTAAGAGAAGCTCAGCTATTGCTATAATAGTTTGATGCTTGTTTCCATGTTGTTATTATTATTGTAGGATGTGGAAGGAAACTACATGAGGTTTTTTACATCCAACATTCCCCTTGTGAAGATGTTTTACTTGAAGTTTAACAGAAAGTCATGGCAGACTGCTGTCATATATTAAACTAAAACTATTAACTGGAAGTCTGCCTGTTCTCATTCATTCATACCTTGAAGTGTACTGCATTAAGGTCTCTTAAGTCATACTGCATAATCCAATTCATGGCTTTGCAGGTATGGGACTCAGTGAAGCCCTACTGTCGTTTAATTCCTGTCTGGTGTTAAGTAGATTTTACTTGTGGGTGTCTTGCCTTCAGTTTAATGAGTATACTGAAAACACATTACTGTGCAGGTTTTACTTAATTCATATATCAGAGATGTTCATAGAGCAGACATACTTATAGAAATATACTAACATATTATCAATTTACATGTAGGGCATATTTCATGTTTAGTTTAATCCCGAATTCACATCTATCATTATATTAAGTTAAACTGAATGCATCAAACATATTTTAAGAGCCACAGAGGGTATACAGGGTCAGTGTGTAAGAGAGAGTTGGTGAAAGGATAATAATAACATCCGGCATATGTTTTTCTACTTGTAACACACTATATATCGATGTTTCTTTGTATAAAAATGCGAGGCGACGTGGTTTTGATCAAATAAAGCAAAGTCACATTGTAGTAGTTTATATAAAGCTACACATTGCTGCAACAGTGCCTGAGCAATCGAGTAAATACTATCTAGAATCTAATTGGACAATACAAGCCACCTGCCAACCGTCCTGACATCTGATTGGCCCGCCACGCTACGCCCCAGACCCATGTCACGTAACGTGCGTCCCCTCGACTCCTGTTGTACTTTCCAGCTTTCCTGCACGTTTCACAATTGCTGTAAACACACGGCGGCATCGTCATGTCTCTCGGAAAAGCTGCCCGGGGTTTGGTGAAGCCTCTTCGGGGCGTCCTGCGGCCCTCGGCCTCGGTTGTGAGTCGGAGCTACGCCGCCGCCGCTGAAGCCAGAGCTGTGCTGAACGGCGAGCTCGATGCTATCCGAGCCGCGGGGACGTGGAAAGGGGAGAGGATCATCACGTCCAAGCAGGGACCCCATATCAACGTGGACGGCAGTCGTGGCAGTGAGTGGAAATGTTTTATAGTAACAGCACCGGATATAAATACTGATACAGTAGCAGTGAAACCCTGTCCTTAAACGTACCGTCTCTCTAGTTGGCGCTCTGTCACGATGTTATCTGGATGCTGAACTTGACTCAAACTGTAACTAAAGTCATGCAGCTTTACATGAGGTGAGGACACAAGCCAGTAACTGAGGAGATTGTCATGTCAGCTATTAGCATAACCTTTCCAGAAATTCAACAGATGACATTACGAAAACATAATATAATAATAAAGAATAATAAAGAATACAGCTAAGCCCAAAGTCAAAACAATTTTGCAATGACAGACAGCTCATAACATTGACATTAAGCCGTTATAAACTTGGCTTTCAAAGCAAATAAGAAGGAAATATTAAACTATGGGCAAAGAAATGGAAACATCCTTATTAATTTGTAATATAACTCTTTATAAATGGCCACAGTAGCTGACAGAAGTGTAGCTAATCTCTCTTCTGTTTGCTGTTCTGTCAAGGCAGCCAGGCAGTGTTTAAACTTTGCCAGGGGTTGACTCTGCTGATTTATGAATGGCCCATTAACCCCCCATGTGTGAAACTGACTGTGTTCAATGGAGCGCAGTCTTTTTGTCACTCTTTGTTCTGAAATGTTGGCGTTATTGTTTTGTTTCTGCCTTTTTGCCAAAAAATACATACAGAGAGTTCTATTGAAGGCAAACAATGGCATTACTGAAAGTGTATTCACTTGCAATACCCTTAATACCTTTAGGTTTCCTGTTCTTGATGAAACTCTCTCCCTCAGGTATGTTGAATTTCTGTGCCAACAACTACCTCGGTCTGTCCAGTCATCCAGAGGTGATTCAGGCAGGTATCGATGCTCTGAAGACGTACGGCGCCGGACTGAGCTCTGTCAGATTCATCTGTGGCACACAGGTATGGAGATTAATACACCGCTTGATCAGCATGTTAGTGCAAGGATAAATACATATAGCTGTATCATGTGTTCACTCTATGATTTTTAGGATCTACACAAAAATCTGGAGCAGAAGCTGGCAGAGTTCCATGAGAGGGAGGACTGCATCCTCTACGCCAGCTGTTTTGATGCTAATGCTGGGTTGTTTGAGGTATGTCACGTTGTACACTGTGACAAGAACAGAAATAATCTTCCTATTATGATCAATAAAACATCAAATGACTCTCACACCAGGTTCTGTTGGGCCCGGATGACGTGGTGCTGTCTGACGAGCTAAACCATGCCTCCATTATCGATGGGATCCGTCTGTGTCGGGCAAAGAGGATGCGCTACAAACACATGGACCTCAGTGACCTGGAGATCAAACTCAAAGAGTCTCAGGTGTGTGGACTTCTTCCTGTGCTGTAGAGAAGAGAAAAGTGGCTTTTTAAAATGTTTCTGCTGCTGATGAAATGTTAAAATCTTCACATTTGACTAGTGTGTCATATTCTCCATCATTACCAGAGTAATAATTATATATTCAAGTCTTTATATTTGGTTGCTTTAGGTTTTATATTTCGCAACTCTCCATTTATTTGGTTCCTGTCAATCAAATCTGATCTCACCACACCTACACAGTCATGATGAAGATGAGATTTTGAGTGTTAAACTCTTAATAAATAAGCCAAAGATGCTTTTCTATTTTTGCTTTTTTAGTCATGACTATTAACATTATAGAGAAATACTAAAGATGTGAAATCAGATTTTGAGGGTCTTTAAATCCATTTGAGTTCCATGATGCATCAAACCCATATAACAGAGGTGACAGGGTCAGGGAAGGGTTACAGTATTGATTAGTGATTAGTATTCGCTCCACCGATCATCAGGACTCTGTTTTTGCCTCCTCAGTCATCTCGTATGCGCCTGATAGTGACAGATGGAGTCTTCTCGATGGATGGAGATGTGGCTCCTTTACAAGGAATCTGTGACCTGGCTGAACAGTACGGAGCCATGGTGTTTATAGATGAATGTCACGCCACAGGCTTCCTGGGGAACCGGGGCAGGTGGGTAAGATGTTGATATAAAGCAAAAGTGTTAAGAAAATGACTAAACTAATTTCTTTTCAGTCTTTTTTGATATTTAGCCAGTGTTTTATTTATAGTAGTTTATCAGTAGAAAAACATTTCAGCCGGTTGTCTGTCCCATCATTAAAAATGTGCATCTTCTTAGACTTCTAAGTATTCGATATGCTTTAAATTACACCGAATAAAATGGCATCAAATATTTATAATGACAAAAACAGTCATGACAGTAACATATCTTAATAAACAAATACTGAGATTTGGTTAAAAATAATAATTAGTAAGTAGGAAGCAGAGATAAAGGACATAATAAAATAGAAACAGGAACATGCTTGTCAGCCTTCATATAGGTTTTATGATGTCCCCACTTGTTTAAGACCATATGTGTAGAAGTTTGTGATTGCAACAACTTTCAAATTATTGTAATGACGTGATTTTGTTCATAGGAAAAACAGACAAACGCTGTTAAAATTGCTGACTGCAACATGTGTCAGTCATTTGTTGATACTGCCACTAGATGTCACACTTTGGTTCTTCAGTGATGTCAAGTTGTAGGTCTTACTGGCATTAAGAGGAGACGGACTAATGATATTACTCTCTGTGTTTTGCAGAGGAACAGATGAGCTGCTGGGAGTGATGGACAGAGTTCACATTGTAAACTCCACCTTGGGGAAAGCACTGGGAGGAGCAGCCGGTACGTCTCCCTCCATCTGACCTATGACTTCAACAACACACAAGTTCTGCCTGTAGATTGCTGTTGCCCTGAGCATCTTTAGCTTTAAAGCTGCATTGATTAATTGATGTTTTGGCCACTTGGGGGCAGAGGAACAAACACAACATCTGTCATATGATCATTTTATAAAGTTGTTATGGATCACGTGTTAACATCAGTTGCCTGTTTTCATATCCAGCAGAAACAGAGCAACAGTAGCATTCATTCAGGGTCGTGTTTCTGCCTATTTGTTGAATCTAAGTCCAACATTCACTCTTCTTTTAGCTTTCTTTGGTCTCTTCCAACTGCTGAGAAAAACATGTGGGTCTGTAGATTGCTAGACTTTCTTCACCTTCTAGTTGCTACCTTTGTCTGTCTGCTATTTGGTGCAGTTGGCATACAGTGGCTTTATTTGAGCTTTTATTCTGAAAACGTGGTTAACAAGACTTGAATTTGGGGACCATAAAACCAAAACAACAGAGTGGTGATATAATTCTGTTTTCACTATGACCTTTTCTTGTTCTTTTTTGTTAATATAAAAAATATTGACAAGTGACTAAAACAGAATATGTAATGTAACTGTTCAGTCTTTTTGAATGTTTTTGTTTTTTTCAGGTGGCTACACAGTTGGGCCCAAGCCTCTCATTGACCTGCTGAGGCAGCGCTCACGACCGTACCTGTTTTCCAACTCCCTCCCCCCTCCTGTGGTGGGCTGCGCCACCCGGGCTGTAGAGCTGCTGCTCGCCTCCAATGAGATTGCACAGAGCATGGCGGCCAAAACCATGAGGTGCGTTTGTTCTAAAGGCGGGGTGGGCCTATCTGCCTTTGTGGTTTTAGTGTGAGTCAGGAGACGGCCTCTAGTAGCTTATCAGCATGGTCAGGGGGGTAAACATGTCCAATGTTTTTCCTTAAAGTGGAATTGCATTTTTGAACGTCTGTGTTCTTTTTCACACCTATTCAAAACATTTGGAATAACGTCAGAAATAAGTTGTGGTCAAGTCTTAAAGCTCTTTAAAAGCTGATCATTTGAATTTATACAATTGTTTACTTGTGTCATGTACAGTGTGCTTATGGAAATGAAAGTGCAAACACCCAGGAGGAGGAAAAGCTGTAAAAAAAAAACCTCTTTGTGTTGTTCTTGAAGATTAACTGATGAGTTTATATTTGTACTAGCAGCAGTGTTGTTCTAAACGTGTAGGGGGAATAAATACTGCATGTTTCCCATCTTGTTTCTTAACCTTGTTCAGTGACGCCCACATACAGCTTACATTATATAAGCATGAGCTACTCACTGGACAAAGCATATATATAACAGCAAATTCCTATCTCTTCTGTTTATATCTACTGTATCAGATCTTACACTTACAGATATTGCTGTTCATATGTTTCAAAACTTTATTGAATGTGGTTTTCATACTACATAATATGATGGGATTGGTGCATGCAGTGTAATGACACCAAAAGCAACAAGTTTACCACAAACAGACTGCAGCTCCACAAACAAATATGTATACTGTATGCTGGACTCCTCCTGCAGTAGAGCTTATAATAGCAAGTATTGTTTTTAGGCACCTAATAAGAGATTATCAGCCAATAAAACTGCAGTATGCACTGACTAGACTGATTACACAAAGGTCAGACATTATCTCCTCTTCCTCCTTGAAGTTTGTAGGGATTAGGAGGCATCCTTCTATCACTGAAGAACGTGTTTAATTTCTCCCTATAAGAGCTACATTATGTACACTGATAACCCTCTGTGATTGTGACTATAATGTTTTTTTTTTGTTTTTTTTTGTTCTGTCCATTCAGGTTCAGGAACAAGATGTCACAGGCTGGCTTCACCATTGCGGGCTCAGCTCACCCTATCTGTCCCGTAATGCTCGGAGATGCACGGCTGGCCTCTCTGATGGCTGACGACATGCTGAAGCTAGGTGAGATAGTAATGCCCCATTTGCACCTAGTCCTGTCACGCATCTTGTCTTTACATTGTGTCCTGATATGAATGAGCCACACTGCATTTAAACTTGGTAGTAAGATGCATCTCTGAGGAGTTAGATTGTGTTTTGCAACCTAAAAAGCAAATCCACCCCCTGACAGCTGTCTTCTTGTGTTATTTCTGTTTGTAGATGACAGATGCTGTTTGAACAGACATTTTTTTCAAGCTCTTTTAACACGTCTCTTCCCTCCACAGGCGTGTATGTGATTGGATTCTCATACCCCGTCGTACCAAAGGGCAAAGCCAGAATCCGCGTTCAGATTTCAGCCGCACACACAGACGAAGACATCGACCACTGCATCAACGCTTTCATCCAGACAGGCAGAAAGCATGGAGTCGTTTCTTGAAAAGGACAAATAAGCAGGAATCAGAAGGATTCAGCAACCAGTATGAATTACTGAAGAGCCTCGAACCGCTTGCCCTCGCAGATCTTGCTGCCTGTTACTCAAGACCTATGAATGATTTTGATGGAAATACTAGTTACATTTGTAGGTCAACAGAGGTTAATGTTATCTTTGTGTTGGCTTGGCTGAATAAAGCACTTTTGCTAACGTGTAGATGTTTGTACTGAAAAAGGGCTGTTAATTCCATATTTCCAACAATTTTTTATGAGGGAGAAAATGTTTCTATTGAGTCATTGTTTCTGTTGACAATGGTCCATTTATTTTGGCTCATTTCACTTCATTTACAGGTTATAGTTTTGATGATTGTGAGGATAATCTTAAATTTAGTAATACATCTAGTCATATAACCTTGCATTATAAGCATTTATTAGAATTAAACTCATCCTTCAAAACCAGTGAAAGAACTGGGGCTCTTTGTTTATGCTAATTAGTGAGAGGAAGTGTTTTTGGAGTTAGGGAAAATATTTTTTTTTTTTCCTCAACATTCATGAAATTTGAAAGTGGCTTTAAGGTTTAGGCAGCCAAAGCTCATATGATGTTACCCCGCACATTGTCAGAGAGAGAGCTGCTTTGCCTTGTTCCTGAACAGATTTGCAAATGCTGAATATGGAAAGATGGAAAGTATTAAAGTCCCCCTCTGCTCAAAAATGTGTCCTTCTTCTTATTCACTTGGATGTTTGAGCTTCACTGTGCAGAATGATGAATGTGCAGTTTGACACTAGAAGACTGTTTTCACCTTTTCTCTGCGTGCACCTTAAATCTGCATGATTTTGTGACATCACAGCTAGTTTTGGTTCAGAATGTAACTTAAACAAAATCTGGTTCAGAAACTTGAAACGTAAGTGCCAACACACTGAGAATTGACTTAGTAGGAGACTATTGTGTCCAGTTTCAAACAAGAAATATTTGCACATTCATTTATTCTGTATCTTTCAGTGAGGGAAGATGAACAGCAGAAAGAAAGACATTTTAAGAATTTCTAACAATGAAATTTGAACTTCTGGAAAATCCATATGAGACAGAAATGATTCAAAGCAGAGTATTTTTATGTCTTAAAACATGTTTGGAGGGGACCTTTAATTTTCATGTGTTAAAACCTTAAACAAGTATTGGTCTTTTAGGGAAGCTTTGTAAATTATGGATGAATATTGTTTGACAGTCTAACTGGTCATCGATAATCATAACATCATTCATTAATGTCACATGATTCCTTAAATACAGACCTTGTTGACCTTTATTTTACTGTCACTATATCTCCATTGTGAACACTGACTACACTCTAAATCCTGTCACGACAGATAGCTCCTGAAGAACAGCGTGAACACTTATTATTTAGGATGGTAAATGTATTTATGTGTGAGATGTGATTGCAGTTTGCACTTTGAAGATTCATCCAAGCTTCTTTGTGACACATGCCTCGGTGTTTCTTCCTCCTCCTCTCTTGTCTTTTTCGCGCCATCACTGCTTACAAGCCCCACCCTTATATTGAAGTCACGCCACCGCGGAGCCGCTTTGACCAATAACAACAGGTCCCTTTTCCTTGCAGCCAATGAGAGGACAGGAGAGGGCGGTGCTAGGAGCGACTCGCGGGAAAGAGACGGAAAGGAGTTCAGTTTTGCCGCGAAAGGAAACCTTGAGCAGCTTTGTCTCTGGCAGTTGATACCTATCGCGTGTTTCCTTTAACCAAGAAAAACTAGTGTCCGACCCGAGCTTTATTTGTGCCGTTTTGTTCACCGACGTCCTTCAGCATGTCTGGCTTTGACGACCCGGGAGTGTATTACAGCGACAGCTTCGGAGGAGGAGAGGGACACGGCGTGGATGAAGGCGGACAGAAGCGGGTCCAGATCAAGAAACGGTTCCGTGAATTCCTCCGGCAGTTCAGAGAGGGGACCGACCGCACCGGCTTCACATACAAATACAGGTGACATTACCGGCTGCACGTGTAAACAAACGATAAAGGGACATCATAATGAGGGACTGTACGAAAGTTATTGGGGTGAGCAGGTGAGGGGGGGGGATCTCATTAACTAAAACAAAAAAAGATGGATAACAGTTATATAACCTATGGGTTATATGTCCAGTGGGTGAACCAACACCTGTTTTACACATAAAGCTCAGTTAACTTGTGATGAGTAGTACTGTGTAGTATTATAATGTCTTCTGTAGCTCTGGAGGAAACTATCAAAGTCTGAATATAACCCTGATGATGTCATCGAGGTCATCTAAGTTTGGGTGTGAGACTTGAGAAGTTTTAACAGAACGACTGCAAGTGTGGAGCTTGAAAGAAGTGGGCATGAAGGAGGCTCTGAGGAGAAACTGCTTTGAGTTGCATTATGGGAAATGTAGGATCCAGCTGCCAGGAGCTAAATTCACACTAGAGACTAAATGTTATAGGATATTTTTGCCCTTGCTGCTAAAAACAGCCAGCAATCTGGGTTTTACAGCTGGCATTCAGATGCTCTGAGTAGTAAATAGCAAATTCCATGTCATCAGGCAGTTTTGTCTAATTTACATTTGTATGGTGGCTTGTTTTTACAAGCTTGGAAAAATGTGACTCCCTTTTTAAAAAGCATGCAGTGGTACTACTCAGATCTTTGTCAAACAGTCTATTAGCATAACATAGATTATTGTTAAGTGACATGCATGTTTTTGTTTTTACAGAGATGAGCTGAAGAGACACTACACCCTGGGGGATTACTGGGTAGAGGTGGAGATGGAGGACCTCGCCAGCTTTGACGAGGATCTGTCGGACTGTCTTTACAAGCTGCCTACGGAGAACCTGCCACTGGTAGGTCATCAGTACACTGACGACTGACCCCCTTCTTTAAGTCTCTCTGTGTCCAGTTTATCACGATTATTCTCATCTTCACATTTTGGTCTCATTTCCAGCTGGAGGAAGCTGCAAAGGAAGTAGCCGATGAAGTGACCCGCCCCCGGCCTGTCGGGGAGGAGACGGTGCAGGACATCCAGGTCATGCTGAAGAGTGACGCGCATCAGGCTTCCATTCGCAACCTCAAGGTAAAACATACCTACACGCCTCTTTGTGTCTCACATTGTCATAGTTACCGCTGACAATTTGATCACATTTTTGTCATTTCTCTCCCCTGTAGTCCGAGCAGGTGTCCCGTCTGGTGAAGGTACACGGCATCATCATCTCAGCCACAGCGGTGAAGGCGAAGGCCACCAAGGTGTGTCTGCAGTGTCGCGGCTGTCGCTCAGTCATCAACAACATCCCTCTGCCTCCAGGCCTGCAGGGTTACGCTCTGCCACGCAAGTGCAACACGTGAGTATGACCATTAGGAGCAGTGACACAATAGGAATGACTGTAGATAGTATATAAAAATTACAGCTTCAACTTGACCTCCTCACACAGACAATTGGAAAGATGTTGTTTGTTATTGGTTTTTATTACATCCAACATATGTTGTGTTTTCTCAGTGAGAATCCTGGAAGGGTGAAGTGTCCCGTGGACCCCTACTTCATTGTCCCGGACCGCTGTACTTGCGTTGACTTCCAGACGCTCCGCCTGCAGGAGTCTCCAGATGCTGTGCCGCACGGAGAAATGCCCCGTCACCTACAGCTCTACTGTGACAGGTGAGGAACAGAAGCTAAAGAAACATTATATTTAATCTCTTCATTACAACAGTACTTGCACCATACTGCTGCTGCTGTGCTTCTACATTATGAGAAATATGAGGGACTGCTAACTCAGCGTTTCTCCTCCTCTTCCTCCTCTCAGGTATCTGTGTGACCGTGTGGTCCCAGGAAACAGAGTGACCATCATGGGAATCTACTCCATCAAGAAGATGGCTGCTACAAAGACCAAAGGCAAAGAGAAGAGCGCCGGTGTGGGCATCCGTTCATCCTACCTGCGAGTGGTCGGCATCCAGATTGACACAGAAGGAGCAGGTGAATTTCTGCACTGAGACCCTCATGTGTTGATAAATGTGATTCTAGCATGTAGGAGGAGAATCAGAGGCCTTGGTGAGATGCTCATATTTTCTTTGTCTCTTCCAGGTCGTGGTGCTACTGGATCAGTCTCTCCGCAGGAAGAGGAGGAACTGAGAGCTCTGGCAGCTTCTCCTAACATCTACGGCTCTCTGGCACGCTCCGTAGCTCCCTCCATCTACGGCAGTGACGATCTGAAAAAGGCCATCACCTGTCTGCTGTTCGGAGGTTCAAGGAAGAGGTGAGGCCACCGGATGTAGATGGAAAACTCAGTACTCCAATCCATCAGTAAGGTTTACTGTAAATCTTCTCCCCTGCATGTCAAGTAATGCTGTTTGTTTCTTGTCCTCCAGGCTGCCGGATGGTCTCACTCGCAGGGGCGACATCAACCTGCTAATGCTGGGAGATCCTGGTACAGCCAAGTCTCAGCTGCTCAAGTTTGTGGAGAGGTGCTCACCTATTGGGGTAATTATCTGTTCTCCTGAGCTTTATGTAACAGAAAAAATTAGAACTGCAATTATTTTCATTATCGATTCATCTGCAGATTATTTTCTTGATTTAATCGGTTAATCATTTAGTCAATGAAACATCAAGAAATGACTGCAGATCAACTAATCAATTAATTGAATTGATTCATTGTTTATTGATTTTGTCGCAGCTCTAGAAGAAATCATAACATAATTAAAGTTCCCTTTTTTATTCAGAGTCATATCTGGACTGGACCTCATCATTAATGGTGTGATGTTTGTGTCGTCAGGTTTATACCTCAGGAAAGGGAAGCAGTGCTGCTGGTCTGACTGCTTCTGTGTTGAGGGACCCGAACACTCGTGGATTCATCATGGAGGGAGGAGCCATGGTGCTGGCTGACGGCGGAGTTGTATGCATCGATGAGTTTGACAAGGTAAGAAGAGTTGAGTAGCAGGAGTTGTGTATATTTAACTTCATAGCTGCTCTGAGATTAAAAACTAAACTGTACTTGTGTTCTTCAGATGAGAGAAGATGACAGAGTGGCCATCCATGAAGCCATGGAGCAACAGACTATCTCCATCGCCAAGGTAAGAACTGTTTATGTGGATTAGAAGCTTGTTGTCTTTACTCTGCTGAAGGGACTGACTTGGTTCACTAACATGTTGACTCTTCCAGGCTGGCATCACCACCACCCTGAACTCTCGCTGCTCAGTGCTGGCTGCAGCCAACTCCGTGTTCGGCCGTTGGGATGACACCAAGGGAGAGGACAACATCGACTTTATGCCCACCATCTTGTCCCGTTTTGACATGATCTTCATCATCAAAGACCAGCATGACCAGCAGAGAGACATGGTAAGGAGGCTGATGTGTGACCGATGCTTTTGACTGGAAGTTTACTGCTTTGAATCTCCAAAAGCAACACGAACATTTTAATATTGAAATGTAATGTTTATACTTCTCTGCTTGTAGACACTGGCTCGTCACGTGATGAAT
This sequence comes from Thunnus thynnus, assembly GCF_963924715.1. NCBI lineage: Eukaryota > Metazoa > Chordata > Actinopteri > Scombriformes > Scombridae > Thunnus > Thunnus thynnus. The sequence goes on from NC_089533.1 coordinate 23,219,776, forward strand.
GTTCACCTGAGTGCTCAGACACAGACGGAGGGTGTTGAAGGCGAGATTCCACTGGCCACCTTTAAGAAATACATCGCCTATGCCAGAACGTGAGTCTGATTTTTCTTTTAACGACACAAAAGCTGAATCAGTCTTCATCTGAGCGATTGTGCCTGTTTCCCTCATTAAGTTCATCTCTGAATGTTTGCTTACAGTAAATGTGGCCCTCGGCTGTCTGCTGCAGCTGCGGAGAAGCTGAAAAACAGATACGTGGTGATGAGAAGCGGCGCAAGAGAGCATGAAAGAGAGACTGACAAAAGACCCTCCATCCCCATCACCGTCAGGTATATTTATATGTCGTCTTTTCATCTTTTACATCTCACATCAGTGATGAACATGTATGTTTTACTCCGCTTTCGATGCTCTCGAGTAATCATTAATGCTTCTGCTTTTTCAGGCAGCTGGAGGCTGTTGTGCGTATCTCAGAGTCTCTGGCCAAGATGAAGCTGCAGGCTGTGGCTGGAGAGGAAGAGATTGACGAGGCCCTCAGACTCTTCCAGGTTTCCACACTGGACGCTGCGCTGTCCGGCGGCCTGTCAGGTGTGTGTTCTATTTTATTACATGAACTTATAAACATCTGTGGTATTTGACTTTGAGCATTGTAAAGTAAAACTACATACATGACCTGTAGCAGCTGAACAGAACAGTTAGCTAAAGGTTCTGGTTAAATTGTTAAAAGTAATGAATAAACAGCTAATAGTTATAAATCATAAACTGTTCAAATGGTTAGAGTAACCGTGTATTTTTTTTTTTTTTGCAGGAGTGGAGGGCTTCACTACTCAGGAGGATCAGGAAATGATCTCACGCATTGAGAAGCAGCTGAAGAGACGCTTCGCTATCGGCTCACAGGTGTCCGAGCACAGCATCATCCAAGACTTCACCAAACAGGTCAGTCTGAGAAAATCATAAGAGAGGACAACGACACATAAAGTACATTACAACACTCACACACAGCTTTAGGCTATCTGGATTTCTTCTTAAAGAGAAAATAACAGGTAGATATGGAACCAAATAGCTTCCTGGACTTGAGTCTCTGTCAGCGCTCCTGTGTTACTGTTTCCTCTCTCCATTCACTCTCATTGCATGTTGAAACAGGCCTGAAAAAATGGTCTTTGTACATAAATGAACACACTATAATGAATTCAATGTTTTTGTCACCTGTGTGGTGATTCACTCAGAGAACAGAGGAGTGAAACAGTTTTATTTCTCACTCAATGGAACACAGGAGCCACTTATAAACACAACTAACAGTATTTGTTGTGTGGACAATCAGACAAGACAAGGTTGTTTGTACAGCATACAAAGGCAATGTAATGTTTTGCATTGGCATAAAACATTTAAAAGAAAATAAAAAGACAAAAGAGTACATGTTTCAGTCCAGTAATCGAGTCTCTTGTTTGATTAAAAAGAAATTCAACAACTTAATGATCATTCTGTTCGGAGTCCTGTGAATAATCTCTTCTGTTCACCTCTCTGCAGAAGTATCCAGAGCACGCCATCTTCAAAGTCCTCCACCTGATGTTGAGGAGGGGAGAGCTTCAACACCGCATGCAGAGAAAAGTGCTCTACAGAGTCAAGTAGAGCAGACTGTGCTCTAACACATATCCATATTGTTCTCGATGTAAATAGTTTTTTCCTATTCGTGCTCTTCTGTATTTGCAAGTAGACGTCTTAATCTCTTCTGAAACCTGTTTGAAACTGTTGGATCTGGATTCATTGCAGCAACTGTCTGATTACATGGATCAGGGAGTAAACTTGAAAACATGTTTAGGGTGTCACTGTTCAGCTGGTAATGATGCTTTCTATCAACACAGAGGTGATGTCAAGTGTCTGCATGCTCTGTAAAGAATTAAAGTATTTGAAATCATACTGAGACTTCAAGTTTTTAGCCATGCTTTAATGATCCCCTGACTTTACCTTCAGCACCACCAGCAGGTTTACATTCATGGTTTTGAGTGAATAATGATGATGACTACTGGATGGATATCCATGAAATTAAGTTTATTAACAAATCATTGGAAAAACTTACAATTACATCATTCTCAGCTTGTTTATTACTAATTAGTAAAATGTTGGCATGTCAAGTCAGTTTTATTTATATAGTCCAGTATCACAGTTTAACCTCAAGAGGCTTTACAATATTAACAACATAGACCCTGAAATTGGATAAGTAGAAACAGAAAAGATGGAAGAGCAACAGAAGAGGGATCTCTCTCTCTCTCAGGATGGACAGAATGCAGTAGATGCTGTTTGTACAGAACAGATGCAAATGGCAAAATGAAAATGAGGAGAATCAGGATGACAAAATTAAAGATTGATAACATGTATGAAGAATATGATCATGATGACGTGCTAAACTATGATTCTGAACATTGTTAGCATGCTGACATCTGCTTGACGCACCACTGCGCTAAAGTACAGCCATGGAGAGCTCGGCTGTAGACTTGTTCAAATTCTAATTTTATCAGACACTAAAATCATAAAAGATGAGTTATGAAGACAATGTTAATGTAAGATTGATAAAATATATACAAATTACATTTGACAAGTACATTACATTTCAGTAAATCACCGTTTCAGCTGTGATTTTCTAGTTAATGGATGAGACAAATTTCAGTCTTCATTTGTTGCGTTATGTTATGTGAGTAAAGTGCTGTTTGTGCATATCAACTGCAAGTGCTGGCAAAGACTACACGGCGTAGATTCCCACTCCAATAGTGGCCAGTGCGACACACAATCCCACAGTGAACTGCATGATGGGTGAAGAAGGGAAGTTGACGATGTTGTTCTTTGATTGGTCCACCGTCTCTGTTGTGACACTCAGCATTTTCTGTAAGTCATCAAAAACCTGGGGCAGGGGGGCAAGGCAGAAAAATAGTCAGCAAGTTCTTTAACATGCTTGCTCTGCATGTTTCTGCTCAGATCAGGTTCCTCTTTTCAATAGTTTCACTTTTGTTGCCAAATGTGACTCCACATTGTTCATCTCTGAAGGTAATTCAGACTTTACATCTGCTCTTTAATTTCTCAATTTCTCAACCTGGATGTAAAGCTGGGCAATATATCAATATAATATCAATATCAGGATATGAGACTAGATATCGTTTTAGATTTTGGATATCATGATATGGCAGAATTGTTCTTTTCCTGGTTTTAAAGGCTGCATTACAGTAAAGTGATGTAATTTTCTGACCTTAACAGACTGTTCTGGCTGCTCTATTATTCATCTTTACTCACTTACTCATTATATACACATTACTGATGGCTACTCATTGTGTAAACATTTTGTGAAAGTACCAATAGTCATCCCTACAATATTGTTGCAATATTGATATCGAGGTATTTGGTCAATATTTGATTTTGTGCAGCCCTACCTGGATGTTGAACTCAAAGGAAGCAACCGCCTCCTCCAGCAACTTCGCCTTCTCCTCCTCCGTCAGCTCGATGCTGTTCATGCGGCTCCTGTACAGCTGCTTGAAGCGGTTGGGGCTGGTCACACCGGGGAAAGAGAAAAACGAAAGCCCCTCTTTGCTGCTCAGCCCGAGAGATTTCTGGGTAATTTTCCCCAGCACTTGTCCTCCTGACAGATCACCAAGATAGCGAGTGTAGGCGTGGGCCACCAAAAGCCCCGGGTTCTCCCTGCCAACCTGTAAAAGAGCGCATTTACATTAGTAAATCATTTCACAACAGTCCCACCCTGAATATTGAGTGAATGTCTTCTCTTGCGCTCACCTGTCGTAGTCTCTGTTCATATCTCTGAGTGGCTGCGGGAACAATCACCCTCTTTCTCCACTCTGAGCCGAAAAAGTACTCCAGATCTCTTTCCAGAGATTCCAAACGAGCGAGTTCCTGGGGGAAGTATATCGGAGCAACAGCTGGATGGGAAGAATTTCTGTCCAGCTCCTCCTCTAGTGCCTTGTAGATCTCGTACAGGGAACACAGCAGGACCTGACAGAAGCATAAACTGGATTATTCACTGCTCAGGACTTTCTTTATGACCACAAATGTGTTAAAGTCAAGCCAGATAGTGAACAGAGCTTACCTTGTACTGCAGCAGGGTGACCTCTCCCTTCTGATAACTCAACATGAGCTCTGTGTTTTCAGCTCTGATGTGGGTGTCCTTAGTGGCTGCTTTAATCTGCTCTGATAAATCACTGATTCAACACAGAAAAGACACAATTATTAAGACGGAACTTTCAAAGTGTAAAATCATATCCAGTAAGCAGATGTGTGTTTTAAAAACTCAGAGGAAACATACCTGCCCGGTTCCTCTGTGTCATATTTCCTTGCGCTCTTCATGGTCTCCATCTCTGCAGACTGTATGAAATGGTTGATTTGGTTTAATAAAACACATTTGATATGAATAACAACACATGTAACCATGTATATAACGCGTTTATATTTACCTGTGATGAATCAAAGTCTTCTCACGGTTATGCTGTTTGGAATATGTCCGCTTGACAGTTGTCACTTCCTCTGAGTTGAGAGTCCAGTGTGGCCTCTCAGCTCCGTCCTGCCTCTTTTATACATGCATGATGTGCTGTAGCTGCTGAGTCAAAAGGGAAGTGTGACTGCTGACTCACATTACTCAGGCTGTTGTGGCTTAACATGACAGAGCAAATGTGTGAATGAGTTGCAGAAAACATGATAAGGCAGAAATCAAAAGCTCAGTTAAAGACAGGTTTTCTGGTAAAAGAATCCTCAGAGGTAAGAGCTGTTCTTCACTACAATTTTGAACTACTTGTACTTTGCTTAAGTATTTTCATTTTATACGACTTTATGCTTCAACCTGACTTCTTTTCAGGGGGAAATTTGCACTTTTTAGTCCACTACATCTATGTGACAGTTAATAGTTACTTTACAGATTAACGGTTTAATCACAAAATATAATGAGCTTATAAAATGCGATGCAGTTCTCTACCATTAAATTAACTAGTAGTATATTGTATTAATCTGTAGTAATATCCAATAATATAATATAATATACTGCAATAATAAAAAAACCCTGAAAGGAACCGTTCAGCATACTTTAAAGTACATTTTGCTTTTATTAAAGTAACATTTTGAATTCAGGACTTTTACTCACAATGGACTATTTTTATACTGTGGTATTTCCGCTTTTACTTAAATAAAGGATCTAAATACTGCTTCCACCACTGATAACACTTGTGGCACAGAGATACACCAAATACGTCATTTTGTTTCACAGTGATCACAGATGAAATAGTCAAACAATGTCAGTATGTAAAATACCCCAAATATTCAGATACACATAAACAGCCCTCTTGACCATTTGTAGACATACTTTATTAGTACAAGTGTGTCTGCAGGCGTACTACTGAATGTGAAGGGCTTGTGCTGTAGGCGGAGACCACTTAATGGGAGGTTGTATTTGTAAGTAAATATTTATTCCTGTCTCACCTGGAAAAAAGTTTAACAAAAACTACAAGAACCGTTGAATGATCTTCCAGGTATGACTACTTTCTTCAAGGTCATAAATATCGTCTACACGAGGGTGAGTAAAGGTCTTTATCAGAAAGAATATTATTTGTTTGAATGATTGAAGTAAAACATTAGATACGTTTAAATGATGTAATGAGCATACAGGCTACTCTGAGTAACAGGTCTGTCATGTGTCATTAACTATCTACAACAATGAAGACAATGCAGAAAGGTTAGTTTGGACTTTTTAAAAGTAAAACATAAAGTAAATATAAATGATGTAATGAGAAACTATTACACTAAGTATTAGTTCACTTTGTATAGCACTTTTCATACTGTGGTTTTAACTCAAGGTGCTGTACACATAAGACAAACATTAAACATAAGAAAGAAAAACATTAAATATGTTAACAATAAAAAAAAAAGATCAATATACATTAAAAATAGTTAGTTACATAGTAACATACATTCACCATGAAAGTGGCAAACTACAAATACTGAAAGTGTAAATGGCAGTTAAAATGGAAGTACTGAGTACTGTACTGAGTGTTTCAGTGTACGTGTCGAGTGAAACTGATGAATCTGTTTAGATTAAAGAAGGAAGTTGAAGATTCAGTTAAAGTTCAAGCACTGTTGAAATAAGTGTGAGTGATAAATTCAGCTGCGTTGAAGTCAAAGTCCTAAAAGAAATGTGTGCATTTGTTCAAGTGTATAAACTGAAAGATGGTGTCAGTTAAAGCGTATATTTTTTAAACTCAGAGAGAAAGAGAGTAAAGCTATATAGTTATGGCCAGGAAGATATTCCACTGAAGTGAAATAAAATGTCATTGGTGGAGGAAGTACTCAGATCCTTTATTCCACTAAAAGTACCAATGCAACAATTTAAAAAATCTGCCATTACAAGTAAAAGTCCTACATTTAAAATGCAACGTAAGAAAAATTATGTTTTTCTTCTTGTTCCTCCAGTTGAATGTCTGAGTTTCACTATGCAAAGTCATCTTTGAGTGAGTGAGTTTATATCTAGAGGCCTGTTTTCACATTCATGGAGGAAAACAGAAAGTTTATCTACGTTCACCTTAAATCTGAATGATTTGTGACATCACAACTAATTTGGAGCCAGTCATGGTTAAATATGCAATTTTTAAGCCTCCAGTTCACATATAATGAAAAATGCACTTTTTAAAGAAGCATCTTGTTCAGAAGTTAAACTTTAAAAATGAATAAATATTTGCATATTCATGGATGGATTTTTATGTCTTCAAACTTTCCCGGAGGAGGGCTCTTAAAGTTCATGCAATATATGACACACACACACACACATCCCCCACAGGAAATTGGACAGATAATATAGGGCATCTTTTATGCAGTAGGCCTACACTCTCCTATTCTATTCTACTCTACTCTTTTCTATGCTGTTTTCTAATCACGCCCCCTTTATGCAAGCAGCGCTCCATTGGTTTTTTGTCATCCTGAGGGGAAGTGGGTTGAGCTAGTGGATTTTCAGAGGGGAGTTCACATACACTCATGTAAGGCGTTTTAAAAATGCAAGATAGTAAACATGTAGCTGTGTCGTCGGGTTTGCTACATGCTGAACCACAGATGTCGCGCGCGAGGGATCGACTCATATAAAAGGTAACGCAGGTGTCCACGTTTACATGTTGGCGACCTCACATCTGCTTCAGCGGGCTATGGCAGCCGCCGCATCCTCAACACAGTGACATAACATCGGCTGGAGAGTTCGTGGAGAGCCGGGGGATTCCTATCAAGAGCCTGCTGCGCTTTCTTCGCATGTTTACACCTATTTGGAGTCGCTACTTTATCTCATTAGCTACCTATGTAGTTTGGTGTCATCATACTTTAATGTTGAATTTGTATATATATGCTCCAGAGTGCAGGATGTAAGGAAAGTTGCCTGTAATGGCCCAAATACCCATGCAGGCTACCTTTAAACCCATTTGATAGCAAGCTTGGCATAGTTTTTGCATGAAAAAAACATGTAAAGCTCCTTTCTGTATGTCTTAGCAGGAGATTATATGGTTCTACATTGTTCCATTTTTTTTATTATTAAACCTTTATTTAACCAGGTGAGTCTCATTGAGATTATAAGGGGGAGCCCTGGCTAAAATAGCAGCAATACAGTCTTTCAAACAACATATAAGCAAACATTATAATCACATAAAACAAACATACAGAATCCTAAAAAGACAGACAGGAGGAAACAGATCCAGCTAAGGAAGCAATTACAAATTCCACCTGAGTTTGCCTCCAAACCGTTCACTGCATTTTAAAATGCCGTGATTGGGATCAGCTCATGTAGCTGCAAATCTGTCAGCAAGGTGTTCCAGGCTGCAAGGGCAGAAAACATAAAGGGCTGTTTGCCAAATTCAGTGCACGTGTTGCATATAAATGTTCAGTGAATTATATTTGTTGCACTATTTTATTGTTATTATTGATTTATTGTGTGATTTTATCCTGTCATTATTTAGACACTTGTACTGCGCTGTCTCTCGTCCAGCAGGTTATGGATTCGAGCCTTCCTTGTTTGATCCTCTTCATCCTGATTGGCCTTGTTAAATGCTCTGTTGATGACCACCATCACAACAGCACCCATCACTATGATTACTGTGTGCTTGGAGCTGGGCCTGCAGGACTGCAGATGGGACACTTCCTTTCCAAGGCTAAAAGAGACTACATCATCCTGGAGAGGAACTCAGGACCAGGCAGCTTCTTTAACAAGTAAGTTGTCAAAGCTTCTCATATGGTGGGCAGTGGAGCTTGAACCATAACGGGGAAATGGAAATGCAGCACAAGAAAATTGTACTCGACTATCCTCCTGCCCTGAATCACATTTGACACATGCCTTCTCTGTTCTGTGTGGAGATATCCCAGGCACAGGAAGCTCATTAGCATTAACAAGATCCACACAGGAAGGCAGAACCGAGAGTTCAACTTGCGCCACGATTGGAACTCGCTGCTGAGTGATAAACCCGACCTCCTGTTCAAGCGAGTCAGCAGTGAGTTTTACCCACCAGCTGATGCCTTCCCAGTCTACCTGTCCATGTTTGTGAAGGAGCTCGGGCTGAGGGTCCGGTATGGTGTGGATGTTGGAAGGATCAGGGTAGTGCAGTCAGCCACCAGCAGGACTTACGTCCTGACTGATCAACATGCGACGGACTACAAATGCAGGTATTTTGCATTATACTCAACGTGAGATGAAAAATTCACATGTGAAAGACAACTTTGAGGGATTGTGGATCACATTATGTTGTGGTGGTGTCCTCTCTCCCTCAGTGTCCTTCTGGTAGCCACAGGTTTGTGGGTTCCTCAGGAGGTAGAGTTTGTCGGTTCTGACCTGGTTGAGGGCTATGAGTCCATCTCCACTAACCCTGAGGACTATAAGGATCAGGTTGTCCTTATTCTGGGCAAGGGGAACTCTGCTTTTGAAACAGCCCAGAGCATCCTGGGAAGAGCAAGTCATGTCCACATGGTCAGTCGCAGCCCTGTTCGACTGGCTTGGCAAACACATTATGTGGGAGATCTCAGGTAAAGCTAAGGATTTGATTACTTCATTACTTATCTCTTCTACCTCTATAATTTTGCTGTAATTCTACATCACTGGTTTCCAACCTCATTTTTCAGACGAACCCCAACGGCCCTATCAACACAATCCAGCATGTTCCACATGTTCATTTTAATTCATTTTAAACCGAATGTTGTTTAACATTATTAACTTTATTAAAGTGGATTTTGTTGCAATCATTTTTCATGCAATTGACCTGTCAGTGTGCAGATTGGTTTAGTCAAGTTTGGATTCATACTTTTATTTGATTTTTTTCATTTGCAACCATTTATCTATTACTTTTAGCTAACTATCTCATCTGTTAAGCTTTTATTTTAAGGTACAACTTTTTATCCATCACTTGTAACTCTATTTAAGTGATTTATACATTACTTTTAGCTAACTGTTCAGACTCCTCTGCTCACTTGCTAACTAGCGTTAATACACTCTCAGGTACAACATGTAGTGTTCAGGTGTTATAGCATACTAAATATGTGGATCTATTTTTAAAATCAAATCATAATTTCAATTTTTTCCCAGGTAGCTCCTGGCAACTGTAGAAGTATCCCTGGTTAGGAATGAACTGTTCTGCATTAATCCTTTGCATATATCACCTTCACCAACTGTTCTGCATTGGAGCTTTTAAGTATCATGAATGTAAATTGACCTATTGTTTTTGTTTTGTCAGAGCTGTGAATAATGAGCTGATAGACACATACCAGCTGAAGTCCCTTGACGGGTTAGTGGAAGCACACCTGGAGAAAATAGTTATCGCTCAACGCAAGGAGAAAGGCAGCAGGAGAAAAGGCAGAAAACAACACAGCAAAGAGAAGAAGGGACAGTTGTATGTGACTTTAAATAAGTACATACAAAACCAGAAAGAAAAGAACGGCTCTGATGTGACAGCAGAAGAACTGCCGGGGTATCACATTGACAACTTCTCCATGCGAAAGCCCTACGACCGAGTAATTCGATGCCTTGGATTCCGATTCAACTTCAGCATATTTGACAGGTAGGTACATTCATGTAACATGGTAATCTTACTATATTGTGTGAATATACATGCATTAATATACTGTCCTGTTAACAAGCACACTCTCTTATATTGCTATGTATTAAAAGTGCTGTTTTTTTGACAATATTAAGTTGTTTTTTTCTTTAATCTTCCTAGCTCTGCCTGCCCACCGAACAGTGCGAATGCGAGAGGGAGGTTGCCAGCAGTGACACCCTGGTATGAAGGTCAAGACACCCCGGGTTTGTTTGTACTGGGAACTGCTGCCCACTCCAGAGACTACCGCTCATCTGCTGGCGGGTTCATCCATGGGTTCCGTTATACAGGTGAAAGTCCTACAGATATTTGTAATTTTGTGACATTTCGAGCATTTCAAGCTTGTTTTTTGTTTAAAAAAAGGCCCTGTCCTTCATTCGTGTACAGCACATCTTGGTCTATGTAGTCTGATTCCAACACAATGTGGTTATAGTACAAAAATGTGTCACAATTGGAATTTAGATCAATTGGGCACCCCGTTGTGCATTCAAATATGTCACTTCCTCTTTGCTGCATCAAATATGTGCCAGTTCTACCAAAAATCAATGTGATGTCTAATTGAACTGTTTGGATCTTCTGCCACAGTGCGAGCTGTACATCGTGTACTTGAACATCGTTACCATAGCAACCTGTGGCCATCTACAAAGCTATTGACAACACAACTGCAGTCCTGGATTCTGAAGCGGGTCGGCGAGGCCTCTGGGCCGTACCAAATGTTTGAGATACTTGGGGACATTATACTGCTCCGAGGGTAAGCAGATATTATTTTGATGTTACAGGTAATAATAACATGGATGATATTCACAAAGATAAAGTCAATTTGTTTGTAATTAGATGAATGTAACAACAGGTTATTCATCTTATAAATATCCCTCCTCTGTACTCATTACATATTATTCTCCTCAAAGGAATAAAATCACAAAATTATCTTATATGTATATTATTATATTATGCTGGAAATTACATCTTATCTACTAAGCTACAGTTACATCCTTTTCATGCTCATCATATCTTGGTCCTTTGTTCTGTTCTTGACTCAAAGCTCTCACTGTGAATACGTGGAAGAGTTTCCACTCCAGGCCTTGCCTCAGTTCTCCTCTCTCTCGGGCCATGAGGTGTCCAACCATGGACTGGTGATTCTGGTCATGCAGTACGGGAAGAAGAAGATCGACTATCTGGGTCGTGGCAGGGCAGTAACAGACTGGACCAAAGCTTGGAAATCCCACTTTCTCCACCCGGTTTTATACTACTATGATACACTTCCTACTGGTGAGTAGAATCCTGCTGCCATTAGAGGGTTAAAGTACATTTTAGGAAAAGAGTCACAGCAGTTTTGACAGGTAATGAATTCTGTATTAAGGTTTACACAAACATTTTTTTTCCCAGAGGAAGAAATGAAGCACCGTCCCCATGGTTGGCCTTTACCGAGGCCCAAGGCAATTCATCACATGGTTGAGGACTTTCTTGCAGAATGGGAGAGTCCCATATCACACATCCAGCCACTGCGGCGCTTCCTGGAACACTGTGTCCAGACTGACCTCAGAGCCTTCTATGCAGGTAAAGCAGCATGTTGACAGCTGATCTGCTCCTAGCCCCATTAAATATGTTTATTGATTTAAACTGTACATGTAAGGCTTTTCATTCTCAGTTTTTCACCAAAAAATGCTCAGATTTCTTTAAAAAAAAAAAAAGAGATATTTTACAGTAAACAGGGTCCTCAATGCAATGAACACAGCTCAAAAAAACTGTTATTGAATCTGAGTAAATAAATGGGGACATAATACATAAGAACTGCAGACTATCCCTCATAATAATCAATAAAATAGTATTGCCCTACAAATACTATTTTAAAAATATTACTTTCACAAAAATGTTTTAATTAATTATTTTTTAATCTATTTATTATGTTTTGTAATATATAAAATAAACACATTTTTAATGAGCCCCCTTTGCATGGCAGGTAGCAACAAATGGAGGACAGCGTGCCATGCTGATATATGGTTTAATTTCATATAAACATTTACAACCATGGCATGTCTGCAGTTCATCAGTACAGTAGTGGTGGACTGCCTGAGGTGTTGCAGTTGACTTTTTTGCCACTTTCCTTTAACCTGCATATTAACTTATATAATGTGTTTGTGATTTTCTACCTGTTGAATAAAGTTGAGAATATTTATTGACTCGATCATGTGTTCAGGTGTCGGTGGAGAGAGTAATGACACTACAGATACAGAAAAAGACCCACTAGAATCATGCCACTCACTGAAAATACAACATGTAATGTAGCGATGATGCATCGTCTAGTAAACTGTGGCTTCTGTCAGTAGAGAAACTGATGGAAACCAGATGTTCACAATTGAGATTTTAAATAGTTTAACTGTCCTGCACATCCACACAGGTGCCCTTTATTCAGGCTGATTACACCTCTGGAAATTATGCAAGGTCATCAAACTGCACATGCTTGTGCCAATAGTAAAGTTGTGCAACTAACTAGAAGACAAGTCAGGGGCGTCTGTACTCCCACACAATCCCGAGAAGAGGTCTGAATAGGCAAAATAAGTGAAAACACCAGTGGGGATGACCATGCATGTGTAAGGCTTTTAAAAACAGACAGACAAACAGAAAAATGCAGCCAAAATAAAAATGTGGACCAAGAAATTAAAGACACTGTCCATTAGTTTGCTATCTGATATATTCTTTAGTAGTAGTGTGGGAAGTTGCATCTTGAAGGTTAAATTCACACTGGATCACAATTGCAGAAAATCAAAAATGAAACTTTTAAGCATGTTGCATTTCTAAGCCACACCTCCAATCAATGATGTCACAGCAGGTGTTTTTTTTTTTTTCCTGTGACAGCTGGTGGCGACACCTGATGTGATGTCACTGGTTGTCGAGCAGACGGCGGTGCGACTCATTCCTGTGTTTTCTCTTGTCTTTTAGAATCATGTTTCCGCTTCTCCCTTACCCACCGCAAGCCGCCGTTGTTTTGCCGCCAAGGATACTTGAAGCAGCAGGGTGTCGCTCACAGCAGTCAGCTGAGGCAGCACTTCTTCGGCACGGGACTGATGCCTACTGAGCAGGATGCGGACACATCAGGGGCTGACACCGCATTCTCTAACTACCTGGCACAAGCTGGAGCCTCCATGTCTTCAGGATTGAAACTTGACTTCTGATTGTTTTACCTAAGTGTGTTAAAGCTATGCCTATGGCACAATTTAGGTCCCTCTGACTTTCTACCTCCAGCACCCATATAATAATCCCCTCCATGAAACCAAATATTTTGACAGAACACCATCCTACAAATCAGTGGTTCCTGACCTTTTTGGCTTGTGCAACCCCTCGTCACCACTGTACTGTTTCAACCAAAGAGTGATTTTCCTTGCTTTAGTTTCATTACATTAATGGGTCCTAAAGAAGTAAAACTATCCTGCAGTTCACAAGAAAAAAAAAGCAGATACGAGGAAAGTCTGAAAAAAAAAACTTTGTGTGTAGTTTTCCTCTTCTATTAATCATCTCACAGCGAATTATTGTGCGACCTCTTGGGGACCCAAACTGCTGCTTATCATTGGAGAGTCACCAAGTTCCTCGAAAGCTCCCTTTTTATTATTATTATTCCTCACAGAATATTGATATACACTATAATGTGCCATTTCATATCACAAGAATCCAGATGTGTGTCTATGTATGTGAATCTATAAAGGTGGAGGGTGGGTGTTACAACATGATTATGCATTATACATTTTACATATTACCTGATTAAATTAAACACATTGAAGAGGAAATGCTGTCTGTTTTTACTCACACAAATATGTTTTGTGAAGGGATTTTACGCTACACGTGTGATTGGCTGCCTGCTTGCCTTGATCCTATTGGACGGGAGCAAATGAACAACACGGAATCTGATTGGTCGGTACTGCTCTGAAGCTGTGACCGTACAATGGGTGTGCCTTTTACTACTGCTGCTATTCGATGAAATGGAAAATGTGAAATAGGGGACATTTTGGTGCTGTGAAGGAAAGGTATCCACTATTATTAAAATACTTACAATTAGCCAGGATGGGAGGACTTTAATGGGGGGGTTTCTGTGTTGACACGCCGTGCAATGGCACCAGACGGAGCAAATGCCAAATTCAAAGTTGACTCCTGATATTAGCGACTGCTTTATTTCCTTTTTGCCTCGACAGGAGCAGTAAGGACCTTGTTTCGTGTAAACACTGCTCCCATATGTCACGATAAAGTATGGACGGGTGGAGCCCAATCGTTGCGACAGCCTCGGATAACGACCGCTCCAGTTCCGAGGGGGAGTACATGGTGGAGCCTGGACCCGAAGATGAAACTCGGGAGGCGGAGGAGGAGGACGGAGAGCATCGCGGTAATAATGTTGACGGCATGGACGACGGGGGCACCGCTGTCGGGTTCGGAATAAGTGGGATTGGGGAAGGCAAGGTGGTGTTGGGTCGAGTCGGACAGAGAGACGACAAAGAGCTGAGGTACCTGCACTTGTTGTGGGAGCCGGGGCGAGCTGAGGTTGGCGCCGGTGGTGTGGCGAGCAAGCTGGGGAAGATGACGGGGAGCAGGGCCAGGCGGCACCACAGAGCTGCACGGAACCATGGTCCTATTGGCAAAGATATTTATGGTAAGGGACAGTTTATGTGACAAATATAGCTACACTGTGTGCTCATTTGAAATGTAAACAAAGTGTGTGTGTAGAGAGCAAGAGACGAAGATAGGTGTTGAGTCAGACGACATTTAGCTACAAAATACAAGCTAATATGTAATAATATTTTGACTTAGTGCCTCGGTATCAATAATGTGACGATATTTTCTGTATGTGAGTATTGAGCTTCCATACAGTATGTAAACAAGGCGCTGGTATGGTCCTCTAGATAAGACATATCAGTAATTTGAATATTACTGAACAGGTAAACAGGTAAAGGCTCACCTTGTATCACAGTGTAATACAGTAAATAACAACAGAAGAAGACGTTTAGGTGGTCATGAAAACCAGCTTCCCAGCTGGTATCTAGTTTAATCTGTTAACTCTCACTTACTGTTCATATTCTGACAGTTTCCCCTCATAATTAGTCTCTGAACTACAAATCCTTCATGGATACCTTATCAGTCACAGATAAATGTGTGATTAGTCCTTAATAAAGCTTTCAGAGAGCAGAGAGAGTCCTGTTCCTATTCGTACACGTTGTAATTTGTAACCGAAATCATAAAGCCACCTGTTCCTCTGAATGCAGTCTTTGTTTGTTGCCCTGATGGCCGTGCAATCTGACCCTGTTCATCCAATCATAAAGCAATATTTACATACCTTTTTACTTTGAATGTCTTATCTCCACAGCTGCGAAAAGACTGAGGGAAGCGGCAAACAGCAATGACATCGACACAGGTACGAACAGTGAAGTGATACAGTGAAAAAGCCTTGAGAGTAGTGTAAGGGAAGGCTGTTTTTCTTTTTTTGCTAATAAAGTTGTGTTCTTCCAGTACGAAAGCTCCTGCAAGACGACATAGACCCCTGTGCAGCAGACGACAAGGGAAGGACAGCCCTCCATTTCTCTTCCTGCAATGGCAATGAGAGCATTGGTAGGTTGGTGATGGTTATTAGAATGACATGACAGTGTTGTATTGCTGTTTTGTCCTTGATCAATACACTAAACAACTCTCTGTGGTTCTGTAGCTGCCCCTGTGGTTTTACTCCCACACAAGATAAAAGTAATGAAGACAGTTTATCAAGAGGAATTAATATTTTAATATATTAATAAAGGCCTTCAAGATCATCATGAAGAATATGCTTCCTTATGTTTGCAGTGCAATTGTTGCTGAGCTACGGCGCTGACCCCAACCAGCGAGACAGTCTTGGGAACACCCCCCTCCATCTGGGTAAGAAAGAACATTAACCGTGACCTGTAAAAACTAGAGCACTGTGGTCAGTAAGGCGTATGACTGGTTTTATTGTGACACACAACTGTGCAGCTGCGTTTGGCGTGCTCTTGTTAAAATGAACAGATATACTGCAGAGTAACATAAACATTTTAGTGATATTTTTGCATGTAACAAGTCATTTTAAACAGCTTTATTTATGTATTTCATGTTGCAATATGCCCATTTCAACCTGTGTTTCTGCAGCGGCCTGTACCAACCACGTGCCTGTAATCACCACATTGCTCAGAGGAGGTGAGACCACTGTAGAGGTTTTGTATTCTTTGTGTGGGCATGTTGCTCACAGTTTCACATTTGGGGTTTCTCTTTTAAACATTTTCTATGCAGGACAATCTTCAGTGTGGTTTTTGTTGCCATGAAGGCGCTTATGTAAGATATAATGCACAACTAGGTGTGCATTAAGGAGAGGCTTCTCAGGTGGATTGCCCTGCATATTTTAATGGTCACTTGTTAAACTACTTAAAATACAGCAAGTGTATTCTCAGCAGCAAGTGTAGTCTTGTGTTTTGATTTTTTGTTTGAACATTTTAGACTCAAGTAGGAAGATATAAATCAAAGGTTTGTCGTTCCCAGAGCTTCAGCATGTTCTTGCATCTACTCAGGTTGGCTAGAAACCTTGTTTACGTACATTTTTAGAACAATAATCAAATTTTAGCCCACGTACATACAGGTGCATTAAACTGTTTCAATGCACCAACTCCAGCCATTCTGAAATTACAATTCACATAAATGTTGGTGTATGTAAGACAGATAAGTTGCCATGAAATATGTGCAATAACACACTGTCTGTTTGTTTTTCCAAGAACTTTGACACCACTTCTTGCAGAAACAGTAACATTGAATTCCTACTAGTAATAATAACACAAGAACAATAATGTTCTCTAAGATGTCCTGATATGGGAAAATAATGGACAAGGTGGATGTGAAGATAGCTGTAGTGCTTAACACTTAATAAACATAAACCGAAAAGAAAAACATATAAATCATCATCCATTTTAAACCTATTTTTGCTAACATTATTAGTCTTTTAAAAATGGAAGGTCAATCAGTTTAACTATTAATGAGCACTGGTTGAGAATGGAGAATAAATTGTTCACCAGTGCTATTTATAAGTGTCCCAGTATATGATTTAATTGGACACCTGCCAGCCAATGGGAAACAGAGATTTTCTGTGGCACTGGTATATAATTTCAATAATTCCCAGCTGTACATTCCTAGTACTTTTCCCACCGATACATGGCTACTTTCATGGAGGCTGATATTCTCAAGCTAAAGTAATGTGCATTCAACAAATATAGTTCAGTTGTAAGACTGTAACCACATAAATGCCTGTAGCCAGCTTGTACGTTACACTTTCAAAATGTATGTCTGCATATTTAAAATGTAACCATTACAGTGTGGTTGGGACAAATAAATATATCAATATTTCAACAAATTCTGAGTGATGTCGTTAGATTTATATTCAGTCATTTATAATAGAGTATTCATTAAAATGATTAAAATGACGTCTGTGTAACTGAGAGATTTGTGTTCTTTTTGTTTCTGTACAGGAGCCCGTGTGGATGCTCTGGACAGAGCGGGCAGGACCCCTCTGCATCTAGCTCGCTCCAAGCTGAACATTCTGCAGGAGGGAGATTCACGCAGCTTAGAAACCCTGAGAGGGGAAGTCACACAGGTAGAGGATGAGTAATTTGCCCAGCTTGAATCATGACTTGGGGCTTTGGTACAGATAAATCTTGATGGTCCTGACAGGAAAAAGCATCTGCTTTCCTTAATTGATGCCGGTGATTTACGCAGGTTACTATACCTTTCCCTTACAGATTATTCAAATGCTGAGGGAATACCTGAACCTAATGGGCCAGAGTGAAGCTAAAGAGAGGCTGGAGCACATTTCGACACAGTTGCAGCACACACGCACCAAAGAGCAGGTGAGACCTAAATACGTCCTGAATGCTTATCAGATTCACATTCATAATAACTTATATTTATGGTGTAACTAAACTGAGATGTGTGATTTTAGATATGCATGTATTGATGATTTATCATGCATTTATTTAGATATTTCTCTCACCAGCTCACACGTGGTTATATTTATTTTTGCTTTTTCAGGTGGATGAAGTGACTGATTTACTGGCCAGTTTTACATCACTCAGTCTACAGAAACAGAATTTGGGAGATAGGTAGAAGATAAAGTGTATAGAGAGCTGAAGTCCTGCTCCCTCTCAAGCGAGCCTCTTCTCCACTAGCCATGACCGGACAAGCAAAAGTGGACTGAAACTAAATGTCTGTCCACAATACTACTGTACTGGAGTAAAGTAACATTTGTTATTTTGACCAAGGCAAAAATTATGGTTTTGCTAGCATTTAACAACTACAGCTTTCACTCATGGGATCTGTTATTGTCCAGCGCTAACAAAATTATTTATATCTTGGCTAAAATGACAAGATGCTCAAATTTTACTAGATGCCCATTTAGCTCAGAATATGAAGAAAAAAAAGACTGTGTCACATTAAAGCTTTCTTGAAAGAAAACAATAAAAGAAGCTAGTGGAACAGAAGCTGACCCAGAAGTGCGGTTGGACCTCGGCTCTCTATTTTTGTGCGTGTGTGTGTGTGTGTGTGTGTGTGTGTGTGCGCGTGTGTGAGACAGAGTGAGTCACAGCTGTGTGTGTTTGCTGACATGTTCTCTTTTTTGCCTGCCTTTATTAGCTAAGTTCTGTGATGATTATTAGACACATTTCTTATTAAATGATTACGCTGTTTCACATGTTACACACATGTATTTTTTGGTTTCCTTATCAACAGCATCTTTGTATCACGTTGCCTTTTTCTCTTGTATTGCATGTTATGTTTTGGATGTGAACTGTACTGTAAAAATGGATTTTGGCTGTTGTTGGAAGATGGATATATCTGAATAAATACATTGAATTCTTTATCTGTCTAGCTATGTATCTTTTTTATAATGCCTCTTTTTATTGCCCATTAAAAAATCAAGTAATATATTATAGAAATAATTTCTGTTTTTATTATACAATTCGTTATTAATTAACAAAATGCTTTATTACTATTTCTGTGACATTCGTGGTCCTCCATAGTCTCAGCCGTGTTGCATGTTATATGGTTATATGATATAGTTATTTCAATATAAGCATATATATTAAATGAGTTGTCATTGTGGATAGTGTGATACATTGTATAGATCTTAACTGAATATACTTTCAATATGGCTACTTTCCTCTGCGCTGATTGGCTGCTTTACCAAAGTCCCTCCCTCTTCACGGACACGTATTGTTGTTTCGCCGAAAATAAAAGATGGCGACCGGACCCGCGTAAATTGGACATCCACATAGAGGTAGTAAAGTTTAATAAACATATTCTTTCCTCACCTCCTTGTGTATGAGCAGAGTATGAATGCGTGTCTGCAATAGTTTTTTTTGGTCCACTTAAGGCAACCGCGGCCTAGCTGTGGGTGAAAGCCTCGGACTGTCCTTAGCCGCTTTCACCGGCAAGATGAGAGCATACTCGGCCAGGACGGACTCGAGTGGTGAAATGTTGGGAAGCTAGGGAATCAAAGTGAATGGAGAGGGGGTGTGTTTGTGTATCTTTACGAAAGTAGGCGGGAATTTGTTTTGCTATCAATTTTTTTGTACTCTTTTATAGGTGAGGGACTAGAGCATTACTGTAATATAACGCAAAATGTATTTTTCCTCAAGTAGCGGCTAATCACTGACCCACTTCTCCACTTTTGAGCATGTCCTGGTTACCTGCAGCTCTGGTGTTGCTTGGAGTGCTCAGTGTAGGTGTAATTAGGAACAGTTTTAGCAACCAAAGAACTGGTTAGGTGTAGATACCTTTTTGATGTCTTAAGTGTGACAAAATGAAGAGAAAATGGCAAAGCTTCCCACTTTGTTATTGTGTAACTGCTCTCATTCTCATTTTTTGGCTAGCATAGATGTGGTAGATGATAGAAATTAAATACCTTAACTTGCATTTACATTTTCCTTCTTGGGGTTCACCTAACAGGTCAGTATCCTGCCTTAATGTTGTCACTGACATCCTGTGACAAGTAAACGTGTTGACAAAGGAGGAGCAATGGCTTTTGAGGAGATCAAGAGCAAAGGAGGAATGGGTAATGTCTGCCTGTAGTGTAGATTTACTGTGGTCCTACTGTACATGCTTATCAAATATATGCATTTTAGTGCAGTCAAAAACACAATAAGTTGTTACAAACCTGCATGAACATGAGATCCATCATATTGGCTATTAAATGTTTATCATATGTGTCCAAAAGAGGATTGTAACACTCATTCCATGTGTTTTAGATATGGGGATGGAGGGAGACAGGGGCCTTGTAGCTGGTCGCAGCCAGAGAGAGAAGAGGAGGTCGTACAAGGATCTGCTGAGGGAGGAAGAGGAGATCGCTGCTCAGGTCCGCAAGTCTTCTAAGAAACGGCCCAAGGTAAGTTATATGTGCACAATAACCTCATAGATTATTATGACAGAAGGCTTGTAAGATATGCAGCTAGTTATGGTGTTATTGAACATTTTAATGTTTTGAGCTTCTGTGTCTTTGAACTGGTAAATGAAAAGCTATTGTGTCTTTCCAAATCAGGATTCAGAGCTTTTCATGTTGGGAGGGGACTCGCACAAAAAAAAGAAGAAACACAGTGATGACTACTATTACAGAGGTGAGCGGTGGATATACTGTAATAATCTTGTATTTTAATAAAAAAGGATTTTTTAAATGTATTTACTTTTTTCTTTTCTCTTATCTGTATCAGACCACGATGGCTCAGGCCCACCTCCCCACAAGAAAAAACACAAGTCTGCAGACCGCTCCCCACCTCTCTCTTCCCCCTCATCCTCCCATCCGACAGATACGGCAATGGGCCTCCTGCAGGCTATCACCTCTCCTCTGGCCACAGGTTCGGACCCCAACCCCCACTTGCACAAGAAGCCCTCCTACCCCTCCTTCTCTTCGCACTCCTCCAAGGACCGCAAGCGTGAGAGCAGCAGCGGCGGAAGCAAAGGTTCCTTCTCTCACTCCCGGCCTGCATCTTCGTCGTCATCTTCCTCCAAGAAGCACTCCTCCTCTTCCTCAAAGTCGTCTCTGTTCCACGGCGGCGCTCCCAAAGAGGAGCCCCTGACGCTGCGTGAGGCTGACGGGCTGAAGATGAAGCTCATCATGTCACCGGAGAAAGAGGAAGGAGAGAGCTTCCCTTTCACACCTCACTCATCCAAAGGAAGTGTAAAGAAAGAGAAGGATAGAGACCGGATGCAGCTCTCCAAGTCACCCAAGAAGAAAGTACAGCAGAGTCGAGATCCACTGCCTGTAGTTGGGAAAGAGGTGGAGGTGGAAGGTAAGAAAGCTCTAATTGAGGTTCAAGGGGATATTTAGTCTCAATATACCGTTCTTCTTGAATGATTCAGAACTCTGTTTTGTCTTGTTTTGTTTTGTTTATTGATATTTATCACCGTGTTCTCTGTTATACAGGTCATTATGGAGGTGGGATGGGAGATGATAGCTCTTCGTCTGGGGGAGAGTTGGAGGCAGGTGAACTGGTTATAGATGATTCATACACACACTTGTCAAAAAAGAAGAAGAAGAGCAAGAAAAGCAAGAAGAAAAAGGACAAAGAAAAAGACAGAGACAAGGACAAGAGTGGGAAGGACAAGAAGCACAGCAAAGGATTTGGAGGTGAGTTTATTATTTGTTAAAGAACAAAATACAGTACAGTTGTCCCAGCAACTGAGTGTTTCTCTTCTGCTGTATTGTTTGTTTGTTTGTTTGTGGTGAACTCATTTTTTTACTATGTCTGTTTGTTTGTTTTTAAATCTGGGCATGGTGTTGTTGGAAAATATTTTGTCCTTTTATAATGCATTTCTGTTTTAGTTAATGTGCATATTATGAGGTAGAAGAGAGTAGTAGTCATAAGAGATCAAACTGAAAGTTTAATTAAACATTTTACATCTATCTAGCAGCGTTTGGGTCACCGGTTTTAAAACAAGTGCTACCAAAATAGGAGCAAGTCCTGCACTGAACCCAGATCAAACTGAACTTTGAGCTGAATGTGTCAAACATCCCTCCATGTCTGATGTACATTTTCAATTCTCAGACTTTTAACTAGGGCTGCAACTAATGGATATTTTCATGATCAATTACATCAAAACAGTGAAAAATTTCCTAGAGTCCACTTTTACATCATCATGTCTTATTTTGTAAAGCAAAACAGTCTAAAACTCAAAGATATTCCATCTTCTGTCATGTAAGACAAGGAAATGCAGCAAATACTCGACTTCGAGAACCTGAAACCAACAAGATGTTGTCATTTTTGCTTTAAAAAGGACTTTAGCAATTACTTCATTATCAAAATAGGTGCAGATGAATTTTCTGTCGATGAATCGACTAATCGTCGCAGCTCTACTTTTAACCCCAAACATCATTATCTTTGCTTTATCTTTATATGACTCGTATCTCCAGACTCATCGAGAGGTCACAGCCACTCCCATCCCACTGTCACTCACAGTGCTGTCGGTCCAATGTACGCCATGGGCACGCCTATCCCTCCACACCACCACCAAGCCAATGATGCAGTGACAGAGAAGAAGAAAAAGAAAGAGGAGAAAGAAAGGGAAAAGCATGTGAGGAATAAAGACAAGGTGAGATACTAATCACTGATATTTCTCGTTGGTCGAGAAGTTGTAGTTCCAAAACTGTCAAAATGGAGCATTTCTGCTGAAATCTCGCCAAAAGTAATTGTTGAGTCACTGGCATTAATTATCAACCCTATTGAACCACCTGCAGATACGAACACATGAGACCAACATCTGTCAACCTTTTTTTGTACGCAAACTCACACTGACTAATTTTACCAGCCAGCTAACAGCAGCTTTTTGCTTTTGAATGTCCTTTTTTCCTATTGTACTTCAATGTTTCTTGCTTAAATTGGTTCTTTTCTTTATCCTCTCATAGCCCAAGAAGAAGAACATAACAACAGCATACCAGGTGTTCTGTAAGGAGTACAGGGTCAATATAAACGCAGAACAACCAGGACTAGGTAGGTCATATTCTGACAGACAGTATTATTCCCTTGTAATGACACTAGTTGTCCTTTTAAAATAAGACTACATCCACACTAATACGTTTTCATTTTATTCTATCCAAAATAATCTCCGTCCATACAAACACACCTGAAAACGCATATCACATTCACAGACACTGGGCATGTGCGTACGGATGTAAACAGGAATTGAAATTAGGCTGATAATGCAGCTGGACACAGGAATTGTCACAAATCCCTTGAATAATAGCTTGCCTCCTGCGCATGTAGGCAGTAGCAGCATTATAAAATGCAGAATTTAACTGCACAACAGCTGCTAGCATAGACAACAAGGTCAACAACGGCTGTCATTTGTTATCCATGTTGTATTAACCACTGGTAGTCAAGGCTGATGTCGTTTGTTTTCTTCCGGAAAAGGGTCACGTGATAGGGGCATGACGAATCAGGGAAGGATATGTCGTGGCTTCAATCAGGAAGTGAATATGGGTGTCTGCATCATCGTTTTCAAAATTCTGTTTCTGCCCGTCCAGACTAAAATGCAATCCCAGAGTTTTCAAACTGAAACAGGGTCAGCAGCTTTTTCAAAAGTCTCCGGTTTAAGGGATCAAAAAAGCCGGAGTAGTGTGAACACACGGTGTTAACGTAGCAAAAGCTGTGCGTTTTAAAATGAAAACGTATCAGTGTGGATGTAGCCTAAAAGAACACATGTAAACAACATGTTTGTATGTCTAATCTGCAGTCTTTGGTGAACTAAGCAAAAAGTTGGCAGAGGTGTGGAAGGCGATGCCTGAGAAAGACAAACTAGTGAGTTTTTTTCCTTATTTACAATTGATTCTGCAATTCTATGCAATAACACTGTTATGCTTGCAGTTGTGTTGGTGAGCTAAACATGCTGTTTTCTGTCAGGTTTGGAGGCAGAAGGCTCAGTATCTGCAGCACAAACAGAACAAAGCTGAGGCCACTACAGTCAAACACAAGAGCTCCAGCGAGGCCAAAAGCAAAGGTATATTCGTCTCTAACTTTGAAGTTTACAACTAATTAATAAGGATTTATCATCTCAGTATTCTCATTACTGTCGTCTTTAAATCGCATTTCCTCATCACAGTTGTTGGAGTGGGAACAGGGATGGTGTCACCCAACAGAGCGCCTGGCACCATGTCCCTGTCCCCGGCTCGAGTCCCAGAGGTTGATCCCATCGACGCAGCAGCTCACCTGCAGCTACTAGGAGACTCCCTGTCTCTGATTGGTCACCGGCTACAGGAAACAGAGGTGAATTACCTCATGCATGCATGCACGCATTTGCAGCCCAAGTACAATGATTAAAACATAAAAGACAACAGACATTTTACACTTCTATTTGAAGTGTAATATGAAGATGTTTCATTAATATGCAGTGAAAAATCATTTTTAAAAATGGTGTTTTTTGGTGTCAGGGGATGGTGGCGGTGTCCGGGAGTTTGTCTGTACTTCTTGACTCCATCTTGTGTGCGCTGGGCCCGCTGACATGTCTCACAGCACAGATACCGCAGTTAAACGGATGTCCTCGAAACGTCCTGGTACAGTATTTGCATTTATAAGTGTTGTGTGAGAGTTTACAGTTTCATACCTTCTTCACTTCACAACCGAAAGTCACCACCTGCTGAATTCATGCCATTTCTTTGTATTGTCATTAGCTGTGTTTACAGTGTCATGCAAAGGTTTCTGATCCATTTTTATATACGTTCAGGAGTTTTACACTCTGCATTGATCCTTTTTATTGCAGCTTTCTAACAGAGTTTTCTCTCTTTCCATGTCAGTCGAATACGTTGGACAACATTGCCTACATCATGCCCGGGCTGTGAGTGAAGCATGATGATCAGTCTGGATTTGGCAACAGAAGTCAACAGATTTGACTGTAATGGTCCTTTACAGGAACGACTCTTGGACTTTAATTTAAGCCACTGCTTTGGCATCTGAAAATATTTCTAGTGTCAACATGTTTTTAAAGTGTATTTTTTTAAAAACCTTGTTCTTTTAATTTTCTAATTGTTATATTTTTAAAAGAAACATTTTACTGAACACGTTAATCTTTCTTGGCACGTCAGTTTAGGTTTATTGTTACTGTACAGTGTGTTTTCGTGTGAATGGGTGAACGCCTGTATGTGCTCTACTGAATGTATGTGTGCATTTGCTTAGCTGTTCAGTTTTACTGCTCTTGTACATGTCTGCGTTTTTTTACTGATTTGTACAGGAACATTTAGGTCATCGTCTTCTGCTCATCATCAACATAACGTAATATATTTGTCATTGGTTTATTTTTTTTTTCTTTAAACCATGTAAAAAAACAAAAGTACTGTCATGCCTTGCTGTTTTATACATTTGATATTTTACTGTGCATACAGCATTTAGATTTTGACTGTACCATAGAATTTCGAAAATGATAGAAAACCTTCGAGGGAATCTTGTCATAATCAAGAGCTGTTCAGAAAAATCACTGTCAGAGCTGCACATTTTCAAAATGGCAACAATAAAATACGACCCGTTTCCAAATTCAGCTCCTGTTTTTTTATTTTAATAAGTAATAGTGTAGATAGAGCTTTATTATATGTGCTAAACCATTGAAGTCATCACTGCATTGAAATATGCAATAAAATGTCTTAATGTACAGAGATTTGTTTCCACTTTAGCATTGGTCTGTATTTGATTGTCCAAATAGCCTGAATAGTTAAAGTCTCCCTCGATTCAAAAATGTGTTTTTCTTGTTGTTACTCCAGTTGGATGTTTGAGTTTAACTATGCAGAATGATTTATGTGCAGAGTTTGTTTTCACGTTCATCGAAGAGGAAAGTTTCTCTGTTCTCACCGAAAATCTGAGTTCAATTGCCTCCAAACTGTCACATATTCCTCAGGTCTCCTCATATCTAACACTAATGGGCTGGAATGATAAGAAAATGCGAACTCATTTTGCACGCACCAGCCTCCACAACAGATGGAGCTGTGTTCACCTCTGCTGAAGTCAGTTAAGTTGAGTCCAGTGTCAGAGGCAGGGCCAGTCAGCCCGCAGGAACGAGGAAGTGTTCACTCCCGATTCAACACTAAATACGGCAGTGAGCAGGACACCAGACAAGAAGAGATGTCGGCGTTTGATTCACAGTCAGGTAGGTTGGATGATTCTCTACATATATCGTATGTCAGCTGTTGTATCTGTGAGCACAACAGGAGAAAAGTCAGTTTGGGTGCGGCGCATACATGGCGTATTTAAGATGAGAGGAAGTGGCAGTTTAAGGGCGCTGGCACTACTTGGAAATGTTTAAGTGGTTGTGACTACACCGGATGATGACACCACAGCTGCACCAGCTGATCATCAACAGAGAAACTACACGCAAAACAAACAACAGATGTGACTTATGAAGGCGTGTAAAAGAGGATGTAATCATTCATATCCTGAAATAGATCACATAGCCTATGAGCAGTATACACTCACTACACACACAGTGTTGTACATAAACAAAGTACAGTGTATTTGCTGCTGTGTGTCTGCTGAACAGAGCTGAGGCTGGTGGTGCTGGGCCGGGCGGGGGCAGGAACGCGTTCAGCAGTCTGCACCATCCTGGGCCTGCAAGACTCCGAGCAGGGCACAGACGCTCCTGTTACCCCAGAGTGCAGCAAACACAGAGGAGAGGCTGCAGGCAGACAGGTAGGAATGAATCACACACACAAACACAAACAACAACATCATCAAACAATATCAGATTGCAATGGCTCAGGGCAGCAAGCATCTTAATATCATTTTTAAAAAGTATAATTTTTGCAGTATAAGGCAAAGTCAAGTGTTCTAAAGGCAACACACAACTGATATGAAACAAGTAGAAAGATCTCTAACAAAAAATATTTTAAAAACCAACATATAGATAAAACGGTAAGAGAGGAATGACATGCACACACAAGTAGAGCTGCAGCGATCAGTTGATCTACAGAAAATGAATTGGCATCATTTTGACAATCAAATAATAATTTTGGTCATTTATTAAGCAAAAATGCCAATGATTTGCTAATTACAGCTTCTTAAATGTGATGATTTGCAGCTTTTCTGCATCATACATGATATTAACCTGAATATCTTTGGATTTTTGACTGCTGATCAAACAAAACAAGGCATTTTTCATAGTTTTGACATTTATAGACAAAACTATGAATTGATTAATTAGTGGATCAACTAATATATACAGTCTAGGATTGAAATCAAAATAACTTGAAAAATACATTTATCGACCTTCCACCAATATTCTTCAGATCTTTGACATTTTCAAACATCTGCATGATGTCTGAGCTTAAAGGAATAGTTCACCATTTTGGAAAACACACCTATTTATTTCATTGCAGAGCGTTAGATGAGAAGATCGATACCACTCTCATAACTGTAGGTAAATATAAAGCTACCATCAGCAGCTTAGCATAGCACCAAGAAACAGATAGCCTGGCATATTTGAGTATTCATATTTGTGTGTACAGTATTCAACGGTGATTTTAATGTTGTTTATTCTTTATGTGTCTGCCACCTCTCCGTAGGTGGTGGTAGTCTCCAGTCCAGACTGGTTCAGCTCAGACTGCGACTCAGAGGAGAGAAGAAAGTTCATCTCCTCCTTTATCGCCTTATCCAGCCCGGGGCCACATGCCTTCCTGCTGTGTGTCCCTGTGAACCAGCCAGCTGATGGAGAGGCCAAAGCGCTGGATGTCCTGCAGACACTGTTTGGCCCCTCTGCAGTCAGCAGCAACACCATCATACTCTTCACCCACATGGAGGAGCTGGAGGAGGACGAGCAGCTGGAGCAATACCTCGTCACGTGGCGCAAGGACCTCCAGGACCTGGTGGAAAGATGCGGCGACCGATATCACACCTTGGAAACCCGCAGTGGGGAACCAGAGGAGAGGAAAGCTGTTGAGGAGCTGCTGGAGAAGGTTGAGATGGCAGTGAGAGAGAGCGGGACACAGCACTTCAGCTGCCCTTTGTACCAGGAGGCAGAAGAGAGGGTGAGAGCGAGACAGGAAGAGATAGTCAGACAGAGGAGAGGAGAGCAGCTCGACGACCAGGCATCTCCCACAGACTCACACCCAGAGGAAAACGTGACAGATGAAGAGATGGAGAGAGTGCGGGAAGAGGCAGAGAGGAGCGTAGATGACTTGAATGTGGATGTAGATAGTATTTTCCCTTCTGCCAGCGTCTCTTCCTCCCGTCCTCCTTCTTTCCTCTGGGGCTTGTGGGAGAAGCTGACAGGTTGGATGACGTGGATGCCCAAGTTTGTGAGAAGGGAGGCCCTGCTGGGAGCTCTGGTCGGCCTGTTTGTGGGAGGGCCGTTTGGAGGTATGGTGGGGGCCACTGTGGGATCAGTGGCTACTGAGGTGGGGAGAAGAAAAACACAGAAAAATAAATAATTATGTATTATGCATTAAGTTGCACCTTAAAGTCACTCCACTGTGTTCACCAAACCAACGTATTACTGAGCTAGTGGCTTAGCAGCTAACACCAAAATATTATTATTTATACTTAACTGAGCACTACTTACTTTCTATTTCAGAATGGGAACCACTCTCTAACGACGAAAACTGTGTTATCTAATGGCTTTATTAGTGGTTAATTAATTACTATATGTAAATCAGGAATAAGCCATTAATAAGAGTAATATTTGGGTTGCCAGGTCTGAAAAATCCCTTTGGCTGGTGTTTCTTCCTCTACTAAAACTTACTCTGTCTCTGTCTTAAGTCTTCCTCCACTAGAATAATGAGTTATGTCTGCAGAACACAACACTGACATATTATCACCATTTAAGCTGATATGGTGAACTCGCTAGCTAACGCTTGCTTTTTTTACACATCCAGCAGAAAAGGAACAACATTATCATTCATTTGGAGTCATCTTTCTGTCCATCTGATGAATATAAGTATAATATTCACTCTCTTTTAGCTCTGCTTTTGGTCTCCGCCAACTCCCGAGGGAAATATCTGTCTCTTTAGCTGCTAAATGCTTCACTATGTTCACCAGCTAGTCGCTAACTTTGTCTGTCTGCCATTTGGTTCCGGGCAACTAGTGCACAGTCTGTTTTTAGTGTTTTTTCAATGACAAACTTTGCCTGTTGTGACTGAAAATGACACCATGAGAGCTGTGAGAATGAATCCAAACAGCAAGGTTGCGGGTCGGAAAACCAAAACAATGAGTTACAATAAAAGACACTTTAGATCTGAGGGTAACTTAGATGATAACTCTCTGTGGGTTCATTCAACTGAGCGGCCTTTCACATTACGCAGTCAACTGATCCAGTGTTATTATAAAAATATCGATTATAGCTGCTTTAAGGTTTCATTCTGTTGCAGCCAAGTAGTAGTTGTTCTTCACAACCTGGCAACCCAAAAGTAGTGGCTTATTAGTGATCTATAAATAATCAACACATTATTCATTAACCATTAAAAAGTCATAAGTTATAACTGTTGAACCCTTTTTAGACTTTTTAGAAAGTGACACATCAGATGGTAAAGAACACTTTTGTTAAGAGGCAATACTGAGAAACCTCCACATGGTGGAGACATTGACCTTTTTATTGCAGAAGTATAAATGTTTCAGTTGAACTGAGAGATACTTTTTTTCCTGCTTACCAAGCAAATAAAAGCTGCTGTTTAAGTACATGTCATTTTTATTTCTCTTATATGTTTGAATCTGAAGTTATTCATTTTTATAGAGTGTGATCGAGACAGGGACTATTTTATCCAATTTCAGAATATCCAGCGCACAGTAAATCAAGGGCAGACTCCAATCATGAAAGCACTTATTTTCTAAGATACATAATTGTAAGCAACAACAAATCACTGGAGAGTGAAGTGAGTGGATATAGATAGCTGTGAGGCCAGGATTCATGCTGCATAACCTCAGCAGAGCACCAAAGCAGTGTGATGGTCTCCCAGACTCTCTCCTCCTCACACAATGGCAGGTTATGGCTTTGACATTGATGTAATTGATACTCTGCTAAAACCGTCAGCCATAACCCATCCTTACATCTCTCTCTCTCTCTAGTTCACTCTCCCTGTGTCTCTCTAAACTGCCGAAGGCTCTGCCCCAGGAACAGCTAGGCGTTTCCGAATGTGGGTGGTCCGGCCGGGGTGGGAGGGAAAGAGAGAGAGAGGGAGAGAATTAGCCCAGCTCTCATGTTTCGCAAAAAGAGAGGGAGGGAGGGAAAAAGACGCGAGAAAGAGAGAGTGAGTGAGAAGGAGCGAATGCGAGAGAGAGTCAAAGGCAGAGAACAAGCTTAGGGACTACATCTGTCTTCCAGATGTGGCCTCCACACTACAGTTGTCTGAAACAGGAAAAAAGAAGGTTTTAAAAGTAAAGGAAAATTGGTGCTAAACAGTTTTTTATTGTTGGGGATTACTAATACAGTATATACTACAGTATACAGCACCAGTTTAAGAATCCAGCAGCCAGGATACGCTGCCTTTTTCTCTTCATGAAACTGCAATGAAATAGCACACTGGACCCCTTGAAGTGAATGTATATAAGAGAACACCTGTCCAAATATTATTCAGTCTCAGTGGATACACATCACGGATAAGACAGAGAGAGGAATGATGGAGTTGGCATTATGAAGAAAAATTAATGAGGATTTCTTTGGAGGGAGATGTATTTCTTCAGGAAGACACAACTATGGGACACAAAAGTATCATATAAAAAGTATCACAAATCAAGGCTGTGTCAGAGTGTCCCTCCGGGTGAAGACGTCGGTGGCCAATATCAGTTGTGGAAGATGAGACCTCACCAGGACAGAGGAGGAGAGAGAGAGAGAAAGAGGGAGAGAGAGAGAGAGAGGTGGTGGGGGGGAGGAAGAGGGGGATGGAGAGTTGATTTGTGCCTGTATGCATAAGCAAAGCCAAAATCTGAACAAACATGTGAGGGAATCACCAGTGAGCCATCATTAACACACAGGCTGTAACTTCTGCTCCTCTCCCTCAGAGCAAAAATGTTGTTGTAAGGGCCTTGCGGTCCCCGGTTGGATTGGGGGCAGTCTGCTGTGAGACGTGGACACCGCAGTATTTTTTTGTTATCATCGCGCCCCACGGGCTGGAAAAGACAGCAAACCATAGGAAAATAAACAAGATGACACACTTTTTCCTTAACAGCGCAAGGCCGTTCCCTCACTGCGGAAATCAGGCTTTACCATTAAACGCTCCGCATTGTTTTCCGTAAGAGTGAGAATGACAGTTTTTGGACCTGGATTGTTTCTTTACAGTCTCAAAAAATAATTCAACATTAATTGTTTACTTGTAAATGAATTTGATGAATCTAATATAATAACTTGAGTTTGAAAATGCAGAGCAGCTCTGGATGAATTGATTTACACAAAATATATAAAACCCTAAAATAATGAGGTCCAAACACTCACAAATAGACTGAAAAACTCCAACAACATATATATTCTTTAATAATGTAATAAGTAAATGATGTGGTCTACAATACTTTTTAAAAATATATATCAATTTAAAAAAAGAATACATTGAAAAAACTAAATTTGACCATTGAATACCAAATGATCTGCTTTATTTTAAAATTAAAACTGAAAATTGAGCAGCAACATATTAAGTTATAAATACAACAATCACAGGAATAAACGGTGTGTAAGTAAAAATCAAAGGGAAACGGAACGGGATGCACTAGAGAGACACTTTCTAAAATAGCACACAAACGCTGCAGATCAAATGTATTAAATTAAATCTAGCAATTCAAGTGGACTTTCTTAACGATGTGATGCAGGCAGCAGCAATCTCTGCATCTGATCCCAGGGCTGTTTATGTGTGCCAGCAGGGCTGAGACAGCGGTGTCCAACAGCCGGCTCTCTCCTCCTCTCTCTGGGTGTGCTCACTGTGAGCCCTCTCATCTTTTTCCCATTAGTGCTGTTTTCATGTTCCTTCCTAGCGTGAGCGTGTGTGGCTGCAATTGTTTATGAAGCAATGCTTGCCCCATCCGACTGTGTGTTTGTGTCCCAGTGTGTGCGTCCAACATGGATTTATGCAACAAATTACCCAGAATGTCACAGAAAAGAAATAGAATGATAGGATGTTTAATTGCATTATTTTTTAATATGAATTTCTTTTTTTGGATTCATTTAATTTATTTGATTATCACAGTGCATAACTTATTTTAAAACTTAGCCAAATGTATAATCGTTTTTAATACTTGGCGTGGATATAAGAGAGAAAATTTAAAGTATGTTCCCCAAATCTTTATTTTCAGAGGTACCTACAGTCCTGTCAGAACCCCCTCATCAACACCAGTCATTTCAATTGATTTTAAACTGCATTTAATTCTATTAACATTATAAAAGCTAACATTGTTACAATATTTTTTTTTTCATACAATTGAACAGTCTGTGTTTTGGTTGATTTGGTTAACATTTGTACTACTAGCTTGGTGGCAGAAACTAGATTGTTCAACCATTTATCCATTACTTTTAGCTAAATATTTCAACTGTTTTTCCATTATTTTTTAAATGTTTTTACCATGATTGATTACAGATGAATTGTTTCATTTTCAATCATTTACCCATTACTTTGAGCTATTTCAACTGTTTATCCATTAGGCCTTTAGCTAAATGACTGTTTACACATTTTTTTAGCTAAGTATTTCAACTGTTTATCAGCTTTTTTGCTATTTCACAACAGTTTATCTCTTACTTTTAGCCCTATTTGGACACTTAATTCAATTCTTTCAGCGGACTATTTAGTCTATCTTTTTATTTATTTATTTATTTATTTTTAGCTAACTGTTTATAATTCTCTGCTAGGTTGTTAACTAGTTTTCATGCACTCTCAATTGCAACACATATGTGGATATATACAGTGGGCTAATAATAATAATATTAAATAAGTTTATTTCTATAGCGCCTTTCAAAACCAGAGTTACAAGGTGCTTCACAAAATACAATAAAATACAATATAGGTGCAAAGATAGCAAACATAGAGAAATTAAACAAACAAACAAAAAAGAATATCATACAGAGAAAATGCAATAAAAACAGGGATTTCAAGAAATGGTACAACAGAACAAAATATAAAAGAACATCATTAAAACATTTGAATGGACATTATAAAAATATTACACAAATGGCAGTCTGTACAGGTGGGTTTTTAAAAGCTTTTTAAACTGAGGCTCTGACTCAGCTGATGTGATACTGAGGGCAGTTTGTTCCACAGCCTTGGAGCTAAAACAGTGGAGCAAAAGCATGATCCCCCTTTGTTTTAAGCCTGGACTGTGGAACTTTTAACATTTGGTTCTCTGATCTGAGGGGTCTCGGTGCAGAATAAGGGGTTAAGAGTTCTGAAATGTAAAGTGGAGCCAGACCATGTAGGGATTTAAAAGTAATCAATATAATCTTAAATTGAACTCTGTAACGAATGGGGAGCCAGTGCAATTCGACCATAACTGGAGTGATGTGTTCCCTACGTCCAGTGTTTGTAAGAAGTCTTGCCGCTGCATTCTGCACCAACTGTAGTTGGGCAAATGCTGCATCGTTTTAGCAAGTAAATAATGAATTGCAGCGGTCTAGGCGGGAGGAAATGAGGGTGTGGATAAGTTGTTACTATGTTTCTGGGAAGCATTGGTTTGACTTTGGCAATATTTCTGATTTGTAGATAGCAGGATTGAACAAGACTTTTAACAAGACTTTTAATGTAAGTGAAGTTGAGTTACTGATCAAAAACAACCCCCAAGTTTCTAGCTGAGTGTGTTGTGTTAGTTATTAGTGGTCCAAGGTGGGGGGTGACACTGTTAGAAACATGATCAGGACCAATAACCAGAGCTTCAGTCTTATCTGTGTTCAGCTGCAGAAAGTTGGAAGCCATCCAGTCCTTAATACCAGCAAGGCAGCTGTGCAGAGAATCCAGATTGTTACGATTTACAGGTACTAAACGAGACATACAACTGGGAGTCATCGGCGTAACAATGGTAGAACACATGGGTGAAATGGCGAATAACATGGCCAAGGGACAACAGATGCAAACAAAATAGGGCCAAGGACTGAGCCCTGTGGGACCCCACATGACATGAGAGCAGTTCATGACCTAAAGTTGTCAACTGGGACTTTGAATACTCTGTTTGATGAGTAAGGTGAAAACCAGTTAAGGCTAACTCAGTTCCTGCGTCTGCTGAGTAGAATTGTATGATCAACTGTATCGAAGGCTGTACTCAAGTCCAGCAAAATGAGAATAGTGAGATTACCAGAGTCGGTACTCATTAGGATGTCATCTGTTACTCTGAGAAGGGCTGTTTCTGTACTGTGGTTCTTTCTAAAGCCAGATTGGAATTTGTCAAATATATTGTTTCCTTCCATTATTTCTAAAAGTTGCTTAACAACCACCTTTTCAACAATTTTTGAAACCAAAGGATATAGGATGATAGTTATGGGGGAGTGTTGGATCTAAACCAGGTTTCTTAAGGCCTATTTAAATAGTCTGGGACCAGGCCAGATAGAGGAGACTTGTTCACAATGCTAAGAAGCCAAGGGGCAAAAACCTTGAACAACTCGGAAGGAAGACTA
This sequence comes from Thunnus thynnus, assembly GCF_963924715.1. Taxonomy (NCBI): domain Eukaryota; kingdom Metazoa; phylum Chordata; class Actinopteri; order Scombriformes; family Scombridae; genus Thunnus; species Thunnus thynnus. The sequence goes on from NC_089533.1 coordinate 23,254,422, forward strand.
TCAAATTTACTAGTAGTGAGATTACCACAATGTCGACCAAATCCCTAAGGGTAATGGGGGTAACCTCATCTAACAGTGTGGTGGAGGGCTCAGGCGAAGGTAGAAGTGAGCCTGCAGGAGTAACTGATGCTTTGATGTTTTCTATCTTTTCAACAAAATTCTTTAAGAACTTCTCATAGTCCTCTACAGAGTACCGGTCAAAAGTCTGACACACCTTCTCATTTACTTGAATGAGAAAGTGTGTCCAAGCTTTTGATTGTATATATACAGTATACATATATTTTTTTTCCCAAATGAGTTGAACTCCTCCACAATCTTTCCATGTACCTCGTGGCAACTACAGAAGCATCCACTGGGTGTACCCCTGGTTGGGAATCACTGATTTTAAGTATCTCCACAACAAATAAAAACTGGAAGAAATAACATACACTTACAGATTTACTTGTGAAAAAACATCCTTATTTATTCTTAGAAAAAAAGACATGAATGTATCTTTTCTCTTAAGTTTCAAACACTGAAAGGGATGGTGTCTGTATATTATCTGCCTTGTCACAGATGGAGCGAAAATACTGATTTTAAAGCACTGAGGCTGACATAAAGCAGCTCACATCCATTATCTGACCAGAACGTGTCTCCACCACATGGAACAAGGTGTCAGGACAGATAGGAAAAAAAACACAACAGGAAAGAAGCCTCCGACAACATGAATGCAAAATCACACACAGCTGCTGAGGTTAGGGCTCCGATGGACACACACTCACATACACACACACATATACTGAAGCAGCCGCACATGTACCAGCAGCTGAACCGCTCTTGGGGATAGTAGAGGAACGACTCAAGCAGAGGTGCGCTGGGTGATCCAGCCAGCATGAGAGTCACCCTTCATCCCCTCACGCCGGGCCGACCTGACCTGAGCCCTCTCCAGATGTGAAGGAGGAAGTTCTCTCGTGGACAGACTGGAGAGAAAGACGAAGATGAGGAGGAGGAGGAGGAGAAAGACTCTGATGATTTTGTGTGGTCTGGTTCAGGTTTGCACGCCCCTGCCGTAATCTGTGTGTTAAAAGGAAATTCTAAATATGGTCGCCACATTTATGTCATTTATTTTCACTCTTACAACCTTAACATACGTTCTGTCACTTGGATACCAGAAAGGCATTTGGGCTTAACTAATACCCCATGGCAACATGTCAGAATCAGATGACATTAAATGAGTTCCAGTTTGACTCAGTTCGCTTGCCAAGGGACAGATAAACAGTGAGTAGGAGGGTGAGGTCGCGGACTTGTGTGTGTCTTACAGGCGTGTGTATTAGCCTACTGTCGGACGTTTCCTGGCAATTACACGAGGAAGGGGAAGAAGTGAGCTTTTATGAAGCTTAAAGGACACTGCAGGAGGCCAGACAAAGTCAGAGGAGGAGGATGAGGAGATTGGAGAGTTGTGGCAGGATAACAGGGCATGAAAGAAGAGAGAAAGCCGGAGTTCTGTTTGTATGACAGCTCTTACCACACCTCCTGCAACAGATGGGCTTTGAGGACTCTTGGGGGATGTGATGGGGGGTTTCAGTCAGAACAGAAGACAACTCACTACTTGTGGAGCTGTGGTGCGGGTGTTGGATGGCCCTTGAGCTCACCATAATTGATGAATAGTGTGGTCCACATTAAGTGACATGCGCCGTTGGCTGTAAGTGGGTGCGATGATTGGGGGCCTTTTGAAGCTGGGGCCGTGGGCTGTGTTTGAACCGTCAACAGAGACCCCTCTTCTCTGTAAGGGACACCAGCCTGTGGTTTGGTCGCAGGCTCGGCACAGGCCAAGCTCAGCACACACACACACACACACACACACACAAACAAACACACATGCACACACGTTACCCTTCAGTAGTATTACAGTGTTTTGGGGGAGGTGATTGTATTATTCCTGCTGCAACACTGACTTAATTCAAGGCAGATCTGACCCGAGCTCGTGCTTCTCCACTTCTGCTCTATTGGATCAAGTCTTAATCCTGCCCTCACCACATGAATGGGAGACACAAAGAGGAGCTGCACTCACTCCTGCCATACACATCAAATGTCACTCAGGTCCATATGCTGTCATGCAGCTTATGATGGGTATCGCCGTGTCATATGAAAGCTGAAGGAGCTTAATGGAGGCCTAGAAAGACCAGAGCTGGAGACAGACAAGCAGGAAGATTGGAGCCATGTCTCGCTCAGATACAGTATGTGCCGTCAACCTGGAATTGATCTTCTGTTGCCCTGTTGTTTTCACAGATTCACAAGCCCACACATCCTCTGCCAGGAAACCCAGAGGAGCTGACCCGTGACACCACTTCAGAGTGGCGGGCGCTCATAACAATCTCTAAATAGGAGCATCTTAGGAGACACATTACAGTAAGCTATGACTAACAAACCCAAAGCACCTCAAAACAACACTGGGAAGCTTCCAACTTCCATCACAGCAACACAAGCTCCTACTCTCAGCCGAACACATAATAACTCCTGTTCAAGGGCTTGTTATTGTCATATCTTTTCAAAGGATGCCAAACCCAAAACACACACTCGACTCACACACGACCTTGAGCTAACAGGGGATGCAGGCAAAGTTTTCGGGGCTTTTTCTAATGACTGCGTGCATCAGACAGCAGATCGCGAGGAAAAGGCACTTGCGGTGGGCTTGACGTTTGGTGTGTGTCACGGTCCAGCTCCCACGCAGTGGAAACACAGGGGCCCCGGGGCGGCGGGTGCTACTGAGGCCCCCTGATCTCCACTGACGCTCCAGGGGTAGACATGCCCTTCAATCTCCATCTGAAATGAGAGACAGGCCATCGGTGCACAGGGATGGGCCTCTGATTTGTTATGTGGTCCCTTTGAAACCATGCATCCTGCAGCAGAGAGGAGAGAGGGAAACATCAAGTAAACATGACAGGCAGGATGGAGAAGAAATAAGATTAAGATGTGCAGCTGCAGTGGCTTTACTTTGGCCCAGAGAGGGCAGTGGAATCAATGTGGAAATGATAAGGTAGTGTCAGAGAGTGGGTCTTTTTTACATGCAGTGACTCTTATGCTATCTCATCATTTTTTGAAGCTCAAATAATATAATCTGTCAAAGAAAGAGAAATATGATAACTATGTTAAAATCAAGGATTTCAATGTCAAAAAAATAAAATCACAAAAGTTTCTCAACACTATTTTGGAGAGGATGTGCTGTCAGATGAACAGTGATCAAAGAATATGTTGAATCCCTCCCATAACATATCCTTACACAAATGTGTTTTAGTTTGTGCATGGTTTGTGCACAGGCGTGTGGGCCAGAGAGAGAGACAGAGAGACAGAAGGAGTGTGTGAGAGACAAATCGTGAGAGAAACAGGCAGATTGTGGTCGGCTTTGATGTGCGCTTGGAGCTCAGTCCTCAGAATAGATACTAGGTGGAAAAAAAAAAGAGCAGTATCATAGGACAAAAGTCTCACTGTAAACCACTACAGTAGAAGAGTGTGTAGGACTTGCGTGTTTGGTGCTATAATTTGCAAATGGCTTGCACATACTCATTCATGTGTGCAGACTATCGAGATGTCAATCACTAGGAGTGATGAAGTAGAAAAAAGTTTTTCTTCTCAGCATCCTCAAGCAGAGCAGACAACCGACACGCCTTAAAAGGGAAACAAAACAGCCTCCTACCACATCTAAATCTTGTTGTATTCTCCTCTGCTCAGAAGAAACTCGTGTGATCAGAACTCTGCCACCAATATGCTCCCCATATGTCTGAGTCCAGTCTTTTGTTTTTATGAGGAATTTGGCTTTTGGGCACATATCTATTTATCTGTTCTTTGCTCTATTTATCCTGCATAATAAGGGAAGGCTGTCTTTGCTGACAGCCAGTCACTTAGCACTGACTTGATGGCTTGCTTTATCAATAGCACACACAGCAGTATTAGGAAAATAGGGCCTAAACGGGCCTGAACACTAAGACTCGTGGCTCAGCAGTGCAAACAGATCCTGCAGATATGAAGCACATCAAGCAACGTCAATGTTTTTTCAATCTAAATTCCAAGATTACTTCATGTTTTAGCACGATGCCAGACCCCAGTCACAGCCAACATCTGAATACACCATCACTCACTGAAATATTACAGACATCAGAAACTCACAAGCAGCGGAGATTTGAAAAATGAACCCACGTATTCACACAGCCCGTCTAATAATTAACCGATGCTATGACTCAACATGGTCACAGCACGGTAATTATCTGAGGAGGCTGTCATATTTATTTAACTAGGAAGCTAAGACTGCTGAAGTCCAACCATGTCGTATGTTAGATCGTGTCAGATTGAAACCATGACACATTAAGCTGATCCCCCCCTTCCTCTCTCTCTGTTGAGGCAGGGTGGTCTTCACTCTGGCTCCGGCCTGGTGTGTGTGTGTGTGTGTGTGTGTAAGTGTGGAACTGTCACAACAACATGACCCCCAGAAAATGAAAATCTCTAACATACACACTAATTCTGCTCAGACACGCACATCTAGACCTGAGACCTCCACATAAACACGCACACCCGCCAAACTCTGTCCTGTCTACAGGGACAGAAACAACAAGGCTGCCATTGACAGTGACCCTCTAACCTCCATCCCTTCCATCTCTCCATCCCCCTGGCCCTCATCACCCTCCCACGTTGACCGGGCCCCGGCGCTGGCCACAGGGCCGAGAATGCGGTTCAGGTGCAGGACTCTGCTGTTTCCAATTACCGGGGTATAAATTAGCATCGCTCTCTCCTGTCCTCTCTCCAAACATTGCTGTCTCTTCATCCTTGTCGACCCTCCACACTTCACTCTGGCTCTGACCTCCCGCCTATATCACTCGACACATAAATTTACCCCCTTTATGGCTCTTGTCAGCAACCTCTGCACTCCCCTAACTCATGCTCGGTGCTGTTAATGTGCAGTGCATTTGGTATAAAACCCTCCATTTTCAGTCAATGAGAGTATAAATCCAGCGCTATATATCTGACTGTGAAAGGAATATAACTTCTGGTTTTACTGTAAGTCTGGTTACTGTAACTGAGATATTTCACAAGAGACAAGGACATAACCTGACACATGCGCTCCATATTGCAGTAAGGCATGCACTGATAAGGTTACACTGAGTTTCAATTACTCTGCGAGAGGAAATGTGGCCTTATTCCTGGACTTATTACATAGGGTGTTTGCAAGCTTTTTCTTTCACAGGTCAGTCTGTTAAACTGAGTGTTATTTTTCCAGGGCGGAGAGATCAGCTGCAGTGTAGCCAAGTAGGACCTGAGGTCACCCTGGCACTGAGAGTTCACATCTGTTTAAATAAATCCTCCACTGTGCCATCAGCAGTAAAAACACACTCACATGTGCACTGTCCACACACCCACACACACGCACACACGCATGCACGCGCACACACACACCCACACACCCGCACACACGCACACACATGCACACACACACACTCACACACATGTGCATGGTCTACACATGCACACACATGCATGCAGTGATGGAATGAAATATAAATAAATTTACTCCAGTACTGTACCTAAGTGCAAATTCTAATTAAATTGACCTTTCTTGATTATTTCCATTTCATGTTACTTTCTACATCTACTCTGCTACATTTCATTTTTCAACTCATTTGAAAAAAAACCCAACATAAAACAGTTGCAACAAAGTGCTACAAGTAATGGATAAATGGTGAAAAAGCTAAGCAGAGGATGAATGGTAAAGAGGTAAAAGTAACAAATTGTTAAAATAGTTTGCTAAAAGTAATGGAATCAAAACTTTCATCTTCTGCCATTCGTACGGATGCAAACTTGACCAAACCAAACTAAGCATTTTATTTTATTTTATTTTATTTTATTTTATTTTATTTTATTTTATTTTATTTCATTTTATTCTATTTTATTTTATTTTATTCTATTTATAAGCATTTGTATGAAAAAATTGCAACAATGACTTCTTATATATAATCAATAGTGTTAAAAACATCCAGTTTAAAATCAATTCAAATGAACACTTTTGGAATGAACACATGAGTGATGGTGTTCATCTGACAAAGCTGTGTGAGTACTTCAGACTAAAAATTTTGAGAACAGTATATAAAATAGAGTAATAGTAAGTAGTCTAGTAATAATTTAATAATATAATAGTACACAGTCACAGGGACCATTTTCTATATACTGAGTGCTGTTACTATTGATATATTAAGTATTTAGCTGGTAACACTTATGTATGTTTAAGTAACATTTTTAATGCAATACTTTTACTTGTAATGGAGTATTTTTATATTGTTGTGTCGCTACTTAACTTACTTAATTGAAGGATCTGAATTCTCCCTCTGCAACTGCATGCACACACGCCTGTAGAAATGCTGATACACACTGACACAAACACACATTCACTCACAAAAGAAGTAGGGAAGTAACAAGTACTGTGATAATATTTCATCTTTTACGTTTTTCACATTCCTGACTTTGGCACCTGTCATGTGTGTGTTTTTTCTTTTTTCTTTTTACAAGCTCAGGCTGCCGTTACAGAGAACACAGCACACGGGAGGGAAATTTACAGAGCGTGTCCTCCCCAGGCCGTGCAGTGTTCACAGGGATCAAATACTCCCAAGGTGTAGTGTGTGTGAATATAACTCTATATTCCTCTCCACCGCCGCTACCACCACCAGAGCTGCTGCCACAGCCTGTTTTACAGAGCCCAGGACCTCAGTGTGCCCTCGAGTTTTCTCTTTATGAGCTCTAGCTCATCCCTTGACTTGCAGAGAAAACAAGAGCAGAGCAGGATTTTATAGGACTCCTGGGGAAAACACAAAGAGGGAGGCAGGGAAAAAAATAAGTGCGCAAAGTCTGGAGCAGTCAGTTTAGGCTTCTGCTCTCTGAAGGATGGCAGACTGATAGAAGAGGTGAAAGTGTTGGCTGCAGGATTAGACATAATGTTGCCCCATTTACCGCAGCCTCTGACATTCAGCTGCCTGGAAAATGCTAGAAAAATGTTAGAAAAGAGGTGAAGCAGATGAAGATGAAGAGGTCCGGTGTGAACTTTCCCCCACCGACACCAGCTCACTTATGTGGGCTCCCTCCTCCACAGGAGTGCCGAAGATAAACACGGCTGTTCATTTAACTTCTTTCACCTCTCTCCCCCCGACCTCAGTTCATCCCTCGCTTCACCGTCACCGCCACCAAACTTTCTCTCCTCCACTCCTCTCTCTTACTTCCTTTCTCTCTCTCTCTCCAGATGTTTGGCCCAGCAGCAGCAGGCGCAGTGAGATAGAGGACCTGGGGCTAAGCAGCGGGGATCTCCAGGGTGGACTGGAATGCTAACCCTCTATCCATCTCCATCAGCGGAGACGCATTTGTTTGACTTGAGATGTGATTGTGTTTTCTCTTCCCCACACCTGCAGCTTCCTCTGAACCGTGCTCCCCCCCCCGTCCCCCTCCTCCCTTTTTGACTCTCTGGACTCTCACTGATCAATTGCTTTTGCTTGAAAAAATACTGATCCAGCTGCTACTGCTTTTCTTCATGTTTTGTATTCTCTGCTGGTGTTCCTTCAGGGCCGACCTGCGGAAGAAGAGCGAGCAGCAACAAATAAAAGTTTTGGGAAGTATTTGAATCCAATGAAGTCATGAAATAAAGCAGGCCTCCACAGTCCACTGACAGCTTGTGTCTCTTTCTGCTGTTTGTTGTCACTTCTTCTTTGATTGACTGCTGTGTGAAAGCAGGCCTCTGGGGGAGTAGCGTTGTTATCAGAGGCGGCTCATGTGGGATCTGCATAAAATAATAAACCTCCTCTGTGTTGTGTTATGATGCTGTTCTCTCTACTTGGAGCCGAGCAGGCATTGTGACTTTCAGCAAACTGTGGTTTTATCCAGATCAAACATTCCTTTCGTTTTCGAATTTATCATGCAGCAAACCTGCCCTCATTAGTCAATGGCACTCAGCAACTTGTAGCGTCTAATTCGGTGGTGCCGCCCAAACTTATCGCCCTTCATTTCAAACATGGTGGGCTGCCCTGTCGCTGAAGCCCTCTCAAGCTGTTCCAGACATCTGACAACAGCCACATTTATTTATTGACTTCATTTCGCTTGTGGGGCGGCCTTTACAGCTCTCTTGAGTGATACACAGTTAATGTAGAACTGTTCATTGCTCGCGAGTGTTTTTTCACTCCTCCTCCTCCTCTACCACCTCCTCGCCCTCCTTTTTAAACTGTTCTTAAGTGTTTAAACACTCGGGTAATGACGTGCTGTTGTGGAAGCGAAAAACCATGTGGGATAAAAAAAGAAAAACATCCATGTGGGCTTTTCCCCCGGAGGAGAGAACGAACCACCAAGGAAGGGATGAGAGTGAGGAAGGCTCTGTTAATCAAAATGAATGAGCACCTCTCAGGGCTCTTGTGTTGACGAGGCCACAGAGGATCTCTGAGCCCCCTCTCTTCACTCCGGGAACATGTATGTAAAGAGAGATCCAGACACTCTCCTGCACACAGCTATCAGCAACTGCCTCAGCTGCAGATACTCCCTCAGTTACTTCCTGTTTGCTGCATCATGTAGACAGCAGGTCAGAATAACTTGAGCCTTTATTCAGTTTTTATTTTAACAGGTAAATCCCATTGAGACTAGAAACATCTGCAAGGGAGACCTGGCTAAGACTGCAGCATAAAAATTTGGAGAAAAAATAACACAATCTGACAAAACGGATGATGAAACTAAAATAAGACTTAACATTGGCTGTACCATAAAGTTTACAATGGTCTCGAATATTGCCAGAGAAATCAGATTCATCCATTTAATTTTCAAGTGGAGCAGAAAACATGAAAGCTGTCTTTCCCATCCATGTCTTTACGCTGGGGACAGACAACAATATGTCTTGTAATCTGAGATGATGACAGAGATGGTGACAGAATATATAGCACAATGATTCGTGTGTCGCTTTAAAATGATCCAGACGGTGATCTGTATGCTATGATAAGTGTGCAGAGACAATGTGCAAATGCACCCATATACAACAAATCACCATAATTAAGAAGTGGCAAAATGGTGGTAGCCTTCTCAAAGATTTCAACATGCTGCTTAAAAGAAAAACATTAATCAAACTAAAAATCTTGGATATTTGTAGCAGGAAACAGCAGGGGTGCTCCCCTGAGTTGTAACAATAACCTCAATGTTTACAGGCTTCCTTCTAGGATTAGAAAACAATATCAAGTTTTCTCTACACTCAGCAGAAGTTTGAATTAAATACGGATCCACAGTTATAAAAAACTGTATCATCTGCTTAACAATGGGTATTAGTTCCATGCGTATTAACACCTAAATTACTAATGTAAACACAAAATAAAAGTGGGCCAAGTATAGAACCTTGGGGTACTCCATTAAGTACGGTGAGCCAGTTTGAACAGTACCCATTGACACTCACACCCTGAGTCCCACCTGAGAGATAATTGCTAAACCAGTCTACTGCTTATGATTAAATGGCCTTTAGGAATATCCATCTGTCTTTTACAAATTGCATTTTTGCAACACTTGGGAGAGTTTTTAAATCAGAGAATTTGAGGCAACAAGACAACCTAAACACAGATGAAATATGAGCTATTCTGGCCAAGATAGTCTGATTACAACAATGTTTTCATTGGCTGAACAGAAATCGTATTAACTTGGAATAGAAGGGCACACATTACTGCCATTACTTCATTAAAATGAGCCATAAGTATTGGTGGCTACGGCTTATGTTACCCAACAGTTTTTATTGCATTGCTGTCTTCTGCCTTTTGAGACTTATCATGTTTTTGCTGTTTTCCTTTTGCTGCATTCAACTGATTGAATTTAGGCCCTCTCCCTTTCTCTCTCTCTCTCTACTCTCCCTACTGTTGTTCCTACCGCGCCTTCAACTCAGCAGCTTTTTCAAATTTGGGGCTTGCGACACTCAGCCAAAAGCCGCAAATTACCCCCCTCTAGCAGCAGCGAATTAGGAACAATTTTGTGTTAGCTATAAAAAAAGAGAGCGAGAGGGAGAAGTGAGGGGAAAATATAGCTTACACCAGGGACCACCAACAGAGGCAACATGGGATGAACGGCTCATTGGCCGACAGTTTGGGTGGCAGGGCGGTGCTAGAAAGCAGCCTCAGTGATCTTCAGAGCAATCAATCCTATCATATCACATCTACATAGTATGGCACAACACCCATTACCAAACATAAAGGCTTGAATTAGTGGATTTATGTTGCTGTTCCAGGATGTTTGCAGGCCTATGAATTGGCTTTACAGTTCCCTGAGCACACAGAGACCTGCAGCAATGATCCTCTGACACTAACAGCCTCACAGCACCCAGTCTTATTCACTCTGATGACACTGAAGGCAAGAGAACGATTCGTATGAGGTGACAATCCACCGCCTGGAATTTTCATTCTCTTCTCGCAGAGTGTGGGATTTTTGATTTCCCTCCACTGTGCGGTTGGTCCTTAAATCTGAGCATTAATGTTAAAAGGGTCTTTTTCTTGTTTCTTACAAAGCGTGAGGTTTGGCATGCCCACTTAATCTGCCTCCATTGAGCCAATCCATGTTTTTCCCATTCTGGCACCCCTTTTTCTACTCCCTTTTAAAATCCATTTCCAAGTTGTAATATGCCACTGCAGACGTTATTGAGGGGAGAAAACCAAATGTAATGGGGGAGAGAGGTGGAGAGAGAATGGGGAGAGAGAGAGAGAGGGGGAGGCAGCAAGGGAGGTTTCCAGCTATTACCTGGCCAGTTTTCAAACGTCCCCCTGCTCTTCATGGCAATGCCTGGTGTGGAAGGCAGACCACTTTGTCTTCCTCAGAGATCAGACGGAGCGGGCGGGCGGGCGGGCCGCAGCCAGGTTGGGGTTACTGACTCTCATTAGGCCTTACACCGCCAGGCCTCAGACTGTACAACTGTAATAAGAGCCTGCACAGTTACAGCCTGACCCCTCTCTGACACATCTTGGCCCAGATGTTAATTGTACTTCCTGCTCCCCTTTTGATTAAATGACAGAGAGTTTTAAGTCTTTGTTTGTGTGGCTAATGGCTCTCATTTAGTGCAATAAGTGGTTTAGGGGCTGCTGTGGGTGACATCACACTCCCGCTGCCTTTGATCGCAGGCCTGTAAAGGGTGAGCAAGTGAACGTTTCTCTTTGGCCGCAGGTCTGCTGGAACTGCTGGTTGGAGGCTTTATACCTGCTGCGAATACCACACACACACACACACACCAATGCCCGTGCAGGCATGTGCATATGCCAGTCTGGGTAATGCCAAGCTCCATGGGCAGGGCGAGGGCATGAGGTCGCCAGCCGGGGAACGGGAGGGCACCATGCGGTAAGAGAGAAGGATGGTGGGGGGAGGGGGTCAACTTCAAATGCCACCCAGTGCAATACAGATTGGCTGCATCATAGGCTTTTTGAGAAACAGATGTTATATAAAGAGGAGGATCTATCTGCTATAAAATCTTGAATGCAATTGCGGATTTTCTTAAGATGCCTAATGGAGCAGTGCATTTCCTCCAGAGCTTGGCTGGTACAAGCAAGCCACGGTCTGAGGGTAAGAATAGAATATCTAAGAGGTTTAACATTTTTGGGCTAATTTGGAAAATATTAAAACACAATGTTCAAGTTTACCAAGTAACCTAAAGTATTTAAAGACATATTTCTGTTTCCCTACTGAAGCTCCTCTTGCAGCAGCATCATCAGATCATTTACTCATTTGCTTTTTATTTCTACCTTTTCCGTTCTCCATCCCTGCCTCTTTTCATCTTGACTTTATTGTCCCCTCTACCCCCAGCTGCAGATCTCTCCTCTCCCTCCAGTTTCTCCCACTCCCTCTGAGCGCGTGGCTGAGGTGTGAGATCATTCTCCTTCTGGGTGGCTTTCCTGCTATATGTCACTGTCATCTGTTGGCACTGAGGCTTGAGGGGGGGTCCCTTTTCCAAAAACACACCGCACTCTGCTTCACCACCCTGAGCATAATAAATTCTTGGGCACGAGACTGGAGAGGGGTGCACCAATGGAGCAACGTGTTTTACTGGGCTTGGCAGGGTAACACATAGACCGGTGAGAGAGGGAGGAGGTGGGGAAGGGGTGAGGGGTAGGGGCGCAGCAAAGAAGGGTGGAAGATTTATAATTGAATAACTCCCCGAAGCAGGGCAGCGGGGATTGGCCCTGCCAGGAAAAGCAGAACGCCAAGGAGCGAGTGAGGCCTGTGGAAGTCAGCCATTAAAGTGAGAGGAGAGAAAACTTCAGCTGCGATCCACCTCAGCAGAAAGGTGCGAGATTTACTAATGATAACTGAAAAACCACAACACCTACGCCTTTATGTCCACCAAACTGATCCTATAGCAGCACAAATTACCCTCTTGAAATACTAAAGCAAACACAAATCAGTCTCTGGCAATCAGCTGTTCAGTTCGGCCTCAAAACTCATATTAAAAAAAAAAAACAGCAGGCTATAAGGCAGGGAAAATATTTGAGGGGAATTTATTCCAAATGATGCATTTCAAACCCTCTGGAACAACATATTGTTTTTCCTGTCCTGACTGAACTTGCAGGGGTTATCCCAGAATGCACCACTCTCCCTACGAGGATTTTGGGTCCTTGGCTGTGGAAGCAGAAGGAGGGAAGGCAACGAGGCGGGGTGCTCTACCAATGAGTTTATCTTGCCTGTTTGGCTTGGCGTTTGTAAGTGGAGAATGAAAGCATGGTACAGCGGCACTGTTAGGCATGAATGGAGTTCTGACTGAATCGACTCACTTTTCCCAGAGAAATGAGCTCCACATCAGAGGGGAGATATGAGTTATGATAAGTCGGGACTGATAATCCACGTGGAACTGAGCAGAAACGCTGCAGTGGTGTAACACGGCGCTCACCACTGACAGGTTGTCACATAAACGCACATTCATCACGTCCACTTATGTGATGAATCATGTTAATGTGACATTTAGTAAAGTTATATTCGATTTAAAACATAATGCCCCTGTGTCACATTCTGATTAACTTTGCAGATTATATTGCATTTTAAAGTGAACTTTGAGGTGACAGAGTTGTAAAGAAGCTATGATGGAAAAAATCATTAATCATTAAAAAGAAGCTTTTACTTGTATTACAAGTGAAGATTTAATAAACCATGTCACACTCAATGACGCACAAAGGAAAAAGGAAAGTAAAAAGACTTAAAGCAGTGCACTGGCAAGTTTCACCTCCTTCAGTATGGAAAACTGATGTGCAGTCACACACATACACCCACATACACATACACACACACACACACACGAGCCTAGGGTGCCTTGCTTATTTTATCAGGTGCACCAGCTTCTCTCCCCCCTAAAAAACAACCCGGACTCCCTCCCTGGCTGGCAATCAATCGCTGCGACAGTGTTTCTCTTCTTCAGTTTCTCTTCTCCAGGCTTCCCACTGAGAACAAGCTCATTAGTGGTGACAAAGATGTCTCCTTCTGATGCTTTTTAATGTTGAAGTCATATCCGACCACGATGTTCAAGCATATTAAACTGCACCAAATCTAAAGGATCTAAAGGTGCATCATGGCTTATTGCCTGCTGTAGAAATGACATACAGGCACATACAAGCCTTTCTTTTCTTTCTTTTCTTCACTTTTCATGAGTGACACCCTCAATAACTTCATATTTGGTTTTGACAAGCTAAATTGATACAAGAAAAGCCCAGAGTCTAAATGAAAACTGTCTATTTCTCTGTATTTCCAATCAGATAGTTGTAATAGCAGAAGTGCTGCGGTGTGTGATATGAATCTTATGTTGGATAAGTTTAACCACAGTTTTTCCTGCACTGTTTACGATTAACAGTACAAATATTAGACATTTGGTTATGACCAATAAGAAAAAAAGAAAAGAAAAATCCCACCAACCTCAAAAACAGATTGAATTAAACCTAAGCATCAAGACTGGGTGAGTCTGTAAAGATTTCCCGAATAGAGCAAAGAAAAAGGGAAGAGACTCGATGAGCTCTTCTTTCAGAAGTGGGCAACTTAACAGCTCACCATCAGGTAACAATCTTTTTATTTGTTTCAGGCTCTCACTGGGTGCCAAAGTCTGCTAAAGGACTAACGTTGAGCGTGCGGTGTGATCCATCAGCCCAGTCCAAGAGCTTCAGTATGGTAATCCATCTAAACCAGACTCAGAATAGAATTAAATAAATACTTCCATGCTCTGAAACCTAGAATTATTTTACTACTGTCATTACCACCGTAAAGCAGTGCTGTGTGGACTGTGGGCTGAAATGAAAAAGAAAGGAAAAATAAATCAGATCATTTGAATTAGCAGCATGAAGAAATGAGTGGAAAGTAGTTTTTTGGATAGATTATGTATTTACTGATTTCTCTTGTGTGTGTGCTCTGCTTTAATCACATTATATCTGCTCAAACACAAAAGATTGGTTTATTTGTTTTAGGTTTAGATTATAGATTATGGAGTATTATGTTGAATTTGATTCAGCTTTTTAAACACCAGAAAATGTAGACGTTGCATGGTAAAAAAAAAAGAAGAAATAACCTGTTAGATGTTGGACAGTTTTGATTTTTCTGGAAAATGTTGCTTCCAGTGAGTATTGACAAATTCTGACCAGCAAATATATCTTTTTTATTATTATGAAACACAAACCGAGCAGTTGGATCACTTCTTGAAAATGAAGAAATATAATTTATGATTGTTGCATCAATTCACAACATAAGATCAAACTTATTTCAGGTAATTAAATATTTAAATTAGGTAATGTTATCTATTCAAAAGTCTTTTAAATACGACCTAAAAAATATAGAACTAAAATATTTTCGAGTGAGCGTCCTCTGTTATAATAAAAAAAATAAGTGATATCATAAAAAGCCTCCTTTGTGGGAACATTTGCGGGGTAAACGAGCAGAAAGCGGGTTTATAATTGACATGAAAATGTGTTGTACAGATTTTCTCTCGGGAACAGGCACAAGGACAAGTGTGTGTGTGTGTGTGTGTGTGTGTGTGTGTGTGTGGCCCTGCAAAATAAGGCAATTATAGGCATCTATATGTTCATCGTTACACCACGAACACACACTTACACACACCTGACAGGCGTTTGCGTTTTAGAGCTGCACGACCCCTTTAATCTTAAGTCTAAAATTCATCAGCTGCTGGCAGATGCCCTGTTGAACTATCAGAAGGTTTTTTTTTTTTTCATTCTTTCAGTTTCATCATAGTTTCATGCGTTAATGTAAATATTAATACTGGAGCATCCAAGCTGACTTTGACCTTGACGCACCAGAATCTATCCAACACCAGATTCTGTCAGTTTTTTTTTACGCATGAAATATGTTATTTTACAAGATACTTTTTGGCAATTTATCTTTTATTGTTTCACTATATTAAATAACTGACACAGCATCTGTCATTGATAATTATGCAAATTCCTCTCTACGCTAAAAAAAAAAATACCGACAAACATATGTTCCTAATCTCTTTCTATTTTATTTTATCGATTATTTTATGTGAAGTGAAGCACATTTTTACAATGCTGCAGCTATATTAGGCCTAAAAGACTGCTATTCTCTTATTTTAATCGTTTTTAATTCTTTGGCTCTTTCTCTTGACTGTTAGTGAAGCAATGCAGCACGTTTGAATAAAGGTTGCGTATGTTTTATTAGGTTTTTTTAGACTATGTTTTTATTAATATGATTTAGGGCCTAATATTAAATCAGCGCATCAATAGTCAAAACCCAGATAGTGAAATTAAAAACAAGTTAACATATGGCATATAAACACAAACGGTGTCTGTATCTTTAAACCTAAATCTTGTGTTTCCTAGATCATCCATCATTATAAATAAAAAGCTTCATAACATCATATGGATCTATACAAAATACAACTGAACGCACGGTTTAAATATTCACTTTTATTTCTTTCCAGGAAAAAGTAAAGGAAACTCGTCAATTAAATATTCAAACAAAAGATGATAATTCATGATCAAATTAAAAAAAAAGGCGCCTGCTAAAAGATTTTTCGCCATACAGAAAATGAAGGAAGGGGGGATAGTTTCTAACATATCTACAACATTCTTTTAAAACAAATCCATCCGATTTCCATCGCTGGAGATTTTTTGAGCTTCTGCTTAAATCGTCTCTGTTACCTGAGAAAACACAAGTCCGGTGTAACGTAGGCTACTAATTATTCATTGTTAGCAATGTTGATGTGTTTGGCCAGGTCGACGGTGCCACGCTGAGTCTGTAATTTCTGATACTCCTGATGTAAACTGAGGAAGTGCGGAGACGCAGCAGGGTGGAAAAGCGCGTGGGACGCGTAGGCTGCGCTGGAGGTCAGAGGAGAGGAGTAAGCAGTACATTGAGCCGGGGAGAAGGCTTCCATGCCGGGCTGCGACTGAAGGAAAGCCTTGGCTGTGAGGGCGCTGCGAGAGAAGAAGCTGGAGAGAGCCGGCAGGATGCTGCTGACAGGTGGGATGGTGGCGGGGGCGCACGCCGAGTGCGCATGGTGATGGATGTAGGGGTAAATCTCCAGACTGGGCAGCTGCAGAGCCGCCGTCCCGAGCCCGTAGGCACCGTGGGGGAAGCCGTGCAGTCCGCTGGGCTCCAGGTGCTGCTCCTTGAGTGGGTCGAAGCGAAAGTGCTGCCGCTTGAATCGCTTCCTCCGGCGCAGAAAACTCCCATTCTCAAACATGTCTGAGGAGTTGGGATCCAGCGTCCAGTAGTTGCCCTTCCCGGGGTTTCCAGGCTCTCTGGGCATCTTTACAAAGCAGTCATTAAGCGACAGATTGTGTCTGATAGAGTTCTGCCAGGCGGGGAATTTCTCCCGGTAATAAACGAAGCGTTGGCTGATAAAGTCACATATCTCGCTGAGAGTGAGACGTTTCTTTGGACTCTGCAATATGGCCATCGTTATCAGAGCGATGTATGAGTATGGAGGCTTCACCGACGCGGGACCTTTGGTTTTAGCAGTAGGGGGACACGCCGGTGCAGGGCTGTATGTGTCCCGGTCTTTACTCTCGCTGCTGGTTGACAAAGTCTCCGTGTTGCGGTCCTGCTCGCTCTGAGACTCATCCAGAGGTAAGAGTCGCTCCTCTCCGTTATCTTTGAGTCCTTCCCCTACTACGTCGATAACAATATCCTCCATTATTTCCAAGCCCAATGCCATAGTAGATGTCCGCGGTTAAAGCCAACACCACCTGCCAACAGGTGGGAGAGTGACAGCTCCTCTCTTGAAAGCAGATTTTTACGCACGACTCATCTCCATTCACAAAAAAAAGTGAGCGTACAAATCCGAGCACAATCCTCCTCCTACTTCATAAAACTCTCAGCCTCTCCAAACCGCAAAGCATCCGCGCTGATATCCTTTATTTTAGTGCATGTAAGCGCAAAAGAGCGCTTTGAGCGTTTGGCCGTGTGCATAAAGCGTAAAAAGTGCGTGCGTCCTCTGAGATGTCCAGCATCATCTGTAATCTCTGCTGCTTTCCTGCGGGTCGGGTGGATGTGATGTCACGCTGAGGCATGAGGAAAAGGATCCTGACCAATGAAAACGACGCAAAGGGTACCAAGTAGGCCTATACCAGCCAGCAGCGCACTCTCATCATCAGCCCATCAGTGCCAAGGCGACGCGGACATTAGAGATCAACTCAGTGAAAACATCCTAACGAGCAGGAAATCACAAGAAGACTATTTTTAGAGGGGGAATAAAAAGTTTTTCTCAGATGTCTATTTCAGTGTCGCATCCAAAATGGTAAATTAGATAATATATATGAATAAAATAAAGTTGTATGATACTAATTTGAGCAAATCTGATTCATATTTTTTTTTTTAGGCCGCTCCTGAGCTATAAAGTATTATTGTTATTTCCCAAAAATGATTTAAATATTTATGTTTTTCGTCCCTAAAAGAGGTTTGATCCTGTTACAACGTGAGAAAAATATATATATATGTAAAAACCAGACTTTTTTTCTGAGAGCCCGTCATTTTTTAGAGGATTTTTTTTGTTTTACATCAACCCAAAAACAAGGAGGTAAAGTCTGTATACAGCAACAGAGAAAGAGAGAAGTCATCTAAAACTGCAAAGTGATAATGAAAGCAAGATAAATACATATTCTTACTTCCGAATAAGCTGATAGACTCTTTGGGGACATCAGATCACTATCATGAATTTAAAGACTGAGGGGGAAAATCCACCAACACTTCTCTACGTGAGGCAGGGACTTAAATCTTAATCTCCCTCCAAGGCTTTTGCAGCCGCACTTGACGCACAAACTTGGCACACAATTACACGTTTTCAGACGTAGGCCTACAACAGGGGATAAAACTGGAATGACTGATTTTGTGTTGCTCCGAAAATAATAATTTGCTGCCCGAAGGCTTCTTTGAATAAACAGATAAGAAGTAGACTGGGTGCCTTTTTTTTCCTAAACTTACACTCAGACTTTCGCTTTCCTGCGACAGACTTAGAGAAATATTGATAAATATCTCCATCTGTGAAATTGAGCAGAAATATTTGATCTGCAGTCTGCATAACCTGAGATTTCTGCGGCAGAAACTCTACACTCTCTGTTCTCCATTTGAGTGCAAACCTATCAAAGCCCGCCAGATTATCTTCTTTAATAATGGGCAACTGAAAGCAGAATGGTAATATTGGGATGAAAGTAATAGATTTTCACTTGCTCAGACATAAAAGAGAAGTCAGGAGAGGAGGGCGCTTTTGGTATTGTTGGGAGGCCTCTGGTTGTTTGTGTTTAATGATGGAGCCCTATGTTGGGGATTCCCACATTTCCTGCCTCTAATCGTATTGATACCTCGGGGCAGAAGGGGGACTGGGTCCGGACTGGGTGGGCTATACGGTACCAGCAAAGCTGCAGATGATTTCCCAAAATTCATCACGCATGTCTTCAGATTGGAAACAGGCCCGCGCGCGTTGTGTGGTTCCAATAAGGAGAAAGCAGGAGCGTCAAATCACTGCAAAAGCTGAAGGTATGCCACTATAGGCGATACAGCTCCAAGATAAGCTGACACTAAAACTTTGGAAGCAAAACGTGTTGGAGTCTTTTCTGGGGACAAACAGCTGCAGGGACATTTTTAGAGCTGATAAACTAAGGAGGTAATGCACCAAACTGTCCAGCACACGTGCAGCTGGCATTGATGTGAAATTTACAGATACGCCCTCCAATTTTTATTTCTGGTAATTTTGTAAGAACCGTCGCCATAAAAGATATGCAACATTAAATTTGGGGCCCACTGTAAGGTGTTTTTCGTCTTTTCTTTTTATAAAGAACTATAGAAACGTTGGAATCAATAGAGCTTTTTTCTTTTACCCAGAAGACACAGTGCACACACTCTTTAGCAATAACAAATCTGTATATCTAACAAAAACGACCATTGTAGAGATCTTATTTGTTTTGTATCGCAGATGAAGAAGTGGGAGAGTGCGCTTGGTGTAATAACATCATTTGGCAGGAATCAAACAGGGCTGGGAGATCTCACTGGATCATTCTGGATAAATGAACCTACATCCGTCCACGTCATGAAACAGGGCAAGATGAAGCTACTTCAGTTGAAATGTTTTCTTATCTCAGTGAAAACCTGAAGCTGTTCGCATGATTCAGAGGGTGATAAAAAGCTGAGCGTGTTTTTCATTGGGAGAGGTTGAACCCGCTTCAAAGAGCTGAGGTTGTTTTCACATAATGCCCCCCCCACGCCCCTCCCTCTCATCTTGATTCCCTTAAAATCCTGGCAGTGCAGTGGACAATAATATAACGTGTAATTTAAGGTATCATGAATCATAACTGCATGAAACAAAGCCAGACACAAAACACACGCACACGCACACATGCACGCACACCCACATGTTTACTTAGGTCACTTTTGGGGACATTACATAGACTTGCATTCATTTCCTGGAGACCCTAACCCTAACCATAACCACTACTTGCCTAACCTTGAATCTTACCCTAACCTTAATCTAACCCTAACCTTAACTAATGACCCAAGAATCAGCTTTTTGCCAATAAGGGACATGGTTTTTGTCCCCAATTGGACAAGCCGTCCCCAATGAACTGGAATGTGTCCCCGAAAGTAGGATAAGTAAGAGCGCGCGCACACGCACACACACACACGCATACAGAACGAGAGAGAGAGAGAGAGAGAGAGAGAGAGAGAGGGAGAGTTTAAAGGAGGATACATGTGTAAATTTCATGAGCTGAACTGGTCATTAACACAATATTTATGGGCTGACAAACGACCCCATAACATACAAAGTGATGCAACCTGTTCTCATCTTCTCACTGTACTCTTCTTGTCTGTAACTACTTTGCTCAGTCATTGTTGTGTTGCATTGTGTGGACCCGTTTATGATGAATGGCACATCTGTATTTTAAGGCCCATCAATCAGAGGACAGCTGCACGTGCAGACTTTGAGCCGCTATGGCGACATCTTGTGGTGTAAAAGTGAAACGTCTCCATTAAAGCGTCGCATCTACTGTAAAACCAAGAATATCAGGAATAACTAACACAACACAATTCAAAAGCAGTCTTGAAAACATTCAGCACCTCTCTAAAACAGTCTCAGTACAAACTGAACATTATAACTTTAATGGAGGTAATATTTATTGCACGGCAGTTTAGCTAGGTGTACCTAATATACACGGCAACTGAGTGTGTTTGGATTTAACTCTTAACAGTGTCAGACCCTGCATCATGTCAGTCTTTACAAACTTGCTTTAAATGTGTACATTGTTCAAACTCATACAGCTGTATTTCAAACTTATTTTGTTTGTTTTCTTTTTTGATTTCCCAAAGTTTAGGTGACATTTAAGAGTTTTAACAGTTTAAAATGAATGGATACAACAGCACTTTAGCATAATAGTTTTGTTTGGTAAAAGTCTGACAAACTATTTCATCTGTGAAGTTAAATCAACTGTGATCTATAAGTCCCCCTGGCATTTATAAACTGTTAATAAATGGTATATAACACACTTTAATGTAGTTATTAAGCAGATAAGTGTTTATTAATGTATTTATCAAAAACTATAACTCGTCCTACAGACACCCATAAGTGATGCTGCTGTATAAACAGATAAAGAATGACAATGTAGTAAAATACAGTTGCAATAATATAAAACACATCTTCATAGGAGAAGTTATAATTGCTGACAAATACTGTACATTGAACACTTATAACTACATTACAGTGTGTTATAAACCATCTATTAAATGTTTCTATAATGCTTATAAATTCTAAATATTGAGGCTTAAAGTAAAGTGTAACTTGTACATTGAATGAAACAGCACTGAGTAGTTTGTTGAGTGTTTGTTTCTGGAGAGTTGACCTGAATACACACTGCTAACAACATTTCTCAACAATTTTAATTAGATTAGTCTGGTATTTGGCTGAATATTCATTCATTTTACAAGTTTAGGGTTTAGGGCGGTGTTTTATAGACCAGGTGGTCCACCTCTGCTAAAATCATTTAAAAAAATAACGCGCTTTTGTGAGAAATAACAGATGGTAAAAGAACTAAGGCGCTATCAAACTGTAAAAATAATTGTATTTAGTGTTTATTTAGTGTTATAATGAGATGAGACACGCCAGGATTTGACTGGTTTACAGCTGCAGCTAAACAATTTACTGGCAGGAACATTTAAATCATGAGGCCTGAGCTCATGATCATTAAGGTGAGGAGCAATTCTGGGTTGAAACTAAAAAACATACTGTATCTATTATACATTGAGTTGATGATTAATAATCAGATTATTTCATTAAAGTGATTAGACAGTTTTATAGGGAAACTGTAGCCTATGTTTATATAATTATGGCCATTGATAAAAACTGAACTTGAACAGTTCAAATCATGAATATGTTGATATGCCAAATACTTTGGCTAGAAATACAATGTTATTTTGATAATGAAGTTATCATGTTAATGTTTGTGTAAGGGCACAATTTGACAGCAAGATGTTGATCACAAAATACTAATTAACTTGTTAAAGATGAAATTGGAATATAATTTATACTTATGATTCTCAAGTATTGTGTGCTTAGAGCTCAACTAAATCTCTCCTACCTCTGGTGAATGTTAGTTTTACTGATTTAGAGAATTTTTAAGAATTCCTTCACACTACCACTAGAGGGACCTCTTACACCAAAAATAAAGATTTTCTGGCTCTCCGAGAAACTTTTAATCACATCAATTGACAAGCTTTTGAAACTGAGCTGACACCAGAACTGTCTTTTATGTACACTTGAGTACTTTAAATGTCTAATATGGGATTTTTGGTGTAGAATTTCTCTCGGACATCATCTTGCTGTCAAGTGAACTGAACTCCATGTACGACACACTAACACAGTGCACTTTGGTCAGAGTGTCAGAATGCATCAGTGCTCTGCTGACCTCAGTGAGTATTTTTCTGCACGCCTTGACACGAAAACTACTATACCACGCCAAATGCCTGTGGAACACATGGCTGAATTTTCCAGCATTATTTTCTATTGAGAGTGACAGCAGCGGTTTGTCTGCAGTGTCGTGTTCGCCCCTGAGCTGCTGTCAGACGAGGCCTGAGGATGGAAGGAATGTAGATGTTGTGTTTTAAAGCTCAGCGTGTACCATGTTGACTGATTGTCAGGGGTCAGAGCTGCTGGCTGCAGCGACAGTGTACAGCAGAGAGCGAGCTATTAAACTGCAGGCTGTAATGAGAAGTTACGAGTGTGTGTTTGCTAGGCTTGTCTTGTCTTCTTGGCTTTACAGGCCGGAGTGGTTGATGTAGAGAGATGAGATGACACGATTTTAGCAGCGATGTGGTCGCAATGACAAAACATTCTCACATCCTGTTTTCTCCCTCCTGCAGCCTCAGATGGGATGCTTATCTTTCACTATCATCACTTTGACTGGCTTCGCTTTGACAGCATGTTACAGCTTGTCCAAAAGGGACACAGAAGCATTTCACAGAAATATGCATCTGGTATGAAGACAGTTTGTTTAGACCTGAAGGAAGAAACAAATGACAAGATCTCAGTAGCACGGTTCTGTGATATGAGTGGGCAGATGGAAGTGAATCTGGGCAGTGATACTCCCCTATCCAGTGTATAAACATACCCTGCAGGGCTGCAGCCACACTCTTTCTTTCATGAGGCTTTCCAAAGTCTGGATGTAAGAAATCTCAGAGGTCAGTGGGAACAGACCACCTGGTTTTGGCAATCCCTAAAAGACATAACTGCAAGATGCTTAGACTGCAACTCTGGACGGCCAAAGTTCTCCACAAACTCAGTGCTCAATTTCCAAACAGCTGTGAGAAAGATAGAAAAAATAAAGCGGACACCTACAAATGTTTTCAGAGTAGAACTCGAAATGCTCATATTATATGCTTCATTTTAATTATTAATTTTATGTATTATTTTAGGTATTTACACTCTCTCTCTCTCTCTCTCTCTCTCTCTCTTAAGAAGGAGGTGTAATATTTGTCAGACCTGTTGGTGCAACATAAAAGCACCACAGTAAATTATTCCATGACATCTGAAGCAAGTGGTTCGGTCACATGCTTTGACCCCCCCTGCTCTCTCGTGAGCAAAGAGGCCCCACACAGCAACTGGTCCCCGGACACACTGGGGGTCACGACCCTTGGGTGCTCTGGTGTGTATTTAGAGGTCAGGCTGCTGTACTGAAAGCCTGGTTGCCTCCCAACACAGGCCCCTTCATAATCTATCAACACTGCTCTGACTGGGAGACACATAAGCACACTGGGAAGTAAGAAACATCAGATATAGTATTCAATTTAATTTATTTTAAGTATTTTTCTGTTAGAATAATCTAATAATAATAATAAGGCTACTTGGAAAGTGACCCATTTTAATCATAATTATGTCTTTATCTCTAAAACCAACCCTCACATTCTCATAATCACTGTCTGCATACACACTCAGACTGATACACTATACATGCTGCAGGTTTATGCTTCAGGAAAATCTTGCAGAAATAGTTTCACACATGCATTTGCTCAAGTTTTACACACAAATACGCACACACCAGTTCCACTTGGCCAACTGATCCTGACACCTTCAGCTGTGACACTACCACATTTCAGGGGTGATTCCCACTGGACAAGTGCAATGCTGACAGATACATTCCTGCACTGGCATGCCATCAGCAAACCCCACCTGGTCTCTTCCACATGTTGTGGAGGCCCACTGTCCCAAACTCTGTTGCCACCCATCATCATCCTCGAACAGCAGCAGTGCAGCCAGACAAACAAAGGTGGAATATGGATAGATAAATAGTGTCATATGTGTTGAAATCTGTCTTACGTGCCACTCTACTGTTTTTTCAAAGCTAATGTTATTTTCTTAGGAATGAGGCTGTTTGTTCTGGAAATGCGTAGGTGGTGCAGGATGACAGATAGCTGGTGCTTCTGGTTTTTCATTTTGTGATGCACCTTTTGTAACCCAGATATAATGCACCAAATTATCTGTCATGGCAGAAGGTGCATATTACATGGACAATGTCAGATGCAACTCATGCAGCCTGACCCATATTGCTCCATATCTGTCATTGAGCCTTGTGACATCTTGTTGAAAGACTAATGTTAGTAACTGTACAGTGTTCTCAATTAGCAATTAGCAATTGATGTTCACTAAGCTGTTGATGATGGTAGCATATTTACCCCTTGAAAATCAAAGTAATTACAAACAATTGGTCCCAGACAGAAGTAGACAAAAACAGACTTCCCATTTCTAGCAATCAGCTGAAATGACAGCTGTCATTAGCAGAGTTTATCAGCTGCAGCTAGCTATCATTTGCTAATTAAGCTAACCTTAGCTTTAATGAGTTGGTTGAAAACACTGTGTCTGACTTTTAATGTTTCCAGTGAGAACCCAGTGAAGGGGTCTTACATATAAACTTGATGGCTACAAAGATGATATTGTGCTAAAAGACTGAGGCTAGTATATTAATCTTAAGTTTTAAGTATGATAAGGAAAAATGTTAAGGCTAATAGATTGTTAACCTTGTTTAGTTGCATACGTGGACAAGCAAGATTTATTACGATATATTTCTGCTTTATTGTTTGTATTTTAAAATGGTATATCATTTTTAAAACAGTATATTTAACTTTTAACATTAGAAGACAATTGGCTTTTAGGATGAGTGTGTTTGGACTCTGTAACATAGTGTGTTTGGATGGGGTTGTTGGAGGGTTAATTTACTTGAATCCAATAGAGCAGGATAAAGCCACTAACATTAACCTACACCCTGATGCATCCTGGATTGACTTCCACACAGTGTGAAAATACTACACAGTGGATGTGTTAGTTGTAAACATGACTTTCTTTTTTTGCAATTCCTGTAACCCTACGAATGAATGTATAATGTGTAGTACATTATACATCCAAATTTAAATAGAGTATTTAAAGAGTAATACAGATTTATTGAATGGTCAATTATGCTGAAATAACACTTAGTAACAAAGTTTTCCAATGTTACCATCTGACTTTAAATGCCATTGTTTTTAAAAATCTGTTTTAGCATGTGAATTCAGGGACAATTTAATGACCCACAGAGGAAAACTGTACTCTGTAAACAGCAGGTGAACTTTTACCACAGCTGGCTGGAGCAATGTGTTTGCCAAGAAATCACTCAATGTGTGTTTGGGGTGGTTACAGTGTGTCACAGTACTGATGATCAATGATGGATATATATGCTGATAAACCAACAGCAGCTTCCCTTTCTCTTTCCTGGGGATGAGTGTGTCATGATGGGAAATCCAGGTCACATGCTCACTCAGCCCCCCACACAAACCTGCATGTAATCGTGCATTCAGTCATGTAGGCACACATAAACACACATGCGTTGGCACGAACAGTTGACAGCTCTAACTGCTGGAGTCATGAGATTCTTACGACCTATAAAGGTAAACAGAAAAACTTTAAAAAAGTCTTTCCTTGATGTTAAATTAGCAACCCAGATAAATATTTACCCATTATTCACACTGTATTCTTACTAAGTAACTGTAACAAAGGGCAGACAAGTTTTGACAAGCCCTGCATGTTGGCATAATTGCTTAACATTGTCTACCTCAGAAATATTTCTAACTGTCTCCAGCTGACGAGAGAACGATTTATGACCAGCCATGACAGCTCATTGAATGTAGGCTTTAGAGCTGGAATGCCTTTCATTTGTGTGTGTGTGGGAAAAATGGTGAACTTGGCTATGAAAATGACCAAAGATATGCCAATTATGAAGAGTGCATGTCCCAAAGGCTCCAGTGTCCAAACTTATTATTGTCTGTCCAACTAACTGATGAGCCAAGAAAAACAGGAATGAAAGGGAAGCGCCTTATCTTTGGTGTCTTTGCCATCCAAGATGTGAAAACATCTGGCAGTCAAACAGATTTCTACTTTTTTAAAGATAAAATCTTTATTATTTCTGGCTTTACTTGACAGTTTCACACTAGAGTGTCAAGACGGTTTGTAAGAGAAGGGGTGAGGACTGTAGTGCAAAGAAATGATTCTTCCTTAATCCAACCTTACTGTCACAACACATAAGTACAGACATTTTACTGGGTGGTAGATGAAAAGAAAAGCTTATGGTAAAGGTGTACTTTATTGTAGTTTATTTTGGCAATCCTGTTTGCCAGCCATGTCATTAATGCTTAAGCTAATGCCAGCTTAGCATTTATCTCCAAAATGTGATTTTTTCACACACTTATACAAACAGCTCTGTTTTCAGCTTTGTGACAATGTATTTTTCAGATAATCCAATGGGTTTTAAATGGTTTATTTAGCCTAAGAAGCCGGAGGATTTTCGAAACCAACAAAGGCATACTTACCCTTCAATTTATCAAAAAAACCCAAAAAACAAACAACAACAACAACAACAACAACAACAAAACAAAAAAAAGTCCAAATCACCAAAATTGGATTCAACTTAAAGTGATTCCACAATTTGATTGGTTGCATTGTTTCAATTTATTGCATCTATGTTGTAACATATCACTTAAAACCTGCATTAAGTGACATTTTTGATATTAACATTTTTCCATCAACACAAGTGACTGTGCAATGTGAGAGAATCATTAATAATAACTCGAGGACACCCAACTCTGCCACCCAATGCAGATTTTAGACAATTTTTGCAGATTTCAGCCTATTTTTTAGTCATGTGTGCAGCATAGATCTAGGGAAGGCAATGTTGGTCTGCTCTTCTTTCAGTCCAGATGGAAATATATTAACAATTATGGATTGCCATGAAATTTGTTCATTCATGGTTCCCAGAGGATGAATTGTAATAACTTTGGTGACCCCCTGAGGTTTACATTTCAATTTTTCTAATACTTAAATAACTGACATTCCCATCAGTCAGCAGCTTTGTGCTAAACTAAGATGGTGAGTGAGTTAGCATACTGACATTAGCATTTAGCTCAAACTACCACTGTTTATAAGTATAGCCTGTGTGTTACATTAAAACTATTCGGTCTTTGGTTTTTATCAAAATAGAGTTATAGAAACATTCATTGTCATTCATCATTGATTGATTGATTGAGTCATTCATTTAAGAAACAATTGACCCACATCTCTTAACTCAGTAGATGCTGAAATCTTTGAAGCTTAATATTCAGAACAATCCTGAGAGCAAATAGGAGCATACTTCTAATGTGTGAGGGTATTTTATTGTTTGTTTTATGCGCTCTATAAGCTTATGTGCGCATGTGTCTGGTTTGCCCTTTTAATCCCTTTAGAAAGGGGATTGAGTATCGCCCCATATACCTCCTTTACCCAATACCACAGCACACGTGTTCACAGCACAATGAAGACATTGAATGAAGCGATCATCCCCAGGCACCTCTGGTACCCATAAATCTTCCCTACAGTTCAGAGGAGGATTCCCGCAGACAGTCTGGACCTCACTCTGGTCTGATCTGATCAAGTTGGACTTACACACTGACACACATATTCATGTAGACACACACCAGCACACAAACACTGAAGTCATTTTACCACTGACCTCATGATGATATGTATCTTTGGAAGTTTGAGCCCTGAGGAAGAAAAAGAAAATGTTCATGTTAACAGTTGGACCAAATGTTGACAATAAAGATGTCAGACAGGACCTGAGCAGAAATAAATCATCTCAAAGGAGACGATGATGCACACAATGTGTGAAACTGTTGGGCCTGTTCAAGTGGTCACGGAGTAAAATGTTTTTACAAAGTAGTGTGTACGTGAAGAAAGTTACAAATCAATCCAAGCTACACTGTTCAAACAAAACCAACTCTATTTCATCTGTCCTCACAATGTGATAAGATACACACTCTTTCAAACACATACACAATGCATGCAGCCATACACACACGGAAACATAACCAAAGAAAATGTGTGCTCTTAGCCTTCTGCCCCTTCTGTGCTTGGCAGCAAAGCCTCAATCACACGATACCAAAATCCCTCACACGCTGCACCAGCTAGATGGGATCTACCTCTTTTCTACTGAATTCTTTCTTTTGTGCAACTCGAGCTTTGTGAAAAGCCAGAAGGTCTTTTTTTCCATCTTTTTAAGCCACTGACTTTATGAGAAGAGTCATGTGAAAGGGAAGTAAAACAGGCTACAAGTTCAAATAAACCAAATCTGTTTGAAGTCTGAGTGGCTATAAATCACCTCTGTCAATCAAAAATATTTTCTCTGACCACAGTTCAATGACATAAGTGATGTTTCAATCCCAGTGGTGTATTTAAAGGTCCGCACTCTGTCTCTCTCTGTCCCTCAGTTTTGAAGGATGTGTTGTTAAAAATGGTACAAATTCAACCAGTGAGGTTTGCAGGAATGTATGTGTGCGTGTGTACATGGACTCAATAGAACTGTATGTGTGCACTTTTACACCACATTAAAGGAATCGTTTTACATTTTAGGAAATAAGTTAATAGCTCTCTTGCTGAGAGTTAGTTGAGAAGATCAATACCACTCTGAGACATGAGCGTGGTATCAATCTTCTAATCTAACTCTTGACAAGATAAGCAAATTGCCCAAAATGTCAGACATTTCCTTTAAATTGCGTCAGTGGCACACAAACTCTATGCACGACTCTGATGTGCCAGCATGTGTTTTCAATGTGTACTGTACATACCGTGTGTGTGTGTGTGTGTGTGTGTGTGTGTGTGTGTGTATTTCATTGTACAAGCATGTACAGTATATACTTTTTTTGTCCATATGTGAGTGAGGCAACTGTGATTAGAGGGTGGCACTACAGTGTTACCCTCGGGCTAGTTCACCCTGTTATTTTCCCCCTTCAGCTCGTGCTCTTAATGGGGAGGGTGGGTCCGTGACCTGCCTCCCACGCACAACCACGGGAGAGGGAGGTACCCATTTCACACAACCCCTCTTGAGTGTCCGCAGAGGAGTGGTTGAGTTCACAGGCCCCCTCAGGCACTCCGCAGCCCCCGGCAGAAATCCACATTTCTCATAAAGGAGAGCTTATCGGAGCCCTGGGCCTCCTGGCCCAATCCTTCACTCTCTCCTCCTCACCGTGACACAGACAGTTAACATGCTCTCGTCACTGTCCTCCATCTGGACTCATGGAAGTAATCAAAAGCGATGAACCAGTGACACTGATGCAGGGTCGAGGCAAACTTTTAAGGATTTGGGCTCACTTCCCTTAAGCTTTCCAAACTGCAGCAGATAAATAAAAGAGACCGAGAGAGGCCAAGTGGTGACACAAGCAATATGTCTTGAGAGCTTTCTTTGGCATCATCTCTTCCTCTTGCTCCCACTTCTTTATACCCTATTTTCTTCTCTTCCTCTGGTTCTTTTTCCCGCCGTCTCCCCTTCCCTGTTTCCCACCCACAACATTAAGAAACTCAGAAAGGAAGGCACCACCGTAAAGCAAACAGCCTGGGGCCTTGTTTAGCCGGGGCACTGTGTGAAGGAAGGGAACCATTTGAAAGAGCAAGAAAAACAAAAAACAATAATAAAATCGCCATTGGGTTGCACACAGTGGATTCCGTTGTGCTGAAAGTTTGAGGTTTGGGATCATTAAGCTTTAAAGAGAGTTAAAACAATACTGGATGAGCAGAGAGACTGTGCTCAATAGCAGCACAATGACTGGCAAACAACTCTGTGGTCCCACTGTCTGCACTTGGCGGTCTGATGCTTCCACCCGAATGAACGGTTCAGTCTAACAACATTTCCAAGACAGCATTCAGAGCCGTACAGTAAGGACTAAGAACACACTGGACCAACAAAACAAATCTCGACTGATATTATAGTACAAAAGATTTTTTATTACTTTGTGTATCACGTACACTCGTGAGGGTTTCAAATGTGCTCAGTGAAACAGTGTTTCTCTCTATGGGAGCTTCAAACATTAGTTTGTGGTCGCAGGGTTTCTGTTTAGCTCACAGGGACTGATTCACCCCCTGCAGTAAGAGTGCATTACCATAGTAAATGTAGGGGGTTTTCACCTCCAGGCATGATAGCATCACCGCAGGACACTAAATCCTCTTAACCGAGGCCATCTACAATAGTCAGATCAATAGCACATTAAAAAGAAAATTCCGGCTGGATAAATGTGCTGGGTTATTTAAAGACCATTAAAGCTGCACTGACTTGATTTTGATTGTTGGTGATGTTGTGGTGAGGTCTTATACTGCATGGTTTTATGGAGCACTGTGCTGTTTGATGTCTGTCTTTTAAACGGTAATGTCTTTTGTTGTTTTGTTTGTCTGGCAATCACCATGGACACACAAGGAATGTCTGAAAGAATAACTAAACTAAATTTAACTTTTATTTCTATATTAACAATGGTATTTGTGACTGTCATGTGAAACAGGTCGCTCGTAGTGATGAAGCCACTGAGAATCATAACCCAACTCTGCAATTCCCCTCAGCTTTACAGAGTGTTTTAATGTCTTTTAACTCATGTTTTGATTTTCCAGCCCACAGATTTACCGTTTTGGTTCACTCTTACTGCTCTTATCAACTTAGTTTCCATCTGAAGCAGCTCTAAAAACCCACTGTACATACCTACTCATCGCCAAACGGAAGACAAAAATTTGGCGACTAGCTGGTGAACACGATGGAACATTTAGCAGCTAAAGAGCCAGATATTTCCATCAGGAGTTGGTGGAGACCTAAAACAGAGCTAAAGGAGAGTGGATATTGGACTTACATTCTTTGGGTGGCCAGGAACACGAGTGGATGTGTAAATGAGCAACTGTTAGCTAACATGTTCATGACAAGAACTTTGTGTTGTGTTTTAAGCTTATTTTGCTGCCCCAAAGTGACCAAAAATGTATTATTGCAGCTTTAAAAAGACCATAATTGAATCTTTTAAAGATGGACAAAGGACTTTTGTCTGATGCTGTGTTTGTTTTCCACTGCACAGGAAACTAACCGAATTATCAATCTTTAACTAGCTAACTGACCAAATTAATCATTTTGTTTATCATGATACTGACGTAACATTATACTGACTTTATATTGGCACCAGTAGAATCCAAGAAGTTGATGGCAAGGAAGAATCTTTCAAGAAATCTCAATGTTGTTTTAGCTTCTCCTTTATTAATAACATGTGCAGCATGTAGTGTATCCTGCAATTAAAGAATAATTTCAATTTTCTACGCTACATTTGAAAGAAACATACACTTATTCTTGAAATTATTGTTGGCATAAAAGCAACCTTTGCTGAGGTTTGAGGTTTGTTTAAAAAATATAAACGCATATTTTAGTAGAGAAGGGGATTTGTGATGTTTTTCCACTTTTAATGCACAAATAAAAAAATTTTAAAAAAAATATTTGCCACTTTGCCCACTTCTGAAAATGGTGAAAACCAAGTCAGGTCTGGTTACATCTGAAATATATTCAAACACACACCCCACTGTCAGTCCAAACATTCCTGCCACAGCAGTTCCCAGACTCCCACTGTTCAACAGAACTGTAAAACATCATTGGAAACACTAAATACTCTTCAGAAACTAAACTAAACACTTAAAAAAACACTTCAGAAAACATTCCTCCCACTTGGCAGTCTGGGAAAGACACTAAACGAGGCCATAATATGGAATGATGATGATGCATAATGTATTAGAATATATATCCTGCATTTTTGCATTTCAGGTAGATCTGTAGCATGTAGATACACATTCCTTAGCAAACTATGCTTGTTTATCTTGGCCTGTTTTTCAATCACACACACAGCAACCAGACAAAAACAGGTTCCTGTGCACGTAAAGAGAACGAAACAAAAAACAATATAACACAAACTTCAGAGGCAGCAAGCAAGATTATGTGTCAGTCATGCCACCCTCAGACAAAAACCACAGGGCATGCTGTCTGTCTTCTGACTATGAGAATTGTGGCTGGAAATCAATGTATGACTGAAGCTGAAACAGCAATCTGGGTCAAACCTCAACTCACGTTGCTCATACATGCTCATGTTTCTGTTTAATCAGCTCAAAATACAAGCAAGCTTCAAGCCATTATTGATGTTATTGTGTGTAATAATTTTACCTGAAATTATTTTTAGGAGTAAATTCGCAGGGACTCCAGGTCACTGCCGTCCAGCCTGTTACCCCTGAATAGCCAGTCTGCTCTGCTTCAATGCGCTTGTTCAGGAGGTTATAACACTGCCACTGGGGTTGAATCTCTAATGTCATGTTGCAGAGATTCTTGCACACACAAATTCCCACAGCATGTTGTAATAACGTCCCGCAGGCATCAGCTGCTAATGCAATTTGTTGGGTTGAGTTGGAGGTATTTATGGTCAGTTTTTGAGGAGGAAACGAAACCTGTTAACATCATAACAGAAATGATGGGAATTCAAACACAAAGTGAGGTGTTACATCACTTAGAGAAAAAAAAGCCACTAAGAGTACAGACTTCATGCTTTGACGCCATTCAGACCAGTGCTCTGTTTCTTGTTCTCTGTGTGCCGATATCTCTTTGTTTCCCCTGTAGACAGGCCCCAGTAATCTCTGAGGCTTTAACTGAGCAACGGCATTAATCAAGTACAGTTTATTTAAGAATATAATCCCCATATTTACCAAACTACGAGTGTGAGGCTAGTATCTCTAGTCATGTTATAAGACCTGTGATTAACTATGACATAAGACAGAAGAAGTGATAGTGAGGAGCCAGAGGCCCAAGGAGAAACATGACTTGTTTGCATTTAGTTTATCTTATCAGGAATCACATGCTCTGTTTAGTATCTCCTGCAAAAAATGCAGAAAACAGGTTTACAGTGTATCAGGGAAGCCTAAAGCCTAGATGCTCATGACAGCTCTAGTGATCTTACTATTTTAACACAATGATTCCCAACCAGGGGTGTGTGGACCCCTGGGGGCATTTCCACAGTTGACAGGGATACATAGAAAGATTCTCGAATAGCTATATTAATTTATAGTATAGCTATACTAATTAAAAAAAAAAAAACAACATTACTGTAACTGCAATTGAAAGTGAATGAAAACTAGTTAGCAAGGGAGCAAAGAAGTTAGCTAAAAGTAATGAATAAATAGCTGAAATAGCTAAGAGTAAAAGTATACAGTGAGAAAGTTGAAAGTAATGGATGGTTGAAATAGATAGCTATACATATATATATATATATATATATATATATATATATATATATATATATATATATATATGTATATAGTGATGACATCAGTGGTGAGAAGCTAAAAGTAATGGATGAATTGTTAAAATGTCCATGCAAACCTGACCAAACCAACCCAAACACTGACAGTTCGACTGTATGAAAATTTTACTGTAACAACATTCACATTTATATGATGAATAGTTACAAAACACCCACCTTAAAATTGGAACATGCTGGGTGGTTTTGACTAAAGGGTGCTTGAGTTCATCTGAAAAAGGTTGGGAGCCTCATTTCTAACAGCCTGTTTGTTTATTTGTATTCATTCACAATGTGTATGTCACAAGGAAATGTTCCCTTTTAAGCATCTTTAAATAAAAAGTAAAAACTTGTTGTGAAAATCATCTTATATCACACATAAAACTAATGAAAATAAAAATGTTTGGATGAAAATTTTGCTGGCATATTGTGGTGAGTATTTCAAATGCATCAACTTCTCAGGACTAGATAGAGCCAATCTTCTATCATCAGACCATGTGTGGTAATAAATTCTACATCAGTACAGGAGCTTGAAACATCATATTATAAAACTGTCAACCTGAAGAGGTGTGAGGGTTTACACATGATAACAGTAGGGCATGAGGCACATCTGTGGCAGATATATCAGCTGTTGAGAGGAAATGACCTGATTATACCAGATGACTGTGAGACTGTCGGTGACACTGCTGCTGGTGCTTGCTGTGGTTAGGTCAGCTGGGGATAATGTATGTTTGTGTTCTTGCATATCTTTAAAAAGGAAGACGAAATGCCTTCACAAGGATAGAGAGGTAAGGAGATGGTGCATTTTCCTCCAGGCCTCTTACATTTGAAGACATTATTTAGGAAGTAATAACACAATACTACCCTTCCACACACACGTGCAAACACTTTTTATTAAGACTCAAGCATCAGGAATGTGAATGATTGCAAGCACCTCCACCACAGCAATAAAAAAGTACATAGTAAAGTAACACATGCTGTGCTGGGAAAATATATTGATATTATGTAACTAAATTTGAGGTAAATCAGAGCTTTTAGCTTATAAACTAAGGCTCATATCTCAAAAAAAGAAAAAAAAGAAAAAGATTTTGGTCATAAACACTTGGTGAATGATGATGACACTTTTTTGGCAGGGTCATGCGTGGACAATAACGACCATCAATAAGAGCAGTGATGAGGGATTTCTCAGGGCTCAGACTCCAGAGGTGAACGAGGACATGTTTTTTAATTTTCTGCCAGGAGAGCAAAGAAGACAAACGGACCAAGTAAAAGTATACTGTTAGTGAAAGAAAACAGTTGCAGTCTCTTATTCAGTCTCCCTCGTGCTGAACAGTATTTTCCCCAGACCTGGCCCTGTGCCTATCCAAACACCCCCCGTCTGTGCCTTCGCCCGACCCAACAACCCTTCCGCTAACCTCCAGACGTCACAGAAGGCCACAGCTGCATCTCAAATCTGAGGAAAAGAGTGTGCAAAGGCTAGAGGTTAGGAAGAGAAGAAGATGCTGAGGAGGACATTTATTCCTATTTTAGATACTTGGGAGGATCTTCGAGTCAACTTGTAACACAGAAATAAGAGAGAAATGTGTTTTCTTGTGGGTGCAGTGTTTCTGCCCTTTCACCCTATGGTCCTTTTTTCTTAGAGGGAGGAGGGGAACATGAGGGTTGGATCGAGTTTATATCTACAGCTGGGAGGTCAGCTTTCCTCTGGGACAATGTGAGGATATGAATGTTTGATGACTAGTAATGATAAGGGACTGTGTGGGGAGGGGTATGTTAATGAGTGCAAGGGCAACCAGTCTTTTTTTTTACTCCCCTTTTCTGAAGGCTGCTGCTTTTTCTATTTCATTTTGGAGGTGAAAGTGTGGGGATCACTTTCTTCTGCTAATCCTAGCAGCCATATCTATTCAATATAATGATCAATATATGTGTCTGCATCATCTAGCATGTGCCACGAGAAAGATTAAAAAAGACATACATACTACTCAATGAATAAAACTATAGACAACAGCCATGTGACAATGCTTCCATTATCTATTGTAAACATGTTATAGAAATCCTTGCACTCCTATTATCGATCACCTAAATGTTGCATACTGCTATTATAATTCTCTGGCATGATACTTTTGCATTGTGGTCCAGTTAACAAACCAATATAGTACAAATATATAACTTACACATAGCCTTGCACAGGTGGTAAGTGCATCCAATGTATCCAGGCTTGAGTATATTTTGATATCAGTTCAAAACAGTCCATAGATTTGCATCAATATATGTAATTTTATGCTCTTTTGGTCTGAAAAAGCTGCAAGTCATTTCATCTTGGCGACCTCCCCCATGTCACCATTCACTCTCACTCAATACTCAGTAACATCCATTCAGAATAATACCAAATTTGTTTTAAATATTAAAGGAAGACTAGGCTTTACTACAACTTGGGTTTAGTTGCAGTAAACTTTTACTGCTTTACTTTTACTTTTGGAGGTAAAACTGAAAGTGTGTCTGAAAGTAATAACCCATCATTTTCACAGGAAAACCATGAATGTGCACAACACATTGATAAAATGTGCACACACTGATAAAAGTTAAAGCAGGAAATCAGGCATGGGACAGTAATTTTACTGTTCACCACGTGTTATTTTCCAGATAAATTTGACTCATTTGGATTTTTTTCTGACCACTTGTGTTTGTTGGCCAATAGCTGGGGCTACAGAAATAAAAACACAAGTTGGAATAATCAGTAGTTTTCCTTTAAATTACTTATGATCTGTTTCAGTAAATTGGAGTCTTGTTGTCTGGCTGACTCCCGAAAACTGTCATCAATTGTTACTGACTACACATGTCGCAGGACCAGCTCAGGCTGTGTAGTCATCAGTCACATTGATCCCTTGAGGCCGAGACAACAAGCAGTGATAAAAATAGTAGAGGACACATAGCTGAGGGTGAAGAAATAAACTGTTTTGTTCTTTGTTCAGCCCATATTCTTTGTGCCTTGAAAATAATGTCCTCTCTCTTTGGGATGTCCCACTGTTCCAAAGGTGACTTAAATAAACAAATTGTCAGAGTCGGACTGCGCCATACAAATGAGCAGTCGAAGCCAGTTTCCCAATAGTACTGTCATCTGTTGTTTCGACATTAACTGAAATTAAACTGGCACACTGACTGTTTATGAGCTTATTGAGAGCTCTTCTTGCTCCTTTTTGACCTCAGGCTGCAGATTTGCAGACTGTTTACACTGACCAAGTGGCTACGTGGCTTCTACATGTACACAAGTGAGTCAAAGCTCTGATTAGTTTTCATGATTTTAAAGCTTTACGCGTTATATTCCCTCACAGATCTGTGGGCATGGCCAGCAGATTACGGTATGTACCTGCCCTATTTCCTGTGCAATCAGAGGAAATGAAGAAGGCTCATCAGTGGTTAGTTTGACCATGTGTTTCCTGAACTATTCTCAATAATGAGCAAACACACATCCTTCTGCAGGCATTTTATCTGCTCCCAGAGCCCACATCAAGGCCTTGGACTGTGCTCTGAACAATGGGCTCAGGAATCCCACTCTCTGCTCTACAAGAAATCAGGTAGTAATTTAGATAGCTGTATCTCTTTGTCTAGACACACAGGGCATTTTGGTGATATCACTTGTTGAGACAATGCAGTGTTAATTGCTATTCGAGTGACTTTGGGCAAAACAACAAACACTGAGCTGAGATAGGGAATTTTAACATTGTTTAAGGGGATTCAGAGGTTAAACCTGTGATTGCTGGTGTTTGCTCAACCAGTTGTCTTTGTAGAGGGTAAAACATTCACATGTTCTTATGAAAGGAGCACAAGCAAGACATAATACAGACAGACAAAGAGAGAAACAGAAACCTCTAAACAATGCTGGATGTCAGTTTCCTTCATGAGGGGATTTTTGGGGATCAAATGTATCAGCACTGAAATCTGGCGGGTCAAGCGACACCCACGACATTCCAGCCCTTCACAGACAGCACGAAACTAGTAAATAATGACTTCCTGTGAAAATGCTTTGCAAGAAGTGTTACCACTTCCTTTGTATTTCATTAGAATCCCAGTGGACAATGTCCAAAATTCCAAGCTGAGTAGTGTTTTCTGGTCATTGGCTGAACATTTTGGAGCGGCCTGAACAGCAGAGAGTTAAAGTTAAAGGACGTAGGAAAAGGAGGCGTGGGTGGAGAAGAGAGAAGAGAGAAAACTGGGCTCTCTGAGAAGAATGATTATTTTTGAGCCATGTTGTGCAGGGTGGGTAATTCTAAGGTCCACTGCTTTACTGCAATCTTTTGCAAAGTGAGAACCCTTTTGTGGTTAACCACCCATTACTGTCTGCTGCTGCTGCTACTGCTTTCAACACAGGCCAGTTGATAGAGCAGGAAAGAAAAGGTTTGAATTTGTGGTGGCTGAGAGAAATCCAAAGATATTCACAGTAAAGAAAACTAGTGTGAGGTTAAGTGGCATCTTCATGTGTAAGAATGGATGCCAGCTGAGAGAATGTACATACAGGCATAACATTTGCATTAAATATGGAAACTACTTTGAGCTAACAGTGAAATACCCTTAAATCACACAAAATGCCTCCACAGTTATTAGTAGCCTATTCTTATTTAGTTTCATTCCTGCATAGTAAATCTTCCACAAGTAAACAACATTCAAATATCCATTAATCACCCCTGTGCTATATATAGTCTTGAAGTAAAGCCAAATGCCCTCCAGTGATGCAACTTGTTGTCTAGCTGTGGACAGCCCTTCAAAACAGTATAACAGCCATTGAAAACAGTGAAGTCATGGGAAAAAAACAGACACACCCACCCACACACCTCAGAGTGGAGCGCAGCGACAGCAGGGGTATACTATTAACATCTCCATTCCCTCACGAGGCAAACATGCAGGGCCAGGAAAACCTCGCTTGTAGCTTCAACACTGGAATTCTCCCACACAATGAAAAAAGACATGCAGGCTCCTGTAGTGACAATGAAAGAGAATGTGACAAGAAGCAGAGGTGTTTACAAAGCTTTTCATTTTTTCATTTTAATTTTTCATGAGGATATGAAAAGAAAGATGTTCAAGCACTGTGCTCTTCTTTCTGTCTGTCTTGTTGCAGATTGCAACAAAGTGAATACCCCCTCCCTCTCCCACTCCCACTTCCACCCCCCCTCCAAGCATGTAGGAGAACC
The DNA here is from genome assembly GCF_963924715.1 of Thunnus thynnus. NCBI lineage: Eukaryota > Metazoa > Chordata > Actinopteri > Scombriformes > Scombridae > Thunnus > Thunnus thynnus. The sequence continues at coordinate 23,293,223 of NC_089533.1, forward strand.
ACTGACTATATTTGAATATGGACAACATGTCTCCACTTCCTAACACTATGCAAAAGTGAAGCCAAAATATCTTGTTTCGCTGCCATCTTGCTTGTGTGACGTCATATGGAACCAGAGTCTGCAGCATGGATGTATTATAAGAGCTGGATACCGGACCAAAAATGGCGCCCATTCAGTCCAATAACAATTTCTCGCGTGGGCGCATACATTAAAAAAGGTTTCTAGCTTCTGAGTTTGCTTCCGCATTGTGTGGCCCACTGAATATGCGCAGTGGTGTGTCCCCTGCTGGCCCCGATATCCCGCTCAGCCCACAGACTTTACATTGATGATGTCACAGATTTTTAAAATATAAAACCTCCATGGATCAAACATTGATAATAGAAAAAGTCATAACTGACATTGTTTGCAGTCTGAGGTGTCCTATCAATAGTTTTACAGACCTCTCTTTTACAATGGTGGTCTATGGGGAAAATTGACTGCAATGCTGAGCAGCAGAACCCTACGCAGCTCTTTTGATACATTCATGACTTGCATGACTTGCATGACTTCTCTAAATCAGCAGATAAATTATTTTGAGCATCACAACCCCTGTGAAATGACTTGTCTCACTATCAGAATTTGATTCATTCAGTCCGATCGAATTTCGAGAGCCTAAAAAAGCCGCACGATTGAATTGTTTCATCCCCATTCAAGTTAGCCGGAGGGCTAAACCAGAAGTAGCCGGCTCGGCCGGCGAAAGCCACTACTGCACTGGCTCTATGGGCCCAATGGTCCCGGAAGATCCAGGTAATTTTATACGTGGAAGTCAAACTCTTTTGGCTTCATGTGCCACTGAGCAACTTTCATAGGAATGAACGGGGCCCCACATCCGACGATGTATCCAGTTCTCTTTATACATCCATGGGGAGCTGTCATGATGTCCATCTTTTATACAGTCAATAAGGAGAACCTACGGTGACTGTGAAAGGTCCTCTCTACAGTCAGTGTTGGGTTTGTCCATGTGGGGCTACTGTAGAAAAATGGCGGGTGCAACATGGTGAGCTCCATGGAAGAGGACCTGCTCTCTATGTAGATATAAAGGGCTCATTGTAAGGTGACGAAAACATGATTCCAATTTTCAGGTGATTATACAGTAATTAAAACATATTTATGAATATTATATTCAATTTCTGCAAAGTCCATTTCACTAGATGCCACTAAATTCTACACACTGCACCTTTAAATAGTTTTTATGGCAATCTGAAAAACATGGAGGAGTTCTCTTAACCTTTTTCTGCCTGAAATGGACAGAGCCATGTTAGCCATTTCCCCCTGTTTCAGCTTTGTGTTATGCTAAGCTAAGCTAAGCGGCTGCTGGCTGTAGCTTCATAGTACCGTACAGACAGGAAAGTGATATCAGTTCTCTCATCTAACTCCAGTGAATAAGAATATTTGCCAAAATTGCATCAAACTTTCTTTTGTTGTTGTTGTTGTTGTTGTTTGCAGGCCAGTTAGCTTGTTGGCTAGTCCGTTATTTTAGCTTCTTGTTTAATTACCTGTTTTTTGTAGTCTTCTGGGCTGCCCATCCCCCCAACACAGTTGTTGTTTGTTCCTGTCTTCTTCTTTTCTGTTCTCTCTGACTTGGTTTGTATTTTCTTTAAGAGCTGAAGTGAGTTGTGTCTGCTCAATTCTCTCTCTCTCTACCATGTGAGCATTAATAGTAACACCTTTGGTTGCTCCTCATTCGAGTCTAGAGGTGTGAATTCTCTTAGGAAATCAGTTAACTTTCATACTTGTATACATAACAGCTCCGGTAAATTGTTCTTATATCTGTGATTTTATTGCATCTGACATGTTGTGCTTTTTTCTCAGATACCGTAAGAGTCACTGTTTTGCAGACAAAACAGTTCACTTAAGATCATGCAGTACATTTACTGTTGTCTGCAGGAAATGGGATTTCATGTGAAAGAGCCCAAACATGAAGGAAATGCATCAAATGGGAGAAATAACAGGAAACTTTGACTGGATAACGCTGAGTGTTTGTTAACCCTTAAACATTAACATTCACAGGTCAGCAAAGATATGAAACCCTACATTCTGGTCATATTACATGCTGATATTCAGGCTTACATATCTAACACAATTATACAGGAACCAAAAGGGAAAGGTGTTTTTTACTTTTTTAAACATTCAAACGGGTTTGTCAGAGCACACATTGACATAGTAAGTATCTAAAAGAGGCAGCAAAGGGAAGTGCAGAAAAAAAAGTGCTGGTTTTAATATTCAAGATTCAAAAAACTTGAATGTTCTCGAGGGGCAGTTTGTGTTACAGACAGTAGTCCAACACAAATACATACAATTCATCATACACAGCACAGCACAAGATCCATATCTCCTACACTGTCACCATGAGTCATGGGAAAAAAAGACACAATGACTGGTGTTATAGTTTGTTTTAGAGACCAAAAGCAGATGGAAGAAAGGACTATCTGTATCTATTAGTGCTACCTTTAGAGGCACTAAACCTCCGCCCTGATGGAAGCATCTGGAAGTCAACATGAAAAGGATGTTGAGGGTCCGAAACAATAGTCTGTGCCTTTGAGATGACCCTCACTTCATACAGTTGCTGAAGGTTTAGCTACAAGATTACCACCAGCACCTCAAAACCTAAAAGGGTCTGTGTAGATTTTACAATCATTAAAATATTTCATTTAACTTTCTTAAGAAAAAATCATAGTTCGTCATTAATTAAGTTTCATTATCTCGAAACTTAATTATCTTTTGTTTCTTTTTCGAACGTCTTAGATGGCTGCAGGCAAAAGGCATTCACACATTTGAGTGCAACTGAGAGTACAAGTGCAAACTAAAGTGTGATAATGTGTTTTGAAATGTGCAAACACCTACTCCACCCAGAGACAGTAGAAGGGCTCTAGGAAGTTAGATTAGTTTTAGTGAGTCACTGAGCTAAACAGTTTGCAAACAGCACTTACACACATCAGTTCTTACATAGAATACATACACTGCAGTGAAACAATTCTAAAGGATGCACATGCATTATTTTAAAGAGTATTATGGAAGGATAAAGAATGTCATCTGCTGCAGTTCCTAATTTCTGTCTCAGGCCATGCTATTATCTGTAAAGCTATAGAGATAATGCATGAAATAAAACATTTCATACAAATGTATTGCTGTGGATGTTGAATTATTTCTTGATCTTTTCTTGTCCTGACTCATCTGCTAAGAACTACATCCGTAAGCACCCCTACATTGGTGATACTCATGACTACTTGTTTTCTCTCTGTTCTTTGTTTTCCTCTGTGGTCAAGCACGTGGGGGTCAGAAAGTGAAAGGTTTATTTGGCGCTGCAAGGGCACACTGACCTATTTGAACGGCCAGGGGTGGTAAACCACATGGAGGATGCAAGCTGATAGAAATCTGTGGTCTGGGGAAAAACCAGAGCAAGAAGGGTTGCCTGTAGGCCTGGTCTGGTTTGTACAGTGTAGCATGGCCAGCCACAGCTGCTGCACGGTGCAAATATTTCACCCTTCATCGAAATACTCTCCCTTTTTTTACCGGCACAAAGACAAGCTGGAAGTCAAAAAAAAAAACAAATCCTCTCTTTGTTTTCTGTCAGTGGCCTGATTCACATTGCTCTCAGCCTTTTCATCTCACAGGTGTGCCAGTCCAATATTTGTCACTGTGCTATTGTCTGTGCTCACTGCTCCGGCAGCGACACCAGTTTGTGACTCAGTAGCAATTAATGGAGTCTGGCTGGGCCCAAAAAGTGTGTGTGTATGTGTGTGTATACAGGTTTCTATGTGATGTGGGGTCATTAAAGCTCCACAACATGAATCAGATGCTTTGGTTTTCCTCTCTTTTCTTTGAGACCGCTGTCTTACTTACGAAGCAGCGTCTTATGGTGAAGGACACCATGATTGAAGGAATGAGAATTTGGTATTTGTCTAAAAGAAGGGAATGAAATGCACAATGAAAATGAGATTCAAAACATTGAATTGCATGTGGTTTTCCCCGGTAAAGGTTTCAAGAAGTTTCATGAGAGGATTTATGTGTGAAGGTGAAAAAATGTGTGATACGAAAAGGAGGAGGACCCTTTTTTCTCTGAAAAAACCATTAGCAAACCTGTGGTGTGCATGTGTGTTTTCTGCATTTCCTTCCACTGAAATACACAAAAAAGCAAAGTTTACAACCACAAATAACAAAACCGCGCCACCCTCAGACTCCCTCTGCCACAGTTTCCCAAGATGTGACATGAAAACCTCCCAAAATGTTTCACAGGTGTCAGACCAGTAGTTGTAGCAGTAGCTGCTTCACTGTTTCCTCATCCCTCACCGGAGGGGTTTATGGTGTTCTACAGCTAAAGAGGAAGAGAGAGTTTTTCTCCAGCAGAGCCATTTAAAAACAGGTGCATCAAACTGCATCACTTCTACATCAATGTTTGGCGTACAGCAGGAAATCAGAAACCTTAACCTCAAATTACACACTTTATTTATTTACACCAGCTCACAAAAGGAAAACCAAACAGTAATGTGTGGTTTCCTACCTCACCCAATCAGTAATCTTCTAGATATTCCGCAAGAAGGAGCTGCATATGTAGGCAGAACATGTAACGTCGTGACTTCAGTCTCTATCTAGTTTGGGGTTTTTTTTGCCAGAAAACATTTTAAAAAATGCAAGAATGACAACATTTGCAACATTTACAAATGTAAAAATAATATCAAAAGTCTACAGCCACTCTAGCAGCTCTTTGAGGCAAAAAAAATGGCCTAAATGCTAACATCAACATGCTAACATGTGCACAATAAGAATTCTGCTGTTGTTTAGCAGGTGTGGTACAACTGAGGCTGATGATAATGCAGTTTTGCAGGTATTTGGTCATAAACCAAAGTGCTGGACAATTCTGACCTGACGGTGGCGCTTGATGAAAAGTCAGGGGATGATAGGAAGGCATAAGCATCCACCCGCTCAATGTATTTTTGGCATGAGAGTAATGTTTTCAGATCTGAACCTATTCTGTAAACACAAAGTACTATGAAACTGTGCTCAGAATAGAAAACTATGTTTTTCCCTAAAAATATTGGGTGCATTTGAAAGATGTTGGCCTAACAACACTCTCTCACCTACAGTATCTTTAACCACTCAGTCATACTGATTAATTACCAAGCCTCTAATTTCCTACCACATATACTATAATAATGTGACAGGGATATATAGTCTCTGGAGGATGCAAAATAAGTGGGTCATATATTTATAAAGCTGGATAGAGAGGAAGGGCTCACTGGGGAACAAAATCTGCTTGTGGGACTGTGAGTCTTGGGAGAATCATGACCAATGACCTGTGTACTTCATGACTATCACCCCTCAGTATATATTGCCTCCACAGAGTGGGCAAATTTTCTCCAGGAGAAGCTACATGTGCCGTCCAGACGCTGCTCTTTCTGTTATTGACCAGAATACTTAAATCCTAACAACACACACATGGCAGCAGGCGCTCTGACTGAGCTGGCTGGAAGCAGGATCATCTCATTAAAACCGCTGGTATCCAAACAGAACTAAAACCCAGCTTCCCATCCTTCCTCCTCTGCTCAATCATCTCCCTCATAAGCTTTCCAATAAAACCTCGTATTTAAAACAAAAACCTTCCCATCTGATCTTTAAATCCCTTTCAACTTGAACACCGCAATGATCTGTTTATAGTGATTAAGGGCAGCATCTGCCTAAAACTGGTAAGAGAATCATGCATAAACATGTGACTCACAGCGGCAAGGGAGAGAGGACAGTGGGAAAGGGATTGGGGGATAATTGGTTTGAATTGATACAAGACGGACACCGGAGCCGCTTCCAAAGATCAGACCAAAGAAGCAGGAATCTCAAAGGCTGATCATGATAATAGTAACAGCAACCATGTGTTCAAATAAATTACCTTCTCCTGCAATGACACAGCTCTCCCTTCCCTTTAGACAGCTCATCAAAATAAACACTATGAGACTATGCAGAAAGATGCCAATTTCCAAGCAATATCAACAAAAAATGTAACACAGTATGATTGCTTGGAGCGGTGACTCTTCTCTGTCAAAGCGCCCAGATGAGGTGGGTTTTGGAGAGTTTCGGCTCTCTGGGAACAGAGAGCTGAGGCTGAGGTGCGAAGCTGCAAGTGTTCTCATGCAAGGCTACAGTTACTCAGCCCCAAGGGGCAGATATTTGGCTGGAAAGAATATACTCCTTGTGTCCTGGTTTGGTTTTACAGTGGAATACCTCGCATAACTTCACAGCCCACGGTAACACAGCCGGCACTCAAGACAGCAGGGTGCTGGGGTCCCCTGGTCGCCATGTGCTGGGCCCCGTCACTGTTATACTGCCGAGAGGCACAGAAACATGCGATCATTGACGGCAACTGGGGTCCCACAACTGTTTCTTTTTTTTTCCTCCATACCTACTGTATGTACAGTATGTTCGAAACAGTGACAGTAAAATTCTTCAAAAACCACATACGATATCATTTTCAACTTTAAAGCAGTTATAATCAGTATTATTTATAATAATGGATCAAATGTGTAATGAGAAAGAGGTCACTCGTGGTGATGAACCCACCCAACTCCGCAGTTCCCCTCAACTATACTGAGCTTTATATTGTCCTTTAGCTCATTGTTTTGGTTTTACGGCCACTAATTTACTGTTTTGATTCACTCTCACTGCTCTCATCAGCGTAAAATATTGGACTAATATTCATCAGGCGGCCAGAAACACAACTCCAAATTAATGTCGATCCATGTCTGCTGGATGTGTAAATAGGAAACAGTTTGCTAACGAGTTAAGCATATTAACTTTACAAGGTGGTTTTTGTCAACGTTGTGTTCACAGCTTGTCCCCAAGTGGCCAGAAAAATCTGTTATAGCAGGTTTAAATGATTTTGCTTTTTTTTTTTTTTTTACAGTCTACAGTTTAAACAAACCAACTCTGTATTTGAGCAACTATTTTTGATTTGGTCATTTTAAAGGATATTTTATAGCTCTTTTCATAGTCAACAAATCCCATGAGGCAACATGTCTCTCGCTTCCTTCCAAACCTCTCTACCGTGACTGTGGCTCTCAGGCCCAAATGCATTCGTACCACCTGAAAACATAAATCTTTACGAACAGGTCACAAATATAATGTGTAATTTTAAGAAACAGCCTCAGTAAATTCCTACGACAGCTGGGATACTGTAGTTCTGGGAAACAGTACTCAAACAAAAGTAAATGGTGCATTTTTTGGACACTATTGTCAGTCACGGATTTATACACATTTGGTGCTCTAGTGAGTAATTCCCACAGCAGGACGGTGTATGTGGGATTGTTTTCACGGTAACGAAGGATCATGTCATCCACTGAAACAATGTAGCTCATTGATGTGTTTTAATAGTTTTTGGACAACAATGACATTCTATAGCACAGGGGAATAAGATATTTCAGGCTTTAGCAGCACAGACAATAATTGTTAGTAGGATCAATTCATTGTTGGTTTTCATCCTTCCATAAAAGGATATAATACTGAATATCATCAGACTCTATAGGCTTGAGTAAGGTTATTGTAAATCATTTGGTTAAGCGTCATCTTTCACATGTTTTGAGTCATGGTTTCACATAGAAAAATATTTTCTAACCTGCATTGTTTACAGAGTCTGTATCTGAGTCATATGTACCATAAGCACAATGGGTCTTTTCCTCTTCGTACGAATCAGCAGAATTAGCAGTGAGATCAGCCTCATGAGTGTGTGCATGTAAGGATGTACAAGTGTGTGCAATTTGTGTTGGGTGTTCTACAGATCAGTGTGACGTCAAGAGCACAGACGAACGCCTGCTGCTGCAACTAAATCACACTGGAGTACGAATCATGTGTGCAGCCCGCAGACAAGTTCAATAACTCAGCTTTCACATTGTGACACATGGTGTGTTTTGGTACGTGTATACAGTATGTGTGATCGTGTGAGCATGCAGACTTTATAATTATGTGTGTGTGTATGTGTATGTGTGGGTGTGTGTGCGTGTGTTTGTGTGTGTGTGTGTGCGTGTGTTTGTGTGTGTGTGTGTGCGTGCATGCCAGGATAAGCTGGTTTTAATAGGTTCCAGAGGTTGGACATGTGTCAGCCAATAAAAACACAAGAAACTACAAAATGTTGAGCAATTCACTTCCTGTAGCTATGGGTTTATCGACTCTATGAGTGCCAAAGACAGATGACCTGTTCTGCTGGTAGTCTGCACCAGGTTATTGTATTGCGGTAATACTTTCACACACATTTTTAGCTCCAGGCACAGGAAATGACATAGGAAGGGGAGAGGCAAAGCAACTACACGCACACAGCTAAAAATGATTGCTGATCCTGCGACCAGAGAGAGAGAGAGGCCCAACTAAAACCCATTAATTAAAAAATCATCCTTATCTCTTCCTTATTACAGTGACTGGACTGACTTTTAACGCACTAAAGTAAAACGTTGAAAACATTTTCAATCCATCCAAAGTGCCTCCGGATGGGCCAGTGTTTCCTTTCTTTCTTGTCTTTTTATGACTGGCATTCGTGAAACCAGAGAGGGAATAACAATACCGTAGGTTTCAGTTAAGTACAGGATCAGTGAAACATACCCGGCCTGGCCTCTGTGATGGTCTGGGTGAGCCAAACAGCCTGCTGGATTCCCCCATATGGGCCCACACCACACGAGCACGCTCGTAATGAAGGGTTTCTGCTTGGCTTTTTTTGGAACCACTATGGAACAATGTACACCTTATATTTACTTCACAAAATGTGCCTCAAATATAAGCACGGACGATGGGAGGAAGTCGGACTTTATGGTGTCTACATGAAGTCATACTCGTTTCGTAGTATTTCTTTGTTCTTGTTACATTACAGAACGTCTTCTTGGGAGGTCTTTTTTATGTCCAACAAGTTAAAAGAGCAATTTTCCTAATCTGATTTATTACACTGAATGATTGTCATGTAGTAATAAAAAATGCTTATCTGCCTGCACTGTAATAGAATAGATGTGTAAAGAAGTTCATAATAATTCTATCACATATACGGTAATAAATTACCATGAATTGCTTTCACCACAGCATTAGGCAAACAGCGCCAAGTAAACAGATATAATGTAATTCTAAGAAGCTAAAAATATTCAAGTGGCCTATTGAAACGTCTAGTATCTGTTTTTATTTACATGATGTGGAGTTCTGAGGAATCTCAAAATACATTATAAATGGCCACAGGAAATGATTTCATCACATTGTCATGTAAGATCCCATAGACACTCTCATGCAGACAAGCAAGGAACAGCCTCTGCATAAATTGTCACTGTAAGATTAAGACAATTTAAAGCCTAGATTTAGGCCTAGATGAGAATATTGATACCACTCTCATGTTTGTATGCTAGACAGTTAGCTGGAGCTAGCAGCCAGTTAGCTTAGCTTAGCACAGTGACTGGAAACGGGAGAAACAGCTAGCTAAACCTGGCTCTGTCCAAAGGTAACATTTGTCTAGCAGCTCCTCTACTAATTAACACTTTATATCTTGTTGTTTAATCTGTGTAAAAATTAAAGTAATATTGACAATTTGCCATTTTACAAGGGGTTTGGTGCCAGACAACTTTTGGTCAGGCTAGCTGTTTCCTGTTTCCAGTTGTTATACTAAGCTAAATGGCTGCTAATGGTAGCTTCATATTTACCTTAGGCAATATTTTTTTTTCCCAGGATGGCAAAGTCATGACGCACCCTACTCTGCCTCTGATTGGCTTACCGTGATATTCTTACCCTAACCCTAACCAATCTCACTCCTCATCCCTAACCTAACCTACCTAACCAACAAAGGCAACGAGTAATAGCCAATCAGAGGCAGAGCAGGGAGGGTCATGACTTCAACATACTAGGAAAAAAACAATTGGCTTATTGTACAGACATGAGAGTGGCATCAATCTTGTATTTCCTAAAATTGTATTCCTTTAACCAAAATTAATCAAACTATTAATTCTTTCTTTGGATACATTTAATCTTCAAAACAACGTCTCATATAAAGTTAGGTTGTGCTACAAAAGCTAGCTTACTGTGAAATCACCAGTATTGACAGTTCAGTTACAGCCAAGACCACCAAGGGATCACAAGATAAATCTGAGGATTCATTAGATAATTAACAGGACAGGAGAACAAGAAAAAAGAAAACATTTTTCTGCTACAGATAATTAAGTTTGACAAAACCATCTCACCTCATGGTCCATTTAGCAGCTGCTCTGGAGCTTTTGATCATTTCACAGGATGTTTATCAGTAGATGAAGTTGGCTCATTTGTCATGGAAGTTTCAACATTTCAAGAACAGCCACTAAATGGAGGTGAGATTGTTGCTGTGTCTGAGGTCTAGAATGCACTCTGAACTCAAAAGTATGTTCATTTTTTCAGACTTTCTTCTAATCTTTGCTTTTTTCTCACAATTTTAATGAATAATTTGACCAATTCAGGCCTCCAAAAAGTATTCAAATGCACTAATCTGGGAGTAATCACTCTTTGGTTGAACTGGTCAAACCTTGTAGACACATAGTATATATGCAACTTGTGATGAGGGGTCGCAAATAGACCCATCATCATTTTAAGGGGTCACATGCCAAAAAATTTTGGAACCACTGTGTTAGGGAAAAAGAATGAGAGAACGATTAAGTGTAATCAGTTGTAATCAGTCTATAGAGGACTGGCTAACCAGTGTGGCCATGCCTGTTACCTTATCAGCTTCCTTGTGTTTTGCTGCGTTTTACATTGAAAAGCCTTCCTGATAGGAAGTAGGCCTCTGGAGTCTGGCCTGAGAAATTTATAGCCTTATTTTCATTGGAGGTGAAACATTTATACAATAGTTTGGTGAATAGAGATGTGTGTGTGGCGATAGGCTGGTGGGAGTGGATGCTGAAAGGTAAAGCTATTGAACGGAGACAATGGAGTGTTGTAAGAGGGTATTTTTAACCACCATGCTAAGTACCCTAAAATCACTTTTACATCATTTGCTATGTCAGTGAGAGACTCATTTATAATCCTTCCGTCTGGCTAATATCCGTGACATTTCCTGAATACATAGCCTATTAGATTGGCCATTGTATTACTAATCTGTTCCTACCTGTTTGCTGCCTGGCTTCCTTTATATGCAGCCATGCAGGCTTTCATTCACTGACTAACACCCTGGTGGAAGTACTTTGTATTGGGAAAAGCAGCAAATAAAACCCATCAAATGTGGTTTTGGCGTTTTAATAAACAGCACATGTCACTACAGCCACATGTAGGACATCTTCAGCGTTATAAATCCCATGTTTGGTCGTTTTTAACTTGTATCAGCAAGTACCTGAAACCCAAACAGATACCAATGATCTGTCCCAGAAAGGGATGCTGAATTTCCCCAACATCGTCATCACACAAAAGAAGCTGTTCATGACTGTATTCTGGATCATGCCGCCCCCATAAAGCATGCCTACACCTCCTCTGTGTGGAAGGGAGCTCTTCCGAGAATCTGCCCCCCGACTGAGAGCTCTGGTGGGCTGTTAGCATGTCCGTAATTGAAGAAGTTTGAATAAATCTCACACAGGCCAGTTACTAATTCTCATGACTCACCCCCACCATGCAGCCCGTCACACATCCCTGCCCACCCACTTCTCCCCTTTCCCTTTCCCCGATGTGGGAAAGCTCTTTCTTCCATTCTGTCCTCCAAGATGAACTCATCCCAAACCGCTGCTGTATGAACAAAACGTGCTTTCATAAACCATTCAGATCTCACACCCCTAACAGCTAATTGTGGAAAAAAATATACGTATTAAAGCATGAGCAAGTCAGTCAGTGACCTCTGCACAGCAGCCAATGAATTGTAAATGACAGTCTCTGTGAAAACTTGTAACTCTCAAATGTCAACCTTTTAGGAATAAGGACATGTTTCAGACTGACCATCATACATTTTTGACTTAACACCCAGTTTGGTTTTGAGACCAACATCTGATCATATCTCATTTGAAAACATGAAAATCACCTAAACTGGACTTTAAAAGTTTCTACTTCCACAGAGAAACCCTGTTAGGAAAGAATGCCTCTTTATCAAGGGTGACCTTATGCCTTTTAGGGGTTTATCAGAGAATGTGGGACAGGGAGAGGGTAAAGGGTGGAAGGTTAAACGTTAAAAATGTGGGAATGTGGACGTTTGAAGATCCCCAACATGAAATGAAACAAAGCCTTCATGGTTTGTAGAAGAAAGGGAGACCGTAGCTGTCGTCACCGACACACTATGATCTGCTGAATATTGATTTACAGTTTGTTTTTTTTATTCCATGATATGCATGGTAAAACATGAGAAGCATGAAACGAGCTGAATTTAAAGGAATAGTTTGACAAGAGGATTTAACTCTCAGCACAAAAGTGAATAAGCATGTTTCCCAAAATGTTGAACTAGTCATTCAAACTAAATACAAAGACTGTTATGCCATGCCAGTGACAATGTGACTAAAGCCGTTAAATGAAAATTCAAACAAACAGGAGAGCCAGGAGCTATTTGACTAATGAGGCAGAACACAATGCAGCCAACAATGCTGACTGAGCAATCTTCCTTTAATAATAAATACAAAGTTGATTTCCTCTCTGTGAAGGCTCAAAAAGCTCGGTGGTCAACCTAAAACACAGCTCTGCATAGCATGCGGGATTCAATTTCAGTAAATCCTTCATAAATTTTAATAAACACATCTGTAAGTGTGCTGAGTCAAGTCATGAATAAGCAGAAAATGACTAAACAATAATTTATCTGCAGTATGGAAAATGCGCGGCTGGGGCCTGAGCTCAAACAGAGCAACTTGCCAGCCTGCGAGTCAGAACCGGCTGAGGTTTACATAGGAAATGAGGATGTTTGTGTTTGCATATAGACACAACTGACATTCACATATGCTCGGTTTATGTCTAATCAAAATGGTCCCGAATGGCAGCCTCTTCCTGTGTTTATTTGTACCAGAAAATCCCCACTGACTTTAGCAACTTCAACCAACAAAGCTTTTTCCGCCTCCAGACTCCCTATGAAAAATATCTACTTGGAAATAAAAAAAATTTTTTAATAAAAAATCTTTGTTTAAAATCAGGGAAATAAATGAATGCATTTTACTGTGCAGACTCTCTATAAAGACCATTTGGCTTCAACACAGACGAAAAACTTCAATTGTGTTCTTCTTGTAAAAACATGAGGCCTGGATTAGAGCAAAACACTTTTAGACAGTCAGCTCTGGTGAAAGAATTTACACATTCCACAGAGCCACTACATAAAGCACACTGTATGTAAATGTCACTTTTTACAACAGTCGGAGGCCTTTTTTTTTTTTTTTTTTTAAGATTTTGCATCTGTTTGCATGATTGAGAGAACACAATTAAATGAGAAGCAGAAGAAATGGTCAAGTAAACCGTGCTGTGGCTGTGCTGAGATATGTGTGCGTTTGAGTTTAAGGTTGTAGATGCAATCTGATCTGAATTTGAATGCTTTGACTGTGAGACACTAAGGATAAGAAAAGAAGGGACAGCAGACATGCTGATAGAGCAGCTGGAGACTGGAGTCTGGAGGGGAGAGTCAGGTAGCTTGTCTGGACAGCATGCATGCAATGGAAAAAAAACATATCCAACATGTTCTTCCCATTTCCCCTTATTAGGAGCTGGAGCTGAGGTCACGGGCCGGCACAGCTGCACATGAAACAGAGTGGCAGAAAAGCTGGACAAAGGCTATTTCTAGGATTCCCATAAATCTCTGGCAGCCACTACAGCACTGGACATTACATTTGAGTTTATATATAAATTCCTGTGTTTTCCCTTTTTCTTTGTTTTTTTTCCCACTGGACTTGGTTGTATCTTTTTTTCTTATCATCCAGGATCACGTCTGTCTCTGACAAACACACAGCAGAAGCATAAAAAAACAAAACTCAATTCAACCTTTACTGTCCAGAAGGACATCAAACTCAACACTTTCAAAATGAAAACTGACCTTCTGTCACAGCTAAAAAGTTAAAGGAATAGTTTGACATTTTGAGAAACACGCTTATTTGCTTTCTTGCATAGAGTTAGATGAGAAGATTGATACCATTCTCATGTTTGCGTGCTACATAGTTACCTGGAGCCAGTTAGCAAGGTTTGTTCCACATGAAACACGGGTAACTCTACTAAGCAACCAGCACATGTAAGCATGCAACTTATAGCACACCCTGACTCTACATTCAAAAGTCCAAAAAGCATTAATTGTTTGAATTACAAAGGTGTGAATGCTTTCCATTGTTACTGGAAAATAACACTAAACATTGAGGCTGTGTGTTTTCGACTGTTAGCAAGAGGTGAGAATCTCACTTTGAGGTGTAATTTTGCATCAAATAAGATACCAGTAACACCTCAGAGCAGAGAACTGCAACGGGTTTTTAGTATTTGCTGCTTGAGTTTTAAAAAAAAAAGTGTTTTCAGTATGTGTGAATTGAACCCAAACACACTCTCAGAAGCAACAACATCGGGTGAAGAAGTACATGACCTGTGACCTTCTTCCAATAAGGGAAAAAAGAAACTGTCACTTTAGGATTATTTGCTCAAACATCTCATTAGTCACTGTCAGACAGCAGCCAGACAATTAGCAAGTAAAGGAGACAACACCGTTCTCCGCACAAACAACAGTAAATCTAAAGCGGGCTCTCATGACAAAAGCAGGACTGACTGACTTCCTTTCTGCAAGCGCATTAACGTCACAGGAAAAATCACCCTGAGCCAGGAGTGTTGGACAGAACATGCTGTATAGAGAGAGCCCCCCAGGCAGTGAGACGACTCAGTGGGTTCGGACTGGTCATTCTGTGCTAAAAGTTTGCTTGTGGCCTGAGGGGGAAGAAGCAGTGACAGAGTAGATCACTACTGTGGGAAAAAAAAAAAAAGACAGAGCAGGGAGTCCTGCTCTCATGTCTTTGTGTGTTAACTAATCAGAGGCAGCACACTGAGAGCTTGTCACAGTGTCACTGCAGGGTGTTAACTGCCCCTCTGCTGACAAGGCTCGTGAAGAGCATTTCAACCTGGTTATCACTTGGGTGGGCCTCAGGGAGCAGAGGAAGATGAGTTAAGGAGTATCTACAAGCAGGGAGACACCAACTGGAAATCACCTAAAGGGGATGAAGACTGAGATCCCAGACAGGCAGGTGTGGTTAGAGGAGCTGCCAGGCTCAACAGGCAAAGCTAAAATAAGAACAATCCTGTTAAGGCGGGGAAAAAAGAAAACGACTAAAATTAGGGGACCACCAGGCAACATTTTTTGTAAAATGTTCCATCAATACGTGGTGAGGAAATGAGTCAGTTGTCAATTATTTGCTCTGAAGTGTTGTACGTCACACTATAGTCACAGACCCCCCTCCCCCTCCTCTATGTGTCACTTCTGACCAGTGACTTCATCTGTGTTTTTCTCAAGGATATCCCTCTCCTTTCTAGGCACAATGAGGCAGTTTCCTGTTTAGAGAAGGTTCACTCCGGCCTTCACTCACTCACCATCATCTTGTGTAATTTCCTCATCATTCTACCAGTGTCCAATCAAGGACACATCAGTAGGACTGAGGTTATACTCATATTCAACCAAACTGATAATTGTTTGGTGGAATAGGTTGGAAATGTTCCAACTATATAACAGCGAATAATAGATTAATGTCATTTATTTATTCAAATATGAATATTGATGTATCCTGTGGGACTTTACTACAACTTACTTTTTGTCCTGCCTTTAATCATGGGGCCGGGTGACGTTATTCAATGTAACACAACTGATGACACTGATTGAAGTGGAGAAGCTAGGACTGCGACTAATGATTCTAATTATTGATTAATCTGTTACTAAGTTTAAGCTTAAGATAAATAATTTAGTCTACAAAATGTCAAAAAAATAGTTAAGGAATACAATCACAATTTCCCTGAGTCCAAGAAAATGTCTTCAAATGTCTTTTTTTTTGTCCCACCAACAGTCCAAAACCCAAAGATCTGAAGCTGATAGTTATCTGAGGCTGAAATAATGGGTTTGAGGATACAACTGTTTGTGTTGTGCTGTGGATCTCTCCAGCTGTGTTTGCTATTGTGATAGTGAGTTTAGGGACAGACTGCAATGAGATATAGAAGGTGACTAAACTCATTTACAGCAATCAGTATTCATCATCTTAATTTCTTTAGCACAGCAAAATACAAAGCAATTTATAAGGAAGACAAATAATATCAATCCAGAGACTTAAGTAGTGAAAGCAAGTTAAGAAAAAGACTTAAAAATGACATGTGTGCAAAAAAAAGTGAGTATTGATGTGTGAACTTTATGAAGCTCATATGGGAGGAAGTTATTTTCTGAAATCTGGGATTTCAGGACTGGAAAACAAGTCCAGCTGCACCACTGTCACTATTTATCCACTGACAGATTAACTTGATGTTTTAGTTTTGAGTTCACATCAGAGTGATGTGTCTCTTTTATTAACCGTGGGAGAGTGATAGACAGAGAGAGAGAGAGAGGTTGTTTTTTTTCCCTCATAATCTGACAAACCTGAAGAGCAACATGGAGCTGTAATGATATACTGCACATCAAATACAAACAGACTAGCAGGAAAAGCATTCTACAGTAGCCTGAGTGTACCTGCGGGCAAACTGATAAACCGAACATCTCACTTTCTTTCTCTCCGTTGCAACAACAAACAGAAACACGTAATCTGGCATCGAACTTTAATTCCTCCTGAGGGGGGAAAAAAAAAACTCAAGAGGTCAGGCGGGGAGGGAGGAAAATCGTTGAAGGGCAAAAACATTATAGACCAACCCACTACACGTTGAGTCCTGTCCTGCTTCGCTCCCACACATGTCGCTGTGGTGCGTGCTGATCGACAGAGCCTCTCCTCCTCCGGCCGTGGGATAACTTCTGCTACTACGAAAGTTTTACTGGATATTTCAACGTTTTTTACAGGTGCGTGAAAACGTTTTTTAAAAGTTACGTTTTTACCGCGTTGCTACGATAATATACCTATCGGAGCGTAAAGTGTGCCCGTGCTGCTCAGTAATGCGTTTAGAGTGACTTTAAAAGTGGTCGTTTTTAACTCTTGTAGTATCCGTATAGTATGGATAGTTTGGGGTAGTTTTGACGATATACCGACATTTTTAAAACTGTCTATTTATGTGACTAAAGAAGTAAACCAGTAAGCTCAACCTAATTATTAATACGAATTAGAGTTGCCGGTTTGTATACTTAAATAGACGCGTATTTACGCACAGCTTCTATGTGTATTTACGCATTAATTGTACACAAACATATATAATCTGTCGGTTTCTAGCTGTTGTGTCTCATAGTTTGCAAATGTAGTGTGGGTTTAAATCATCACTTGCAGAAAAAACTCTTCCACCAATATTAATGAATTAAGAAAAAACGTTCAACTAAAAGGTTAATTTGAATCTAGACATTTAAAGTGTTTTCTCATTTTTATTCCCATCGAATACAAACTTTTTAAAGTTCTGCTGCAAGTGGTCATTTCCCGTATTTGAGGCTTTCCCCTCATTATTTGTTATTAGTCCTATTGATATGATCGCTATTATCTGTAATTATCCATGAATTCTGAACATGCGAGAGTCTCTAAACGTATGTAATAGTCTATTTCCTGACTTTAATGATAATGTTTATTTTCTGTCATCAATACTAATTTTTCTTTACTTCTTTTTTCATGCAGGCTGGCTCTCGTCGCCTCCTAGTGTGCAGCTGGGGCAATGAAAAATTTTGATTTTTGAAGGAAAATTCTCAAACCACAGGAAATCCTATTTGATAGCATCAAAGGGAACACTTTTTCCCCTGCATATAAGAACTGACAACTTCTGTCTTCTCACGTCTTCAATTCCAAACCAAGAAGAAAGAATGCACAACCAAAGGACTTTATGACACCTAATCTGTGGATCTAATTTCAAAACGTATCAGAAAAGGTGAAGAAAAGACACTTTCTTCCTCTGGAAAATACCTAAAATGGCAACAGAGACTTTCCATGCTACCTATACTGGTGTAGCTCCATCTGCGATCCCAACGTCCCCCTCAACAGGAAATCTGCTTCGTGAGATGTTTCGTGAGTACCAGAGCAATGCAGTCATCATTGAGCACTACAACTACACAGGAAAGCTGAAGGAGAACAAGTACAAGGAAGGACTCAAACCAGAGGCCATAGCTTTTCTGCTGGTCTGCTTGCTGATTGTTTTAGAAAATGCTGTGGTGCTTCTGGCTATCTGGAAGAACAAGAAATTCCATCTGCCAATGTACTATTTATTGGGCAACTTGACTCTCTCTGACCTGCTCGCAGGTTTCACCTACATGGTAAACCTCATAACATCCGGAGCCAACACATTAAACATGACCCCAGTGCTGTGGTTCCTGAGGGAGGGGGGTGTGTTCATCATGCTGGCTGCCTCCGTCATCAGTTTACTGGCCATCGCTATTGAGCGTCATGTTACCATGGTGAGGATGAAGCCGTACCAGGGGGACAAACAGGGGCGGATGTTTGCTCTGATCGGAGCGAGTTGGGTGTTGTCGGTGTTCCTGGGCGTCCTGCCTGTCCTAGGCTGGAATTGCATGGGACGGCTGGAGCAGTGCTCCACAGTCCTGCCGCTCTACGCCAAGAGTTACATCCTCTTCTGCATCACCATCTTCAGTGCCATCCTCATGTCCATCGTGGTGCTGTATGTCCGCATCTTCCGCATTGTCAAGTCCAACACCCAGCGCCTCGGTTCAAATCCACACCGAAAAGGCCTTTACCGCAAGTCCCAGAAATACATGGCCCTGCTGAAGACAGTCACCATAGTTCTTGGGGTCTTCATCGCATGTTGGCTGCCCCTCTTCATCCTCCTACTGCTGGACTTCTTCTGTAAAGCCAAAACCTGCGAAGTGCTCTTTAAGGCAGACTACTTCTTGGGCATCGCTATGTTCAACTCCCTTCTTAACCCTATCATCTACACCCTGACCAGCAAGGACATGAGGAGGGCCATCCTCAGGCTTCTCTGCAGACACTGCCTTCTGACAAAAGATGGACACATGAAGAAGATTGGGATGCCCTTCTTGGAGTGCAGCACCAGTAAGACTGATGCAGCCTCTCACAGACTGGAGGGAGTGGAGACAACAGTATCCTCCGGGAACTTTACGCCCTCTACTATTAAAGTCATCTACCCCAGGATGTCTAAGACATGATACAGGGGCCCACTCTGACTTTGCACTGAGAGCAGACTAAGAACTGGACCACTGATACGTCGAGGCTGATTCTCTCTAAACTGAGTCGCACATGTGCTTCAGTCGAGCAAACATGTATGACAGGAGTGAAGTTTTCTGTTGCACTCTGCCACGGTTTTGGTATTAATCCTCATGAATACAATAAGCTCAATGTATGTGATAGGTGTCCAAACTGGTAGAAAGACCTTTTTGGTGAATTATTATCTTTTTCAATTGTCTGTTCATATTTTGTGTAATAATGTAATGATGACAAACAGAAATGTCCAAGCCTTAATAGTTGAAGTTTCTTGTGAAAAACTAGCATTATGTTTGAAAAATGGCGCTTTTGCCTCTCCAAGGCCAGTATTTGTCAGAGGATATTCCTTTTGGAGAAATGCAATTTAATCATTTCAGTGTTTGCTTTTGCACATAAGATGAAATCAAAGAGTTCAACTGTGTGCATATGTTTCATATAAATACAGCCAATTATGCTGTACATCTTATAGACTGGGGCTCAAGCCCAAGCATGAGATTTATCCTTATCTCCTCTCCCTCCTGTGTAGCATATAATGATATGTTGTTACAAACATGGAGCATCCACACCCAAGTTCTGCTGCCAAAACCATGTAATTTCTGCCATCTGAGTTTTGGTCAGCAGCAACGTTGGGTAGAGGTCCCCCTCGACCAAGATCAGAGGCTCAGCGGCCTGGAGACGCACTGAAGACGTCATATGGAGGGTTGTGCTGGTTGGTTTGCAGCTTTGGAGGTCCTTTCAACATATGTAGCAGCATTTGATGAATGACTAAAAGCAATAAAGCTGACAGTGGAGGTTTGATTTAAGGGACTGGAATATCCCTGTGATATGCTAAAGCATGTGGACAAAAACAAGAGACTTAAGAACTTTTTTGTTGGAGAAAGTTCATCTTAAAACCATGAAATGATAGATTTCTAGCGAAAGAGCAGATATAATCTTGTCCCACATGAAAGAAATCTGTCAGAGCCTGTATAACAAAGTATGTGGGCTTCAGTGTTCAGGGGAATTTCATTGTGGTAACAGTGGAACAAAAATTGACGTTTTAACAATTTTGATCTTGTACATAAATGTAAAGAGAAAATAAATCTATTTACTGATTTTTATTATACCTTGTAAATATATATATAGCCTTTTCTGGACTTATCAGAAATGCATTTTGTATTGTAAAAACCTCACTTAAGTTATGTCAGTTTTATATGTGCACTGAATAAACAGATGTGAATGATTGTTTACATTTAGGTTGGTATATTCTTTACTCTGAGAATGAGTCACCTGATCCAGTTGTCAGAATGGTTATTTTATTGATTGGTTAATGTCTAGACAGTTTAAGATCTCTCACTGATCGACATCCTTCCCGTGTCTTACTGCTTGACTAAATGTTTACATGTAGCACTCACTATTACATATAATACACAATATGATAAACTACAGGACAGCACATACTGAGAAAGAAGAAAATCCAAATGATGTAAATTACATTAAACACTTTGAAGATATGTTATATATTCCACATATTGAGACAAAAAAATTGTGAATTTATCTTAAAGACTTGGTTGCTGGCTTGAAACAAAGTGCTCTGCAAACACAGACTCTTTAGTTCAATATTATAAAATTGACATCTTTTTTTTGTGCCCCAAATGCATACACAAATTCAGGTTGACGTGCAACACTGACACTATAAGGCCTATCTCAAGTTATATCATAAATGACCATATCCTGAGTTAGTCTTAACAATACAGAAGTCGATACCAAGTTAAGCTTTAACAGTGAATGTAGTGTGAGTGTTACTGTACAGTGTCATAAACACTGATCAGCACAAACTGAAACTTAAGCATAAATAAAGACGAATAGATAACTTTAACTTGCAAGACCCCAGCTCCATGCAAACCACCTGTTAACCACTTAATGACATGTGCCTGTGGTGGAAGTAGAAATAAAGCTGCAGAAACAAGTCTTGTTCAAGCTGTTTGCCGTAAGGAAACCACATATTGGTGGTGGTTCTCGCAAGTGATGGTAGAAGTGAGAATGAGCATTCTTAATGCTGTATGTCACCCTACGCACTCTAAACCACTCACCATGTTGCAGTTGTATACATTTGTGGCATCGATACCTTTTCAAAGAAGGAGGAAGTTTCATTTCTTGGTAAAGTGGGCCTAACGGGGTAAGCCATAATATAACAGGCATGTTGAGCAGTGCAGAAACAGTGTGGAAAATGCGCATTCTGCCTGAATAGAAGTTTCAAGTATGTTGTTCTTAGTAGTGATATATTCTGCCACTTTTTTGCTCATTCGTCATTATTAATTCAATTCAATTTTATTTATAAAGCGCCGAATCATAACAGAAGTTATCTCAGGGCACTTTTTACATAGAGCAGGTCTAGACCGTACTCTTTACTTTACAGAGACTCAACAATTCCCCCATGAGCAAGCACTAGGAAACAACAGCAAGGAAAAACTCCCCTTTAACAGGAAGAAACCTCAAGCAGAACTGGGCTGTAGGTGGGCAGCCATCTGCCTTGACCATTTGGGTTAGGAGAGAAAGAAAGAGCAAGGGAGAGAGAGACAGGGAAGCATAATAACAACTATGCAATATTACGCAGTGTTAAGTATATTTATTCAATTGCTTGTACTTAAGTTATTTATACTTCTACTTCACTATATTTCAGGGAGAAATATACTTTTTACTCCACTGCATTTATCTGACTTCACAAATATTTTATATGCAAACTCCATCCTTGGCTTATAAAATGTAATAAATTGTTTTAGATTAACTACTCAATAATATAGTTATATCATTGAGTAGTTAATCTAAATGAATATCTAAATAATATATTAATATAGTTAAAATTAGCTGCATCTCAACCAGATGCAACATTAAATTGCTGCTTACATTAATGTATCAGTGATAATAATCTAATATTATAATATATAATTTAACACTGAGGAGCCATTCTGCTGCACAGTGTGTACTTTTACATTTAATACTAAGTACATTTTGCTGATCATATGTCTTTACTTTCACTTACACCTTACTAACATTTTGAATACAAGTTGTAATGGAGTATTGTAAAATTGTATTGCTATTTTTATTTTACACAAAGGATCAGAATACTTCCTCAACCACTGATAAGGCCTCTTTTGACAAATTAGAGAAATTAATTTAATTGTTTGACATGGTAGTTTCACTTTCAGATGCCTAAGACAGTAACGTACTGGCACAAGCTGATTTCTAAAGACATCAATAACAGAATAACGCCACAACAAAACTAAATGTTATTAACAACATTCATTCATTATCAACAGCAAATTGTACTAAAGATTAAAATGTCCTAAAACTCATCTGCATGTGAGCCGATCTTGCTCTGACTCATTTTTAATACATTTTTCTGACTAGTCCAGCTACAAACTTCGTCTAGAACTTTCAACCACATCTCACTGTCTTCCTCAGTGAATGGAGTTTTTTTCAGTTGTCTTAATGATGGCTCGGTTGTCATAACAAAAAATAAATAAAAATGCATAAAGGAGTCTGTCTCTCAGCAATTTCTCATCAGAGTCTGTGCCAGCTTTTACAAAACGTAATAACTTCGCAGTGACACCTAGTGGCCAACACCCGACTCAGCCTTGTCTAACAACAAGATGTTCCGATGGATCCATGTTGCTGAAAAACATTAAGAGAAAGACCACTGAACCAAAAGGTCAGAGAAATTTAATTTATTAAACAATATAAATGTATAGAAGAAAGGAAAACAATAAACAGACAGACAGAAATCATAGACACAACATTTCTGACACCACCACACTTCCTCTACCATTTAGGACTGACGAAGCCCCACAGCTGGTCGCTTACGTCACTCCGAGACTGCATAGAGGTGTCGATGTTGATGGGAGTGGCCAAGTCTGCACCGTAATGCACTGCAAGAGGAGAAAACAACCACTGACAAACTGAGGACATATTAACACCCCCTCCACACACACAATAACAACAGAAAACAAAACTGTACCTCCTTTCAAAGTGCGGGGCTCTGTATCATATTCCCACTTGATCTTGGTTATCAGGTAGTACACCTGAGCGACATATCTGTTTAGGATATATTAAAAAATTAATACAAATCAGAAAATACATCAAACTACTTACAACACAGCTATTGTCACAGGGTGACAAAATGCGAACAATCCCATTCACTGAAAAATAATGTCACTCATCTTTTTGTTTGTGACATCTATAAACATAAACAAAAAAATTACTTAGAAATAAAAACACAGGTAGAGGAAATTGTTACAACATTCAGTATCTATTACATTACTCTATTGTACAGTGTCCCTACACACCTCTCCCAACAGACAATTTTAAAGACAATATTTTTCTGAGTGTAAGTAACACAGTCAACAGAAGGGAAAAAACGTTTGTATTTTTTCATGGGATCCAGAGATGGAAAGGTAAGACACCAAAATCAAAAGGACTGTCATTTTCATTTTATGTGACTGAAAGTAGCAATAATGAAGACATTTCATTACTGAATATGTGAGACTCACACTGCTGAAGGGATGATCTCAGTGGTGTCTTCATCCACTTCGTTCTGAAGAGTCTCGAGCTCGTGTTCAGTGTTTCTCAGATTCTCCAACTCTCTCTGCAGGAACCTGGAGGAGGGTTAAGGATGCTAACGGACAAAATGTTCAATGCATTCATAAATTAGACTGAAAAGATTTGGTGAAGATACTTTTTTGTGGTCATGTTAATAGTCTTGATTTATTTACCTTAGGACTATAATGGCTAAAATCACACAGAAAATATTTTGTACAAATTCAGTCATTTTTGAGATCAAAACTACTGGGGAGATTTATGGGGAAAAATTTAATGCAATTACTGGCATGTGAATGATTTTTTGTAAGTGCATAATAATCTTGATTATTTGATTGATCGTTTTGGCAATAAAATGCCAGAAAAAAGTGAAAAATGCCTGTTATAACAACCCGGAGTCAAAGGTGACGTCTTTAAATGTCTTATTTTGTCTGAACAACCATAGATAACAAGTTTACTATAATGAATGACAAAGAAAAGCATTAAATCTTCACATCTGAGAAGCTAAAACAAGCAAATTTTGGCATACTCGCTTAAAAAAAAAATTCAAACAATTATTCAATGATGAAAATAGTTACAGATTAATTTTCTGCCTGTCGACTGATCAATTGATCGTTGCAGCTCTAAATCATAGTCTTCACACCATCCAAACACAGACATATAAAAGATACTGTAATTCTGAGTCAGTGATCTGGCTCTTGGCTGTGCACTGCCTCAACTGGTCCTCCAGACTCTGGAGCTCCATCTCCCTTTGCTTCTTCTGCTCCTCCATGTCCAGCAGCCTCTGGCCTGCACTCTCTTCAATCTGAGCCACATCTGGGATTGAAGGCCAATGATAGAGATGACAAGATGGTAAGTGATTGGGAGGACATTGAGGATGAAGATAAGACTAGAAATATTGTAATTTAGAAAAGAACGATGGATACACATTGACTGTAATCACAACACACTACAGAAGAAAAGCCTAATCTTGTAGCAGTGACAGTTACTAAAAGCTTTGAGTGTATTAATGGGTGTCTGCTTGTGTCATGATGGTCAGTTATTATGGTAAGATCATAATTCAGTCATCTGAAGATCACAGAAGAGAAGTGAGAATGCAAACCCCATTAATTTTCACGTTGTGTGTAAGCTTGCCTTTTAAAATCTGCGTCACAATCTTTTTTGTTTCTATGTGTTGATCAAAAAGGGTCTGGTGTTCATCTATCACTTGTCTCAGTTTGTCAGGTTGGCTGCTGTTGATGTAGTCCACCAACGCCTCCCCCATCTCCTTCAAGTCTTGAAATTTGTGACCTTGAGCCATTGTGGTGACACTGGCAGCTAGAGAACACATAGAAGACACAGAAGAAATTTAACTGAAAATATTGTAGGTATCACATTATCATTATCAACAACAATAAATAACCAAAATGTCTGCTTGTCCAGTAGTGGAGGAAATAACCAGATTAATTCCTTCAATATAATATATAAAACAGTCACAGTGTAATAGTATTCAATAACAAATAAAGGTCCCTCAATTTATTCACAATTTTGCTAAACTACAAAATTACTCAAGCAACAAACTGTTCTTTGTAGTAACGTTACTTAAATATAAAAAGTGCTTTCTGTGAGTTGACTTCCTGATGGATACTTAACGTTACTCTACTACTGTAGTTTGAACCGAACTAAGGCATCGTAATATTCTTGTTTCATAACATCTGGTAAAAAAAAAAAAGTATCTTTAGCTTCAAATAAATGCAGCCGAGCAAAGAGTGAAAGGTAATATTTTCCTCTTAAAGTTAAGAGAAACACAATTGTATTGCTAAAATACGTACGAGTACGCGGTTTTGTTTACAACGACTTATAGACGCAGTGTAAACGTTGGTTCTTCTAAATTGATGTCTGCTAAACTATGATAAAAATGATACCGACACACAACACACGTTAACAGGAATATTATCGACTCTATATCTAACAAGTTAAGAGTAATGCTTATAAAAGAAATAAGCTATTTATTGGTAAAAGTCGAGCATAAAACAACATACCGTACACTTTTCGTAATTCAAATTTCCACCCAGAGCGCGCGCCTCTTCCGTTCTTCTTCTTCTTGGTTTTTAACAGCGGTTGGCAACCTTCTTCTGTGGTCATTGGCGGATTTCACGTATTTACCGCCACCTAGCGTACAGGAGTGAGTGGTCATTGAGCGACGGTTCATGTAGCGCTCAACTCAAATACCACATAATATATATACACAGTATATATATATATATATATATAATGTATATCCCAGTTTTCCTAAATGAATAAAGAAAAGAAAAGCTCAAACAGGTTTTCTTGTATTTGTCTCCGTTCTTTTTGTTTTCCATCCATATTCAATATCTATTTTGTTCTAACATCCACTTATATGGTAGGGGGAGAGGGGGGAAAATGTCCCCAAAAACATTGTCAATTTATTTGATTTGATCTATTTGACTTCAGTATGTAGTTGGGCATCTAACCACACTAACACCAAAATAGTAAATAGTTTAGGGAGGCCCAGACATGCAGGTAGAATTAACTTTCAGGATGCTGTGTTTATCCATTCATATTCATGTGTTGTTACACAGAAACTAATGGAGGCTTTAGCAGGGTCATGAGAGGAGCTCCAAATGTGAAGTGCTTTAATCTGTCAGTGATCACTGATATAAATTCTATCTAGCCCACCACATGTTAGTATGTACTGCTCCAGTCTATTGCTTTCATCCGCCTGGTTCAAACCAGGGAGTATCCAATTCATGTATGAGTCAAACATTTCTTTGAATCAACTGTGGAAAAGCACATCAGCCAAGATGCCTGCAGATGAGGGTTAAAACTAGGAAATAGGCCTACTTGATAGAATTATGAAAGAGCAACATTTTAACATATCAAGCATCTTTTTACTTTAACAAACTTTGGCAGAAATGTCATCATGAACAAGGATCAAATTTTAACAGCATGTTTATTACAGTTTGTGAAGTCCATATGTATGCAATCTAAATGCAGTAAGAGAAATAGGTTCAATTCCCGATAGAGGCTATAATCTGATTAACTGTATACTCAATAGTATATTTGTAGCCATTTTAAATTTTTTCCTCAGTTGATCAAAAAAGGTCAATGTGAGTTCATAAAACAGTGGAAAAGAACAAAATTCTCAATGTTTTTAAATTCCTAGACCATTTTAAAAAAAAGGAAAAAAAAGAAAGAATTATGCTGTCAACAGTTCTCTTAGCAGTTATCACTCCTTGTTTTTCTGCTTCTCTTTCTTCTCCTGTGCTTTTCGTTTCTCTCTGCCGAGCTGTCTGAAGAACAGTCTCTTGGGGTTCAGACCATAGGCCTTCAGTCTCTGTCTACTGAACTCCCGGCCACCTATTTTCACCCCTGATGTGAGGCGTCCACCTGAATGCTTGTGCTTCTTCTTGGACCATTTTGGCCTTTCAGTCCTGATTTTCACCTCATCAGTTTTATCTGCCGCTTCTTCAGCGGGAACCACCATCTGGGGTTCCTCTTCCCGTTTCATCTTTTTCTTGGGGATCAGAATCTCCTCCTCCTCCTCCTCTTCTTCCACGCCGTCTCCTGCCTCTCTAAGAGCTTGAGCGAGAGTCTCATCCGTAGAGTCCATGTCGGAGGCAGCGTCTCCTTCCTCTGCTCCTCTGCCTTGCTTCTCGGCGTTCTTTATACGATCTCTTCGCTTCTTCCCCATCTTGGTTTTACCCTCTGCCGCCTCTTTATCTTCTCTGTAGATTAAAAGTTCAGATAAACATTTGTTACATAACATTTTCTACAGAAAAGGTGGATTAATCAAAGGTATGTCCGACTTGTATGTGTGTTGTGTTAAACTCACTCAGAATATACAGAGTTTAGGATCTCTCTCTTTTTCTTTTCATTCTGTGCCTTGATCTGATAGTTCTTCAAGTCACACATCTCTTCCTTGTCAGACCTGAGAACAAATAAGTTATGCAAGTGTGGTAAATGACCTGAAAGAAACACAACAGTCACAACACTTAAACATGGAGGACAGAGTCAGTACCTGAACATGCATGTCTTCTTCAGAGAGCACCATCGGTTCAGCTCCTTGTCATCAGCTTTTAAAATCTGAAGAACCAACCAGAATATTTCATTAGTTCAAATCAATTAATCATGTCTTTCAGGTTATACATTTGGCAAGTTTTTGTATCATCCTCTTTGAATATTGGACATTCATTTTTCACTGTGTGGTCTGCTCAGAGAGAAGATTAAGTTGAGATCATTCCCTGGTCAGAGCTTTCCCCGGAGGGAAGCAATACCAGATCATTCACCTCCAGGCTCATCACTGCAGCATTACTAACAGTCATCCATCAGCCTACATAATATTCATTCTTCTGTTTTAAACAACTGACTGTTCACTAAACCCCTCCCCCAAACAGTGATTGTCTAATCATAGCTTAGCATTTCTTCACATGTTGACGGTGTATTTGAGGCTGTACTTCTCTGTATTTAAAGAGTTTAGCGGGTGGCGTCTTTTTCTAGCCTTCAAAAACCAAAACAGCAAAAGTGTCAGAAATGGATTAAACCGTGTGTTTATCTGCTCTAATGCAAGATGTTGTCATTAGCATGCCCTGCTAACATACAACCTACAGTAACAGCCGAGTATTACCAAGGAGCACATCATTAGCTAACTACATTACTTTGAGATTACAGGTTAAGTTTATATTAAAAAAAAAAAAAAAAGTGTCACTCACTACCAGCACATCCACTGTATGCAAGCTGATCCTTGATGCTATCAAAGTTTAGGCTAATTTTAGGGGCTCTGTCCTGCTCGATTGGATTTGGGGAAGTTAATCCAGCAACCTTACTCAGGATAGTATTACATTTGCCAAACAAATTGGTTAGTCCTCATTCTAAGAGCCTTTACTCTCATAACGCTAAAAGTGAAGAGACACATTTGAAAATACAGACAAGTGTAATTGAAGGAGCTAAACAGGGTTATGTTAGATTTTAAAAGACAGTTACACTTACATTTTTCCTTATCATACTTATAATCGTAGGACTAAATTGATCTAGAAAGCATTACAAGAAGCAGCCTTTTCAGGTAATCCATGGAGCTACAGGTGATAAAATCTGATTTTGTCTACCTCTCTGGAATCAAGGACCCTTTTGTCTCAAAGTTACTACAAATTCTGAGTGATAAATCTTCCCGCTGTCACTGCAAACTGCATGTACCGAGCGACAACAGAAAGTGTGACGTAGCAGTAACAAGGAGGGCGGGGTTTTAGCGAACAGTCAGTTACTCGGAGTTGAAGTGCTGCTTTTCTCACCTCCTCAGTGGACAGGCCGAAGTCGTTGGACAGAACCTGCCTGTAACGAAACCTGCATGGAAGGTCGTCAATGATGTCCTCATAGTCCAGTTTATAGTACTCATCCAAGTACTGCTCAAAGCTTTTCTCCTCTGAAATACAGATAGCCATTAATTAGATAAATGTATAATTAATGTTAAACTATATTTCTGCCATATCTACCAAACAAATTACTGAGTGTTGGGAGACCCAGTCTAGTTATGTTTCAATGACAGGAAGTTTACAGTCACTTACTAGGATCAAACACAGGCTTGTCTTTGGTGATGACCTCTGCAAAGTGAGACTTCTTTTTCTTTTTGCCCATTTGTGGCATATCTTCTCTCTTCATCATCTTCCTCTCCTTTTTCTTCTTCTTCTTGGAGGCAGTTTGCTGGTTGGGGTCGTAGTCTGCGTCCATCTATTTCAACAGGATGACCTCTGGTGAGTCAGTTTCTCTTTACCAGAGCAACAAAAGAAGCTGCCCAGCTGATCTCTGCACCATACAGGTGACCAGCTGACAGGATGAAATAATGCTTTCTGTAAAAACAGGTAGACTCACGATGAAGTCTGCGTCTTCACAGTGCTGGTCCTCTATGTCATACCCTTCTTCCTCTTCACCACCTTCCCCCTCTTGTTCCTCTCCTGTCCATGTGTCCCAGTTCCAGTGCTCTGTTGCACACACACACGAAACCATAGATTATATCTTCAGACAGTATGATACATTAGCCTTTTCTGTAGACATTCCCAAACACACTAGTCTAGATTCTAGAGCTGCAACAATTAATTAGTTGCCAACTATTAAATTAATCACCAACTATTTTAATAATCAATTAATCATTTTGAGTCATTTTTTTAGAAAAACATTCTCTGGTTCCAGCTTCTCAAACGTGAGTATTTTCTGGTTTCTTTAGTCCTCTATGACAGTAAACTAAATATCTTGTGGGTTGTGGACTGTTGTGGACAAAACAAGACATTTGAGGACGTCACCTTGGGCTTTGGCAAACGGTCATGGATGTTTTTCACCATTTTCTGACATTTTATTGACCAAACAACTAATCTATTAATCAAGATTATAATAGACAGATGAATCAATAATGAAAATAATTGTTAGTTGCGGTGCTACATGATTCCTTAAAAACTTCAACAAAGTGTTGAGTTAAATGTTTTAAGGGGGATGTGATTACTGCTGCTTTCAAATAAATGTGCAAAGTTCAACACTGCTGCTTCAGCTAATGTCAAGTAAACCCAGGCTTACCCTCCAGTTCGTCATCATCCTCAAACTGAGGCTTTTCGTCTTCATCCTCTCCGTAGTACTCATCTCCAAAGAATTTCTGCAAATAGAAAAAAAAACAGAGCCAAATGTTGCTGATGAGTTACAATGTACCTAGAAAAGGAACATTTGAGAGTGCTCTCTCAGTAAAGCACAGTGGTAGTAATATCATGCATGTTGGCTGGAGATGGGTTTAAACTGAACCTCTCAATTAAGAGGAAGCTGCTCCAACAGCTGAACTGTAGCATCTGCTGAGCACAAGCACTAATTAGCCAAACACAGTACACCTGTGTGAGCTGGGAGTCTTGCAGTGAAAGCAAAGAGTGCGTTTAATCAACCGACTTCAGTTATCAGAGGAGTTCTCCGGGTAAACGTTTCCACCAGGAGGGTCTTTGTCAACTAACAGGGAGGTTGGAGGATCAAGGTTGGAGGAAACAACATTAACCCAACATGCCTTCCAGACAAACTGACCTGCTCAGGCACACACTTTCCTGAGAAGTCTAATTATCCAAACACAACACACCTGTGTGAGCTGGAAATTGACAGCCTTCCTTCTGGTAATATTTGACAGTTGATCAAGCCCCGCCCCCCCTAGTTACTGTTGCTATGTCTGTCAAGTTTTCCATTGTCACACAGCACAGTTTACAACAATAACATGATTCATTGAAATCCTCTAAATTACTTCTCCTTATATAACAGACACTCAATAGTGAGCGAACAGTCAGTAGCCAAAAAAGTATATATCATAGCTTATATTTTTCAATGTGAGTGGCAAGAGTTGTTGAACATGATATGTGTGCACACAGTGCTTAAATTAAGGAAGAATCTGGAGTTTAAAAAAAACAGAAAGTGAAGAAAGACTCACTGTTCATGGCAGTATATGAAAATGTTGACAGCGCTCTCTCCATCAATTAAGCAGGCGCCCTAATACTAACAGACAAACTGAGACAATCCTTCAGAGCTGTTTGTGTGTCGTATGTATCCAAGTCTTTGTAGGAGTGTGAGAACCAACCTGCATGAGCTGGTCGTGTTGACTTGGATCAAAGTCTCCCTCCAGGTCGGCCTGACTAAAGGCGAGCTCCTGGTTGCCAGTCAGCTCCTGAAGCCTCTTTAGCTTCTCCATAATCTCGTTCCGCTTCAGGTTCTTCAGCTGCTTCAGCTGCTCTCGTTTCTGCTCTTTCTCCTGAAATAGTTGTGGGAAAGAGAGCAAAGGAAGAGCAGAGAGAAAGGTTGGTTTATATTAGCTAATGAAAGAAGGCATATTATGATTCGTCACTGAGGAGCAGAGGATCACTGGCTTTTTTACGCACACACCTTTTCCTTCCTCTCTTTTACTTCCTCCCTCTTGCGTTTTCTGCGGTCATCTTTGGAGCGCACAGAGGTGGCGATGTTGCGGGGGTAGGTCTTGATCTGCTGAGCGTCGGGCTCTTCAAAGCGGAAGTTGTAGCTTCGCTCAAAGTCATCCTGCCGCTCCAAGAAAGTCTCCCCTTCCTCCTCAGAATCCTCCACATCATCCTGGACCACCTCGTCATAGGTGGGGATCCTTAACGCATCAGGAACATTTATTATTGTACGAGAACCTGAATGTGTTGTGTTTCCTTCACTTCACAGCTCAGACAGATAGCAACATACCGTTCATCGTCGTCGTCTAGGTAACCCTTGTTTAGGACATAATCTCTCAGGAAACACTCCTTGTCGTCCAACTCTGGGTCGTTCCAGTAGTCTCGTAGGTACTTCTGTCTCAACACAAACCAGCCTCGTTATTAAGCAAGTTAAACTCAAACCCAAAAATAACACTCTCACCAAATCCATTTCACTTCTTTCCCATCTATTACACGTACTCACCATGTCCTTCACCTCCTCGGGTCCATCAAGATCAGCCTGGCCTCTCAGCCACTCCACATAGTCTGCCTCTTCTTTATCCTACAAACAAATATAGTCGCAGAGAAGTTAATTCATATATCTGTGATGCTTTTGTACAAGATAAGGAGCAGCTTCCTGCACGTTTGTCCAACCTGACCTTCTCTTCCTGTGTTTTGATCCTCCTGGTCAACAGCTGGGATACTCCTGCTTTCTCACTGCGCTCATTATCGTCGTCGTCGTCGTCACTGTCCTGGATGAACTTACGGAAGCTGAAAAAAGAGGTTGTAGTTTTCTTAAATATTCTTCACGTAATTCTGCTGGACACCTTACGACTGTTGGAGCCTTACCTTTCTTTCAGCTCCCTCTGCTCCTGAATGTAGCTAGGAGACGCAGCTCTCTTTTTAAAAAAAACAAAAACAATCATGATTAAAAAACTGCCACATTTCAGAGCTAACAAGATATTTGGTAACACGGCTCACCTCTCTTCTCTTGGCAGCCTCCTCTTCATCATCGCTGTCATCATCATCTTCATATTTGCTGTGAAATAAAAAAGTATTCATCAGGCATTTCAGGACTTCACCTAGGACTAAAAACCCTCCTACATCACAGTAGGACAGAGTGATTTATAAAGCTTCCTATCCTTACTTTCAGCAAGGGGACTGAAATGTAACGTTGCTGTTTGTGGTTGTATGCGTGTTTTTTGTGCGTAGGCATCGTTTATACATCTGGAGTTCTCCTAAATATCTGCAATGATTGGAGTGATATCAAGTGAAGTCAAGAAAGCTGATCAAGTGCTTTACCTCCTTAGTAAGAGAGGCAGCACCAAAACTTGTTTCACTCTAAGGATGATTTCATAATTTGAACCACAGAAATTCAGCCCAAGAAATCCTGATTGTGGTGCGGTTAAATACTGTGAACGGTCGCAAATCAGTAGCTCACTCACCCTTCCTTTTCCAGTATGACTTTACGTTCATAATCCTTCAGATACATGGGCTTTAGTGCCGACTTTGAGGTTGAAGGCTTCGCGTCACTAGTGGATGCATCTGAAACTGAGAGGTTTAGATCATTTGTTAACAAAAAAAGATGTCCTTGAGGCTGTGCAAGACTTAAATGAACTGATCAATCACCTTCTGAGTAGAACTTTGCATCAGGCTGATAGATCTTCGGGTCTTTCTTCTTCAGCAGTGACAACGTTCTGTAAAAATCCCTTTCAACTTCAGGGTCCAGTTCCTGTGGGGAGAATTAAAGATAGGCTGACTGCTTGTGATGTGATGAGTGAGTAAACCAGTCGTTCTCAAAGTGGGGTCCGGTGACCCAGGGGGTCCCCAGCAAAAGGGGAATAATTTATTTTCACTATAATTCCATCCATGAGTAAGACAATGACAGAATGGTATGACTATTTTGATCATGGGTTTCATACACTTAATGTATTAAAACATTAAAAGCAATCCGTGGTCTAGTTTGTGTCAGTTTAGGGGTTCTTGGGTTCTTTAGGGGGTCTCGTGAAAAAGTTAGAGAACCACAGGTGTAAAGAGAAGAAAACAGCGATGCTAACCACTTCACTGTCATCAGAGCTGGACTCAGACGACTCTGATTCACTCTCATCAGCTCGGTCTCCGTATCGGTCCTTCACTGCACAACAACACAGGACACACACAAAATATATTACACAAATAACACAGCGTACAAAAACAACTCAAAGCTTGCTACACTTCCCCACGTTGTATTGCTACCGGGATAGTTTAGCCATCAATAGCTAGTTAGCAGTCACACTTACGCCTCTGCAGCTCTTCTTTCTGTCGGTATTTATCATATCTCTGTGCAAACTGAGAGTTTATCTTCAATTCTGATTTGCCGGTCATGTTGTCGCTGTACTAAATCGCTTTACGTTATTGTTAAAACAAAACACTAACAGAGAGAAGTCATCACAGCTGCTACACACGCATGTGAAAAGCTAAACCACGTGGTTTCCGGTGCACGTGTCATACACGTCCTCTAGGGGGCGCGCTCACACCAACTTTAATCTGATTTAAAGTCTCATGTTTCATCAACACACCAGTTTCAAAGATGTTATTTACTATGTCAGAGACACATGTCTAAAATATGTGTCAGTTTCTTTACTTCACTGGGAAAATTCTTAATTCACAAACTTACCACTTTTTAACTGTCTTTCTCTTAGAAACAGTGTGAAAAAAAGCAATAGTTTCTTAAAACATAGAAATTTGATATGTAAACATACTGTAGTTTTGTAAAATAAATAAAGAATGTAATAATTATAATAGTTCATAATAATTCTGTCTATACTTGTTCGATTCATTTGCCAACATTTTATAAATAATTTAATTTTGTGTCTATTTCAGATTAAAATCTTGATCACATTTATTAGTTGTGTGTTTTTAGATATTCTAGTATTTATTGTTATTTATTATAACAGAAATAGTCAAATAAATATAAATGTCAGCTCACAAAAGAGAAAAGCCAAGCTGTCTAAAGAAGAAAGCTTACCTACATCTTTTAATATCTTTAAAATAATGGCTAACAGAAATTCATCCAGAAATGTGGAAGAACTCTAGTTTTTGCTATGTAAACATCCAGTGCTTTCATAATTCTATATTATTATTTGCATTTACAATGAGTTAATGTACCAACTATAGTGTATTCAAAAATATTTCACTATCAGTTAAGTTGCTCGTGAACTTCCCCTACACTGAGTTGCCTTCACACGTTGTACATTTACCTTAAAACGTCAGCCTGACAGAGTGATGGTTAAGCTCTCTCTTAGAGATCATCACTGACACTTAATGCGTAACTAACATTCCACAAAAGGTAAATATGTTGCTGATTAGTAAAGTGAGTCTGTTTGCAGAATCACTCATCTCACAGGATGTTTGCCTTCCCGCAGATTATTGGAGAGGATGTGGGCAAACCTGAGGGGGCGAGGTTGTGTGACGTATGAGGCAAAGCAGCATGACGTCAGGTCCCATCCAATCATTAACACACAACACAGGACACATCAAAATGTCAATTTACTTGATGTACTATAAAATGTATTTACCTACTCCAAAAGGCCATCCTATATCTGATTTCTGATTCATGCATACAGGCACTGCAGATCAGTCAGCCACAGCGATGAAAAATAATATTTCTTTATATTTCTGTTGTGTTATTTTCCATAATTCTCTCCCCTGGTTTTCTGGGGCCAATGGCTCACATTCAGACTGACCCTTGTAAATAAAAACAAATCATCAAGATGTGTTGGAAGAGTGTCCAAAATGAATCTGAATGGACTGACAAGCCTCAGATATGATTCATGACAGCAACAATATTTGACAAGGACCCCTGACACAGTATTCATACATCGCACCAGATAAACACAAAGGTTTGACCTCACTCAGGGACTTCAGTGAGGCTTACACTGAATATTGATCATCCCCATACAGCTCTGAGTGTATGACATAGGATGAAACAGAAAATTGCAAAATATGATTGTGAGTTTAAACACACACAGATACATCCCATAAACCCTGTTCTCTCCCTCTAAGTTACTGTTGTGGGAAACATAAAAGGGCTTTTTTAAAATGTAAAAATCCCACAAGTTGCAGAAAATATGTGTAAATACTTTAATATCAATCCATTTAAGAACACATTAGTATGTTTGTCCATAGTTCGGATAAGAAATTGATAGAAGACCCTTTTCAAAGCAGACATTTTGACCTTTCAAAGCAGAAAAAGCACACAAGTAAATAATAACATTAACGATTGCTCCATTCCATTAATTGTCCCAGTAAGTCATGTTAGTGAGTGAACATGACGAGTAATACCTGAGCCTTTACCTACCTGCATACCTGTAACTGGATCACCTAAATGGGATGCAGCCTTCATTAATTATTCCACCTGTGCTTTTCCTGCTTTGATAAGTCAAAATATCTACTGTGAAAAGGGTCTACAGTTGGATGACAATCCTCTCGATTCTCTTAGTAAAGTTTATTTAGTATTTTTATTTTACTTTCCAATATCTTTGCACTTGGATTAGATTTTTCTTCTTTAAAGTTCCCCTCCACTCAAAAATGTGTTGTTCTTCTTGTTCCTACAGTTTAATGTTTGAGCTTCACTGTGCAGAATGATGTATGTGCAGAGTTTGATACTAGAGGGCTGTTTTCATATTAATCTGCTGAAAGTAGAAAGTTTCTCTGAGCTCATTGAAAATCTGATTTTAAGAGATGGGCCTATGAGCATGACTTGTGACATCACAAATATTTTGAAGCCAATCCTGGTCCAATATTCTATTGACACAACTGTGATGTGGAAACTTGAAGCTTCATTACGAAATGAAATATATTTGCATATTCAGATCTTCTGGAATTTTTAATGAGGGAGAACGAGTAGATGTAATTTTATGGATTTTTTGTGGACACAGACAGACACAAATCATTATTCAAAGTAGAGTATTTTACATACATCTTAAAACATGTCTGGAGGAGATCTTTAACTTTATTTTCTGTTTAGTGCTAGTTAGCAAATGTTAGCATGCCAAGACCCTAAAATAAGATGGTAAACATGTTAAACACCTGCTAAATCAGCGTTTTAGCACTCTCATTGTGAGCATGTTGCTAGCCATGCTAGCATCAGCGTTTAGCTGAAAGCACAGTTGTGCATAAATACAGCCTCACAAAGGCACTAGCATTGCTGTAGACAGTAACTATAGACCTATAAGCATACTGCAAGAAGCCTACTTTCAACAAGAGAAAGTTCTCATTCCTATTAATCATCTTATCTTACAACAACAATTTTTGTTTACATCATATGCAGTTTGGCTTCATCATTCCACCAAAACAGCTACTTTAAACCCAAAAGAGTAAAGGCATGATAAAGGAGGAGTAGTAGGTGCTGTATTTTTAGATTTGCATAAAGCTGATAAAGTCAGTCATGGCATTCTTGTTTCTAAGCTCTCTAAATTGAATTTTTCATCAAAAGTACTGGCATGGCTGACCTCATGTTTATCTAACAAAATGCTGTTTGTTAAAGTTAATGATGCACTTTCCAGTAATAAAAAGTGTGCAATTAGGTGTAGGATCAGCACTAGGTCCCCTACTATTTAGCCTATATTAATTATCTCCCACAACAGTGTCACAGGTTAGAATTGCAAATGTCAATGCCAGTGTTGCATACACACATGCAAAAACAACAGAACTAGCTGCTCTAAAGCTAACAAATGCTAAGGAAAGGATCACACAATGGCTTGATCAAACATGCCTTAGTTTGAATGTTGGCAAACAAAAGGTCTGTTTTTTCCCCCAAAACCAATACACAGCCCCCTCATTTTGACATTCTCATCAAGGGTGAAATGTCTGATATAGTTACTGAAGTTAAGTATCTTTGTCATTTTATGGACCAAAATCTCAATCTTAAGAAACAAATAATTAAAATTTTAGGTAAATTTAAAACTGTCTTTATGGATGCAGCCAAGATATTTATGCATGCTATGGCCCTTTCCACACATGTGTGTTACATATGTGGGCAGGCTGAACAAACACCCATTAAATCACAAGAGTCCATGGACAAACCTTAAAAATGCTGGACAAAAAGCCAATTCGATATCATTGCAGCAGGATACTGAAGAAACACAAGCTGAGCTTTGAGAATTTTAGTATATACTTAAATTTTTGTCTTGTGCATCGATTTTATATTTTTGCATGTCATTCTATGTCTCACTCCTCTCACTTCCTGTCTGATAAATGCATAAAATGCCCCACACAATTATAAAAAATATATCAATAGAAACTAGGGGGTGTTCTGAGGGGACAAAACTTTAAGAGGAGATAATATCTCCTTATGTATCAAATATAATGACTATAGGAGTAATTGGTCAAGCTGTTGTCTGTTGGCCAGTCCTGGTCTCTCTCCAACAAAACATAGTCTGAGCAAAGGTCAATGATGCATGGACTGGGCACCTGGCTGCCGGGTTTTGTTTACATATCATTACCCTGTGGGAGATCACATGTCTTAAACATCAGGTGAAATTTATTGGAAGATGATCAGAAATTTCATCACAGTAAATACTGCATATATGTATGTGTAATGTTATGTATGATTAATGAACATATAATTGTATAACACAAAATACCTATATGCATCAAAATCTGAACATGATCCCTATACTTAACTATAAATGTGTCTCTGAATCAAGTTGAGTCATACACCTGAAAAGTATATAAGTTCAAATGCGCTGCAGTCAGAGAGAACAGTCTTTACTAAACTGGATATTTAGGTTTTCTTTTAAAGTCAAAAACATATGTGGTGAGTGAAAAACATTCCATGACTTCAGCGGTGTTTATTCCAGTGATCCGTAGAAGTTACTGGAATGATCCAGCCAGCTGTACATGACCTTTTGTGGTTAGATTAATGATTAATATGTCAAGGGATCGGATGAAACCTTTCTTTGAAAAACAGAGATTTTCTGCCAGCAAAAACAAACTGTATCGCAGGATTGGGAGTCTGGAGAACTGTTTTTTGCCAGTGTGAGGTATTGTTCATGATGAAATGAGAGACAGGTCAGGAAAGGTTGATGCTGATTCCTGATGTTGAATATAGTTACTAATCATCATTTTCTACCAGTGGGAAATCAGAAAGTCAGCTTGAGCTGCTTGTTTTCTCATCTGTATGTTTACCCACATGTTTATAGATGTATCACTGCATCTTTTCCCTTGCTTGTGTTAGTTCTTCCATTCTTCCCCAGCCTTGAACTCTGCACGTGACATGCCTACTGGTGGGTTTGACCGCAGATCAGCAGGGTCACAGAGCTGCTTGTTTCCCTCCTCTTCTCTGACGTGTTATTGTGGCTTGCTCTTAAAGCTGCGAAGCATTTCGATGACTGAAAAAAACACAGTGTATCATTATTATTTTCCCTGTCTACAAGACAACAACTTATTACATCTTTCAAAGTGCAAATTATTGTTTTTGTGTGAAGGACAACATGAATAAACACATTACAAACTGCTTATGAAGTCTACCAAGCTGTGTGTGGAGTCATGGAAACCTCTCTGTCTCTGCTCTGTTGGTTTATAAAAATCACCTGACAATTTACTATGTTACAATGTTAAATATTACCACATTGTGAGGGGTACTTATTAATGTGTTCACACTGTATTGACAACATATAAACTTTGTAAAAACCTTTCCAGCTCTCATTCCTGCACCCCACCTCCTTCCTCCCCGCCTCCGCACCCCCCGCCGCCAACCCCCAAAGCAGTCATCCCAGGGGAAACACTGGAGACTTTCACACACACAGTGTTGTTATTTTTCCGACTTGTGATTGGTTGTGTGTTGGAGAATTTCTGAGAAACTACAGGGTTTTGCCTTTCGCTGTGACGTATTGACTTCCAGGGAAAGTATATTGTTTTTCATAGAAGAGCTATAGAGGCACAGCCAGCCCTCTGAAAAAAAGAGGGGGAAAAAACCCACTTCACGTTTTCAGCCACGTCTGCATACCAAAGCTGTTAAACTGTGGAATATGCTGCTGTACATTTTTCAAAACCATTCATCTTTCTCATACCTTAACCAGCATTTCAGCCCCACGTGATAAAACCACAGCAAGTATGAAAGTAATATAGAAGATAGCTTTCAGCTGTGTACTATGTTGCAATAAAGGAAAGATGTGGCAATAATATTTAGGTAAGACATTTCTCAAAAATTGACAAATAAAATCAAGACCATATGTCTCATGTAGTCGCCTACTTTTGAGTTTTGCTAAATTAAAGTGAGTTTTGCTAAATTAAAATTAATAGAAAAGCTCAGCTGAAATAAACACCCAGTTTCTAACACATGTAAACTGTTGCATTGTTTAAAGCAGAAAAATTGTGATTTGATTTGTGTTAAAGAAGAGAATAGAGAGCCGAATATGATTACAAATTGGTGTGATGTTGATCTTAAAGGACCAGTATGTAGGATTTAGGGGGATCAATTGCCAGAAATGGAATGTAAATGGAATATAATATTCATAAGTATGTTTTAAATAGTGTATAATCACCTGAAAATAAGAATCGTTGTGTTTTTGTTACCTTAGAATGAGCTCTTTATATCTATGTAGGGTGCAGGTCCTCTTCCACAGAGCCCGCCATGTTGCACCACCAAGTTTCTACAGTAGCCCAGAACGTACAAAACAAACACTGGCTCAAGAGAGGGCCTTTCACGTTTTTCGTGAGTTTCATGACCACTGTAGGTTCTCCTACACGCTTGAGGGGGAGGGGTATTCAGTTGTTTGCAATCTGCAACCTTACCGCTGGATGCCTACACATTGGTCCTTTAAGTGAATTTACAACAAACAGTAGGTAAATGAAATAGGTGAAAGTAAAGAGGTTGAAGCAATTGTTGAGCATTTGAAATGAGCTAAAAGCTAAATGGGGAAACTATTTAAATAGTTAGATAAAAGTACCTGGCTAAAGTAATGAATAAATTAGTTAATGAATTAATTAATTGGATTTGGACCTTATATAATTATCTAAAAGTATAATGATAGCAAAAAGTACAGGTGAAAATAGTAAGCTAAAAGTAAAAAGTTGAAAACAGCTAAAAGTAATGGATAAACAGTTTAAACACTTGAGGACACTTGAAGAGCTAGATAGATAGATAGATAGATAGATAGATAGATAGATAGATAGATAGATAGATAGATAGATAGATAGATAGATAGCCAAAGTCATGGATAAACATTGAAATAGCTAACGAAGAGTAATGAATAAAGAGGTGAAATGTTAAGCTAAAGATAATGAATAACTAGTTGAATGAAGGTAAAAGTAAAGTAATGCCCTCTGTCACTCTTGTACAAATGTAAGCTTGACCAGCTTGATCATTGACAGTTGTATTGAACAAACAAAAAGTCACTGGTTTAAGGTATCACAAGAGCATATTTCACATAATTTGGCATATCCTCACACATATTTCACATAATTATTTCACCTTATTTCTGCTACTACTTCTGCTATTACTGTATTTATCTGTGTTACTTTCATGCACACATTTCTGCTGAGCATTTTCTAGTCTAACAATCTGTCAGCTGTCATATTGCTTGTCTGTATCTCTGTATTTTCTATTTGTCTTGTCTGTATTGAGTTACTGCTGTTGCATCACTTGGAAAGCAGAATGTGGGGAAAGAGTTCAACGCAAGCATTAGTTCAACACCAAAGTCAAGAGTCTGCTATGACTGCAAAGAATTGCATCAAAGTTAATTCAGGCACACGATGAGTCTTAAAAAACTGATTCCAGAGTGAAGTGATTCTATAATAAATAGAAGCATTTATTTATGTACAGCAAATGTTTAAAGTTTACAACACAGGCTAAAACACTCACATCATTACCAAAAAACAGATAAGAACAAATATTTACATTTATGAACATTATATTTACACACACTTAAACTGCACTATTAGTCTGTGAATGTGAAATGACTTCTTCTTTATGTACAGCTTCACTAGCACTTATGAATTTGTTTCTCTACCTAAAAGCCTCACGACGGTCATTTACCCACATCACAATAACATCTTTGTTGTTGTGTAACCTCACCTGCATGTAACACTGCCACATCCCTTAAACAATTCTTTGTAAACAGGCAAACATATATTTTATACAAATCCACTGAGTTCAATAGCACCAACGTGGACTTTTGAACAAAACATGTCATTAAAAAGGCACATTTTTGTCAAAAATCACAACAGAACATGAGCTCAAGCAGCCACGGACAACTGTGTTTTTAAAACCATGATAGGGCACATGGTTTTCTTCTGTCAGGAATGCTGGAATAAGGCAAGGTGAAGTTCTCGTCCTGAGGGAGGATGTAAATATATATGTGTCATGGCACAGAGCATTAGGCACGGCCCCATCGGTCACACGTGGTTTCATCAAAGCTATTTTGTCTTTGAGGAATGCACAGGTCCTCCTGAGAGGAACATAGGGAAGGAAAATTTAAGGAGGGCTCTAAAAACACAGACGGCCAATCACAAATCAGAAGGATTGAGCTGAAGAGGCATGTAACAGATGGCTGCTGGAGGACATTGTAACCAGCTGGTAAGCTCAAAAGATATATTGGTGATATGTGAAATCTGAAGGCTATCACAGAGTATAATACTCAAGGCACAAATACAGTGTGCTGTGTGTTTTCTTTGAGGTTAGTTACAGTAGTGACTTTAGGTCCCTTTGGATGATATTTTCGCTCCACTACTATGATGGCAATGGCTGATGTAAAACTCCAAGTAATTACACACTGACATAATGTAAAGACTGTTTGAGGTCACACTGGTTAAACTGGCACTCACTGAATTCATTACATACATTCCTTCTCAGCTCTAGTGTTAGTGTTTGTCTTGGGATAAAACCTCAGGTTCAGATTTTCTTCTGTTCAATGAAAAAAAAAGAGTCAAATGAGCAGTTAGACATATTGGGAAATACATCTATTGCCTTTGTTGCCAAGAGTTAGATGAGAAGATTGAATCCACTTTCATGTCTGAGCTGTAGGCCAATAGCTTAGCTTAGCATAAAGATTGTAAACAGGAAAATAGCTAGCCTGGCTCTTTCTAAAAGGTAACAAAATCCATCCATCATCTCTAAAGCTCACTAATTAATTCTTTATATCTCATATGATTAATCCATACACAAAAACGTTGAAAAGACATGTTGTGGTTTCATGGGGAGT
Source organism: Thunnus thynnus (assembly GCF_963924715.1). Lineage (NCBI taxonomy): Eukaryota > Metazoa > Chordata > Actinopteri > Scombriformes > Scombridae > Thunnus > Thunnus thynnus. Next base: position 23,336,177 of record NC_089533.1, read on the forward strand.
GGAGTTGTGTAACTATTCCAGAAAGTCACTGCGTCTGGCCGCTAGTCACCAAGAAATAGCCTTAGCATGTAACTCCCTGTAAATTCCCCAAATTTCTGTTTGTGTTTATTAGTTAATTAGTTAACATGTTAATTAGTGAGCTTTAGAGGTTCCAGTAGGCATATTTTTTACTTTTTGGACAGAACCAGGCTAACTGTCTCCCCCTGCTTCCAGGCTTTATGCTAAGCTAAGCTTATCACCTTCTTGATCTAGCTTCATAGTTAAAGCTGAGTGGTATCAAACTTCTCATCTAATTCTAGGCCTACATGTATTTCCAAAAATGCAAAACTATTCCTTTAAACTAGAAATAGTGCAAGATATGATAATGTTCCATCAACAGCTTGTCACTTTCTAATGGCAGACAAAAATAATTAAAAAATGATATTTACACCTTATTTCTGAATTCTATCTAACATGAATGAGAGGGAATTCACAATTATATATTGCATTAAATGAGCTCAGTTAAACTGATGGATGAGAAGGAAGACATTATGTGGCTTTAACAATGACAGAGTTCTCCAGTTGTACCATCAGCATCCCAGTTCGGATAAAGAGTAAAAAAAACATTATATTTAGGGATCCAACATCTGATAATTTGGTATGATTTGGTGAGGAATGGATTGTCAGTTGTTAACTCCATGGAAAAAAAGTGCACCAAAACAAAAATGTTTCACCCTGGTTTTTCCACTGTAGAGCACTTGTCCGTCTGTGAGGATATAGTGGTTCAAGCTTGTCTGATGCTGGCTTTGACTTCCATATCTTTGTGCTATGTGAGGTAAAAAAATACAAAAGGACGTCTAAGGTAGCTTATCACTGAGGCTCTTCTCTCCACTCTGCCCAACCTTTTTCAGTTTTCTGTGAAGGCTGGATTGTCCGCCTCTTCATCCAAGCTTACAACTTGTCTCTGATAAGACAGCAAATAAAAAGCATGTCAGATATAACATTTGTGGATAAAATATACTGTAGCCCGTGTGTGATTATTAAAATAGAGTGTATTATTTTATAAAAACAAGATGACAAGAATTGAAAACTTTTTTGTCATGCAATTTGTTCATCTCAGTTGTCTCCATATAATCAGATTAGTAGACTCTTAGACTCACTTTTGGGTAGGTGTAACCATCGCTGCTGTGGTTCCTCCAAATATGCACTTGGTCTTCAGTGGTTTTCTGATAGACAGGGTTGTCAAAGTGGATTGTGTTAGTGTTCTTCAGCCTGTAGTTCCTCCATAGCAGCACGCCACCGACAGCCACTATACATAGGATCGCTACACAAGAGAGAGAGATCCAGAGAGAGATTAGGCATGATGGTTGGAGCTGTTGTCATCTCAAATAATTAGTACTTTTTGTGAAGACAACGCCTTGGCATAAGCTACCAAAGCAACTCACCTAGAGGTAAGATGATATACAAAGCTATTGGGGTGGTGGAGGCAGTCTTGGGTATAGCTGCTGTGAATTCATGTTGGATATCTGAAGGAAAAGAAAACACAATTAATGATACATGAAACCCGACCTGCACTATATCTATTGCATGTCATTTGCAGAGTACATACTTTACATTACTGACTGCTAATTTCTCAAAGCATACTGTACATTTTTAGACTGATTCCAAAACAACCACTGGTTTCAGTTCAGTATAAATATCTTGAAGAGCCTACAAAGGAATGTAAATTGTCTACGCAATTTGACTTTAACATAACAGTAAATGCAAAAGCTTACCTGGAGTCATGACTGGAGCCTCTGTGGTGGTCTGGGGGAATTTTGGCTTCGCCGGCTGGGGTGAAGGGATCCTAGGTTCAGGTGTGGTGGTCCGGACTGGAGGCTTGGTGGTGCGTGGCACTGTCTTGGCCACAGTGCTGGTGATTACAATTGGCACTGTGGTGGTGCGGACCTGAGGTCTGGGTGTGGTCATGGCTGGTAATGGTGGGTTGGTAGGTGGTGTGGTAGGTGGTGTGGTAGGTGGGGTGGTAGGTGGGGCGGTAGGTGTAACTTCAGGATGAATGGGTGCTGCAGGTGTTGGCACAGCTGGTGGAGTACAAATAACAGATGAGGAGGAGTGAGAGTAAGAAAAGTTTAAAAGACCAAAATAATTCCACTACAATTTTATAATTTACTCCTTGACATCATACCACATTAAAAATTTACATACCAGGTACACATCTCCTCATATCCCTCGCTAGCATCATGTTATCTGGGCAGGCGCATGTATATTTGGGGGGATGCCTGCCCACTTGAGGAGCTGCCAGGCACAAGAATTCACAGCCACCATTGGACACTTGGCACCAATCTCTGCCTGTGATGGAAAGGAATTTTAGTTGATTTCAACTTCTTTACATTTTTGGAAGCCAATACCAATACAGACAAACAATACGGTCTTGTCACGCTTCTAAAACAGTACTTGGACTATTATGGGTTGGGACTGACTCATGAAACTTTTAGGGTTGTTGAAAATGAAATTAAATAATTTACAAAAAGCATTATTAAGCAATTTAATTAATGTGTAAAATGTGCAAATTCCAAATTCTAAGACCTCACTTACCAGCAGGCTGTTTTAGGTTATGGTAGAGAATAATGTCTTCTGGTGATGATAGGTGCTCTGCCAAAGGTGTGATGTCTTCACCAGTCACCCTGTTTGCACTCAGGATAGCATTGTTACTGACATCTGTCCAGAAAAGTCTTTCCTAGAAGTACACAGAGAAAATAAAAGGAGAAGAAAAGACTTTTGTCAGAAGTTTACAGTTTACACGTGCAGTGAGGAGTTTATGGGATGTTGTGTTTGACAGGCTCTGGGTTTATGTGTAACAGAGTTTATCAGGTTGTAAATATCCACCTCAAACACGGTGAGTCCCAGCGGGTGACCCAGATGGTGTTCGTCAATGATAAGGGTGCGTCGACCACCGCCCTGCACGTCGATACTGGAGAGGGTGTGCAGCTTAGAGTCCACCCAGTAGAGCCGCTGGTTCAACAGGTCTGGGGAGGAGGCAAGGGAGGAGGAGGGGCCACAGGTCAGTCTAGAGTGACCATTAGCACACATGAATGGATAAAAAAGCAACTTGAAACATGAATGCTGGAGTTTACCAAGTGTAATTCCATTAGGCCACACAATGTTGTCAGTGATCAGAGCGGTGCGGTCTGCTCCATTTAGACCTGCCTTCTCAATCTTAGCAGGATTCCCCCAGTCAGTCCAGTACATGAAGCTGGGAGGACAAAGATATGTTTTGTGAAAATAATTGTAACTAAAAGTACTGAAATCAACAGACAGTCCAGTAAGGATGAGGGCATTACTGTACTTTCATCAGTTTGTTAGGCTTACTTGCTGTGGGGGTCGACCACAATAGCGCGGGGTTTAGATAAGCCTTGCTGGAAGAGAGTTTTGCGACGGCTACCGTTAGCAGTTACCACGGAGATGGTGCTGCGGACACTGTCAGTCCAGTACAGGTTACCATGGATCCAGTCGAAAGCAATGCCCTCGGGAGCATCGATGTCACTACCGATCACTACGCTGTGCTGAGTGGAGTCTTCTGCCGTGTCCATCTGAGCTCTGGATTGAAAGTGAAAAACTGGCATCAAGTAAATGAAGCAAAAAGACTAGTTTCATTCTGATTGTTACTCTGGACACCTTGCTCACCTGTAGATCTTCTTTTTGGAGATGTCTGACCAGTATATCTCTTTGGTGGCCATGTTCATGTCCAGGGCCACAACGTTCTTTAGACGGGGGATAACTCTGGTGTACTCACTTTTGTCCAAAGTCATCTTTCTGACTTCATGGCAGTTGGTGAATAAAAGGTAGGCTACTGTACCTACAAAATCAAAGTAGACACAGAGTTAAAGTCGCTATCTTCACAAAAGTCTAAAGTATAACAAAAAAAATACATTCAACATCAATAAACACTCAGCAAACACTCTGGAAGGAACACAGCTGATATTTACCAATGGCCTTGCAGGCTTTAGTTGCTGGGTCAACTTGGTAACCCTCCTCACATTCGCATTTGTAACTGCCTATCTGGTTGATGCAGATCTGGCTGCAGGTGTCTGGGTTGGCACACTCATCAATATCTGATTCAAAGAAGAGCAGAACACAACAACATGTCAGTTTGAGGCAAATGAAACCAACTGGATGGTGTGACAAAACCTAAAAAAGCACATGGATGTTTGACTATTTCTGACTATAACTGCTCTGTTGTGCATATTTGGGATTTTGCACCTTCACAGCGTTTCTCGTTAACCAGGCTGTATCCAGTGGGACACAAGCACTCGTAGCCAATCTTAAGGTCATTGCAGATATGAGAGCAGCCACCGTTGTTGTACAGGCACTCATTGGAGCCTGCAGAAGGAGGAAGAAAAGGTTCACTACAGTATTTTTTTCTGAGGACATAACCAGTATTCTAAAGCTGCAGACACCCTCATTAAATACAGAAAAGTAGTAATTAAGCAGACAGTTATGAATGAGGGCCTCTGTACTCACCACATTCCCTAAGAGGCTCATCTGACCAATCCCTGCAATCACGCCGCTTGTCACACACCTTCTCCATGCTAATACACTCCCCACTGCGGCACTTAAACCTGGTGGGGCCCTCACAGTGGGTTGCTGCATGTGAGACATGTAAATAAAAGACGAGGATCAGGTAACAGCAAGCTCAACAGTGGTTCAGTTATAGATACAGACTGGAGGTTTTACTGAGGAAGGGCAGGGAGGAGCTTCCTACCATTGACACATCCAATTTCATCACTCATGTCCCTGCAGTCATATTGATGGTTGCACTGGCGGCTTCCATGGATACAAGTGCCATCACCGCATTCAAACTCATCAGGGCGGCAGGTGGGATGAGCTGGAGGGATGCAACAAGCAGAAATTTGGAATGAATCCAAGAGTTGATAGCTTGAAATCAGGCTTTGAAAAAGATGCCATGCATGTAACCAACAGGGCAAGAAGAATTTTGCAGTCACACTCACCACAGTCAGCTTCGTCTGATCGATCGAGGCAGTCGGCTCCTCCGTCACACTTCCAGCTGCTATGGATGCACTCTCCGCTGCCACAGCGGAACTCCAGGGCTGAGCAGCGGTGGGTGGTAGAAGAGGCATGTCCCGTTGAACCACAGTTCTGGGGCCACTCGTCCGAGCCGTCAGGGCAGTCGGCGTCACCGTCGCAGGACCACAGGCGAGGAACGCAAACAGTGTTGTTGCACTGGAAGGACGCAGAGTTGCAGGTAACAGGTGGGCAAGAGGCCTCATCACTGCCGTCATCACAGTCTGCCTCATCATCGCACACGAATGAGCTTGACACGCATTGGCCATTCCTGCAGTGGAACTCTGTGTCTGTGCACTGCTTGGGCGCTAAGAGAGAGAAGATGTGACAGGGAGATCAGAGCAATGAAACACCAGGAAAACATTAGAGCAAGGAAGGGGATGCAAATGAGAAAAGGAAGCACTGAGCACTGGGGCAGTGGTGGCTCAGGAGGTAGAGCGGGTTGTCCACTTATCAGAAGGTTTGTGGTTCGAACCGTGGCTCCTCCAGGCCGCATGTCAAAGTGTTCTTGGGCAAGATACTGAACCCCGAATCCTGATGTGCCATTGGTGTGCAAGTGGGTGAATTAATATGTAGAAACATTGTATCACTCCTGATAAGCAGGTTGGTAACTTGTATGGCAGCCTCTGCCATCAGTGTATGAATGGGTGAATGTTGACATGTGTTGTGAAGCACTTTGAGTGGTTGATAAGACTAGAAAGGCACTATTGAAAGGCAGTCCGTATATATAAATGCAGTCCATTTAAAATCTGAGAGTAACATATGATTGAGGTATGACAGATGTGTGGCTTTTTGCAGCCTGAAGGTAACTCCAACACTGCATGTCAACTCACCACAGCTCTCTTCATCAGCTCCATTCTCACAGTCAGCTTTTCCATCACAGCGCCAACTGCTCGGTATACAATGGTTAAGGCGGTCCGAACAACTGAACTCTGTCGGTCTGCACGTTTTAGCCACTGGAAGTGAAATACACAAAAACAATGACTGAAACTCTATAATCATCAGACTGAGGTATTGTGGGATCTACAAGTATGTATGCAAAGCAATAACAAGTCAATCCTCATGTTAAAACATGTGATACTCACAGCAAGTACCAGGAAGTTCATCTGTGCCATCTCCGCAGTCATCTGTGCCATCACACACCCATCTGACCGTGATGCATCTCCCGTTCCCACACTGGAACTGCGTGGTTCCACATGTTGTCAATGCATCTACGACAGACAGATATAAACACACAGTTCAGCTAAAAGGGCCGTTGTTTTAGTTATCATCTATCAAGGGCCATTACAAGAAGACTCCCCATAAACACAGACATGGCAGCAAATGAAAAGAAGAGAAGTCACAGAATAATAATTCTACAGACCACTATTAAACAAGAGTCTACAGCTCGGCAGCTCTGCAAGGCTATACTTAGGCACAGTGGTTCTTTGGGCTAAATGCTAATGTAAACATGGCAACATGCTGATGTTTAACAGGTATAATCTTTACCATGCTGATCATTTTAGTTCTTAAGTGATTCTCAAACGTTTTCATGTCAAGGACCCCTAAACTGACATAAATTAGACCACAGTCCCCCATTTGATTAGATGTTCAATTGCAGAAAGTGTATGAAACCCATGACCAAAATAGTCATACATTCTGTCATTGTGTTACTTATGGATAGAATTATAGTGAAAATAAATGATTCCCCTTTTTGCTAGGGATCCCTTGGAACCCCCTCAAGGACATCTGGGGGTCCCCGAACCCCACTTTGAGAACCACTGTCTTAGTTTAGCATGTTAGCATGCTAACATTTGCTAACTAGCACTAAATACAGTGTAGCTGAGGCTAATGGGAATATAATATAATATGGCACGACAGGGAGTCGGGATCACCAAAGTCAGTACGCATCATCATTTGGAACCATGAACATCTGTACAAAAATTTTGTGCCAATCCAGCAAACCTGCTGGTGGGTGGTGGAAAAGTCAAGGGGTCAGCAAAGTCAATTAATCCTCTGGAGAATGTGAATGTCTGTACAGAATTTCCTGGGAATCCATTCAATACTTGTTGAGATATTTCAGTCGATGACAAAGTGGTGGACCAACCTACAGACCAACAGATTGACACTACCATCCATAGAGCCATACAAAAAAAATATTTTTGGTCCACACACATACAGACTTTATTTTTTTCAGAGCAGATACAACATTGCCTCACTTCACAAAACACCAGTAATCCAAAGAAAGTTGGTCTTAGCTCACTTGATAGTCTGTGTTTTGTTAAAAATGTTGGGTTCCATTACAGCTGTGTTGTTGGGGCCACAGTATGTGTTCAGCACAGATGGTGATAAATTTGCTGCCAGAGGAGCACGTGGCTTTGAGGTATATATTCTGCTACAACACACACATGACCAAACACACACTGGCATGTTGCTACTTGTTTAAATAGGGCAGATAAATGGTTAACACCAAGTCAAATAGACCTATGTAAGCAGTTCAGCTTGTATTTATCACTATCAGCAGGAGGAAGTTCATAATCACAATAGAGATCACACTTTACAGTGTTTATGGCCCAAACACTCCACATTTGAAAGGAGTTCATTTGCTGAGGGCACAGTGTCGCTCTCCCAACCCCCATCTTTAATGGACCCGATGAAGCCACTGAACTGGAAGAACCAATTAGACTGTACATCAGAAAGACAGCACTTTATGAAAAGGTGCTTGATAGAGGCCATGAGGGATTCCTCCCTCTAGCCCTGGGGGCTCTAAACCCTGGATGGCCACCTGTTCCCAACAAGGGCCAGAGGGAGGCGTTCCACAGTAACGCCACCAGCAGCTATGCATTTGGCATACTCATTGCTACAATAAGATTTGCTTTTTACCAATTAGAAAAAATGCTAATTAAATATTTATGTATAAGTAATTTGGATGTTAAAATACATTATTTATTGTTATGAATGTCTTACAGTACAGTAAATCATAAAAGCTTCTGGGTGAAGTTAAACATCTGTTGCCATTGGTCATGGTTGATGGTTAAACAGTAGTTTAACAAGGAGTGGCTTTATTTCCTCAAGCTGCTGCAAGTTGCAGAAATGTTTTTCTGTCACTGTTGTAATAATTTATATGACTCTAATTGCAAACAGTTACTTCTGTTTTAAAGCTGTAAAGTAAGTCTACAACTGAACGCTAAGTCAATCATTTCTTTATGACTCCATGTGAAAGGCTTTGTGGTATTGCCCTTTTGCGGGGGCAGTCTTGCCATAAAGATAGTAAGTTTTATGATGACAAATCTGGTTTTATGAAAGGGATTTCCTTGTGGGTAATACAAAAGAAAATGAATATATTAACTTTAAGATAGATTTCAAACTTTCCTTTTCCCTAAGTGTATGAGAGAGAAAGTGGAGACCAACATCATCTAATTACCTGAAACCGATGGCACGTAACCCAAACCCAAGTTCATGCTGGCTATTTACTTAATGGGCTTAAAGTTCAGACCTTGAAATACAAACTGAACCGAATGCCTGGGCTATTGATTGTGTACAAACCAGCGTTGGGAAAATTACAAATGTGCTTATGTTTGTTGCCAATTCTCTGACGTCTGGTGTGTTTAATTGATCGACCATGAGGTAAGCAGAAAGAGGAAACTGTTCATACTCTATTTTAATTTTAGAATCATATCTCTATTAGGTGTCACTCTGACTTGGAAAAGGACATAAATGCATTTTCTTTCTTGTCTCCTCAACGTGACAAAAATAAAGATTCTTTGTCCTAACATGAGTGAGAGACAACAACGGATATTCACAACATTTCACAACATGGGGGACAGATAAAGTTGCATTACGACACATATCTTTGACTGGTGATGGCCAGTTCCAACATGTTTCATCATACACCTTTTCCCAGAACTAACGTACTGGGGAACAGGTCTGACAATGAGTGACTTCACGTCTGAGTGTGTGACCCAAAACTGAGGAATGCTGTCTCAAGACAATGTCTGTTTGTATTGGAGGGACACCATTCATTTAACAGAGAATGGGGGCGTTTAAGGTAAAAGGAAAAAAGCTTCTTGCAAACAGGCTTGGTGTTGCATCATGTAGGAATCATACTGTGGCATGTGAGTGAGAATAAGTGCACCTGCAATACTGATTACAAAAATCTGATTCATCTAAATTCTCCTATGATGGATTCTCCACAGTGAAAATGCAAGTGGCGCCCATTCCCACATTATGAATGGCAACAGCTTCAAAAACCGGCTTTCAGAAACCCTGCTTGACATCTTTACACACACACACACACACACACACACACACACACACACACACACACACACACACACACACACACACAGTATTCACACTCCTGAAACCTCATTGGCTGCAGAACCTGCTGCGAGCTGAGCGCCAGTAAATTAAAAGCGCAAAACATACAGGCAAGAATAATAGTGATGAAAAGCACAACTAAAGCTTCTACCGTTTGATGACTGATAGATTGAGGCTAATGACGGTTGAATTATGGAAAAGTGTGATGTTGAGTCGACGTCAAACCTTTTTTTTTTGTCCCGAATATACATTGTGAGAGAAAGAGAGAGTGGGATAGAGATTTGACCTACATTCTGCGAATAATTGCGCCCTCCCCCCATCACCTTGCATCCGGTGCTGTCAGAGGAGTGGGCAATTTAAACCCATACACACTGAATAGTTGGCCAAAATCATATTTATATTGTTTTTTGTATATATATACTTTATGAAACAACGTAAAATTGAAGCACAACACAGTTTTATATTTTCTTGAATCAAAAATAGAGCTAATTAATTAATATCTCAGGATGTAATGCAGGAAATTTGAACTTACTTGTCTGAACAAGGGAGCAGATGAGAAACACCAGTGACGCGTAACACGGCCGTCCCATGTTTTCCAGCCGCACTGGAAGATACATCTAATTGCAGACTCTGATGTGGCTTATTACAACAGTGTCAGTGAATGTGACTGCTGTTTGGCACTTTCCCTGCAAAGGTTGTAGTAAAGCCTCGTGTTGCCTCCTTACTTGCGCTCTGAGCTGAGATGCTGGTGCTGCTGCTGCTGCTGCTGCTGCTGCTGGAAGATCTGCGGAAGGATGCTCCGCACACTGTAATGTTTGGCAACAACATCAGACCCATTTCAATGTGGTCCATGGGTGGGTGGGGCCCGCAGGGGCCCAGGAGGGGTAGGCGGGATTTGGAGTGGTGTGATTTTTGAGGCACACAGCCTCAACAATCGGGGGGCGGAGCTCTATATGGAGATGGTTTTGACTATGAGTTTAACCCTTTCAGAGAGATGAAGGAGAGACAGGCGCACATGCCCATATAGTATTTGGATACATTAGTTTCATTGCCTGGAGGCTGACTCTAACCTTGCAACAGTACATGTTTAACAGGGGTGTGGCTGGGAGTTGAGGGGAACACTGCCCTGAGACCCCTGCTATTATAAATTTAATACTAGTGGTATGAGTCCCATTTGGTTGTGGGACCCTAGACTCATTCCCACCTTTTCTCTTCTAATGATAGCTCTGATTCTCTTAGCTTAACCTTAACTCATGCTGAATATTGTTACAAAATCAAACTGGGGATGTCAACATTTTATCCAAGTAAATAAACCGTCCCTGGTCAGATGGTTTGAAGTCCAAAATGTGTCCTGCACACACAGCAGCCATGACTATGCACGAAATAAATCTGTAAGATTGGCAGTGAGCCTTTACTTTACTGGCAGATGTCCATACTTGAATATGACAAAATGACCCGTTCAACACACACACATACATATTAAGTGGTAATTTCATATGGTGCTGGTATAACTGCATCAATAGATTTACTGACTTTGTTACATGTAACATTCATTTCCTTAGATTTCTTTGATCAAACTGGTAAGGAGTACACAATTAGCTAATTGACCAGTGATAAAAACCCTCTGTTAAAAAACTAATAAATAGGTCATATCAGTCCAGCTTTTATCTTCTTATCTCCATTTCCTGAACTGAGGGTTGCCACCTCTCATAAAAAATATATCAGCATGTGATTCCAGGTTCAAAGTCTGAAACTGTTAGAGGTCTATAGCATAGTTTACAAAGAGATTTACATCAGAGGAGGTGCAGAGATAAAGTACATCTAAAGAGATAAAATGTAAAAACAACAACCTTGAACCAAGCAGAAAGACCGTATAGTTCAAGAATATACCTCAGAGATATTTTGTAACTGAAAAGAGTTAAATAGTCCAGATGTGTCACATGGTAGGTAATGAAACACTGGTATTGGTTTAAAAGAAAGAAGGAGCTAAAGCTCTTCAAGGGAAATATCAGGTTGGTCATAGTAAGTAAATGCATTGACCCTGTCAATATCACAGAAAAGGTTATACATGCAGATAACATGGCATCCCCCTGCTCCCCACCACTCACCCCGGATAGCCTTTATTGACAAAGTCCATTTTATCATGACTGACTGACCTTCAGTGTTACTCCGACGCTGATAAATGTGCACAAACAATTGCTATTTCAAAGAAACATATGAGACGCATAAACAAAGCCACAGGAGTAGTGGAACTGACCACGTGAGAAATCCTCACGGCGAACACAAAACACTGGGTCTGTGTCTGTCATCCAGTCAATAATTACAGGACTGCAGTTATCTCCTTCACCTCAGTGTTGAAGATCTGCATCACAGAGGCTGCAGATGGAAATGAAGGCCAAAGTTGTCACACTGTTGCCAGCAAGAAAAAAAAGGCACAGAAAAACTGAACAGACCTGGAGGAGAATGAAAGGAAGAAACAAACACTATGTTTAAAATATTCTGAAGATCAAACTACTTAACACCAGAGTAATGTACAAGGCACATTTTCTCTCCAGTGCTTTTTTCAGAGAGTGAACCCACCCGCCTCTAACCCCACTGTACATTGGGGTGCATTTAATAAGAACTGACAAGGAATTTTTAGGCCTCTGCTAAAAGTGGGTCTCTGGGTGACCGGCTGTGAAGTTTTCAATACTTCCCCATGAGACGCTTGGTGATTACTGTGTGGGCTCCTGTCCCAAAACACACACACACACACACACACTCAGACACACACCAACCCCCCTATCCTCTCTTTCAGCCTGTTATGATTGACACTGCAGAGGGAGAGACATTCCTGAAGTATCAGTTGAGAGAAAAAAGCATTAATACTGCCCCAAGCATAAAGAAGAGTCACTGTTTTTTATTCACCAGAGGAACCAGAGAGCAGAACACACCCCTCTACAACAACTGATATGCTTTCTTACTCTCATTATGCACATATCTCCACCTCCTCACCCCAGCCTCTGTAAACAATTTCTAGTTCTTCCAGTATGCTTTCAGCCACATCTCAGTCACATTCATTGCTTCTGCTCAAAACAAACAGTGTCCTCACAGCTGAAGGTTAAATCAGGTTCTCCCAGAAACAGTTAAGCACGTTTTTGGCTTCTGCTCCTCAAACACAGGTGGGTGGGTGGGAAGGCGGGGGGCTCCGTTGTGTGAGTCATGCTTGTATGCAGGAGCAATCTGAGGAGAAAGAAAATTTTCTGGTTTCGACATTAAATGTTTCAGACACGAACTTGCGTGTGTGCGTTTGGCTAGCAATCATCCACTGAAAATGCTACCTGCCAGCACAGTGCTACACTTCTGGATGGCCTGGTTGTCATTGTGGCTTGTGGACAGGCAGTGCAGCTCTGTGAATAACCTACTTCTTGGGATAAGTTACATTTGGTGTCATCACATTGGCCCTTGAAAAGAGGATAAGACTGACACTGTGTTGAAAAGGGGATGGAACAATAAAAGCCTACAGCGGTGGAGGGAATTGTTGAGTTTTATCAAGTGAGAAAGCCTCTTGTCCTTGTTAGTTTCCATAATTTTGTGAAGGACAAGACAGATTTATTCCACACTGAGAGCTGAAAGGTAAAGTTTCAATGTGAAACTCAGCAGCAAAAACATTCCAGCTTCCTAATACTGTATATCCTGTAACCCACAAGGCTCATGTCTAATCTTTTAGGCAAGTTGCACAAATAGATCTAAATGGAGAATACTTCGAGGGAAAACTGCCAATTAATCCTGAAATAATCACAACCACAACTGTATAAACACACACTGACACAGGAAAACGGGTCGACAGGGAGAATCATGCCGGGGGGACTGTTCATCCAAAACTCAGCTGAGGCATGAGAATCACCCACATAGCAGATTCGAATACATGATACCCCCCCCCCCCCCCATGTTTGTTCAGGTGTCGTGGTATGTGCTCCTACATGCTAATAAAATCACGTGAGGGAAAGGAGGATGTGAGTGTGTCAGGGTCAACCAGTAACTTCTGAGGAGAGTGTTGGAAAACTAAGATCAGAAGATCACAGATTTAAAAAAAGCACCCCAGAGGTACTCTGGCAGTTTCCAGGGGTACATGGTGAGACTGTGAAGTAGCTCAGCTAATTTATAAAACAGGAATTATCCACATATTGAATCAGCTGTTAATACCCATAACTTAATATTTTGTAGCACAGCCTTTGGAGGTAATAACTGCAGTCAAGTACTTTCTGTAACTCTGAATAAGGTTTCTACACTTCTCTGCAGGTAGTTCAGCCCATTCTTCTTGAGCAACCTGCTCCAGTTCTCTTAGGTTTGATGGGTGTCGTCTCCCAACTGCAAGTTTCAGCTCTTTCTACGGATGTTCAATGGGATTCAGATCAGGACTCATAGCAGGCCATTTCAGAATGCTCCAACGTTTTCTTCTCATCCACTCTCGGGTGTTTTTTGATATATGTTTGGGGTCATTATCCTGCTGGAAGACCCATGATCTGCAACTGAGACACAGCTTTCTGACACTGTTTCACTCCAAAATGCCTTGATAGCCTTTGATTTCATTGTACCCTGCACAGATTCAAGGCACCCAGTGCCTGAGGCAGCAAAGAAACCCCAAAACATCACTGAACCTCCATGTTTCATTGTAGGCCTGGTGTTCTTTTCTTTAAAGGCGTCATTTTTTCTTCTGTAAACATAGGGCTGATGTGATTTACCAAAAACCTCTCATTTTGTTTCATCTGTCCAAAGCACATTCTCCAAGAAGGACTGTTGCTTGTCAACATGTTTTTTCCAGTCTGGCTTTTTTGTGTCTCCCTCTTAGAAGTGGGGTCTTCCTGAGTCTTCTACCATGGAGCCTATTTTCATTCAGATAGCGACGGATGGTGCGACTTGAAACTATTGTACCTTGAACTTGAAGATCAGCTTGTTTTCCTTGGTTCTTTCTCGACCATAAGAGAAATCCTTCTGTTCAACCTTGGGCCAATTTTCCTCTTGCGACCACGTCCGGAGATGTTGGCAACAGTTCCATGAGCCTTAAACTTCTTAATAATATTGGCAACAGTGGTCACAGGAACATCAAGCTCCTTGGAGATGGTCTTGTAACCTGAACATGAATTCAGTTATTTTCACAACTTTTTTTGTTTTGTTCTACTGCAAACCAAACATAGACATGCATTGATAATAAAATATATTTTAATTTCAACACTGTTCAGGGTGAATGGTGCATTATTTTAATAAAACCCAATAGTTTCGGCCACATCTGTATAAGCTTCAGATCAACCTTTAAATGCATTTTTGCTCAAAATGACTGTGTGGACACACTGTGGACTTTGGCCCCCATCACTTACATCAAGCACATTTGAAGGGAATCTTTTAATAACCAGTATGACAGGAAGAATGATTACAGCAAGGAAAACCTCTTTCACTGTTCATATGGGTACCTGACAATTGTTTTAAGACAGACTTGAAAAATTGTGAATCTGTCCTTTAATACCATAGCATTAAATGGCATTGAGCTTAGTCAGTTTAAATGAACACATTTGGAAGATGTCCGGTGGTGTTGATGACGGGGTTCAGTTTATGCTTCAGTTTATCTGATGGTGCTGTAGGGATACATCTGATTTGAAAATGATTGGGGTCGAAACCGAAAGACACAGCAAAGACCAGGAGCTAAAGTGAAAATTTGAAAGCTGAAAAACTTTACTAGGAACTGTGTTGCACCTAAAATACCACAATAGCAGCTGAGAAAAACATGGTAGAAGATATAACCAAGCCTGAAGTATGCTGCTACCTGTTGCCAGTAGGCCACCTAGTGTTCATATGTGATGAATGTAGTTATTAACTAATAAAGACCAAAAAAAAAAAAAAAAAAGAAAAATAGTGAAGACAACAGATTAATTATGAGATGCCTTTATTGTACTTTTTGGAATCCAGTGACACCGACACGAGGAAATGGTCCTATCACTCCCTCCCCCTTTACATACACAACCTGAGAAGGAGGGGCTGCAGGGTGGGATGTACCGTGATCCCGTTTGTAGTCTTAAATTAAACATAGAGATAATAGCGAAGACACATCCAGGTGCATTTCCACAGACACGCACGACATGCATTCAAAAAGGGGAATTCAGGGAACGCAGTGACTCCTGGTTCACATGTACGCTTTGTCTCAACGTAAAAGACGACAAAATTAATACCATTTAAAAAAACAGTTAGCTGTCTTTATGGCCCATGATCAGTCTATAATTCAGGCTCTGTCAATTTTCCACTTACAGGAGAAAACAAAAAAGGCAAAGACACACTATTATTCATGGTAAAACTGGTTTAAATATGGAAGTGGATGGTTCATAGCTTTCATATTTAGGTTTTTTTTTTTTTAATTTTATTGGTATACTTTAATGAGAATACAATTGTCTCACTAAAAATCAGCTCATCTAGGTAAAACTAGGCCTTCTCCACTGACTGTCTCCCTGCTGTATCTAAGTAAAATATATAAATTCCAGTCAAGTAGCTCAGTGGGCCATTGGTCCAATCAGGAGTGGTTCACTTCAATCCTCGTCGCTACCGCTGGCCGAACGCTCCTGAAACAAACACAAAGGAGTACTTAGTTACTTTTGTTAACTAAGCGGAGTACACAGGGATGATGTGTCCAAATAATATATCAAATGTAGATGTCACAATCAAATAATACAAAAGAAGGCTTAAGAACTGCTACATGATTGAGTAAATTCGTACATTATATTGACTGCACCTGCTCGGCTATTACTACTCAACAGAGAGGATTGTAAAAGCTCTATATTTACAGAGAGGGCACATGTTGGTCTTGCACGAGTGCACCAGTGTGTCTCTCACCTCTTCCTGTTCGTCCTCACTGTCATCGTCGCTCACCACAGGCTTAGCCCGGGCTCCGCGGCCCCTCCGTCGTTGGCCTTTTCCTCCGCGATCTCCTTTTTCTTTCCGGCTCAGTTTAATCTTCACCTTCACCGAACGAGCTGACAGAGATCACAGATCATGAGCACATTAATATTCATAGAGCCTCCCCTTGATGTAGCTTATGTAAAAGTTGACTTGTAATTTACTGTTTCTGATACTTACATTCAGACTCGGAGCCTTCGTCTATCTCCTCCTCCTCTTCCTCACTGTCCTCTCCTTCGCTTTCGTCCTCCTTCTCAATCTTTTGTCTCACACTGGTGAAGACGGACTGAAGCACGATGGAGTCCTCATAGATCTGGAAGGTTTACAGAATGAGAGGAAGTTAGTCTGCAGTACATAACAGCTTTCTATGAGGAAGAAAACATCTTTTTATTTGTCTGAAGCATAACAGAGATTCAAATTATCTTTAACTTTTATTCATTTCATTGTCATTTGACTCTGATGAGCATTTTCCAGAAACTAACTAATACTGAAATCTTGTAAATGCTGGTGAATTTGTTGGGTTTTTTTTTTTTTTTTTTTACAGGAACTTTTTGGCAGATGTCTAAAATACAAAAATATATCAAACATTTGTGAGTGAAGTCGGAGGCTGACACCCACCAGAGAGCCCTCCAGGTTGAAAGTCTGGGCATTCTGACACAGCAGCATCACATCCTTCTCCAGGTCGTTGAGGCTGCGGTACTTATGGCTGCGGATCCTCTCCTGATGGAAGGAGGAAGAACACAAGGCAGCGGTCAGACATGGATTGTCAGACAAAATAAATAAATAAATATAGAAATAAAAACACAAAAGAACACATGTAAAACATTTTTTTAAAATCTCACCTTGATCTTCCTGAAGTCCACTGGTTTGCGGATGAGTTCGTAGTACTCTGGCAGCTCCTTGCGAGAAGGCAACTGGATGAAGACTTCGCTCAGCTGTCGTCCATTACTGCTGAAACAAAAAAAGCAGGGATGTTAGCACCATGCTGAATCTAAAATGACAACGTTCACTTTTTCTTCAAATTTAAGACATTCATAATAATTTCTGATGCCAACAGTGATCTTCTTACCCATCCTTGTATTTGATGACAGCATCGACAATCTTCTTCATCTTCTTAGTGAGTGAGGGAGGGTTGGGAGAGAGTTTCTCAGCGGGCGGGCGGCCACGTTTCTTAGCTTTCTTCACCTCCTCGTCCTTGTCCCGTCCTCGCCCGCTGCTGGAGCTGGGTGTGGCCGGGCCACCGTCATGGTCACGGTCTCTCTTGCGCTTTCTGGTTGTCTTTTTGTGACGCACTTCCTCCTCGATGTCCTCTAGATTACCCTCTTCTATGGCCTGTGGCGAGGAGGAGTTATCAGGTCAGACTCATTTTACATTGATTCAATGAAGTCACATTTTCTTGCTCTCAATCGATACTGATACGATATGTAACATCACACCTTGAGCCACTGTTTCTCAGTGAGCGAGTCGCTGTAGTCCACCTCCTTACGTTGGCGGGACCCTCTGCCGAACATCTTCTCCTCCTCCTCTTCGCAAGTAAGCCTCTCAACCTCAGCGTCGTCTTTCAAAATCCAGGCCGGCATATCATCTTCCTCCATCAGACGAGGTTTCCTCTTAGGGTTGCGGGCCTCCTCGCGGCGTCTGTCTAGATCCATGCGCTGGAAGATTACAAAAAGAACACAGCAGTGGGTTAGTGGAGTCAGGT
The DNA here is from genome assembly GCF_963924715.1 of Thunnus thynnus. Taxonomy (NCBI): domain Eukaryota; kingdom Metazoa; phylum Chordata; class Actinopteri; order Scombriformes; family Scombridae; genus Thunnus; species Thunnus thynnus. The sequence goes on from NC_089533.1 coordinate 23,354,160, forward strand.
TATAAAACGACAAAGTAGTGCGTTTATCTAATAACTGAAATGGAACTGGGACTGACCATGAACTGTTCAAACTCCTCTTCACTTCTGGCAATCATCTGATTGACAGTCTCATCATCGGGCACTTCGTCCTCCTCCTGCAGACGGATGAGACAGAAGGAGTGAGAAAAAGCTAAAGGCATATTAATGTGGTACATCAGAGCCACGTCTCTGAGCTAATGACTTTCACTTAGCCAATGGGGAACAAAAATATTAAATGCATATTACTATTTACTTTATTTAGGCATTGAAAATATCAGTTAAGTTTGTATTACATAACTAAAGCTTTGCATATTTAAGTGACTAATCACAGGATCTACATTTGAATGTAAGGACAAAAAGAGAAAAAAAGAAGGGGGGGGGAAAGCAGCAGAAAGAAGAAAAGGAGTAATAGAAGGCATTTTATGTTAGTGCAGAATATAAAGTATCATATTAACCATCAAAGATTTGTGTAGAAGTAGAAATACATAAGGGAAGAAAGGGAGAAGTCTGGATTGATGAAAGCTCACAAATCCTGAGAAAAGAAGAAAATAAGAAAAAAGACACAAAGGAGGGGAAAAGGAGAGAATGAAGAGGTGGGGCAGCACATAGGCGGATGTGGGTGGGTGGGCGATGTGGGAAGCGGTTCAGATCACACCCACCCACGCCCCCCTAGTGCGGCAACCTCCTCGAGCCCCGACCTCGTCCTGTTCCTCGTGCTCCAGAATGGCCTGTAAAAAGGCCCGACGTTCAAAGCCTGATGACTTCTGGTCGAACATGCCGGCCTGGATGACCTTCTGGTCCACGTTCAGTTTGTACTTGGCTGCAGCCAGAATCTTCTCCTCCACGCTGTTGACAGTGCAGAGGCGGAGCACGCGCACCTCGTTCTGCTGACCGATACGATGTGCTCTGTCCTGCGCCTGCAGGTCCTGTACGAGCAAGCGCACATGTCACTGATTAGTTCAGCTGAACCAAAGGAACACATATCTATCACGATTAACAGGTTACTTTTACTCAATATATTAGTGATGTAATGGTCCCACATTTGCGTTAATTGAATTTTATTTCACTGGATTGCCAACACAAGTATTTAACTGACATCTTTGTTGATGCAAACATGTAGTATATTTGTATTTACCTGATGTGGGTTCCAGTCGCTGTCGAAGATGATGACGGTGTCAGCAGACTGCAGGTTGAGACCCAGGCCTCCTGCCCTGGTGCTGAGCAGGAACACAAAGTACTCAGAGGCTGGATCGTTGAATGTCTTCAGCAGCATGCCACGGTCCTCTGCCTTAGTGGTTCCTGTGGTGGGGGGTGATTAGAAAAAAAAGATTAATGTGAATCCCAATTGACCCATATAATCAGGTGACACTGAAGTCCCTCAAAATATATTTATGTATCATGTGTCACTCTCCTGTAGAGCTGCAACCATCAATTAGTTGATCAACAGAAAATTAAATCAGCAGCTTTTTTTTGATCAATTATTCATTTTAAGCAAAAATACAAAAAATCTCTGAGTTTCAGCGTCTCAGATGTGATGATTTAATGCCTTTCTTTGTCGTACATGGTAGTAAACTGAATATTTTGATGTTGTGGACTATTGGTCGGACAAAACAAGACATCTGAAGAAGTCACCTTTGTCTCTGGGAAATGATAACGATCATTTTTCACTATTTTATACCATTTTATAGAAGAGTTGCAGCACTACTCTACTGATTTCTCTTTTCATCTACAAAATCATCAACAAAACTGAAAATGTATCACTCAAAGTAGCCTTGTTTAATCAAGTGAGTTCTACAAAGCTAGGCTCATTTAGCCAGCTTTACAAAAACTTGCAAGGATAAATTTAGTGGTATTCTTTATTTTTTTCAATTGTTGAAAAATCCCATGAAAAGACCAAAAGCAACAATAGGTGGATTCTACTAAAAATAACTGCCTGTGTATCCGAAGCCTGATATATCTTCTGACTCTATGCCATACAACTCTGTTGTTGTCAAAAAACTATTAAAAAAACACTTAAATGAGTCACATGGTTGCACTGGGTGACATGTTCCTTTATTACAATGAACCTGGGCGCTGTGGTTTAGTTTTGAGTCAATCCCACATACACCATCCTGCTGCTGATAATACTCACTAGCACACCAGCAGCTACTGCAACTGCAGATGAAAAATAGTCCCCAACAGCCTTATCCTTTAATACTGGTCATACCACACAGGTGGTCTCATGTGGCTGATCAACAACTACGTCGACCCATTAATTTACTATTCAGCTGTGAGCACGTTTACATGAAAGAGGTGGAATTTGTAACAAATAGCTAATGGCCAAAAGTTAGCCTTGGTCACAAGCATCTCACCGTCCAGACGTAGGTACTTGAAGTTACGGTAGGCAAAGTAGTCCTCCATGATGGTCATGAGTGAAGTCATCTGACAGAAGAGCAGCACTTTATGGTTGGTGGCCCTAAGCTTGGGCAGGATACGATCCAGCAGCTCAAACTTCCCAGAGGAGCGGTACAGGTCAGGACTGGACAGACAAGAGGAAGAATGTGAGGGAAAATGAGCCAGTATGCAACGTATATCCACATACGACACACATGTGCAGTACAAACACACACACATTATTTCAAGCTTTTACCTACCCGCTCACTATTCCGCCAGAATAACCAAGATGCTCAGAGAAAGACTCCTGCGAAACAAACAAGGCAAAAATGAAAACTTTTATCTGCATTGTACATTCATATACAAGTGTTTTTAGTCTTCTATTGTACTCAGGAGAAAGACTTTCAGTGACAGCTTGATTAAGGTGGAGTGTCGTACCTCGATGTGCTGGAACATGTAGGGGTGGTTGCAAATCTTTCTCAGCTGCATGATAGTGTTCATCAGGGTCTTCGTGCCACCTTTACCCTGGAGGATGTGAAGAAAAAAAACAAAACAGAAAATACACATTTGAGTTTTCAAAATATTCTTTAAGTTTCAAAAAATAACTGCAGTATGATTTAAATGTTTTTAAAGTAACGTGTCAACTATAAAAATTCCTTACCTTCTTGTCTTTCTCTGACCCGTCTGTGAGCAAGACTCCCTTGGCCTGCATGTGTCTGTACAAAACTCTCTGTAGGGCTGACATGTCGCACTTGATCACATACTCCACCTAGAAAAACAACAAGACGCGAAAAGCTCAGGAAACTCTCCAAATTACATCAAGGATGTTTAACTTTCTGGAAAAAAAAACACAATTCCAGATCATGAAAACATATGTGGGATCAAATCTTAAAGAGAGAAACGAGCCGAACCTTCTCAGGCAGCTGGGCCTCGACTTCCTTCTTGAGTCGGCGCAGCAAGAAGGGTCGGAGCACCTTGTGTAAACGTCGAATGATGAGGATGGTCTCTTCTTCATTCAGGTCAACCTTGAAGGGGAGAAAAAGAGAAGGGAGGATGAGACATTCAAAATCAAAAAAAAAAACATGGAGGTCTTTTTGAAAATATAATCTGCTTTGCTGTGGCCTTAACAAAAGCCAAATATGACCTCGACCAATCTATACACCCTCCAGACCAAAGCTCACCTTCTCTCCGGTCATGGCAAATGGGGCGTTGAACCACTGCTCGAAGGTGCTGCAGCTCTTGAAAATGGTGGGCAGGAGGAAGTTGAGCAGGGCCCAGAGCTCAGGCAGCTTGTTCTGCAGCGGAGTGCCTGTGAGCAGGACACGCCGGGGGGCCAAGTAGTGTGTGTTCAAGACCTGGGTCAGCTTACAGTGGTGGTTCTTCATACGATGGCCCTCGTCCACAATCATGTACTTCCAACGAAGCTGTGGGAGGAAATGATGTGCAGTTATGATTTATTACCTAGATTTTTAAAAAGAGACGAGACATTTTGGTTTTGACTTGGTTTGACAATGGATTCTTACCTTTGCTAGCACTTGCTTATCTTTGATAATGTACTCATATGTGGTGAGCAGCACGTTGAATTTGCCACTGCGCAGGATGGGAACGAATGCACGACGAGCAGCTGGAGAACCCTGAAAATAAACAATCATTTTTAGTTTATTTTCAACAATAGGATTAAATCTAATCATTTAAAAATCATTTTGTGATGACTAGAGCATAGAGCATGGTATGCCTCATCCTTGAAGAACTGAAAGAATAACCAAGTATGTGCAACTGACCTTGTAGGAGACCTTCACGACAGACGGCGCCCACTTATCAAACTCATACACCCAGTTAGATAGAGTTCTGCAAAACATAAGACACAAGTTTGGTTCAGAATCTTGCTTAATCTGCCTCAATAGAAAACAATGTTTCTATAATTTATCTTCAAGGCAAATAAGTGTTGTCAACTGCTACATGACGTAAAACACAACCCATTACCGCTTTCTAATAAGCACTCATTGTTTTTAACTTCCTGTTTTAGGCAACTACATTTTGATGTGTGTGGACTCACGAGAGAGGTACAATGATGAGGAAGGGCCCGTTGAGGCGCTTGTACTCCATGAGGTAAGTGATGAGGGCGATGGTCTGGATAGTTTTTCCTAGACCCATCTCATCAGCCAGGATGCCATTCAAGTTGTTGTTGTAAAGTGACACCAGCCACTCCAGACCTTTAATCTGAGCAGAAAAGGGACACAGTTAGGATCAGTCGATATAATTCATTAAAACAATCTAGTTGGATCACACTACGTATGAGCTGAAGTTACTCTACACGTTCTCTCTGTCTTGATTGATTACCTGGTACTGTTTGAGCTGCCCGTTGACCAACAATGTGGACTGTTTGTCCACTTTCTCTGTGACAGCGTGAGCTACGGCGTAGTAGGACTGCAAGCCTCGGTTGAAAGCTGCGTTACCGTACTCATCGTCTACATCCTGCTTGGCGTGCCTGGTGGAAAGAAGCAAGGGACAAAATAGAATGAGAGAGACGTGTTTGGCTGGAAGAAAAACAGCAAATGAAGACAACGAAGATACTGAGAGACAACATCAGATAACAAAATAATGCCTTAGAGGTATCTTTGCATCACTTAATTATGACAACTGTGATTCATTATTATGTATTGTATATCATAGACTAATAAGTCCTGATGGTTTCTTACTCGATGATGTGCCGGACATCCACTTCAGATACGTCTTCACTGTCGGGGTCAGGAATCTTCTTCTTCTCCTCTGCTTGAGCTGAAGAGGAATGAGGCTGCTCTTCATCATCATCCTGACAAGACAAGACAAGACAAGACAAGGGAAGGTCAGAAACTGCTAGAAAATAACAACTGACCCTTATGCTCTGATTTAGAGTTCACTGTGTCATATACCTCCTCCTCCTCTTCCTCTTCTGAACCACTGTCTTCACTGTCTGAACGTGGCGCTACTTCATATCTGCAAAGGAATAAAATGTTTTTGGAAGGGTTAGAAACACTTACAGTTTCTTTCTGTTCTGCTAAAGGACACATGTTATCCTTGAAAACATGACGTTCACTCATACAGCGCTCAGTGATACGCATTGTAACTTGTAACCTTGATTCCAGAACATCGGCTTCCAGCGTTAATATCAGAATTTAAATAAATTGCTTCCCATGCCATCAGCGCGACAGCATCAAGCTGACTGGGGTAACAGGAGGGATTTTTTCTGGATTGAGAGTGTCACTTCCTACATCAAATGGTCTGATTTAATAGATGGAGTTAATAGACATGACACTGACCCTGGGTTCATTTCAAGCCAGGTCTCCAGCTGGCCAGCCTTAGGTGCCTCAACCCCAGTCAGGATCTTTCCGCTGTCCACATGGATGACCTTCACTGGGAGGTCACTCATTTGACTGGTCTCATCTAAAGGCTGTGAGAAGAGAGGAAATTAAATTTAAAAAAAAACAAAACATTAATTGTCATGTGAAGTATATCATCATGCTGCTCCACATTCTGCACATTAAGACTGTAAATAAAGAAATCTTATTCAAATATAGGTGATGCTTGAAAATGATTTTCATCCTCCCGACTCACCTCTCCATCAGGTCCAAGAGCAGCAGCACCGCTCTCCACAGTCTCTGGCTTCTGAAAACATTAAAAATACATTTAAAAAAATGCTATCTAAACTCAGAAGACATATTACAAACGACCAACCAATTATAAACATTCACCTTCTTTTTCTTCTTCTTTTTCTTCTCTTTGAGAGCTTGAGCGGCTTTGTGGGCTCGCACCAGCTCGGTGAGGTTGGCCACATATTCGTCTGTCTGTTGTAGCAGGTAAGCCAGACGCTTGTCTTTCTTTTGGTCGATGAGTTTACGATAGCCCTCCTCATCTTCAGCCTGGGATAAGATACAAGAGATGTCAGATGTCTTTGTTAGACGAATAAAAGTGCACAATAACCATTTCTTCCACGTGTGACTGATCCTGTCAACCTATAAGCAAATACTGACTTATTTTGGTATTTGGGCGTCATGCTGGATGCACACACACACACTTTGGTGAAGTTGTGCAGAGTATGTAAAGATTTGTCTCACCATCAGCCTCCGCATTCTCTCTTTCTCAATGCGCTCATTCTCTTTCTTCTGCTCGCGCTCAGTGTTGGCATGATAGGTGGCGACAGCTTTGGTAGCCTTCTGGATCTTCGCTGTGATGGAGCGATGGTACTCCTTAAAGTCCTTGGCGTGCTGCAGGATGCTGTTGAGGTATTCCTATAAACAAAAGGAAACACAGAGCCAAGAGTTACATTTACATATAATGTGAATGTTTAAGGACATTTTCTCCTCTAACCTCTTCACTTGTTCCTCTGTTAAGATATTTCATTACTGTTTTTTGTCTCTAATGTGTTGCTGCTGTCAACAGGTCTGTTTTATATTTGATCTCAATGGGACTAACCAGTAGAGGTCACAACAAAATAAAGGTATGTATGTGTAAAGGTCACGAAAAATAAGACGGTGGTGTTTTCCCGCAGCATACCTGGTGTTTCTGACGACGTTTACGCTCTTGTTCAATCTTCTGCTGTTTCTCAAGCTTCTCAGTGATTCGGGCCTCACGTAGAGACTGGCGTTTGCTGCGCTTGTAGGCTTTAGCGTTAAGGGCAGTTTCCAAAGCAGTGTCACGACGCATGCAGACCACCACCTCCTGACGCAGCTATAGGCACACAAAAGTCGACATATTAGATACTTTATCTATTCCACCGGGGAGAAAACATAATATGACATTAACGGTTAAGTTAGCAGAAGTCAAGCATGTCCCACTGGCTGTACTTCATACATTTCCCTCAGATAACTTCATGTGTACCTGTCTCTGGAAGTTAAGCAGCCTCAGGGCCTTCAGCTCGATGTTGGCCTTGGTGCGAAGGTCACCAGCTAGGGAGCCGGGCAGGTTCTCCAGCTCCTGGATACGGTGAGCGATACGGGCCTGTAGCCTAAAAAATAAAAAATATATGTATTAAAAAATAATAATGACCAGGGAGCCAAACCACTATTTTCTCTCCACTTCCGGCTGATCATCCACAATGAGAAGAGAAAATACTCAAATTCCTCTTTAAAAGGTTTTTATGGATCGTTTTCTGATTAGGATCTTTCCTAATTTAACTTCTGTGACAAAACTCTACCATGGTTCAAATATTCTTTGTAACCATAGACAGTGTGTTATTATTAACAATGAGAATCTTTCTAACATGTAAAACAATTCGACAGGGTTCCGTCTTTGGTCCACTTGGTCCCCCACCCTGTCTCACCTGTACTCTCTCTCCTGGAGGATCTCCACAGGGTCCAGCCCGCGAGGTTTTTGGATGGGGGTTATTCGATTCTGCTTCTGGTGAAGCATCATGGGAGGGGGCTGGGCGGGCTGTCCTGGGGACTGCGTCTGAGGGGGCATTACTGGGGAGGCAGCGGGTGGCACAGAGGGAGGAGCAGGAGAGGGTCTGCCAGTGGGCTGAGGTGGAATCAGCTTCTGAGGAGGGTTGGATGGAGCAGCAGCATTCACCATTGGTCCTACAAGATATGAATAACAAGAGATCAGTGTTGCTGCATGTGCACATAAAACACACAGTGCTGAGGTTAGTGTCCAGACTAACTTTACCTTCAGGCCATGATTTGGGGGGTCCGTTGGTAGGTGGGCCTTGCATACCTGGGGGAACTCCTGCAGGTCCTGGAGGTGGCATATTGGGACCCACCATGCCTGAAAGCATACACATCTTATGTGAATAAAAAGTAAAAATAATACGATTTTAGCTTAAAAAAAATAAAAGAACAATCATGTGTTCAGCCACCAGGGGTCTCTGTTCAGCTATCAAATATTCTTTTGCAAAGAGGCACATTACAAAAATACACTAAAGCTTCCCTGAGGCCTTCCTCAACTCACCATGTGGTCTGTTGTAGTTGGCCTGAGCTGGTCCCGGCCCAGCCCCAGGTCCACCTCCAGGGCCTGTAGTAGGTGGCATGGGCTGTTGCTGCATCCCTGGCATAGGCCTCTTTCCCTGCACGGCCATCTGCAGGTGCTCTGGTAAGGGCTGACTGCGTGCCAGCATTTTGTAGGCCATAATCTGGGCCCTGAGTTGGTGCAACTGGTTTTGGTTGAAAGGAGTGGGTCCTCCAGTGTTGGCCGGCCCACCTCCCGCACCGCCTGGACCCTGGGGACCCCCGCGGTTTGGTTGACCCATTCCCTGGTTAGGGTCTCCACTGCCCTCCATAGGTCCAGCACCAGGACCAGAGGGACCTCCAGGCATCATGGGGCCAGAGGGAGGGCCGTTGGCTGGGACAGGGCTAGGTGCGTGCTCAGAGCCTCCCAGCGGAGAGGGGTAACCTGGGGAACAGATGCACGGACATGTCAAAAAAATGATTCAGTCATTGTGTTTTAGGAAGTTCTTAACATGATAAAGATCACATACTGAATGTGAGGAAGGTTTAGAAACTTGATCACTTGAAACTAGATCAAGAGACAAACATGGATTTTACATTTTAGTCAAATGCACCTGCAGATTGTATTTATTCTTATGACATTCCAACTATTTGTACACAGATTTAAGACTGTCAAGAGCTGAATTACACAAAACAGAAGTGAACAACCAGGAAGATTTAGCCATATTGCTAATTAAAACAATGACAATAAGCTAAGAAACATCGGTTTAGTCTCTTTAATTTAGGCTACAAGTAGGACTGAACAAACAACTCTTTACCACTATGTGACATTTCCATATAATGCATGCAACCACATACAGTAACACACATGCACTATTAGTCAACTTTAATATTTTATTGCTCTATATGTGTCTCTGTGTCTTTCACTATTCACTATTCTACTCTTTTGCTTCCTGACTGTGTGGTTTTGTAGATGCAGCTGCCTTTGTTATTGTCTGAAAAGGGAAACCCCCCAAACCCGCCCTCTAGCTGTTCTAACCACTGCCGTCTGTTCATGCTGCCAAACGAGCAGCAACACAAGAAGAGAAACCGGCTGGATGGGTTCACACTCACGAACAAAAAGGAAATCCATGTAGAGAAAGTTACGCAGATAAAATTAACCATCCGTGGACATCCTCTAATTCAGTTTTCCTTCACCCATTGCATGTTGACTACGTATGCAACTTATCAGAGGATTCAAACTGCAACGTTCATGGAGCTGCTACCACACCTCAAAGATATTTACATGAGACTGTATTTGCTAATGTTTCATCTTGCTATCTTTAACTTACAGCACAGGCTACATAAAGTACAACATTGTGTTAGTGTTACCTTGGGAATGTTGGTCCATGGGGCTCGGAGGGGGTCCCATCCCACTGTGTCCCCCTGGTCTCATGCCCATGCCCTTCATCTGGGCGTAGCGAGGGTCATCAGGCATTCCCTTCTCGTGCATGCCTTCCATGGGCTGCAGGAAAGACACAATAATCAAGCATGAGACAAATTCTGAAATGAGGTTGGAACATCTATTTAACAAGTGACTCAAGAGCTACATATTTTATGTAATTTTATTTTGTAAGCTTTTACAAAATATGAACTCCAGAGGTAATGATTAGATTAAGACCGTCAATAGAAGTTATCTATTCATTAACAGGCAATTACAATATAATTAGTAAAAAGGTGAAAAGTTAGTTTTTGCTGCATTATTAGAAAAAGGTTAACATACACCAGTGTATGTAGTAATGGTGTGAATCAATTTACTAATACCACTAATATATTATTAATTAATATAATATATATTAACAAAGGAATAAGACATAAAAACTGTTTTGTACTTTGTGCATCTGGTGCATGTTGTCCTGAGGATATCCTGAGGGTCCTTGTGGAGGGTGGGGGTGTCCAGATCCAGGAGGTCCTGGGCTGGGACCCATCATGCTGTGGGCTGAACCAGGGGAAGGACCCGGGCTTGGGCCCATCATGCCTCCTGGAGATGGCCCTGGGCCTGGGGAGGGACCGGGCCGAGGTGTCCCTCCCATCGGGGGGTCAGGAGTGGACATCTTTCAGGGGACACTGGGAATGTGTGGCAGCAGCAAGTACCCCTGTGGTGAGAGACGACAACAAGGAATCAGTGACCAGACAAGTGTGATTGTAACTTAAAAATGTTCCATTCAGACAGCAGGAGAAGTTTAAGTCCAAATCATAAAATAACAAATGTAACATAATCATGTTTGATTATTTTACTAGAATAATCTCTATCCACCCTCTTATTTAAAAAGAGACAGTTCATCCAAAACAACATCTAAATAAATTTTCATCTTTCTTGAAGTGCAAATTCAGCAGGCAGGTTAGATGTGATGTGCTGTGGGCTGGAGAAACAGATCAGTATATAATGAGCTCTGGGACTTGGTGTGTGATACTCAAAAGACCAAAGTATTCCATCTGAAAAACTAAACCATTATATCTCTTCCAAGCTATGTTTAGACAGTTAATCGCAATCAAAATGTATATGACATACAGTGGTGCTTGAAGTTTGTGAACCCTTTAGAATTTGGTCTGTTTCTGCATAAATATGACCTAAAACATGACCAGTTTTTCATGCAAGTCCTAAAACTAGATAAATAGACATCAATTAAACAAATGAGGCCTGCCTTATTTAAAGAGGAGAAACCTGGTTCTTCACTATCAAAGTCTGAGCTCCACAATATGTTTGTGGAAGTGTGTCAAGGCCCGAACGAATGAGATTTATGTGAACCTTTGAAGAAGAGTTATTGATGCTCACCAAGCTGGAAAGGTTAACAAAACCATTTCTGATGAGTTTGGACTCCACCAGTCGACTGTCAGGCAGATTGTGTACAAATGGAGGACATTCAACACCATCGTTACCCTCCCCAGGTTTGGTCGACCAATTAAGACCACACTAAGAGCAAGGTGTGTAATAGTCCAGGAGGTAAAAAGGGACTCCAGGGTAATGGCTAGGAAACTTAAGGCCTCTCTTGCAGTGGCTACAGTCAATGTTCATGAGCCCACCATCAGGAGAACATTGAACATCAATAGTGTGCATGGCAGAGTTGCAAGGAGAAACTCAGTATTCTCCAAAAAGAACATTGCTGCATGTCTACAGTTTGCTCAAGACCATGTGAATAAGCCAGAAGGCTATTGGAAAAATGTTCTGTGGACGGATAAAACCAAAATCATCTTTTTGGCTTGAAATGTTATGTTTGGTGACAAGCAGACACTGCATTCCAGCATACGAACCCCATCCCATCTGTGACGACTTGCAATCACTGACGCAGCAATGAGTTCTGAGTTGCACCCGCAAATTCTACAGAAAAATGTCAAGGTATCCGTCCATGAACTGAAGCTCAACAGAAAGTGGGTCATGCAGCAAAACAACGACCCTAAACACACAAGTCGTTCTACCAAAGAATGGTTAAAGCAGAAGAAAGTTAATGTTTTGGAATGGCCGTGTCAAAGTCCTGACCTTAATCCTATAAAAATGCTGTGGAAGGACCTGAAGCATGTAGTTCATCCAAAGAAGCCCACCAACATCCTTGAGTTGAGACTGGTCTGTAAGGAGGATTGGGATAAAATTCCTCCAAGCTGATGTGCAGGGCTGATAAACAGTAACCGGAAACGTTTAGTTGAAGTTATTGCTGTAAAAGGGGGTCACACCAATTACTGAAAGCAAGGGTTCACATGCTTTTGCCTCACACAAATATGTAATATTGGATATTTTTCCTCAATATATAAATAAATAAGTTTGATGTTTACTGTCTCATTTGTTTACTTTGGTTGCCTTTATCTAGTTTTAGGACTTGTGTGAAAATCCGATCACGTTCTAGGTCATTTATGCAGAAATAGAGAAGATTGTAAAGGGTTTACAAACTTTCAGGCACCACTGTATGTAGTCAACAAAAAATTATTTTATATTATTCTGGGGTGAACTGACCCTTTAAATGTGTTTCCCACCAAACCATAATTACTTCACATTATGATAGATGATCAGTTTTTGATAGATCACAGCATATGCCAGTAAAACAACAAATCTGATACATCTGATTACATATTACAAGATCTGACTTGTAAATATAAAATAGTAACCGCGTCAACAAAAGCTTCATAAAAACAGCAGGTCGCCAAGAGTTCACCAAACCTCATAACTTCATGGGTTAAAACCTTTGTAAATAAGGGTCAACAAGATACAGCTCTAGCTGACAGAGACAAGCGTATGCTAACATTAATTGAGACAACTCCTGTTTAAAGTTAACATTTTGTATCAGCTCAGTTGATACAATGTTTACAAGTACACGAAAACAGCAGACAGATTGGCCATTATTATCATTTTTAGCTTTGCTAACGTTAGCCGGGCTTACCCGGATTTCACTGTGAACGTTACATTAGGTCGGTTCACAGACTTTAGACGTCGTTAATGCCTCGTCTGTGATCACACGAGTTTTCTGGCATTCATTCGATGACCAATTCTTCATTTAAAGTCACAATTAATCGGTGGCAAAGCTACAAAGAACAGGAGCCAGACTCGGGTTAGCCTAGCTTGTTTAAACGCCTGTATTGTTAACACAACATAAGCTGATCGATGACGGCGGTTAGCATGCTAGCGAGCTAGTTGTGCTAGCCTAGCCGGGCCATGCTCTCGCAGGCCAATTAGGCACAAAAATGTGCTGTTTTGCGAGATGTTTGTCCAGATGCGGCGGCATGTGAAAGGTTAGAGCATCCCTCATCGCTGGAGCTGATTGATCCACCGCGCCTCCCGTACCCCCGGCACACGGCTCCGCTCTAAACACATTTCCAAAAACATTTCATTCATTGCTCTCTGTCGCGCCACGGCAGCGGTGCTGTAATGTCGGTGTCGTCTTTTTCTCAAACATAAAATACCCTACAAACACACACATATAACCCGGTACAGTCGCGCAAAACACACACAAAACTCCCCTTAATCTAGTAACAAAATTATAGTTGACTTACACAAGTGGTGAAAGGTGATGTTTAAAAACCTCACCGGTTGCAACGTCTCTTGGTTTTCCTCCTAGCTAGAAACAAAGAGCGACCTACCCAGTTGGTTTTTTTCCTCCACCCCCCTCTCTCGGTAGATTGTATCGCAGGGACCGGCCTGTGCAGCTCTGCAGCGCCCCCATCCACCGCTTCGCTCACTACCCGCATGCCCAGTGAAGGCTGCTGAAGGGAGGGGTGGAGGAGTCAGAAGCTGCGTGGGGGATGGGAGAACAAATCAAACACACGGTGTTGTCGAAGAGGAGAACAAGAATAACCATTTATCTGTGTTTTTAATTAAATGTTATATCATCCAAATACTCCAAGGAAGTTCAGTGAAAACTAATCTCAATGGCAACGTTAGTAAAACTACCCAATCACACCGCGCGACAAAACATGACGGTGTCCGCGCCATAACAAAATTCTCCAGGTGCGCGACATGAAAGGAAAGTGTCGAGCAACACTTTTTTTCTGTTGAACGACACTTATCAAAAAATATCGAGGCTGTTGAGAGATAACCTTCCACTGGTTTGCCAGCCAGTTTTTGGAGTTATTGTGTGGCAAGTCTCATTCTTGTAGGTTCATTAATTGATTGCAGCTTCCAACCAGCATTAACGTCCCAGGGTACATTCACTGTACATTACTGTAACAGCCCAGCCTCCGGTTACTCTGCTCCATATGTCCCCAGATTAGCCTGTAACCGTTCTTTCTCTTTCCTCCATGCAGTGACTATATAGGAATGACAACCATGAGAAGTGTATGAGTTCCAAATGACAATTGTAATTATACATAATTTACATAATATGAATTGTTTTTCCTCATTGTGGGACCCTGAAGAGCCTGGTAATGGTCTAAGAGAGAACCCCATGAGCTTTAACTCAGGTCTTAACAGCCAGCAGTGGAGCTCCTCCTGGTTGGTTGACCCCTCTCTGTTGGAGGAGACCTTCCAGCTGGTGCTGATTGCAGAGCACTTTTAATGAGTCGCTGGTCCTCCTGGGGGTCCTGCTGAAGCTGGAGCTTCAGGAACGAACCTGTCTGTCTCATAACTCACTCTGCCCAGGATGTAACTCCGCTGGATGATTCAAGCAAAGCCATGACTTTTTCCTCCAGCTGTTCTGGGAGAAGGCAGAGCAGTATGGGCCTGAAAGCTGAGGCATCAGGAAGGGGTTCCCCATGAGGAACTGAAGGACGCAGTAAGACCCTGGCAGACTGATTCAGACCCCCTCTAGGGTTATCAGGTACAGGGAAACATGACAAAGCAGGAGCAGAGATTCTGTACGCGACTTGTACGGCCTGAACTCTAGTACCATGTCCATTTGTACTGTACAGTTCTGAGACTATAGGGTAATATATGCAAGGGACTGTACACAAATTACTAGGGGTGTCAGGGATCAGAAAAGGCTTTATTATTTGGGAGAGTATTTTAACTTTTTCTCATCACAGATTTTTTTCCCCCATTTGGTGGCTGTAATAGGCCTAACTGTTTAGCCAGCTTTTTATTCAAAATAGATAATGGCTGTATTTTCACTTTGCAATAATTATATTATTTCGAGATATTGGGTGGAAGGTATTGCAGTTTTGCAAACCCTCTACAGGGTCCAAAGGAAATATTCATAAGACAGAAGGTGTTGTTTTTTACAAATTAAAAAAAAAATGTGTTCCCCTCCCAATGATTATCATACAGTCCCTAAAACACTATGCATTGTCAAATACATATCTTTTTATGATTACAGAATTACAAACATAATTCTGTATTCAAAGAAAAAGTTCCTTTCTCGTTCTTAAACAGTTTATTCAGATAAAAAGTAGCAGAGTAAAAACAGCTCAGGAGATTGTTTTCAGTGAATTGTGTCTTTTTCCTTCAAGAGTACATTCATAACATGACTACACTTAACCAGCTACTTCTCCACTAAATTGCTCTTTCAGTGTTTCACGTGTGTGTCCCGTTCATGTTTAGAATCCAATTTTCTAATCTATTCAAAGAAAGCACATCCTGCCACATGACATCAAACAGTGAGAGGCTGTGTATCTCATAGTAACACTTACCAACAGTGTGCCTGTAGGAAAAATGTATTATTCTTTTTCTATTTTGATTCACTTGAAAAGTGAAAATATGACATTCTGGATTTGTTCTTCAACTGAATAATATTAATTTAGACATTATCCTCTAAAACAATAAATAAAAATACAAGTTTGCACAAACAGTGGTAAAATGATGAGTAATGTCATTGGCCTAAAGATACATGACTACTTCATTTAACAAGGAGTCCCTTAAGGTTACTGCTTGAGGACATTGTTCCTCTGCTCAGTAGTTGCCACACAATGTAACTGTCATATTTGCATGTAATCAATGATCACTGCACTGCATCCTCAGGGCAGATTTGATCTCCGTTCATAATAGAACAAACTCGTCCAAGCTGTTGCAAGTGTCGACTCTCTTCCGCTCATTCTTCCTCTGGATGTAGGTAAATTTGTTGGTGGGTGTATTGCTTCCCTCCTCCTCCTGACTATGTCCTTCAGCAAATATAAACATGGGGTACGTCTCTGCGGATGTGGAGACAGCCTGAGGGGAAAGGGAATGAAAAATAACTCAACCAGTCTAGGGAAAATCCAGTTTCAATCTTTCATTTTGTTAAATTACATCAGCTACCTCGTTAACAACTCTGCGCAGCGATTCAAAGTCCTTTTGGCCTTTAGCGTAGAATCCTATGGTGCAGCTGGGGTCCATGCGAGAGAAAGACATTTTCCTGGGATATTTACAGTGAAACGACTGCAAGTGGTGTGAAGAGGAAATAAAAAAAACAATGATACTAATCAGATAACGGTCTCATTAGAGTCAGAGAAAATATTGCTGATGTGGATGTTGTCGCTCAACATTTATTCTCAATGACTGAGCGTATCCGTCAGTGGAAGAAACTAAACAGAAAGCTAAAAAGGAGAAATAGTACTTCCTCATACCACCAAGGGAAAGTTCTCCTTTGTTATATCCACTGTGGGCTGACAGTAGTGAGGGTCCAAGTACAACAGATGGTCATCTTTAGCAAAGCAAGAAAAAAAAAAGTGAAAGGACTGACATCAAACAGCTGAGCACAATGACTATGAGGTACACTGTACTGTACTGTACATACCTTGGAAGCCAACGAAGAACAAAGAGTGCTTTGGTTTGCCCCCAATGATGCCAATGCAGCATTGTAACTTCAAGAGTTTCTATGGAAAAAATATGAGGAATAAGTTTTTATTCTTTGTACTTGAAACTCACTATTTTTTGGCTTGTTCTCAGCTTTAGAGAGATAATTCTGTTTTCATACAACAGAGAATGCCACAAAGGAAGTTGGTGGTTTATAACAACCACACTAAGCAGAGAGCAAAACCTACAGTTAAAAAAGCCTTATTTGTACATTCTGCACATTTGAAGTTGTACTAATTTTTTCGGGGAACTCCCCAGAAACCAAACGAAGGTCCCAATTTGAGAACCACTGATTTAAATTGCTTAGTTTACATGGAACGCACATAGGCGTGACTGCATTAAATACTGTTTGTGTGTGAAGAACAGGATCAGGATACTTTGACACAAGCGATGTAGGCAGGATTGAGATCATGTCCTCCAAGTCGCACAGGAACCAGGAGGATGATGGACTTCCAGGGCTGACTGGTTGCAGCAGAGCTCCCAGGGAGAGGCTGCTCACACAACTTCTTCACATCCTCTATGTAGACTGGACACATAAAGAAATAAAGAGACCGAGGCACACACATGAAAGACAAAAAGTCAGTGTAGTCAAATGAATCCAATTATCCCCATTTCAGTCAAACTTAAGTTCAAAGCAGCTCTACTGTGTTTCTGAGCACAGCTGCTTTGCTGTGCCCGTCAGAACAGAGGGAACAAATACACCAATGAAATAAATGACTCACTGGTGCAATCTTGTGCAACATACACAGCCAGATTGGGGAGGTCCACTGATGCTGCCACAGCTTTCCTGAAACAGAATCAAACAGTGTTAAAGTAGGATGTTATATGACTAACTGAGCTGGTGTGTAATCACTTCAAGTCTCACCGTAGGATGTGTGCCACAATCGAAGGGCCGTACCAGTCCCCAGCCTTCTTCCCTGAGCTTTTGCCCAACTCCACCAGCTGATGTATCCCAAAAGGGGCTGTGGGATGGTCTGCAAACCATGACACCACCCTTCTGTGTGTGGACTCCATGCGTCTATCCAGGAGGGAACCCAAGCTCAGTTTTCGACCCCTCTTACGGGGCCCTTCTTTTAGGTTGTGTCCATGCTCTGCACCGGCTGTGGGGCGAATCTCTGGTAGATCCATGTCATCTTTGACCACATGGTGGCTCACAGACCAAGTCCAACCTCAAAATGACATAATGAAGGTAATATTAAGTATTGTATAGTGTTAACTAAATGAAATAAAACTCAAACTAATAAAACTCTTCTTGAAATTGGACAGATTTACTTTTTTTTCTCTTCCAGGGAACATGAAAAAACAGATGGAGTACAGCTTATAATATTACTATTATTTAATTACTGGGATGAGCAATTTCTTTTAAGTTACAGACTTACATTCAGTTGTGAATCCCATCACAAAAATATTGTATTGATTCTCTTTATTAGTAAAGTTACAATCTTATTAATAATTTTGACCATGGGTAACTTCTGGCTAAGTTCAGCAAAGTAACTTCTGTAAAATATATATATATTTTTTTTCTTTTGATGCAATGACACCCCAGAAAATAATTTTGTACATGTGTGAATTGTTGTCTTTGTTCTCTGATACCCAGCTTTGGCTGAAAGTTTGCCACTTGCAACACTGGAATTAACATTTCAAAATACTTATGTCTCAACATTTACTTAAATGTTGTATGCATTTTGAAGCCTACTTGCACCTGTATTCACTGTAAACATGTTAACACAATGGCAATGGTAGTTACTTTTCAATTACAATACATTAGTTACATTGTTACCAATAATGTCCCAGAATTCTTCATTCCTGTGGGATCAGACAGTTCCTATGACAGTATTTTTCACTACTACTACTACTGTGTGTATTCACTCTCTCAGATAGACAGGCAATATTGCAGCATGCCTGTGTGTGTTGTCACCTTGTGGCATCAGGTGTAGGAGCAGGCCTTGTGCCAACAGCATCTGCCCCGTGCGTAGAACACAACCCCAGCCGCTGTCAGTGGTCAGAGAGCAGCTCCCCAGCTGAGGGAAACCCCGTCTGTACGTCAACCACATGAGAGATGCAAAGGAGCGACGGAAGCTCTCTCTCTCCCCTGACATAGTTACAGAGCCCAAGTTAAAATTATCCCCTGCTTTTAGAAATACATGAATGAGATAAATTCAGAAGCTAGGAGGGCCTACTGTTCAAATGGTCCCCCTAGCTTTGAAGCAAAGAAAAACCTCACCTTGATCCTTGAGCTCATAGGAATTTCCAAGCATGATGACAGGAGAGCTCTTGCTGAAGTGGGATTTCTGCTTCAAGGACCAGCCTGATACATGTGAAGGAAAAAGAGAAACAATTTAATCTCAGAAAAGAAGAGAGAACAGATAGATCTGCTCTTATCACACAGTAACAATAAAGACTAGCTACAATGTCAGATAAGTAAAACAGACCATATTTGACACTGTTCCATGCTGAGACCAATTTGGATTTGAGTTTGCCTCTGTCCTCTGTCTCTCGGTCCTCCCTGCTCACTTCAAGGCACTGAGGCCCAGCAGAGTCAGAGGAGAGGAAAAGCCAGTCGTCCATATGGTCATCTGCAGAGGGCTGGTCTGCACAGCAAGCTGAGGAGGTGCTGGGATTCATAACAGCTGGGGCTGACCGAGATTGAGCGTGAAAAATTGCTCCTTAGCGCCATAGCAGCCTGTGCAGACACACACAAGTAGGAACATGAAAAAAAAAACCCAATTCTCATTATACATGTGACTCAACAGATGATGGAGCCACTTTCAGTAAATGACATTATTTTGTCTTGAAACAAATACCTTGTGGCACCTAGCTGGAACTGATGTGGTTAATGTTAAGCACAGCAAAGTCAATAATTCTCCATGACAGTGAGGAAAGAAGGAAACCATGTGACTGCACCCTGTGACTCAAGGAATTTCAGAAATGCCAGTTTAGCTGCAGCAGGAGAGGTGCTGGATCCTATTCCTCCCCATGTTAGGCCTGATGTATCTAAAATATCACCTTGGAGATATGGGATGGTGGCAACAAGGGACACTCGCATATTCAAAAACACAGTGTGTGCAGTTACACGGGTATATACAATATACATCAGTAGGGTAATACGTAAAAACATATCTTGCAAATGTATAACATGTCATAATAAACCGTGTATCAAAAATGTTTCCCATTTGAAAATATAGTTTAAAACTGAATTTAAAGAATTATATATGTGCAAAAATGCTGAATTTACTGTGTAGCTCTTTTGTACACAAACATGCTTCTTTATTTTATATTACACAATAAAATCCACATTCATGTAACTTATCTAAAAACCTAAAATGACGAACTTTTTCAAAATGTTTTTAAACTGCTGGTAAAACAAAATGGTTATTTGTCCTTTTTTTTACATGATAAATTGATTGATGAACTAATGAAATATGGTAACTGTATGATATACATGACATTTATAAGACATAAGCTACTAAAACAAAACTTAGTTAGAATACAAAGCAAAACATCAACAGAGCCGCCATAAAAAAACATAAACTGTATATTTTACAACCTCTACCCTTCGTATGACTTTTCAATAACATTACATACTACCAACTAAATATAACTCAAGGTCTGCAAACATTTTGTGAGCATAAATATCACCTGTGTGCAAATTCTCTATATGTCATTCCCAGCCTTTCACGTCTGAGCATCGTACTTCAGAGCTCTTATTGAATTATTAATGCGAGACATTCTTCTTTTTACCTTCACTCGGGCATTATCATTTTTTCTCCTTTAATAAGAGAGAGACTTTGGTTGAATTTCACTGAAGAAGCCCGTCTGTTTCTCGTTTCATTGGCATCAAAGAAACTGCGCTTGATCTTCTCAGCGGAGTGGGTCAATGATTTTGTACCGTCTTCCTGTTTATACAGGTCACGTGTTGGCACCGCTGTGATTGGCCAACAGATGACCAATGATAATAGGCCCCCACACAGTCCCACTGCGCGCCTCCCAGACGCTGTTTTCACTTCTATTTTCATTACAAGTCTGTTCTAAAAAAAAAGTCAGACAAAACTCCGAGGTGTTTCTTTGCATTTTATTACATTTCTGCACTATAGGCCTTTTTGCATTGGTTTTTCACAACGGTGGCTTGTAAATATGTAGCACTGTTATGGACAACAACAGTCAGAGATTGTTGTTGTTGTTGTTGTTGTTGTTGTACAAAAACACTTGGACAAAGATGGACATGACAGCAATATCACAACTTCAGACTCATGGAATGACAGTGTCAAAACTGCACACAATGGGATAGCCACACACAGATTTGGTAGACTTCTCAGTCTAGATGTAAAATTCTTACATTTCAAAATGAACCAATTTCAGTAATAAAGCAGAAATTCACTATCTGATGACATATAAAATACATTTGAATAAATAAAAAAGTTTAATAAATAGAAAAATAACAAAGTAAATAAATAAAAGACATGTAAATAAAAAATATTTGACACCAAATAAAGTGCAATTTTCTCACATCACACACAAAACACTGGTGTTTAATGTTAAAACATCTGGCTAATGTCTGTTTAAACCACCACATCATAATGGATAAAATAAAGACTCTTTAAGCTAAGACTCAGGCTGCAAAACTCTTCTGAAATTGATCTAAATGTCTTCATCGACAAAATAAATTATGCATCAGAATTATAATGTATGAGATGGAAAGTTCCACAGACAGAAGACATCAGATTTCTAATTAAATCTAACACTAATCAGTGATTTAATTTCATGAGCTGACCTTTTTCTTGTAACTCAGGAGCTCTCTTTTGGTGTCATGTGATGTCGTCCACAAGGTGGCAGCCTACGACAAGTCTGAGCCTGATGTCCCAAAACTATCAAGATCATTTTAAGTACACACACAAGAACAAACAGGACCTCACCATCAAGATGCTCTCAACAAATCTAATCCTGGCTTCGTGTATAGCCTACTACTATATCACTGACAAGGGTGCTCAGTTTTACTGGAACTGGGCACTGTAGGTTTGCATATTATCATACATTTAACTGTAAACAAACAAAAAATCACATTATCCCTAAATAAAAACATTGGCATTTTCCTTCACACGTGACATTATACAATATACCGTACGTCTGCATAAATAGAAAAGAGTGAGTGACAGAGCATTTCTAGCCTATTCTCCATTAAGTGCTAGTTTCATTATGGTTTTTGCGCACTTTTTGTCCTCTTCACCATCTGAACACACTAATCTATTCACCTAGTAGCCAAAAATATATAATTGCACATTTCACTACGATCAATGGAGACAACTTTTAAAACAAAATGTGTTTGCTTGGCTTATTGCAACCCTTTCCTTCATCCTCTTTTCTTGTCTACAGCAAAATGTAAACTTAGTAATTGGGGACACCAAAAGTGGTATCATTAGCACATTGCATAGTGTCCCTGTGCAAGTTCATCTAATCTACCTTGATTCCACTGGGATTCAGCCCTTAAACCGATCTGAGAGAAAACCAGCCGATTCACCCTCTAACTCCATCACTGCAAGCATTTTGGTATCTTTGTCCAGTTTCCATAAGCAGTTTGTTATATTCTTCATTACATGGCAAGTCTTTCTGTGCCTAAACGCTTTTGTAACTAAACGTTGTGGCAATACAGTATGTGTTGTACTTTTACAATTTCAACTGAACTAAATGATGGCACTAGAACTGATCTGGACTGTGAGTAATGCCCGTTTATAACAGAATCCTGCCTGTTTATACGTAGATAACAGTATGCCTGCGGTCGGTTGAAAAGTTGTTCACAGTGTTCACTACCTTAAGGTCTGCTTTATATTTTCTCTTTAAATATTCTTTCATTTTCCATGTACAATGCCAAACATGCATTAAGACATATGCTTTTTTTTAATATATATACAACACATTGTGATGAACAGAACATACACGGGCCTACATTATGATACCATGTGCACACATTTTCCAACTGATGCTTCTTTGTTCTTGATCTTTTTTTTTTGTCTACATGTCACATGTCATCTATTTGGTGTTTTTTTCTTCAGGCATTTATGTTTTCACTTCATTCAAAGGTGTAAAGTCAAGTTGATTCATGATATGTCAGTATGACGCTACAGTAAAAGGCATTGCATGGGAGAGTCTGACCCTTTCTGAAGCTCCTTTATCATGAATGGTGCTTAGAGCTGCGAGCGTTTCCCTTATCTGATTGGACGGTGACAGCACTTGGTGAGGATGCTGTCTGAGCCCCCCGACGGCCACTTCCCGTCGAAGCCTCTGGTTTTCCTGCTGTGGTTCCCCGCTTCTCCTCACTTGACTTGGAGGTGTCTTTTGCCTTGGTCCCCTCTTGTGATCCCCCCCCTTTTATGGGTGCGAGTACTGTTTTGGCCACACTCGTGAGTTGAGTAACAAAGCTGGCTTTATCCCCCGGAGACACAGGGCGTGACTTGCTCGAGCAGGGTGAGGCTGCATTAGAGGAGGGTGACATGGGATTCTCTTCCAGGACCTCCAGATGTGCCCTCTCCTCTTTGGCCCCACGATAACTGCTTGACACCTTCTCCACCTTGGATCTGGGTGCAGCTGGAACATGGGCCGCAGCTTGGGTTTGAACCTGGGTCGGAACCGGGGGTGCAGGTCCTTTAACCTTAGACGTCTCAATTTTTTTATCACTACCACTGATGCCTCCTTTCTCCTCCGTCTCTGTGCCTTTACGCTGCTTGGTTTGCTCTGGAGTTGATTTCTGCATGTTACCTTTCTCTGGACCCCCAATGCCTTTTGCTTTCTCCACAGTCTTCTCCAGAGCTTTACTTGCAGAGCCACTGTCTGTCTTTGCATTCTGCTTCGCACTATCTTGTTGCTGCAGGCTCTTTGATGTGACTGGAGTAGAGCATTTCTCACTGACTTTACTCTTAGAGACTGTTGCCTCAGAACTCGGAGTGCTTGCACTTGGAGGTTTGTCCCCAGGGCTGGACTTGGTCTCTGAAGTGGACTGAGCCGGAACTGAACTAGACTTGGTCTCCACTGCAGCAGCACTTACGTTACTCTTTAAAGCCTCAGCAGTGGATAATGTTTTACTTGTGTCAACAACATTGGTCTTGGACTCAGCTTTAGGCATTTTGCTCTCAGTTTGGGACCCAGTGAGCTCAGATGCTGTTGTTTGAGTATCTTTCTCCCTCGATGTGAGCATTGTGTCACGGCTGAGTGGTGACTCCTGCCTTCCCAGCCTCCTAACAGGCTTCAGGCCTCCAATCTCGCCTCCCATGGGAGGAGAAGGGGAAGACGATGATGAAGGAGATGGCGGAGCGGGTCCATTCTCTCCCTCCATCTCAAGCAGACTTTGCAGGCTATGCTCACAGTGGAAGGATTCTCTCCTGTAGTCCCCATGTGTCACCTCCAGGCTGTGCTTGCGTAATGACACTCCACCTGTCAGAGGAGAGGGTGACGATGATGATGAAGAGGAGGAAGGCAGAATAGGTGCTCCTAGCTTCTCTGCCGACTGCACTCTTTGCAGCAGGGGAGATCTAGGGGGCTCAGCGCTCTTGGGACGAGGGCGGGCAACAGGAGGCGAGGAATGCAGCTTGGCAGGAAACATCTGTGTGGTGTTGGAGCTCCCTACAGTGTGGCCGCTGAGAGGCGGGGGAGAGGAAGTGGTTGGGGAGGGGGTGTGAGCTAGGGGGGACAAAGGGATGTTGCCGGCAGATTTGCAGCGTGCAGAGCGGTATTGGCGGTGAAGTTTGGGGGACAGGCCATGCAGAGAGCTGGGCCTCATGTGGTGAGAGGCTGCTGGGGAGTTAGGGGTGCTGGATGCCGGAGAGCTGCTCTGGGAGGAGTTGCCTGAGGAGAGAAGAGGAAATAAACTTTAAAGTTTTTGATCACAATATCTCAACATTGTATATTTGTGCAGTCAGGAATTTTTTTCTCACAGTAAAAGGCACTGATGTGTTTGAGATTATATAAGACAAATGATAGGAGCAAGACTGAAAATCAAGAATGGCTAAAAATGTTACAGACTTTAATATACTGCATTTGTCTTGTTTTTAAAATATATCATCGCAACTAAGTATTGTTTTCTTGGCCTAGCATACACGTATTCTAGGCCTTCCATACTGACCCAGGTAAGGGGATTCGAGAGTAGAGCGCAAACTCTGAGTGGGTGAGCGGGCGGAGAGGCTGTGGGTGGGGGAGCCGGGTAGACTGTCTCCAGAGGACAGAGAGCGATTTAACGAGGAGAGGCTCCGGCTGGTGTGGAGCAGGTTGGACTGCTTGGTGATTTTCCTGAACAGGGAGCTGCGCTTCTTACTGAAAGAAAGAAAAAATGATATAGTGATGATAATAAAGGCATATTAAAACATTAAATAAAAAGTCTTGTCTTGTATTATGCAGTAACGCACTCTTGTCCCTCTTTGGCTCCTGTTCTCTTGCTGCGCCGTGCCATCTTGGATTTATAGCTGGACTTGCGGGCAGGACCCACTTTTATAGAGGTGTTCTCAAAGGGAGTAGTTGTAACTGTCACCTTGTTTCCACTCTGAAGATGATATATATTTAATTGACTCATGTTATTTTATTAGCAAATTTTATCTGAAACATCTTTAAAAAAATAAATTAGATAGACAGATAAATAGATCTCACCTTCAGGATGAGCTCCACCACCTCTGTATGGACCAGACCGTGGACTGACTCCCCGTTTACATGAGTGATGAGATCACCTGCACTAAGTCCAGCCTCCTGGGCGGGGCCGCCATCCTCCACATGCTGTGAGTAGAACAAATTTAGAAACAGATTTAGCCACTTGGACAGAAAAGCTGTTTATCTGTGTGTTGAAAATCAACAAAAACTCAACAAAAACAAACAAAATGATAACTATGGCAGTAACAACAACAAGTTCCACAATCAAAAAGATGAATCACACTGTGCTTATAGTTCGAAACATGTTGCTATTTCTGGAAAGGTTGGCAAGCATGTTTCAAATACCCATTCTACCTGGTGTTCCACAGGGTTCCATACTTAGACCTCTCCTTTTTCATTCAGCCAAATTGTATAACAAAATGGTGTATAATTCATTACTAAAGCACTCTGAGCTGTACTGCATATATGAAAGGTTCTATACAAATAACTTTTATCATTATGATTAGTTAACATATTTCTTTTATAAGTTTGCAAAGTAGAGCCACTGAGAACTCTGCATACTGTAAGCTCTGCTCTCTCACCCAGACCATGTGATGTACACTGTAGACATCACCATCTCCTATGTAGACTCTGATTGCGCGGAGGGTGAAGCCATACTTCTTCCCAGAGCGGTAGATGGTGATTGGAGAATGCAGTACGTTGACCATTGGAGAGTAGTCTCGGCTGGGAGAAGAGTCACGGGAGGAGGGGTTGGACGAGAGGGAGCGAGGAGACATGGGGCTTGCTAGAGGGGAGGCTCCATGTTGCTCCACTGAGGAGAGAGGGTTGGAGTTAAGGATACGGTACAGGATTTATTTCTATGATATGTTTTTACAGTTAATTTGCTAATGCAATATGATACATGCCTTTACCTGCAGGAATGATGACAGACAAAGCAGTAGCAGAAGCAGATTTGATAACTTTGGTTCCTGGTCGTGAGCTACGTTTTTCTCCATCAGCTGAGAGCTGCTGGTGGCGAACCCTCCGCAGCACCAGGTCAGTGGTGGCCCCACGGGGCCCCTGTGTGTCTGGAAGTCCCAGAACAGTAGCACTGGCTGGTAGAGGCAACGATGCATCAGCAGGTCTCAAAAGCTTATCTGTTGCATGGTGGAGACATGAAACCCAACAGTAAATAAATTCTCCTTACATCTCTTGTGATCGAATACAGGTTTAGAGTCACAAATCAAATTGTTCAGTGACACTTCATCCCTTCTTACCTCCGGCTGTGAACCCATTGCTGTCTTTAAGGAATGTTCTCAGATCACCTTGAGAGGAGATGGCACCCATGGCTCCTTCCAGGGAAGCCCCCCTGGCCTTCACTGAAGGCTGCCTGCTGGGGACAGGCAGCTCAGAGTCGACCTCCAGAGGGGAAGCCAAGCGGTGTGTATCCATGAGGGCAGAGAAGCGTCTTCGGGCCCCCGATGGTGGGCTGGAGTCGCTCTCAGTGAAGGAGGACTCAGAGCAGGACAAGCGCTTCCTGAAAAAACACAAAGAAAAGATATGAATGGAACCCTACAGCCAGTGTGAATGTCATTTAAAAAGACAGTTAACACCAAAACACAATACAAGTACGTTTTACTTCTTACTCAGAATGCTATCCATATTTCCAATCAGATAATTTTGGATATACTGTCAGTGGCATTTTGTTTGTGGAAATCTAATCACCAAGAAATTACGTCTGAAAAGCATACACATATTTCTCCTAACAGATTTAATTTCAATTTTATTTTACATTAGACCTTCTAAAATGGCTTCTCCACTATTTTTTGTATGCTGCACTCACATTTCAGGTGATCCAGTCCTCCAGCTCTTGTCCCTGAGAGTGAGGCTACCCAGGCTTTCCCTCTTAGCCACTCGATCCTCCCTGGGGACCTTGTGCTCTCGTAGAGTCACGGTGGGAGGTTTATGCTCCAGCTGAGACAGATGCTCCATACTGCTATACACCTGCAGGTCCACACAAGGAGACAGTCACATTTTTTTTGGAAATGATTGTATTGTTATGTGGACTGCTGAGTAACCATGGCCATTTTAACACCTCAAACATTCCCTTTCTAGAAAAAAATAGAGTAAGATGCAGGTCTGACCTTGCTGAAGCGAGGGGAGCAAGATGAAAAGCGATGTATCTCCACAGGCTCGTCATCATTGGTATCGTCCTCATCATATGACTGCACATGATGGTAGCGCTCAGAGCGGGCTGATGAGGAAAGGTAACAAGATATTATTGCAATGGGCACAAATTCAGTGAGCAGTGGTATTATCTTTCTCTCTGTGGTTCTTTCTGCTGATCTCACTGCTCATACTAACACACATAAAAAGCTACAGACACTGGCCCACATTCCATGAGACAGAAGTACTCACTGTGCACTTTCAAGTTAACCTACATTCTGCAAACTCATGCTGAATTTACACTAATACCTGCCTCTCTGCATTTACAGTGCTTATCATGGTCGGCGTGAGACTTAATGAGGGTGTTGTGGTGACGACGGTGATGATTCATAAAACCCTGAGCTGTTTGGATGAATAAAAATGTCCTGAGTTTAAATGGATCTGTGGTGTGTGCCTGCAATGTAATTTTTATAGAGGATCATGGATTCCCAACAGTGGACTTACTGTCAAAATAACTAGTGTCTTCCTCTGACTCGAGGTGAGGAATAAACTCTGCCTTCTGTCTCAGCAAGCTGTTCCAGTCCACCTCTGTGAAGAAGGGGTGCTGCTTCACTTCAAAAGCACCACCTAGGGGGCACAGGAAGGGAATTAGAGAGGTGTACAATATATAAGGAGAAGGAGAGAGGTTTAAAGACAGATAGGTAATAACTAGAGCCTCGAAGGAAGTAGAGGTACTTTGACCCTGACAGAAGTTGACTTACTTGGGTAAACTGAATCTGTATGCCTACATGCAGGATAAATTATTTACATAGTCAGCTAAAAGTAATAGATAGTTGAAATGACTAGAAGTAACAGATAAACAGTAGTTAGCTAAAAGTAATAGTTGAAACAGCTAAAAGTAAAAGATGGTTGCAACATCTAGCTTCTGCTGTTAGTAGTACGAATGGACCGAACCAAAACGTCCAGTTTAAAATAAATTCAAATTAACACATTTGAAACATGATGTTGCTTAAAGGGCACTTGAGTTCATCTGACAGGCCTGTGGGGTTATGTCTGAAAAAGAAAGGTTGGGAAACACTGTCCTAGGTGACTGACCTGTGCCCAGTCGAACCAGTGGATTCGTCTGCAGGAGGGAGGAGATCAGGTGCTGGGCGTCAACAGGGAGAGCCTCATCCCCTTCAGGCCACACTATGTCATCTACAAGATACAGCAGAGTGAGGCCGAGGACATTAGGGAATACATTTTTGATGTAGAGGTGACGAAAGTGTGAGAAAGAGGGGAGGTGAAAGACAAGAGGCAAGAAAGGATGGGTACAGTTACCATTTGGTTGGTCTATTAGCA
This sequence comes from Thunnus thynnus, assembly GCF_963924715.1. NCBI lineage: Eukaryota > Metazoa > Chordata > Actinopteri > Scombriformes > Scombridae > Thunnus > Thunnus thynnus. Next base: position 23,382,813 of record NC_089533.1, read on the forward strand.
ATGTACAGTGTGTATATACTGCACTATATATCCATCAAAAAATAAGGATCCCACTCAGACCCTTGATTCCTCACCTGTAATGACCTGTCCAAACAGCTCCTCTGGAGTGTCTCCAAAGAAAGGCACGCAGCCCACCAGGAACTCATACAGGATGATGCCCATAGCCCACCAGTCCACTGGCTTCCCATAACCTTGACGAAGAATAACCTCCGGAGCAATGTACTCTGGAGTTCCACACACCTAAAAGAACAACAATAACACTTTAGCTGATCAGATTTTTGAAGAAGCCATTACTTTGATTTGTTTGTATAAAGGTTTGTGAATTTTCACATTTAATTTATAGTAGGAATAACAGAGATTATGTAGAGTTCACTCAAATTCACACTAAGATTATTCTAAACCAGCTAGTAATACCAGATTACTTTCTGCCTGGTATAAAACTACAGTATAGTATAGTTGTAAGTGGTAGACAGTTGACACTGAGCGAGGGGCACTTGTGCAGGGAGCATGCACATTTTAACCTAGCCAAGTAAATCACTGCAGAAATGCCAAGACAAGATGAAAGCCCAGGTGAGCGTTTTCATGTGCAGATGGGTATGCTCTGAATGCACAACACATTTCTGGCCACAATGCACGCACAAGAAATAATGAGGCTTAGATTCAAAGCACAAACACTGAATGAAAGGCTTGAGAAAATAAACCTTGCCTACAAGAGAAATGATTATAATGATTGAGGAAATACTGGCCTATTGTTCTGCCAACTGTTAACGGTTTCATTTTTTTCATGCTTCAGATATGCCTGGCACACAATGACAGAGAATATCTTTGCATAGAAATGAAGACATCAAAGGACATTTCATATTTAATCTTTGCTTGGATCATACTGGGGTTTAACAGTCTGCACTGTAATACTGCCAAAAAGACAGCTATATTGCACATAATAATTTGATTTTATTTATATTATTTTTACCTAAAAGTCCAGGTAAATTAAAATTACTTCAATAAAAATCTATAAGGTAAAAAAAATACATTTGAATTGGGATTTGAGTATACAGTGTAGTGGCGATGTTCTAATTTGCATGTTGTCCTTGTCATACCTGTTTATCCAAAAACTCCCGAGTATCCTTCTCTATGTGTCCTTCATACAAATTGGTGGTCAGACTCATCAGACCCATCTTAGACAGGCCGAAGTCTGTCAGCTTGATGTGGCCCATTGAGGTAATCAGGAGGCTGAAAATAGAGACAGTATAATTTAAGCTCAAACTACACAAGCCTAATTTATATTATTTTGAAATAGCAATGTAATAGTAATAAAATAGATTGTGTCTAGCAATGTATTGTCACAATTTGTATGATGTTTTTGCAACAGTTTGATTAAAACCTATTTCTGTCTTACTTGTCGGGCTTGAGATCACGGTGGACAATGCCATAGTTGTGTAAGTACTCCAGTGCTAGGACAGTTTCTGCAAAGTACATGCGTGCCATCTCCACCGGCAGAGCCCCGATGTTCTTCAGCAGAGTGGCACAGTCTCCACCTGCCAGCAGAATACATTATTTGATTAGTCTTGCTGCTGACATCAGCAATTACCATGAATGTGTCCTGGTACCTCTTGTCCCAGACCATTTTCGTTTCCATTTAGGCTGATGAACAACATGCACAACAGAACCACATGCTTGAATTAATGAGGTTTTTGTGACTTAACTTCTGTGAATTATGTATGATTGTACTTAGTCATTCCTTATATATTCAATGATATCTGGCACATTAGTATATACTTCATTTTCACTGGGCAGCTGGAGTATATTCATGACACTGAATATAAAAACATATGAACAGCTTATGCAAAGGCTCAGATCATTCAAGTACCAATGACGTAGGCCTATTATAACATAGATGTACTTGTCAGTCACTAACTTTGGTCCAGACTGAAATATGTCAACAACTATTAGATGGATTGACATGACATTTTGTACAGACGTTCATGTCCCCTCCAGGATTAACTGAAGTAACTTTGATGAATCCCCTGACTTCTCATCCAGCATCACCATCAGGTCAAAATTTTTATTTGTCCCATCAGCCTCGGCTGTAGTTTGTGTTTAGTGGTAATTAGCAAATGTTAGCATGGAAATGATACATGTGACATCAGACATCTATCAAACTGCCACTGCCAACTAAACTGTGCAAAGATTTAATACTTATTTTTTGTTTTCCAAGATCTTTCTGGAACTGTTTCACTACCACCCACAATTAATTAAAACACTCTTTGATTGGCTCCTCCATTTCAATTGTGCATTGCACTGTGGGAGAATAGTGTGTGTCAACAGCACACACAAAAATCTTTTTTTTTTTTTTTTTTTAGTATTTAGATTGATTGTATGCATATGTTCTAGTTTGGTTATACCTAATGTTGGCACTTTTCCAGTTTGAATACACTACAGACTCAAAACTTGTTTAGAACTGGTATGTAGTATGGATTTATATCCATATTCTCACCTTCAACGTACTCCATGACCATGCAGAGGTGCCGACGGGTTTCAAAGGAACAGAACATGGAGACGACGAAGGGATTCTCTGCAAAGGTAAGGATGTCTCTCTCCACAAAGGCCTGTTGGATCTGGTTCCTCAGGATCAGGTTCTGTTTGTTAATCTTCTTCATGGCAAAACGCTGACGTGTCTCCAGGTGGCGGACCAGGTACACAGCGCTGGTACAAACAGAGGCACACATTATTTTCACTTTCTGGCCTCTGTGTTGCTTGTAAAGTCTATTAGTGTCCATGCCTCACTAACAGATGTAAAAATGAGTCACTTGCATGTCAACACATGGTCATTAGTGGAGTAAACAGGACGTCCTAATGCTGCACTCACCCGTATGCTCCGTTACTGATCAGCTTGATGGTCTGGAAGTCTGCTTCCCCTGGTGGTTTGATTGCTCTGATCTTACCCTATGAATCAAAGATCACAATACCGTGATTAAACATGATCAAAGACAAACAAAATTGCTTATGCATACATTAATAACTTAATCTCTTAACAGGTGCGAAACAATTCACTCTATCTTTGGTGATACACATCTCAGCAGGGAGAGGCTGTTTAGATTCAAATCGTCTGTACTGATAAGTGTAAAGCAGCTTCTGTTCTGCTCTGTACCCCCTCCCTCTCCTCTATGTTTATCTACTTAGCTTAATTTTGGAAGTTGGAGGCATGCCTAATGTTAGAAGGATGGCTCACAGATTCAAGGAGAGGGGTATCCTGTTTTTGTGCTTCAGCATATTGTAGCTAAATTAAATGGATAAAAGCATGTATGCCAAGTCATTAGCAGATGAAGCAGACATTTCCAATGAGAGCAACAAGGAGCTCATGCTGTCAAAGGAAGGAAAAGGGCGGATGAATGTAAGGAGCACTGGAGAAATGACCAGATTGCAGATGATCTTGAATCTCACCTCTGTCGAGTCATCAGTTTCAGGTGTTAGCGGTCCCTCGCTGTCATAACTATCGAGGTTTACCATCTCTGATGACAAACACATGTAAATCAGCTGAAAGTTAATTTATTTTCCAGATAGTTAAATCTGTGTGTTGCACATAGTTTCTGTCTCTCACCTTCAATAGGGTCTCTGGTCAGTCCAAGCTGGCTGATGATGTAACGAGGAATGTCAGTTTTCATCAAATGACCCTCCTTGGCGTGGTCCTCCGCTGCCTCCAGCAGATGGTAGAACTCCTCAGGGTTAAACTCCTGGAAAGCAAAGTGTCAACACATTCATCTTCAGGTGACTATATCCCTGTAGAATCACCCCGACTGACCCTAGCAGTTGTTCCAGGAATTGTTTCTGGAAGACAACGCCACTTGGGATTGAACCCGACATGTTGTATTGCAGAGGAGGGTTATATCCATCGTACCACTGATGCAATTTGGGGAGCACTGGCTGCTGAGCCAAACCTGGTAACAATGTCAAAAAAAATGTGCAATGGATAACGACACACTGTAATCCAAATGCAGTGACATGCAGAAAATGAGGGTGGAATTAGATTGATGAATCAATTCTCCGTGTCACTGTTTCAGCTGTCGGTCATAATCAAAAAAACTGCGTCAGTGTGGCATGACTCATCGAGGGGGACACAAGATTGATACACAGTTATGAAACACAGTCACACTGGGTTACCCAGACACACACACACACACACACACACACACACACACACACATACACACAAACGTAGGCATCCTCCAGCTTTAAATGACACCATGGTCACAGTCTGTCTGAGTCCGACTAGAAGGCAGCTGAGCAGCAGGGGCCCGCTGCCTGGTATTAGTAGTACTGTGGCAGAGCAAAATTTAATCTAAATGCAAATGTCTTCACCATCTAGACAGACTGGACCAGCTTTTTATACTTAAGAGTTTAGTGTTTGCTTGTTTTGATTTTCTCCCCCTGCTGTGTAATACATCGGAGTGCTTAAATGTTTATAATGGGCTAACAAATCAGTATCTGTTCTCATGTTTATTTAAAGAAAATCAATTTGTCTTAAGTCACAAGAGGGATATGAACTGTGAAATGATTTGTGATGAAAGTGGGGCTGGATGAGGATTGTGAACATCCCAGCAGAGTTTTGTTAATGATGGATAAAGACTGTTTATTTGTGTTATCTTACAAGACACTCCAGAAGCCTGGCAGGTCGAGAGATGATGATGAGGAGCTTCTTCACCAACTCTGTGACGAAGGCTACTTCAGAGCTCTCTGAACGCTCCCAGGCCTGGCAGAGAGGGACACATACATGCAGACAGAGAGGTAGAGAGATAATACATGAAGATATATGTTAACATTTATAACATATTATAAAAGCCATACAAAAGTAATACACAGACAGAGCACTACCATACTGACACATTCGGTCAGTTCAAAGAGAAACAGAAAGGCAAAGTGACAAAGGCTGAACAAGCATTCAGAAAGCTGTGAGATAAAAGAATATCTGATCACAGCAGATACAATCAAACTAAAATCAGGCTACCAAGAGAAATCACAGCGATTTCATCAAGCCGTCAAAATGGCGTTGTTGATGAAACTCCCTGATACCCGTTATCTGCTCTGGCAAATCACAAACACAATTAGCCTCAATTTACTGCAGCTGTTTCAATCTTATCTCTCACCAAAGGCATCAAACATTTGAATGAAATTAGAAGGTTTGAGCTGAATCTATCCATCAATAACCTTCCACGGCTTCATATCCAAACTAGCAGAAGATAAATGTATTTGTCTCTGTGTCTGCTTTGGTTATGATTCATTTTATAGTTGTCATCTAACACATGCTCTTTACAAATGAAATTAAAACCAAAACTATAGTGTTATGCAAATTAGGGCTGGGTATCATTACACATTTTTTCTTACTTGTGGATACCTGAGTTTCCATATCAATACCTAAATGATGCAATTTCAATACCTTACTTTGAGATATAATCATATTTTTCAAAACTTTGAAAAGAACTAAATAATAATAAAATTAGCAAAGTTTTTAATTCAAACATATTTGACTTTGACATATTTTATCATCAATCATATCATATAAATCACATACAATATATCATATATTTGAACTCTTTAGCTTTGCCAACTATGTTCAACTATGTTCACTAGCTAGTCGCTAACTTTGTCTGTCTGCTGTTTGGTGCTGGGCAGGTCGTGTAAACAGTTTTTTATCAGAGCTTTTTCGGCTGAAAACAGCTTTTTCACTCACATTATGAAGCAGCTTCTCCAGATTCTCCTGCAGCTCAAAGAAGTAGACAGACGTGATGAGGCCCTCGCAGGCTTTGGTCAGGCAGTCTCTGGCCAACTCTGCGATCTGGTGGTGGATGAAGCTGAGGACTCCGTCAGCCAGAGGAAGAACATTTTCAGGAGAGTAAGCCTGGATGAACTCAGCCAGCCTCTCCTCCATCTGTGCTGTGGCCTGATGGCATGAGATGACAGGACCAATATGTAAGGTCAAAGAGAAAAGATGTGCAGGAGAAAATGGTGAGAATAGAGTGCAGTTGCAGAGATTAGGTTTAGAAAAGATTGAATTTCTTTCAAAGACTCAGAAGTATAAGACAGAAAGTTCAGAAAGTTATTTAATTCATGACCCAGACAGTGTGGCTGTGCTGGTTTACACTTCCATTGAATGTAATTCTTTTCCATTTGACTTGTGTCAGAACAAGCCCAAAGAGCTTTTACCTCGGATGAACTCCAAAATATAGTGCCCAATTTCCTAAGGCTAGATTTTTATCACTGTAGAAGCTTTCAGCCCATTTCCTTTTGATACCAACCTCAGCCCGCCAAGAGAGTGAAAGGGAGAAAAATGAGGAAAAGAAGAAATCACTTTTGTTTCACCGTTCATAGCTGTGGCTTTTATAAATGCAGTGAATAAACGTAATATTTTCTCCGACAGGGTGAAAGGTGTCGCAGTGTCATGTAATCTTGTTTGCTATGGTTTAGCAGCTCCCATACCTATTTTAGATGCATGATATCAAACCATCATTTACACAAATCTCTGAACATATTTAATCATAAATCATTTCCCTTTTCAGATCTGACTTTATGGGATTAGCCGTAATAGTTTATGGGATTAGATTAATTTTTGTGGATTGAAAGATTGATTTAATGCTCTGTAGACTTGCATATTTTTATGACATACAACGATATCTATCATGAAGCAGCTTTGTATGTGTGTGTGTGTGTGTGTGTGTGTGTGTGTGTGTGTGTGTGTGTGTCCCACCTTTGGAAAGCGCTCCTTGTACACATGGTTCATCATGACTATCTCATTATCATAGCAGGAGGAGGAGCGTCCTGGGCTGGAAGGTAAAAGAGAAAGAAATGGAACAGTCAAAATGATTTTGGCTTTTCCACCCAAAACACTGGACTGAAATCAGTTCTATATATTAGGTTCAGTAAGGAACATGTCTGAAAATGCTTAAGATTAGATAAATGCTTAAAAAACAATACAAAATAGAAAGTTACTACTTTAAAATAAAAAGAGAATGACATAGAAAATGAAATCGAGAACATCATTAAAAGGAAATTTCAACAGGAGGTTATATAAAAGCAATAACAAGATCAACCAGGGGCAACCCCTGTAAATCTGCTTTAAAAGAGGATAGTGTTTTTGGGCAGCTGAAGCTGCTGTTTAATCTCATGGGTGCTGCTGCTGACCTGAGACTGCGGGAGCGTGGGCGCATGTGGGGAGAGCAGCGGCCCCCATCATCATCTGTGATGCTCTCAGTGCTGCCAAAGTGCTTGGATAAGAAGTGGAGCTCATCCATGGTGGGCTGAAAGGGCAGCTGGTGCAGCCGCTCCTGAGAGGAGCTTGACGACTGGTAAACGTAGCGATAGAGGAGGAAGAGGAAGAGGAGGGGAGGTGAGAGCGCAGGGTGGAGGAGGAAGAGGAAGCAGACGAGGACGGGGAGAGGAGGAGAAACAAGAATATTAGAGTGGTTGAAGTGAAAGTTGGAAGGATCAGAAAGAGAAAGTGCCAGAAAATTCATGAGAACAAAATATGACCAACTGCTTATAACAGCAACTGTCCCCCTTATTTATCTGCCTCTGACTGTAAGATGATAAGTGAAGCAACTAATATATTACATCATCTCTGAGAGTTAATTATCACAGTATTTTGTACACTACAGTTGTCATTTCTTGTGGACTTCCCCAAAATACAACACACACACACACTCTCTCTCTCTCTCTCACACACACACACACACACACACACACACACTCTCTCACACACACACACAGACACACACACACACACACTCTCTCTCTCTCTCTCACACACACACACACACACATACACACACACCAAATCTCATCACCTAATTTGCCTTCATCAAAGCAATGACACCTGGACCTCCTCACTCACTTTGCTAACTGAGAGATCGATCACTGATCCATCACAGGTGACAGACTAATTGAAAACAGTCAGACTTAAAAGGGTGGATGGAAACTCCATTTTTCCTTGTCTGTTTCATGCATGTCAAGGCTCTGCACTGTATTTAAGTTGTTCTGCCTATCAATATCTCTATCCACTTTCTTAGTAAGAAAGTGTATCAGGAAGTGCTGATCTGTTAGATGCTTTGTTAGCATATTTTTTAGTGTTTTTGCACCGTTTTTCCCTGAAAGCATCACCAGGACTGTGACATCTATTCCTTGGATTTTGGATGAGGGATTTATCTTTAAACTCATAGTTCACCTGGATTATGACAGCCGAACAGAGGACATTGTTAGGATAGATTTTAGAAATGAAAAATGAGGGTGACATGTCTCCCATGTTCACAGTATGGCCTGTGCTCAGTTTCAGAAGGTCAAGCAGAGGCGACTTTAGTGTGGTTACAACTGAAAGAATACATTTTGGGGAATACGCTTATTCACTTTTTTTTGCTGAGAGTTAAATAAGAAGATTGAGGCCAACCTCATGGTTGTACAGTACATATAAAGCTGGCAGCTGATTGGCTTAGCTTGACAAGCTAACTAATCTCATTTGTTAGAGTGTAAAAACAACACCTTACAGTTTTACAGGGGGTTATGGGTTAGCTGTGTCTTTGTGCTAAGCTAACTGTCTACTTAGCAGTCTCATATTTAGTGCACAGACTCACAGCAACAAAATGATTAATGAGGTATTAAGGCATTAAGGTAAGAATCTGTGAGATTTGTTCGCAAGTGAAGGTTTTGCTGGTAAATTCAACATACATGAAACCATGGTGTCATTCAGTGATAGAATTCGTTGTGTGAAAATGTTTTAGATTATTACTTTAAACGAAACAGGAACTTCAGGAGCAGAAAGTTATCTGTTCAGGGAGTTGAAGGAAGCACTGGGCACCACAGCTCAGCCTGATTCATAAAAGCATAAAAGTCTAAGCATTAATTTCAATGAAATATCCTGTTTCTAATGATAGTATCTGGATATATTTAGGCCATGGTGAAATTACTGTGGAACAAAGTGTGATCTATCTCATAGCAGCGTCTCCTCTTTATGCCACGTTTCTCATATCCCTCTCATCCCACTGGCCTGGCACTCATCATTTTCCCCTCCTCTACTCCTCCATCCATCCATCTAACCCTCCATCTAAAGCCAGATGGAGAGTAGGAACCAGGCCTCTGACGTTATTGTTACGCAACAAGACACACTAAAAGGCACTACAGAGAAGTGGAGACCATGGTGGAGATGGACAACGTTGAAATGTATTGTGTGTTTTAAGTGAATGATTTGAAGACTGATGATGAAGCTTTGTATGAACTCTAAACAATAAATAAATACAATTGAGTCTTAGCATGGTCAGAATCTGTCAAAAGATGCAAAAGCAGGCTCTAGAGCTTACATCTGTGCCAGTTTCAGTTATTTATGTCAGTGGTTCCTGACACCACCAGTCACCATGGAATTAATTATAACCTGTATGTTATTTAACACTATTAATTATATAAAATTAGAGGTAGTTACAAGTTTGCATTTGTACTACTACCAATTAGAGTGGCTGCCAATGGATGTTCCAACCATTTATCCATTACTTTTAGCTAACTACTTGTTATATTTTAGCTAGTTGTTGCTATCATTTAGCCATTACTTTTCACTAACTATACTTCACGTGTTCAGTCATTAACTCTCTTTAAGCTAACAATTGCAACTGTTTGTTATTTTAGTTAACTATTTCAACTTTTCCAACTGTTTATTTGTTACTTTTAGCTTATTATTGTTTAGCCGTTTACTTTTAGCTAACTATATTGTCACTCTGGGGTGCCCTGCTTGGGATTAACTGATTTAGGTGATGAGAAGGAAATTAAGTTACTTACTGTTGAGCTGGGAGTGTTAGTACCATACCCAGAAGAGGGCAAAGATGCTAAAGACCAGCGGCGCCCATCCGCTCTGCAGAGAAGAAAATATGTAACCATAATATGTTAGTATATACTATACATTCATTCATTTTCCTATAATATCCAGATCATATTAGCTTGGCTGTATTGCGTTTCTATTTTTAACATTCCACAGACTAAAAAATATTTTATTGAGCTGAAATGAATCACTATACCCCACCTATGGCTATTTTTGCTGCCTGTGAAATAATAAATGTGCCTGTAAGACAAAACCCTGACAACCTAATCTCACATGCTACTTGGACCCATCTCAATTTCAGTGGCACAAAAAAAAAAAATATATATATATATATAAAAATATTCAGAGGGTCAGTGACTTATATCACATCAGGTTTGTACCGGGAGCCTTCCTTAGTGAGGACAGCAAAGGGACTCAGATTCATTGTGCCTCTGTGTGCCTCAATCGCACAGTGACAGGCAGGCAGACAGATCTGATAAATGAGGACAGAGGATTTACAGGAGCACCAGGCTCCCAGAGCCTCCAGTCCCAGCACAGTGTCTGACTGAGAAGAGGTAAATCTAATTGGCCCTCTTCACATACATCTCTGCCTATGGAAGGCTTGAGAGCGAAGCCTCGCTCTTGTTAATACTACGACCAGACCATTCTTTTAAAGCTTACACTATTACACTCACTTTGGCTTCTCTTAAATACAATCTTTTTTAATAAAAAAAATCATAAATCATTCACATTCCAATTTTCTTTTCAAACAAGGATTTATAAGTAAGCAACAATACACAGTGTTCTGACATACACAAACATCATGGTCCATTTGTGTGCGTCCACTATTTTCTATATTGACTTGAAAATTACTCCCATTTACGAATGTATTGATCTGCTGCCATAACAGCTTCCACTCTTTTCCTTTCAGGATTTCCACTAAATTTCTGAACCCGGCAGCAGGGATTTGCTCCCATTCAGCTGCAACAACATTAGTGACCACTGATGTTGGGTGATAAGATCTGGCTCACAGTCACTGTTCCAGTTCATCTCAAAGGTGTTGGATAGGCTAGAGGCCAGGGCTCTGTACAGGCCAAGGTCTTCCGCACCAAACTGGCAACACCATTTCTTTATGGGCTTGGCTTTGTGCGCGGATGTATTGTCATTTTGAAACAGAAAACGACCTCACCCAAACTGTTGCTGTGAAGTTTGAAGTACACTATTGTACACTATTGTATGCTGCAGCATTAAGATTCCACTTAATTGGAATTGAGGGGTTTTAGCCTGAACCACAAAAAACAGGCCCTGACCAAACATACACAATAGTATGTGGACACATACTTTAATACAGTGTATGAATGCACAAACATAATTAATATATATTATATTAAACCTTCTAATATAAACTCACATGTAAAAACACATTAATGTGAACAGATTCACACATTCATGGCCATACACACACCGACACACACGACCCTCTTGCCTCCTCACTAGAGTAGCGTGAATAAACACAGTGGAACTGCCAATGTAATGGCTTGGCCCTGTCATACATGAGTCAGCCTGTTACGCTGCGAGAATCTGCGAGTGCAGCGAGAGGCTCCCTGCTCCCCAGGATGTGCGAGATCTCGCACAACAACAGATGCAAACTTCTTCTGTTCTCTGATGCTCACTTCTTCCAGCTCCTCCCCTCCCTTTGTCTCACGCTGACTTGACTTCTGACTGTGTCTTACCTCTTCTGTCTCACTTTCTGTCCCTGTCACATCTCTAGCACAGACACAAGCAAAAGTAAATATGTGTAATCACACTCAATATATGTAGTGCCATAAAGTAGTGACCTTCTGGAGGAGGCAAACGAGAAGTGTGCTGGGTTGCTGGGGGAGAAGTTTCGTGGGCTGTCCAGAGGGCTGCTTCCTGGTGGGACAATAACACAGGTACACAGAATGAGACACAAGAGAGGAAGATAGTGGTGTGACATACAGTAATAAAGCCATTTTATTCTAATTATGAGCACAGGAAAACCAAAGACAGTTTACAATTTCTTACCATGTTTTCCTCTTTTCCCTGAAAAGTGTAGCACTGAGGCCAACTCGTCTGAGTCTGTGGTTCAATAGGGCAACGTGACTATTCATAATCATTGGGTAAGGTTTGAGGGGATAAGTTCAAAGTGTGAAATTGATTTAGATTTTCTTTCCCAAATCATTAAGGCCTATCATTGATTTTTAGACTGATAAATGCGTTATAGTCTGCACTTTTCATTCATCCTGCCTTGTTCTGTGGACAATAATGTGGGTGTGAAATTTGATTTGAGGCTTCTTCATAGATGAATGAATTCAATCAGTAAATTTAAGGGAGCAGTCAAAGTAAAAAAAACTGCACAATCTACATAACCTCTTCTTCTATCAGTCTCCACAGTTTTGGGATCAGAAAGTAGGAGGCAACCCACCTATGAGCACCTTACTCAAGTCCTGGTCATTTTCAAAACCAGCTCAAAAATGAGTCAATGGAATGCCTTAGCTAAAGACACTTAAGAAAGAGCCAACTATTTGCACCAACTCTATTTTATATCCAGCAGTATTGAGTTAACTACAGTATAGGAATTGAAAATACCAAAGTGTAAAGATGACACGTTGTGATTTTACAGAGTTGACTATTTCTTGGCTGGACGCAGAAACATCCTGGAGACTACACTCATTGCTAACCCTGTAAGACCACAATAAGTCATTTTTAAACTTCATTTTTATACAGATTAAACAAACAAGATATAGTATGTTAATATGTTAACTACTAGGCAAATTTTGTTACCATTTGACAGAACCAGGCTAGCTTTTTCCCCCGTTTCCAGTCGTTATGCTAAGTTAAGCTAACCAGCTGCTTTGTTTCTTTTATTATATCTTATACTATTTTTATAGTCTTATTTCTTAAACAATTTTACTCTTGCAAAACACTTTGTATCCTTGCTCTGTGAAAGGTGCTATATTAAATCAACTTTACTTACTACTTACTCACTAAACATTACTGACTGTATCTTCAACATCATACAGACATGAGAGTGGTATCAATCTTCTTGTCTAACCCTATTGTATGTCCCAGAATATGAAACTATTTCTTTAACTGGTGAGATTTTGATTATTCAGTCCATTCCAGTAAAAATAACCTGATAAACATGTTAACATTTTAAACTGGTTGTTATTCTGAAGGAAAACAGATGGGCCAGAAAAATATACATTTGACAAAAGTCAAGAAAATGATTATTCACAATCCAATGGTTTAAAAAATATATATTGATCATTACAAGGCAACTTTAAGACACCAGATAAATGTGCTCAGGTCCCACAAGAGTTGAAACTTCTCAACTCTTTCTTTCTTTAATGCACAAGATGGGAGTCCAAGTGATTAATAATTTAACTTCCCTGGCACCAACAAATGGAAAAAGCCAAGCTCATAGCTGAGGTGTGATGTATTACTGTACGTACCGAGGTGTCCAGGGAGAGGCAGAGGGGAGTGTGGGCGTGGCAGCGTAGGAGAGGTGGTGGTCAGGATCAGACTTTTCCTGTTGCTTGTACGACAACTGTAGAGAAAAATAGAACATTGGAAAGAAGAAACCAAAGTAGATTAAAATGCTATCTGGCCCTAAAAAGAGATTATGAATTGGCAGAATATCTCTCTGCTGTCAGAGATACAAAGCAGAGACAGATTCCAACCAAGTACAGGCTCAGTGACCACAAACTGGAAATCAAAAAAGGATGACACAAAAAAATCATGGCAACCAAAAGAAAACAAAATATGTGGTACTTAAGTAGGATTTGTCATGCAGGACTTTCACTTGTAATGGAGTATTTTTAAATTGTTGTATTGGTACTTTTACTTAAGCAAAGAATTTGAATACTTCATTCACCACTGCTGTATATATACATATATAATTAATATATATCAATCTTAATGTTGTGTTAATGTTCATATTACAGTTATTGTGTATTGTCCAAATATTTGGACAAACTGTACTTTGATGCTTTAGCAACATTGTTCTTGACACCTTCATGCCAATAAAGCCCCTTTGAATTGAACTGCATTGAATTGAATTGAAATGTACACGAGAGGATATTGCAAGCAGAGTTGTGTTTGGCTACAGTATCTGTGCACAGCTGCATGTATATGTGCAAGAGAAGCAGACGTGCAAATGCACGGCTCAATGCAGGAGCACAACCGCGATAAAGAGAATTCAATTTCCTCAGTCATTCATCCCTGTCTGCCTCCTCTCAGCCAAGATAAGAAATGTGGGGAGAGTGGGGTGGAACAACAGCAAGCAAGGGAGAAAAGAAACGATAGAGATGAGAATCATAAAAAATGGATGTTGGAGCCAGAAAACAATATTGCAGAAACATTAGCTTTTCCCTGAAAACCCCTCCACTTTTCCATGACCTCAGTTAATTATGTTTGGGTTGCTTAATAGCAGTCACTACCACACTGAGTCACTTCAAATCTGCCTGTGGACTCCACACACATTCATGCTGCACATTATATCACTGTATCTAATTCACACACCATTAAGCAGTGAATTGAGCGAGCTTTTTGTATTCAAGAGACCCTTAATTTTGTTAGAATACTCACGCCACAGCAGCACAATTTAACCAGAAGGCTTTTCATTCATTCATTCAATCATTTTATTTTCAGTCACAGGTTGCACACTTAATGTTACTCTCAAAAAAAGAATGGTACATAACACAAATACTAGATGTAAACAACATCATCCTCCATCCTCATATATAACTACAATAACAATGAAATGTTAATGAACATGTGGACTTCACCCTTTGAGGATCACTTGGATCCCAGAGTTGCAAAACTTTTTAATATGATTTCAGCATAGTCCTCTCCAATAAAATCTATAACAGGGCTCCAGACAGAGAAAAACCCATTCATGTCATGAACATGTGTGAGCTTTTCCAATGGGAGAGGTTGTAGAACATTAAAGCCAACTGCAATATGGGGTGGTTTGTAATTTATGTATAATCTTAAACTGAATTTCCTGGGATTTGTAATTGATACTCTTTTGCTGTTTAACATGATTGTTTTCCATTGGTGATCAGTGATTGAATATTTAAGATCCTGTTCCCATGATTGCCTGCTGCTGAGAGTACTAATATTACTTAAAGAGAACAGTTTATGGTAAATGTAGCTATTTTTTTTTCGTCTTCTGCAGGCAGACTGGATGAATGAGTGCCTCACTCTGCTCTGGGCCATGACCTTCTTTATATTGTGGTACTGAATTTTAAAAAAATTGTAAAATCTGAAAAAGTGTAGTTCAATGATTTCATAGTTCCACCTTCATAGAAATCATTTATCACGTGGATTCAAAATGTGTTCCACTCTTTAAAACCAGGGTCAACACAAGAAGGAATAGTTGGGATTATCAACAATAAAAAGAGTATCTTCTGGTGATAGTAAATACCTTCTTTACACTATTCCATGTACTAAGAATGTTACTCACAATAAAGTTGTCCCTAATAACTGGTAATTGTTTAAGATTATTTAAAGCTGGAGTGCGGGACTTTTACATATAAATGAACATCTGTTATTCAAGACCTTGCCAAATGAGTTCACACAATGATGATTAAGTCTATCAGTCTCTCTGTTTCGCAGTATACTGGAGTTTTTAATCTGGCGTCTATGCCGACATTCTTGCACTGGCACACCGGTAATGCTGTGTTTTACGTCAACTAGTAATGATTGGTTTGCCAGAGCTGAAGGGCACCCACAGAGCATGTGTACCAGAGACCAGAGACTCCGGTTTAGTCCTCCGCCAACTTGAAAATAGAAGATACACTTGATAATGAGAGCAAGCTACATCCTTGCGATTCAAGGTCTACCCATATTGATTTAGGGTCTTGAGCCACCTATTCTGATATGTTTTTCAATTGTATTGACCAATGATAATATTAAAAGTTTGGTACTGCAAGACGTCCATTTACCACTGGTAGTTGGAGTTTCTCCAATCTCATTTTAGGAGGTCAATTTTTCCAAATAAACTTAGGCGCGATCCTATGCAGATCTTTAAAAAAGCTATTTTGGATGGTATTAGATGTCATTTGCATAGGATACAAAATTCTAGGGAGTATATTCATTTTAATAACAGCAATCTGTCCCAGGCAGGAAATTGGAAGAGACAACCATCTAAGTAAATCCAATTTAACCTTTTTAAAAAGAGGAGACAAATTCATCTTACCCAGATGGATCCTCCTTTTGGTAGGAGATATGGATCCCCAGATATTTAAAGCCATTGTTGGACAAATTAAATGGAGATGTTATGCTGTTATTTCGTTCTCTGCCACCTCCCAGTGGTAGAGCTGTAGATTTACCCACATTGATCTTATAGCCAGAGAGTAAATTCATTGATTGTTTCTAGCACAGCTGGAATTGATTGTTTAGGGTAGCAGAGAAATAGCAGTATATCATCTGGATACACGATATTATATGCTCCCTTTTCCCACTGTTAATACTGTTCACATATGGGTGTCTTCAGTGGTTCAATGGCAATGGAAAACAAAAGTGGGGACAGTGGACAACCTTGACAAGTGCCACGCCCAAGAGTGAACCAGGGTGATGTGAAACCATTAGCTATAACCATTGCTTGTGGAAAAGTACACAGTAATTTCACCCAATTTATAAATATATTGGCCAGAGGGAAACACCTCAAAACATTAAAAATGTATTTCCATTCGATTCGGTCGAACGCTTTCTCAGCATCTAAAGAGACCACCATAGAATGTAGAAGTTTGTTTTTAGCATATTGAATGACCCCCAATAAGGAATGACAACCTTGCACAAATCCTGTTTGATCAGGCCCAGTGATGGTGGGTATGATAGGGTCTAATCTCTTAGCTAAAAGCTTGGCCAATATTTTATTTTCCACACACTGCAAACTAAATCTGTATGAGGAAGGTTCCTCTGGGTTTTTATCTGGCTTTGGTATTAAGGAAATGGCAGCTGTCTGTGTTGATTCAGACAGTTTTTTGATGAGTTTTTTGATGAGTGGAGAGAGAATGTCTTTGAATACTTTGTATAGTTCTAGGGGAAAGCCATCGGGGCCAGCAGCTTTCCAAGAGGGGATGTCATCAATAGCTTCCCGTATCTCTGCAAATGTAATTGGCTTATTCAAAGCCTGTCATTGTTGCTCATATATTTGTGGTAGGTTTAAGTGTTCCAGAAGGCTTTTCAAATGTGTGCGTCACAATGTGCTCTGGTTTCCAAGGCAGTGAGAGGCATAAATAAATACAAATAAAAACAACAAAGAGCAGAGAACAAACAAAATGCAAACAACACCATCTCATCTGCACTGTCAGATGAAGAGAACGGTTAGTTTCCCCTCTCTCCCCTTTCAGCCCCAGTCACATGGGTTCACATGTGAGCGGGATGCACCACCCCTACTCACACACACACACACACACTCACACCTTCACTGACACTTGCAGTGCAAAGACGTGAGCTGACTGAGATGGGATCAACACAGTGAAGTGAAGATGCACAGAGACAGAAGGGTAGAGAAGGAGACAGCAACACGTTTATAGAAATAGACAGTGTCTACTTCATATTTGGATGAGAATAATTTATTCAGCAACTGAGGAGATTTTACGACACAAAACTACTAATAAAAATGAACAAAATTACTAATATTAGACAATAATCCTTTGTTGAAAAAACGGACCATGCTGGTTAGACAGAAGAATTTCAACTGAATTTAAAAACATTAAAAACAGATCACACTACGGCTTCACTTGTACAAATCTCTCTTCTTCAAACCCCATGCTGTTCTCACAGATGTAGATGGACACACACAGTTTATTATTATTATTATTAATCAAATAATAAAACATGATTTGTATTTGAGCCCTATCTTAAATAAAGACCAAAGTCGAAATTGAGTCTAAAACAAAAATTGTGCCAGTGTGACCGTATAGTTGGTCTGAAGTTGGTCTGAAGCTATTGACAACATTTCAAAAGCTCTCTTGGCCATTTTGCATGCACTTTGGAGATAATCCCTAACCTCAGCTTGTCACTTCTTGTCTTCTGTCAAGGTCAAGTTGTGCAAGATGCCAGGCTATCAGCCTTGTCCTGCACTGCACAACTCATCTGATGAAAACTGAAACTGAAGTTATTGAGGATCAACCTCATCAAATGTCTGAATATTGAACTTGAAACCATCTACTACTTTGTGTTTTTAATCTATGGCCTATTTGTTCATGTAAATTTTGGCAAATCTGCATCTTGAAAATGCGAGAAGTATTGTGACATTTGTGGCAATTTGTGAACGCATTATCTCTTCATATTCGAAAAATGTATTCATATTTGTCTACATTCTAAATTGTGGAGGTTTTTAAAAAATAAGGTCTTCACTGTTAACATGATCAGAGAAAAGGAAAAAGACTCAGAGCTCCCATCCCACCAGCAGACAGCTGACAGTTGATTGGCTGTTGGAATATTGCCAGCCGCCAATCCCACCTGGCTTTTTCAGTCGCCCTCCTGCCCATCTAGAGCTAATACCACCTAAATGAGCATGTGTCTCTGCTATCCAATGAAGTAATGTATACAGCACGTAGCTCCATTTCATATTCACATCTAAAATATTACCATAAGTTCACAAAACTGAGGAAGCACCATCTCATCTATATGTTTTCATTATTTTAACTGCACACAGGATGTCCTGATCGATCAAATCTATAACTAGCTTTATGGATATTGATCACATATGCCAATAGGTTGGATTTAATGCCCAAGTCAGATAACTGCTATTGTGTCATTTCACACTTTCTAAACTGGATCAATTATATCCTGGCGTTGGACTCTAACCTTAAACCTTTTTTCCCTGGGACAAACTGGTACTGACGCAGCAGTGATACCAATCATCTCAGTGAGTGTGTGTACATGTATACTCAGTGTGTGAGGTTCAACATGGTTTCACTGGCTTTCATCACTTCAATAACTGCTTCTGCAGACTAAAGGGAAAGACAGAGAGACAAAAACAAAGGCAAACCGAGCAGCAGGACTATTCTTGGTTAATGGATTCTCAGTGCTGCAGGAAATCAATGGAGCCTGGCTGTAAACACACAAAAACACTCAGTTCTTGGCCTTGAATTTTCCTGTACAGCTTGCATGTCAGTATTTAGAGCTATGTGTAAACATGTAGACACTAACTGGCGTGTATTTACTCTACAAATCCAGAAAGCCTACAATGCAATGCTGCTGATGCAGAGTCCAAATTTCAGAGCAGTTGCTTGGGGCCCATTCCTCGTTCGATGGTCATTCAAGATCAAGAGGGAGGTGGGAGGGAGAGATGCACTCCATTGCACTCAGTAAATCTGGGTTGTACTGGCTGTTGCTGAGGGCTGGAGAGAGGGATGGAGGTGCAGAGACTGCGGCAAGGAAGGAGATGTACAGAGAGATAGGAGTGTTAGCCTGTGATCACAATATGAAAGCAAGATGAGGGGAAGCAAATGTTCTTTTTTTCAGGGAGAGAAGAAGAAAGCAACTGGAAAACAAAACAAGGAAAAATGAGATGCAGGTTGAAAGCGTTCCCAGTGGTGCTCATCACCCACACAGGAGCAAGGTAAACATGACCCAGTTTTTTCACCATTACACACACACACACACACACACACACACACACACACACACACACACACACACACACACACACACATAAACAGACCACATGAGTATTGTGCGCTGGGTGTGTAAGCGTGAGCAGATGACATAGAGGCTGCCAATGCTTGAACAAAGCCAGACAAATAGGAGCCTTCATCCTCTGCATGTTCATACTCCTCCCTCTACTTAACAGCAGGAGGGACGTGGACTATTATTATTGATCAAACCAAACTGCCCCTTCATATGAGACTTCACAAATGTAGCCATGATTTACAAAGTCAAAAAGAGGTATAGGTGATATATCTGAGGCATGAAGGAGGGATTGGAGCAAAACAAAAGAATAAGAAAGTGAAAAAGCTAAAGTGCTTCAAAGAGAAAGGACGGAGAACGAAAGAGGCAGAGGGGGAAGATTGGCTTGTTTACTGCCACAGCATGCAGAGAGCAGGGAATTAATGAGATGACCAGAGATAGAAATGATAAAGGTGAATAAATCACTGCATGGGATATGTTGGGTGAAATGAAAGGGATCGTTCAGGGAGGGGGTTAAAGAGAGTGGAAGGTGGAAGAAAATAGAGGTGTTGTTGCACCACCTTAAATTAAAAAATATCAAGTATTCACAGTTTTTAATTTTATTTTTTTGTTTAAAAAAGTGGAGCGTGCATCAGCCCTGTTTTCTTTTACTGTATACATATCTAAAGTTTTGTAACAGCATGAAAAGACTTGAGCACTTTATTTCAGGAACAAAAACCTGAAGAAATTTAGTTGCCATCTACAGCCCTGGGGGGGGGAGGGGAGAGGAGGGAGTTGTGGTCATGTGATGGCTTGTTGCTACGCAGTGTGCGGCAAGGAGGCTCTGATAACGCCGACCAGGGACCACAGAGAAAGAAGAGAAATACTGCTTGTTACAGAAGTCACTCAAGTTCACTGTTTGAGGGGGGATTGAAGGGAGAGAGAAGGAGAGACAGAGAAAGAAGACAGATGCGCAATATATCCTTTTAATGGTGATGTCATGTGAAATCACCAGCGTCGGGTGAAGGAAACTAGTGATACAGTAGTGTAAAAGAACACACTGGGTCATGGACAGAGTGACATTGGTCAAAATGTCACAGGTTTCATCCCTGCAATCAGCAGTAGCCTGTATACTACCCTAAAATGACTAATATTAAAATTCCTGTGAACCTCTTAGTCACACCGTCCTCCTTCAAATCAAAGCAGGTGTTCTAAATCAATTATATTTACATTTGTATTGCAATTACTGTGATCACAGAATAGTCATCAAACAGTGAGTGCGAGGACAGAACTACAATATGAGACAGGAAAAGACAGAAATAGGTGCTTTTTTAAGTGGAGATAGCGGGTGCAGAGGCGGAGAATGAACTCACCACCAAAACAATAACTATCAAGAAAAAAAAATAGGAAAACCAGCATACAAACAAACAACTGAACCAAATGACAGGTTCTAACAAAAGATCATGCATAAGGGCAGTGAAATGGAAAGAACAACATATGTGCTTGCAGTTGTGCTTTAGGTATTAAATGTGCATTATATGCATATACAGAACAAATGTATGTGCAGATATTATAACATCTGGAAGATGTTCTCATAATATAAATATAAATGTGAGAAAAGGATGCTTTGGCTGGCTGCAACTAACAATTATTGTAATATTATTTTCTCAATTTAATGATTGTTACATGATTAATGATCATTTGGTCTATAATATGTCATATAGTAAAAAGGACCTGTCACAATTTCCAAGAGCCCAAACTGACATCTTCAGATGTCTTGTTTTGTCCAACCAACAATCTAAAACCCATTCTTGCATGGTATATATGCAGTTTACAACAATAACAGAGGCAGATTTGACTCTCATAAATATTAAACATTTTTAAAACAATAGGTCCTTGATTTCAGACAAAAGCAGCTTTCTCATTTCTAATCAGCAATTTGCTGACTAAAATGACAACTGTCACTGGCAGATTTGATCAGATTTTGGATAATTAAGCTAACGTTAGCTCCACTCATTGGTTAAAAATCCAGACTTCTGGTGACTTTTTAATTTTGTTAAGTTTGTAAAGGAAAAATTTAAAATCAGACCGGTGTTTGACCAAACACAATGAGAAGCAGGACAGAGCTGCTAATGTTACCTGAAGCTCTGCATCCAAGACCGGTTTCCTCACAGTGAGAAAATACTACACAGTGGATGTGGTAGTTGTGAGCTGGGCTTTTTTTTTAAAGTAACCTGTAACCCCACAAACTAATTTAGTTAGCTAATGATGTAGTAATGATTTAATGACACACTTTTGTCACATTTAAATAAAGGATAAGGAAGAAAAAAGATGAAGTAATTCTTTGTTACTACTGTTGGTGGTTAGATAGTTAGCTGGTAATTTGCTAATGATTGCAGCAAAAACAAATGGTTTAATCCATTCATCAAACTTTTGCTCGGCTGCTTATTTTTTGAGAGGCAAGGAAAAAAAGACACCATCTTCCAAACTCTATAAATGCCCGGTATCTTAAACCTTTACAGGCCTGCTGTGTCTTATTACAGTTGTTAAGTTGGACAATCACTGTCTGTGGGAGGTGTTTAGCAAACAGTCAATTTACAATTATATAAAACAGAGAAAAGCAGCAAATCCTCACTTTTAAGAAGGTGGGACAAGAGAATGTTTGGTATTTTTCCTTAAAAAAACAACTTTTACAATTAATCAACAATGATTAAGAGCAATTTATCATTTCAGCGCTAGAGCTGGGGTATAATATTTAAGCTAAATTTAAAACAGCACATAGAGTGGAGTGTGTAAAGTATATGGACAGTATATATTGTTTAGTGACCAGTCCAAGTCTCTAAGTAAATCTAATAATATTGTCCACTGGGTCATATGAGCAGCAGTAAAAGGCAAGGACATAAGCTAAAATGGTCACGATGAGAGCCTGAGGCAAAACACTGTCCTTACTCAGCTCCATCAGATCTTCACTCGACTGCACCGAGCATTGTGTTAAATGTCAAAATCATCGCCTGGCTTAATACACAATGGCCAGGATAAAAGGCAAACAGACACGTTGACCCTTCCTTGTGCCTCTTTCCCTCATTTTCCTCAGCTGTCTGGGGTCCCAAACATTCCTGACAGAACTTCAAAGCCTCTCAGGCGGGATGAAACACTCTATTTTCTCATTTGTTTGTTTCTTTTTAAACCTGTAATACGCTCAAATATTCAGTCTGGGGAGTTACACAGCAGCTGACAGTAGCAATATCTATCAAGCACAGGTAAATTTAGCCCTGTCAAGAAGCCCATGTCCTTAAAAGTGTTCTCCTGTTTGAGAATCCCTGAGACAGTGGAGGAGAACGAGGATCAAAGAGAATAAGAGTACCATTACTCTGAGAGGAGAGGAAAGACGGTGCCCTTTACTGAAATCAGGAACTAATGGGAGATGTAGCACCTGGTGTGTATTGAACTGTGGGTTCCTCTTGGGGAAAGCTACAGCACTTAGACGGAGAGACTCTACAGTCTGACTCAGGTGTCTTGGCCTCCCAGTGACCTCCTTTGGTTTGCACATAATTGGTTAAGTGAAGTGGAATGGCGTATTTAGTTACAGAGGAGAGTTTATGAGCAAAGGGCGAGGATATGATTGTGTGTGTTGAGAGGATGTATGTGTGTGAGAGTTGTGTGGTTGTGCGTATGTGCAGGTATTAAACTGGGTGTGATTATTGTCTAGTGTGTGTGTGTGTGTGTGTGTGCTGTCTGCCTCACAGGACCCGCACCGAAGCACTTGAGTTAACAAACACACAAAATATTTATTCTCTCCACTTATTTCATCTATATTCTAGTCACCCACTTTCCTTTAGCATCCAGCCAACCAACCAAGCTTTCCATTCTTGGATGGCACATTTCCAATTTTTTACAGTTTACAATTTTGTTGGCTGAAATTACAGAGGGATGGGTTCGAATCCCACCGCTGCCAGCAGTGTAATGCTGGTGCATGTTAGCATTAACTATTACATTGATTAAATCTGATTTTGGGTTGTGGGTAGGTAAAAGAACAGGGACAGCTTCAACAGAGAAACGTGTGTACTTTAATATTCGTTGGAAATAGTAGGACCACATCAATCAAATCATATAAAACACCCCAACAACCAATACCAAAAAAAGATCATCTACAAAACAAATCTTCACAAAAATAAATCATCAAATCATTTTACACTAGCTAGCTAACTGAGTTGATAGAAAACAGACTTTGGCTGACTTTTTAATGTTTCCAGCTGAGTCATATTAAAGGTGCAGTGTGTAGAATTTAGTGGCATCTAGCAGAACGGACTTGGCAGAAATGGAATATAATATTCACGAGTATGTTTTAATTAGTGCATAATCACCTGAAAATAAGAGTCATTGTGTTTTCGTTACCTTAGAATGAGCCCTTTATATCTACATAGGGAGCAGGTCCTCTTCTACGTAGCCCGCCATGTTGCACCGCCATGTTTCTACAGTAGCCCAGAATGGACAAACCAAACGCTGGCTCTAGAGAGGGCCTTTCGCATTTTTCATGAGTTTCACAGCCACCATAGGTTCTTCTACACGCTTGGAAGGGGCTAAAATACTGAGAGAGAAGTTGCATGTCAAAAAGTCAGCATTATTCTTGTACTGCAATGTTGAGCTAGTTAGTCTCAGCATTGTAAGTATTACAAGGAAAAATGAAAGATCAGACTGTTATTTTGTTCAAACTAGAGCTGCAACTAAAGATTATTTTCATTATTGATTAATCTGTCGATTTTTTTGGATTAATGGATTGGTCCTTAAAATGTCAGAAAATGATTAAAAAATGATGATCACTGTTTCCCAAAGCCCAAGATGCAACCTATAACATCTTGTTTTGTCCCGACCAACAGTCCACAACCCAAAGATATTCAGTTTACTATCACTGAGGACTAAAGAAACCAGAAAATATTCACATTTAAGAAGCTGCAACCAGAGAATTGTATAATTTCTCCTTAAAAAATTACTCAAAATGATTAATCAATTATAAAAATAGTTGGCAATTAAATTTCTGTCGATTGACTATACTTTGCAGCTTTAGTCCTAACGTAAACCCTGTTAGGACTATTTTCAT
The DNA here is from genome assembly GCF_963924715.1 of Thunnus thynnus. Classification (NCBI taxonomy): domain Eukaryota; kingdom Metazoa; phylum Chordata; class Actinopteri; order Scombriformes; family Scombridae; genus Thunnus; species Thunnus thynnus. The sequence goes on from NC_089533.1 coordinate 23,407,388, forward strand.
ATTTACCCTTATGCTAAACCCTTATTCTGAAGTACATAGCCTCATGATTAAGTGATGTAATGCCCAGATCTTATCTCACTTGACCGTGACATGCAGAAGACTACAGAAAGAGTGCATGAAAGAAAGGACGAGGGAAAACAGAAAATAAGTGAAAGAGAGATAGATCAAAGAAGAAAAACAGAAAGAAAGACAGAAAGAGTGAGAGCGAGGCAGTAAAAGCCAGTATGCGTGTCTTGAATGCTCACGTAACCTTAGTGAGCTAGTCCCTAATGGAAGAGCAGACACAGATATCACCCCAGGGCCCTGCGCTCCATCTCAGCCTCTCCTTCTTTCACCTCTTGCACAACCGCCCTCTTTTTCCACCTTATTCACTTTCATCCTAATCATTTCCCTGTTCTTCTGTCTTTCCAGGCTGTAATTTTCCTTCCTTGGCTTGTTGTCTTGTAGTAGCTGAGCTAAACTTTCCAGTACTTTGCAGCTACACACATTTACTGTATACATTTTTAGGCATTTAGCTTATTCTCTATACATTATTCTCTCTTCATTTCATATACATTTCAGGATTTTTAAAGCAATTCTTCTTGAGGTTGAGCAGGCATGAAACAGGGTGAGACTTCTGCGTTATTTCCATCTGTCTGCCTGTGTGTCTGGGCTCAGGTGTGCCATAGCGAGAGTCTCTGCTGTAATAGAAGCCGGTTTAATTCCCGATCAGCAGGGGAGAATGAAGTCACTCTGAGAGACTCAGCATGACATCCACTAGTGCTGCCGCTAAGGAGAAAACCCCCGGTGCGTTAATGTCAGCTCAAATTTTCTGGGTGTTGACATCAGAGTGATTAAAAGTATCAATTAAGTACAAAAGAAAATAGCGCTTATATTATTAATCTATGAAATGTGATATCGTGATTTATGATTTGTGATCATGTGATTTTATTGATCCCTACAGGAAAATTCTCTGTTCACTGGCGGTTGTTCACAGTAAAATGCAGCTATAGCTCGTAGAGATTCAATGTCTTGCACAAGAAAACTTCAGCATGTTAAAAACTTACTCCAAATAACCCACCTCATCCTTCAACAGAAAAACATTTCTCAGTATTGGTGAATCAGACTGATGTAAAACATCTGTCTGACTCATATTTGGCTCGTGTAATCATTCATTGATCACTTCAGACAGTGAATCAGTCTACTGGCAGGTCGGCTGTAACTATAAACTATGTCACTATGATGAGTCACTGATGCCCCTTTTCAATTATTTAACATTACATTCACATCAGGGTGAACAAAAGCATAACCAGAGTCAAAGATATAGTGGTAAATAAACTATGAATCTCAATCTCAAGTGTTTTACTAAACTTGTGTTGTTCAGTTGTTTATTTCTGTATATATTTACATGTTGTTGTTCGATATAATGTATGACAATAGTTCCTGTAAATGTATTAACTTTTAGCTAGATCGTGTATGCCATAAGATGAAGGTTGTCCTTCATAACAAGAAATACCACAGTATGTGAAATAAAAGTGGAATCTGCATAAAATGTGAAATCATTTGTCTCTTAGAACATACACATGTATTATTTTACAAATCAATACAAATCCCAAATTTCAACTATCACAACAGTGATACAGCCATGCTAGCACCTGTCAGGCTGCACTAAGCCACAGTGCGCTTATGTTAGCATGCTAAAGGTAACATGCTCACAATCTTAACATGGTGATATTTAGCAGGTATAATGTCTACCATGTTCACCGTCTTAGTTCAGCGTGTTATTAGCGTCATTAGTTTTTGGTCATAAATTAAAGTATTGGACAAATGCAATGGGAGTGGAAAAATCAAGAGATCACTAAAATTATTACAATTCATGCTGCGAGAAACATGAAAGGGTTTAACACTATAATGATTTGGATGAATATCACTTAAAGGACCAGTGTGTAGGATTTAGTGGCATCTAGTGATGAGGTTGCAGATTGTGACCAACTGAATACCCCCCTCACCCTCCCCTTCCAAGCATGTAGGACAACCTACGGTGGCCACAAAACTTGCGAAAAATTTAAAAGGCCTTCTCTAGTCAGTGTCAGTGTTTGGTTGTCCATTCTGAGATACTGTAGAAACATGGCGGTGCAACATGGCGGGCTCTGTGGAAGAGGACCCGCTCCCTATGTAGATATAAAGAGGTCATTCTAAGGTTACGAAAACACAACAATTCTTAGTTTCAGGTGATTATAAACTAACGAAAACATAACTATGAATATTATATTCCATTTCTGCCAATAGATCCCCCTAAATCCCACACACTGGTCCTTTAAGTAGCATACTATAAGTGCATCATCATACAACTTTTGCAAGTTTTCATGTTGCATCCTTTGCTGGAGCTGACTTGCATAACCTACCAGACCTTTAGTATGACGGTCACAGTATTCTGTAAATCAGCCTTTGAGAAGCAATGACTAAGACTCTCAACATACACACTCAGCAGAACACAGCAGAAATCTAAAACCAAGTTAGACACACATGCACACGTGCCAACAGTGACCTCACACCCTCACACTGTCAATGCCAGCCTGTTTGTATTGTATACTGCAGGCACTGTAGACTCACATACAGAAAAGATTGAGCAGCAGAGCAAATAAATGAAGGAAAAGAATTAGAAGGATGTCCTACCACACCCCACATCACAGACCGAATCATCACCACGCTGCCTCTTGTACCTTTTAGTGCGTCGGAACATGTTGCTCGTTGGGTATCTGGGTGTAGCTCTGAGCAACAGCAGCAGCAACAACAGCTGAGCGGTGAGGCAGAGCAGTCAGAAAGCAGAAGGTCTCTGGAAAAATGTCATCGCAATGCAACGCATAGCTCCCACAACCTTTGGATGTGCGCTGGTGTCTGTGTGTCTGGGCAAGTGTGGCAGAGAACCAAAGCACAGAGAGAGAGAGACAGAGAGAGAGAGAGAGAGAGGGAGAGAGAGAGAGAGAGCAACAGAGAGGGAGGGATGGAGGGAGGTAGGGTGGGTCTGTCTTTTATAGAGGAATAACAAAAGGCAGCAGGACACTGTGGGTCATTTTCTCAAGGCTAACATGCCATGGTACAGAGTGTAATTTTGTGACTTATTTGTACTTGTGTTTTGCGTTTTCCTCTTTTTTCTTCTGTGCTCTCTGTGTCTGTGCACTGAGAGAACCTGACAGGGAGTTAAAAGCTTTTACTGCAGGCTACGGACATCGTGAATGAAGGAAGAGGAGGTAAAGGGAGGTTAATTTATCTCAGCAGAGACTGAAGAAAGACGACAAGGTCATGTGGACTGTTACATAACTGTAGAAAAGATGTTGAATGGAATCAAAGATCCAAAAAAGCCAATGACGCTGTATGCTAAGCACACACACACACACACACACACACACACACTGAATGGGTATGCTGTGTTTACCCATGAATGGATGCAGTAGGCAGATTGAATGTGAGGCCAACTCCACTGAGCTCATCTATAATAAATGGTGGCTCATAGTGTCCTACAGAGGGAGACGGGATGTGATGCGAAGGAGACAGAGACAGACTGAATCCAAATGCAAAATGTCTCGAGAGGGAGAGAGAGAAAGAAAGAGAGAGAGGGAGGCGAATGATGATAAAAATGGGAAATAAAGTAAAAGACAACAGTGAGATGGATAGGAGAACACGGCCCGCACACAACCAGAGTTGGTCTGCGGCCTCATTTCATGTTTGATTACCCATGATGACTCAGGATGAGGGGGCAGTGTATAAGATGGATAGGTCAGGGAGATGGAGATGGGGACAAAAAAAGACAGTGGAGACAGAGGTAGTGGGCTGTGACCACACACACACAAACAGATTGACACTTACTCAATGGAGCAAAGAGATTATAATGAAGCATCTTAAACGCCCTATTAACGTGCTATTTGTCTGATTTAATACTACTTTACTGTCATTTTGTTCACTCTTGTTTTTTGTATGTTAAAGGAAAAATTTGACTGTAAAATTGACGTAATTGCTTTCTTGTCGAGAGTTAGATGAGAAGATCGATACCACTCTCATGTTTGTACCATAAACATGAAGCTATAGCCAGCAGCCAGTTAGCTAAGCTTAGCATAAGGACTGGTTATGTGCTGAGCGCCAATTTTTTTTTTCCTAGGAGGGCGAAGTCAAGACCCACCCTACTCTGTCTCTAATTGGCTAGTACTCGTTGCCTTTGTGTGTTGGGTTTGTTAGGTTTAGGCATGAGGAGTGAGATTGGTTAGCGTTAGGGTAAGCATATCAGGGTAAGCCAATCAGAGGCAAAGTAGGGCGGGTCAGGACTTCGTCATCCTAGGAAAACTAATATTGCGTGCTGGACTATTTCCCTCTCTGAGCAGTACTTTCCTGGAATATCTGCTGGTTGGTCTCCCTCCCCCATAAAACAGCGAATTGACGTTTTTGCACTTTGGTATTTGTACGAATAAAATAAACGAGATATAACATGTTAATTAGTGAACTTTAGAGGTGATTGTAGGCAGATTTTGTCATGTTTGGACAGAACCAGGCTAACTGTGTCCCTCTGTTTTCAGTCTTTATGCTAAGCTAAGCTAACTGGCTGCTGGCTGTAGCTTCATATTTAGCATACAGACATGAGAAAGGTATCAATCTTCTCATCTAAGTCTCCACCACAATGCGATTAAGCGTATTTCCAAAAATGTCAAATTTTACCTTTAATTTTGCTGTCTAATTTACTGTGTATTTGTGTGTGTGTGTGTGTGTGTGTGTGTGTGTGTGTTTTACTATATTTATATTTACCACTATGTGTCTGGTTCTGTAGTTTATTTTCTACTTTTGTGTTGCTTGTGACTTGGCTAAGGCAGATTGCTAATACACTAATAAATAAACTAATAACCAGACAAACTCCCAAATGTGTAAGAGGGAGATAGAGAAAAAAGCAAGAGAGGGGATTTAGAAAAGAGGGATAGCTCGAGGGGAACTGAAAGGCCGAAGGGTGGAAAAGAGAGTGGAACAGAAACAGATTAATAACTGAGCAGTAGGAGGAGAACAGGGGAGATAAAGAGCTAGAAACTGAGCAACTGCATAAGGCGGACTGGCTTTCAGGACCATGGACAGCATCCAGAGTCCCGGCTGGCCTTAATCAGACTCCGACAGACTCCCAGCATCCCTCCAGCCAGCCTCCTCCTCCTCCTTCACTACAAGGACTGCACTCCACACTCCGCACCACAAGCACCATTGAAGCATCCTCAGAGCTTTCAAACACAACGTGCAAATCATGCTCATCCGAGGAAGCCTGCCAGTCTGATTAAAACTCAGGAGGAGAGACCTTGCTGATGAATGACCAGACACATGGCAGCTACTCTTCATGTGATTGTTTTTCTTCTCGGAGGGACCCAAGGTCTCTCCCCAGAGAGGAGAGAAAAAACAGAGGGAGGGATGAACAAAGGTAACACTCACCTGCTATTCTTGCGAGGCAGTGGCAAATCCTTCTGGAAGAAACACAAAGAAAAAGAAAAGAAAGAGAGATCAGGTACAGAGAAAAATCTAATATATACTAATATGAGAGATAAAGAAAAAACATGCTATTTACATACTTGACAAAACACCTCCAGAATAACAGAAGACATTATACCAGTAGTAGTGGTAAACCACTCCTCATGACCTTTATTTAACTTTGTGTATAAAACTGGTGGAGTGCAAAGTTGCTATGAGCATTTTGAGGGCATCTTCCTTCTTAAATTTAATGTTTTTCCTGTTGAAACTGGGATCCAGTTTCAACAAAAAAAAAAAATAAAGAAAGCCCTCAATGCAATATCAGGTAGGTAGAGAGAAAGAAGCAGGTTACTTAGCGGATTAGTGGGATTGTTGATAAATCTGTGTTGGTTTTAATATTTGATTTATTTCTGCCTGCTGATAAATTATGTAATCAATAAAAATACACAGTTTATACAGGAAGTCAATGTTTTATTTAGGAAGGTTTTTTTTCTTTTGCTTTACCCCTTAGTTTTACATTCATTCAATTGAATACTGTTCGTTATCAGTCGATGTAGATGGAGACCTTGTTTTGATACAGCAAGTCAAATCTTGCATAAAGTGATAACATGGCATTCTATCATAAGCAGAGCAGACGGTCACACTGAGCCTGATAGCATCCTGCCACCAAATACAAGAGCCACAGATTCTGAACAACAAACCACATTTGCCTTCCTGCTAAAGTCTCCTTATATAACTTTACAAACATGAACACACGTCCTGCACCTTAGCTTGCCGAATGAGCTGGCAAACAAACATTCACCAGGGGTAAGTGCACCGCTAACATCAGTTAGCAGGCTAGTTAGCCAATTAGCTGCTCAGCTGCAGCTCTTTAAACAGCCTAGAAATGTACCTAAAAATGTCACTTCACTCTGGTTAGATGTTGGTGTGGTTCTTACTCTTCAATACCACTGCTAACAAAACACCGTCTGCCCATGCTACAGCACAAGTTTGTTTACTTTGTCAGTGGTTATCCACAGTGTATTGTCAGCACTCTGGCAGCCTGCCAGCTAATGTCAATCAAACAAGTCATTGATACGCCCTTCTAGCCACTGAAGCAAAAAGGAGCATTTCTGATATTTCCCAAAAGACGCTTTTTCTGTGGCATTCGCAAGTACATTATGTATTTGCGTCTGTTTGTCTTCAAACCAGTGGGTCTGTTCATTTCTGCCTCTGCTTTGATCAGCAAGGCACATCTCTCTCTCTTTTTCTCCATCCATCCATCCTCCCATCTCCTGAGTCCAGATGGACAGGGAACATTGGGCTGAAACAGCAGCAGACACTCACTGCACCAAATGAAAACAGTGTGAGCAGTGCCAGATCTCATGCCAGCACAGCCTGGCTCCTTACAAAACCCTGCACTCTGAGATAGAGAGAGAGGGAGGGGACACAGGGTGTAAACAAGGGTGGAGTAGAGGGTGAGAGAGAGAGGGGTGGGGGAGTGAGAGATCGTGCCTGGAGCCACATCCTTGAGCCTTGAGTATTCTGGCTTTCAGCTCTGTGTGTGCGTGTGTGTCTTCTGAGCCATTACACAGTATATAGTAGCAGATGTAATTAATGCATTAGCCGCTTCACACCTTCTCCTGTCACATGCAGAGTAACGTTGTTAAGGTGCTGTTAGCATCACATCGACCGCCTGGTAACCACAGTCAATGCAATTATTAGGTTAACCTTCAGATAAAGATTTTCTGTGTGTGTGTGTGTGTGTTTGTGTGAGTGAGCATGTGTGTCTGTGGACCTGCTGCTACTGATCTCCTCTACAACACAATAAGTGAATCATACTGTGGCTGCCTGAAAGCTCTGTGTTACAAGGACAAACCTCCAACACAGCAGAGTGATTTTATGTCGTCAGTCGCCTTCCACAAGGTTAAGTCTATGACACAGACAACAATTACTCGCAGAGGAGAAAACGGAGTAGAAGAGGCAACACAATACCCAACATAAAACACTCACCCGATAAAAAACAAATCACAGACTACACAGCTATTCCACTGCACCTGCATTTCCTAAGGGTTTACATGCTAACAGAGACAAATCCCTCTTTACAAGGACGACTGAATATTCAAGCTATTGATCCCTCTTCACTTTGTCCTTCATTGATCAGGCTAATTGACCCTGAGCCGTCAGAGCCGAGGACAAGATGACTTACAAGAGCAAGAGGCATCGAGAAGGGCTTCTTAGTGATGAGGGGGGTTAACTATACAAACAAACCCTGACTAGACCTGACACTCAATGCTGTTACGCAGCAGCATTTCAGTCCAGTGTAAACACAACTACATAGGACCTTGTGTTTACATTTCATGTGTACATTTAATACACACTCCCATTGTTTCACGAGAAATTATATAATGGTTTAACATCATTAATGATTTTATTAGGCTTAATTTAGCCTAATAAAGAGGACTAAACTGTACATGGGGGCAGTAAGGACTGTTCTGCACAAAAAGTACAAAAATAAAAACTAAATCTATCAGTGGAACAGAACAGATGATACCTCCTTTGTATCTGATTCCAGACCTGAGAACATCTGCTCACTGTCTGACTGATGTCTCTCTGTGGGACTCTTTAATGTTCAGGCATGTCTAGACAATAAAAAAGAACCAGTTGGCACATTAAACAAAGTGCAGCCATCTTTTGCCTGGAAGAATAAATAGGCACCATAAATATGAGGCTTCCACCTTCCCTTCCTCAAATGACTTCTCTCCCTGGTTCAAGGTTTCACAGAGTAAACAAGAAAAGTAGGAGCTAAATACAGAATTATAACTGAGTCCAGACTGTGCAGTGAATCTACAGGACTGTAGATTATATCCCTGCTGTGCTGCGGTAGCTCAATTATCAAATCCTCAAGTGACATGACCTTTATTAACCCAGTAAAAATTCCATTAAAGTAATCCTCTGTCACCCTCACTTAGATACTATATTCCTTAGTAATCGCTGTCACATAGTATCTGCCTGAATTTCCCTCATGATCCTCAATTCCACATCTTTTTATTCCACTTTAATTTGCAAAAAGGTCAAAAAGAGACAACTCATTCCCAATTCCAATCTAGACTCTGTCAGTGGTCATTGTGCCAGGAGACTGGTACACCAGTCTGCTTCTAAATCTGCTTTTGTGACTCACAGTCTCAGCATTTCCAGAGTGAATCAAGTATTCCTGTCTGACACAGTAAAGAACAAGCAGACAATATATCATTAAGGACGTATGATCTTTACTCCATATGAGCTACGACATATTCAGAGGCCTGAATTCTCTGTGACTTAATTCTCCCATGGTATAATTAGTGTGTCAAAAATGCCAAATGTGTCTCCAACGTCACAGCATGTAAATAGATTTTTAAAACATCGTCTGTGGCTGATGTGTTGCTGGGTTTAGAGCTAAATGCTCCCTAAGTCCCCCTAATGAAGTCTGGTGGTGGTGAAGGGCGACTGACAACAGATGGGAGGTTCTGTCACAATCATGACATGCCCACCGATCACAGATTAGAAAGCAATACAATTCCACACTCTATTTGCTCCCTTTCCCAACGGCAATGACTGCTCTTTTTTATCCAGGTTTAGCTGCATCCCCTGGGGGTGCGAGCTGAGGTTCGAGCTCATAAACGATCGTCTGATCCTCTTCAGTCCCAGGCTATCAGACTGACAGGAGTGCGTGTATTTATGTGTTTGTGAAAAACATGGAGCAACAGAGACAAAGAAAAGGAGGCTGTGCAAACCTCAATGAATATTCATATGCTCTCACTGGAAGATGATTGTCTTGTAATGTCTGTGGTTTATGTACAAGTATTTTGCCTTGAGATAATTTGAAGTAGACCTGCAACCATTAGTCGATTAATCGATTAGTTGCCAACTATTAAATTAAACGCCAACTACTTTGGTAATTGATTAATTGTTTTGTAAGAAAAAAAAGTCAAAATTCTTTGATTCCATCTTCTCAAATGTGAATATTCTCTGGCTTATTTGGTCTTCTTGACAGTAAACTGAATATCTTTCAGTTGTGGACTGTTGGTCAGGACAAAAGATATTTGAAGACATCATCTTGGGCTCTGGGCAACCATGATTGAAATGTTTCACCAGTTTCTGACATTTTATGGACCAAATAACTAATCCATTGAGAAAATAATCAACAGATTAATTGATAATGAAAACAATCGTTAGTTGCAGCCCTACTTTGAAGCTCTTGCAGATGAATGTTGGGCCTTTTAGTACCTAACCTCCATATGGCCTATTTCTGTCAAAGCATGTTCACTTTGACAACAAATAACCTCGTTTATGGTTGAACTGTAGCACCCATACAATTTATATGCATGTACTTTACTGTGTGTGTTTTTGTGCACACTCCTGGGGCATGTTTTTATGGTTGCTTCATGTTTTGAGTCACTGTCGTTCTCAATGAATCATTTGTTAATTCATTCAACCTTAGGCAAAAATGTGCAGAGATGAAAGGCATGTTAAAATTAGTTGTTTTCATAATCCGTATCTGCATATTTCTGATGCCTCCTTTGTCTTCTTAATTCCCTGACAAGAAACATAAATCTTAACATAGGTGAACCAGTGGTGATAATATGACTTGTCTGGGATGCTTCTCTTCAGCCATTTAACAAGATGAAGTCAGTTAGCAACCATCGCTCCATCCATCTATCTGTCCATTCAGTAAGCCATCTAAAAAGCCAGGAGGTAAACATTTTAATGCAAGCTGTAAACCATAACTGAGATTTAAAAGGCTAAGGTATTCTGTCTCCTGGTACATCTTTCCTCTGGCATATGACAAACCATAAAAGGTCCTTCGCTGTTCTGTCCTTCAAGTCATCTTGCCTGCACTAAAGAAATAAAAGTGCCCCTGTAATAATGAAATGGCATTAGCTGAGCAGCATGCCTATAAAGCACAGTGATGCTCTGTCAGGATGAGCTGGCCAGTCCAATTATTTCATGGACACACTGCAAAGAAAAATGGTTTGGAGCCGGCCTGGAGACGAACAACAGGGATCAATCAAAGGGTGTCATGCTGCCAAGAGATGGTGACCAGACCAGTCATCATCCACATTACTGACTGAGTAACTGATCTGGGTTTGACAGATAGAAAACACACACACACACACACACACACACACACACACACACACACACACACACACACACACACACACACACAATGTTGGATGACGTGGCTCACAGAAGGGCATTGTGTTGTAGACAGACTTGATGCATTCGACTCCTGTTTTGGCTAAAAAATCTGAAATAAACCAACATCTTTACTTTTTCTTAACACATATCATCTAGATGCAGTGTACTTGTTACTAGTTCAGCTGTACTAGATATTTGATATATTCAGTAGATATATCTTTTTAAGACCATATTTACAACCCTACTTTGCAAACCAGAAGAACTACAACTGTGGTGCTGATTTATGGATTTCTAGGGAATTGTAGTTTTTAAAATATATTAGTGTTTTGTCTTAAATACTGAATTGATAGTACACTGAGGAGTTTAAGGGGATGGTAAACACATTTGTGTAATCAGATTTTAAATATCTTATTGTTAAATGGGTGAAAATTAATTTTAAACATATTTTACCCGCAGTTGTTATAATAATGATAATAATAATAATAATAATAATAATAATTTATTTGTATAGCACATTTCATACAAAAAATGCAGCTCAAAGTGCTTTACAACAAAAGAAATTACATGCACCAAGTGCTTCACATGAAAAAAGACATGTAAGTGTACATAAGATGGAAAATAAAACCCACTTTATAATAATTATAAAATAAGTGAATAAATAAAATAAAATAAAGTGAAAATAAAATACATAGATTGCGTACTTCAGTGGTGGTAATTTGAGACCTAAAAAGCGAAAACTCAGAAAGTATTCCGCCATGTGTACACAATCTATAAATCGGTGCCTAGGTCTCTTAAGCCATAAGCATAACAGAACCTCCCTTTTGTTGACTATACTCACATGATATCTGAGGTCAAGAGCTCTCTATCACAGTTGGCGCCATGTCTGAAGCCCCTTTTGTTGCTGAATTATAAGCCTTCAAACATGCACCAAGGTCAAGGTTCAAAGGTCAGTATTTCAAAGCAGAAGCCATGTAGATTCTTCATACTGACATATGTTACTCTCCAGGTCGAGACCTTTCCAACAATCTGTTTGGTTTAGCTCTACGACAAAGTTTTAATTTTCTCATTTCATGGACACAACTAGGCCTGGGATGGCTTTGAAGCACTTTGAAGGCCCAGTATATAAAATGAAGCTTTTTGTTTGTTTGATTGAATGATAATCCCTGTACTCCCTAAAAGTTGCTGTGCTTTATTGGATGATGTGGCTCAATATTAATTGAGGAAGACTATGTTTTAAGAAATATGATTTCATGGTAAATAACCTCAGCCACATATTATTGGGAATATAAAGTTAAATGAGCATCTTCACATTTTACAATCATATGCTATAAAACGCCTTTTCTTAACAACCCAAAACAGTAGGAGTAGGAAACCAAGTCTGCCCACAACAAAATGCTCTTCAGTAATCTTCTGCTATCAAAAACTGTCAAAAAAAAATGGATTTCTCAGAATTGAAGGAGAAATAATAAAAACTGATGGCCTTAACATTAACCTATCATACTGTTGATGATTTTGTGATTTTGTTCATGTTTTTGTGTTGAGAATGTTGAAGATATCATTAAGAGAAAACCTTAAAGATGCAGTATGTAGAATTTAATGGCATCTAGTGGAACAGACTTGGCAGAAATGGAATATAATATTCATAAGTATGTTTTAAGTAGTTTATAATCACATGAAAATGAGAGCCGTTGGGTTTTCATTACCTTAGAATGAGCCCTTTCTATTTACATAGGGAGTGGGTCTTCTTCCATGGAGCCCGCCATGTTGTACCACCATGTTTCTACAGTAGCCCAGAATGGACAAACGAAACACTGGCTCTAGACTGGGCCTTTCGCATTTTTTGTGAGTTTCACGGCCACCGTAAATTCTCCTACACGCTTGGAAGAGGAAGGGGAGGGGGAGGGATATTCAGTTGATTGCAGTCTGCAACCGCTAGATGCCACTAAATCCTACACACTGGTCCTTTAACACAGTGACAGTGAGGAAAATACTTCCGGGCAGCGGGTCCTTCGGTCCGCCCACCAGACTGATGCGGACTGATAAAATTAAAATAAAGAAATAAAAACAAGGATAAAATCTCGTAATTAAATGTTTAGTAATGTAGCAGTTATAGTTCAAAAAAAAGAGTAACAAATGAGAAAAAACAATAGAGCTTCTGTGCTCCCGAGTCCCGACTGACAGAAAAAAAAAACGTGGTGCAGGCACAGAAGATATTCCAGTTGAAATACATTAGTTTCAAAGTTGTGCTGAGTGTCATTAAAAAATCGGAAAATTTATGTGTATACACAAATCTATAAATTAAATTTCGTGACTATTTCATGAACTGCCATGAGACTGGGTTGGTATAATCTGGAACGAACACAGCTCTGAGTGAACAGGAGCTGCCACTGACTCAGCAGGTGATGAAATAAAACTAACAGCTTGTGGGAATCAGTGCTGATGCTAGCACACTAGGCTAACTAGCTTCCCCTCTCACAGAGGAGGTTTCATGTCGAAATTTCAAAAAGGTTCATACACACCATGAGGTCTTAGTGACAGCTGTGTAGGATCAAAAACTCTTGCCCGGAAAGAAAACCAAGAATCCTGCACACTGTCCTTTCTTTCCAGAGAGGAGGCTCCACTTGGTGGGAGCTAGTTAGCCTGGCTTGCAGGCTTCTACTGTCCAAGTGAAAAACAAACTAAATGGCACGATGGGTTCTCAGAAATAGTGAATATTGTAAATAGACAGGCCTAAATTGCGAACAGTTGATAATTAACAATGTGGGGTTGTTGCAAAAGGGAAAAACATCTTGTATCAACACTCATAAGCTATACAACACTATGACGTGCTCCAGTCCATAGTGCACCAGAGAAGCTGACAGCACATTTCTAGTTTATATTTCCTTCCAAAAATAGTAATTTAATTATATAGCTGGTATATTTGATACTACTTCATGCACATCTAATTAATTTATTATTTCTAATTTTATTTATATTTATTAACATTTGCTGTGTATTCTTTTCATTATAGTTCATATATGTGTGTCTGCAAGCCAACCGCAGTGTCACCGAGCGCAGCAGGCACAAAGATGTTCATTTCATGTTAGTCATTTTGAAGCAATGCATCATGGGTGTGACCCTTGACCCCAACTGCAGGGGAGTGGGGTGTGTCACCATATGGTGCTGAAAGAAAGACTGTGTGTGTGTGTGTGTGTGTGTGTGTGTGTGTGTGTGTGTGTGTGTGTTTGTGTGTGTGTGTGTGTGAGACAGAGAAAGAGAGAGAGAGAGTGACGGTTGGGATGATGAGACCCAGGGGAGTGACAAGGCAGTTGAATAGGACAAGCAGAGCCAATCACATGTCAACACACAATGTTATATACACATTTGCACACACATAGTGATAAAACATGGGCATAAAACTCCATGTAGATAAGCTAAATGCACACATCCCTTAAACCATAAGTCTACACACACACACACTCTCACTCCAACACACACACACACACAGGCATACACTAAATCATCCAGCTGGCCTGTCTATATCTATAAAATGCCAGCGACTTTGTGAGTCTGACTCTATAATGATTAATTCCCTTGCAGCTCCTGTCATACATCATGGCAGCAGAGCAGTGAGCTGAGTGGTGGGGATGATGAGACATGAAACCATCAGCACACCTCACAACTAATCCTCCCTTGATTCCTTTCTATATCCTCCTCTCTCTCTTTTTCCCTTTTCTTGCAGTAAGAGGGGTCAGTTTGCCAGTAAGCAGCTCAGATGTGCAATTTTTAGCAAATATAAACCACCATTATAATAAAGACAAAGTGTATGAATCAATTGAAATAAATACACACACACATACACACACTGGCATGCACACAAGCCCACAGGAGGCTGCACTCTGCCCGGCCTGCAGGCTGCTCATCTCTGCTCAGTTCACTTGACTGAATCACACAAAGATGGAGGGGGGGTGTATGACCCGTGGTTAAGCAGGCTGCTTCATAATGGATGAACACAGTGAGTTGAACACATCATATCAGTATGCATGAGTGACAATTCATTACCAACGTTTCGTTAAAGAGACTGTATAGCCTACATAAGCTCATTACAAAATGAACACATTAATGATCCTAAAGGGAGCTTTACAGTGGTGAAAGGTGAATATCACAGCAGGGCTACGAGTCTAAATATTACATGTATGGGACATGTATTTATTAAAAATACCTTAAAGCACAATATTGTCACTTTCTTGCAATACGTTAGCCACCTGAGACACACTGTGAGACCCCATGAGGAAGCATACAGTAAGAATGCCCTTTTGTTGGGGGCTTAAAGCCTCATAATGAGATCACAGACTGAGCTATTCTCTTACACGAATCCTGCAATTAGTCGAACAATCGATTAGTCAGCTGACATAAAATGAATTGGCTCCAGTCTTTATAATCAATTAATCGCTAAGTCAATTTTCAAGCATAAATGCCAAACATTTGATGCTTCCAGTTTCTCCAATGTGGGCTTTGCCACTTTTCTAAATCTCAATATCTTTGGGTTTTGGGCTGTTGTTTGGAAAAGATGACCTCACCTTGGGCTCTGGGAAAATTTGATGTTAATTTTTCACTATTTTCTGATGTTTTACAAACCAAAGAACTCATCAATTATTTGAGAAAATAGTCTGTAAATTAATCGATAATGATCATAATCATTAGCTGCAGCCCAATGCAATATAGGATTGTGTATATAGGCTACAGTATGAAAGCAAAGTGTAATATTTCTATATTCTATAGTTAGTTGGTTCCATTATTTTTAAGTTACAGTGTTGGAGCTAATAGATACAATGAAGTAAGCCATACAATAAGGTAATATTAACTGGAGAGTCTGTATTAAAACATTATAATGATATTACTACAGTGAGGGCTTTGTATTAGAATTCCTGTGGTGATGCTGAAGCAATAGAATTCAAACCGAAAATCACAGTAACTTATCATAATACACGCATGAATTAGCCCGAGGACACTACTGTGTGGCCTGGAAATGTAAACAATGAGAAAGATTTTTTAGTAGAGCTAGGATCACATCACAGGATGATGATGTCCAACATGAGGAAGGAAACCAGCCTGCTGTACGGCCAAACCAGCTCACCTGCAGCCTCCGGCGCCGTATTATCCCCGAGTCATCCATGTCGTAATGAAGAGCGGTGGGGCTCCTGGCGGGGATTTCCCCTCACTAAAACAATCTCTTGACCCTTCGCTAATCTGTGTTTTGACCCAGCAGGGCTGCGGCATCCAGTTCACACCCGAACTGCACAGCAGCAGCCGCGTCCAGGCGCACTCGGAGCCAAAGAGGCGCACACACAGAGAGGAAAGGGAGTCCCGTGTCACGTCGAGGAAGCCCACGAAAATACACAAATGTCACTCGGCTCCATTCTGTGTGATGAATATAAATGTCTCTTTAAAAAAAACAAGATGGTTCTCTCAGACCCACTTCTGATCTGAGTCCTGTATCTGAGTGTTCACAGTCATGCTGCTGCCTCTGCGGTGTGCGCTCCCTCTCGGAGCATCCTTGACATTTTGCCAGAGGTTTGTGCACTTTGATGCTGTCCAGCCGAACGACTGGAGGCCTGAACAATCCCTGTAATCACAATATCCACGTAGGAGCAGCCGACCCGATCCTGAACCCAACTTCTCCTGTTCTGTCACAACAATCTCCCGCAGAAACGTGAGCGTGTCCCCCACGTTCGGCTACAAAAGAATAACGTGTTCACAGCTCAGCGCAGGCGAAAACAACCAGGCGAGAGGTAGTTGAGCAGCGCTGTTCTGAGACGCGCTTCATCCTTCAGCTCCTCGGTCGGGCTGACATTGCCGCTGATTCGCCGCGGAGGAGCCTGTCCGGTCCCGTAAACATCACCGGGAGTGAGGAGAGCACGTCCTGCCCTCTCGTCCCTCTTCGACAATAACACAGAAAGTTTGAACTCCTGTCATTCATTCATTCGTTGCTATTCTACCCTCACTTCCTATCAAACTAGAGACTGGACGGGGCGACAGCAGCAACGCGATATTTGTAACCCCTTCCTGGGATTCCCTATCGCCCCTCCTCCCACACTCACAACGGAGTCTCCTCAGATGAATGGAGCGACATCCATCCCAGAAGATACAACCCATACTGTAACACAGGCCTACACATTAGTCAACCCAGAGTGTTTTTTCCAGTGCTGTACTGTGTCGCTTTTATATCCTGAACATGGGTTTGATAATTCAAGTATTTCAGCCGACAGCATGGATGTGTAAGGTGTGTAAAAAGGCCAGTTAAAGCCAAATTCAGCACCACAGACAGCGGCAAAGGACCACAGTAAAATAATGTGGAGAAAGTTGCTTTACATCACTGTAAAATGTGATTAATTATCTCACCTTACAGCAAAACTAACCAGGCTGGCTTTACAGTCATTCTTACATTATAATTTACTCAATTTGCAAACAGCTTAAAGGCTATTATTTGAACTGCAATACCAGATAGGCTAGATGTATTGTTGAATGTATCAGCAAACGGAAAGATAATGGCATAACACCATTAATATATACGAATTACAACAAATAGTCTAGAGGATGTACAGTCCACATGTAGAGTCAAGAGTCTACACTGAGGAAAACGGCTAAATAATTTGTGGGGGGGTCATCTTCCCTACAGTGAGAGACGTTACAGTGTCTGTACAGGGTAGTAGCTACTACTTTATTTCAGTTTGACTTGATAATAAATAATATTGAAATCAAGGACACATTTACACACACCTCATCTTTATCTGTTCATACAAAAGGCCAATTTATGCTTTCCGCCTTCGCGGACAGCTGTGGTCGTGCGGACGTGCGCGTGGTTCCATTCATAATTTTTTCGGAGGTCCGCGGACACACGTGTGCCGCTGCAGCGTGATAACTTTCCAGAGTTGTGAAAACCAGTCTGTGAGTATTACACACCGATGTGCTGTGTTTTTCTGATCAACCTACAAATGCTGTCAAATCTGTTAGGCTACTCCAACTGGGCTTGCTGGATTGTATTTCATTGTCTCACTTTTAAACAACACCAACAAAGCCCCTTGTTTTGTTTTACACAGGACTGTTTTCAGATGCAGTCCGAACAGCGAGAAAAAGTCGTAAAAAGTAAAGCGACAGCTTAATAAGAACAGGAATACAGTGCATACATGTGTACACGAGACAGGCATTCCTTTTTGCTTTTCTAGCACATGCGCAGTTTAAGCATTTGCTGTGCGTACAGTCCGCGCGGTCACAAATTTGTATGAGATGCCAAACCGGACAAAAGCCGAGCGAAAATTGCGAGAGGAAACGGTGATACACGCGCGAGAAATGGCGAGTTTCGTGCAAGCGGCAACCTCTGGGGCTGTAAAATGAGGCCAATGCGGAAGTGCCGAAAACTGCAGTTCCTTGAATGGCCACTCGAGGCTGGCTCCAAAAGAGAGTCATTCCCTATAGGCCCCCATGTTAAAATGCCCAACTTTACAGCAGAAATAAACATGTTTACAGCCTGGTACTTTTTGTAACTCACCCATTTCAATTTTATTAAGCCATAAAGTTATGCATAATGAAGGACATGGCTGTTTTGAGTGACAGGTCTGCCAGCCGCTAAGTGGCTTGTTTCAGCCATTCGGCCCGCCTCTTTGCCTATTTTTGATTGGCTGAAAGTTAGGCAGCGTCACACACTGCCAAGATGGCAACGGCCGGAGCAGCTTGCCTTGAGCTTCAAAACCGCTCTTCAGAAACCAACGGGTGACATCATGGTAACTACGTCCATATTTTTATACAGTCTATGGTTTCGTGAGAGAGGTTGAATTGCCGTTTAGTGCGCGAGAAAGACCGAGCTACTGCTACTAGTACTTTTACTATACTGTTAGTAAATTCTTGGTCACACAAATTGGACACATTAAATATCAAAATCAAATTCAGTCCTGGTCTGTTTTTTTCATTTCCTATTTTTGACTTGAACATAAAATCAAAGTACAAAAAACAAGCCAATTTTTTTTTATTGGATTCATAAATGAATAACAAAATAACTAATTGTTTTTTCATTTTCCAGTTTTGGATTCCCAGTTGAATGTGAAGAGAATAAATGATACATGGATTAACAAAGGAGTGGGTTAGATCTTTTTCCTTCTCCAATACAGGTGGTTCAAATGACAAGCCTGTTATGAAGAAGCCTTTACCTTACCTGATTCTGCAGCAGGTGGTCAAGAATTTTTGACAGCATTTCAATGTGTTGCTCAAGATCATTATAACTGCGTGTTTGCGCTCTCTTCAGCAAACAGAACACAGATTTTAATTTCAATGAAATACTGCTGCAAATCATTGTATTGTGTCATTTGAACCAGAATTACAAAGAGTAAACAGAAGCACTTCATGGCTATGGTTCAGCTGTTCCACCCTTCACAAGAACTAAATGGTCCTTCAACCTCTGTCACGCAGAACTCATTCTCTCTCACGCACCCTATCATACTCGATCCTTCTCGCCTGGTGGAACTCATCTTCTCTCGCACACAATAATAATTCGTTTTCTCTCGCGCACCTTAACAGTTCTTCAACATCTCTTGCATAAATCTGTTTCCTCTCACAACTTTTACTTGGCTTTTGTCCAGTTTGGGGCCTCATAATTTTGGGCTGCACACAGACATCTGCAGATGGTCCGCACGGACCCTCACAGACATGGGCAGATGATGACATTTACATCATTCGGACTAATGCGGACCCTGGCTGCCATGCAGACGCGGGAAATATAAATTGGCCTTAACACCCTTTTAATTGGGCAACTGCCTCAGGGCTCTAGACCCCCAGGGGCCCAAAAAGTCCCAGTTTCACTGCATGTCAGTTGTTTTTGGTGATTAGTTTGGTCAGTTATTGCAAATTTGTTAGGAATTTGCACAACTGAAGCACAATATGATTTAAAGCAATAGTTTCTGTTTATTTGCTGTTTTGCCAAGAATTAGATGAGAAGACTGATCACTATCATGTAAGTACAGAAACATGAAGCAACAGTCAGCAGACAGTTAGCTTAGCTTAGCATAAAGACTAGAAACAGGGGGAAACAGCTAGCCTGGCTCTGTCCAAAGGTAAAAAATCTGCTTACCAGCACCTCTATACCTGACTAACTAATAATAACTAACAAGATACCAGATCTTCTTGAGAAAAAAAAACAGGAAAAATTTCACAGATAGATTCAAGATTTGTGACTTGCAAAGACAGATCCACCCACACAACATTCAACCGGAGGCCAGAAAAACAAAGAAAAGAATCAGGTTGGGTCACACTGAGAAACATGATGTTTCCACCCGTGATATTACTTCCATGATTGACAGTCGGGTGGCCCTTTGGCAAAGTCATTGCATAATGCCTTGCTGAGGATTAGGGCTTTCACACAGTTTTTATGTACCATATGGTCAGAACTGCCCACACAGCTATGACCTCATCAGTGCCAGACGCAGCAAGAGATCTGCAACGCAGCTTCCAAACTCAGCCCACGCTGACCCATTCAAAAGGGAATGGACAGGAAGACTGCGCACAAGACTGACACACAGTCTTTGTAGATAAAAGACTGTCTGCAAAGGAATAGTAGCTTGACTTAAAAACAAAATGGTTTATCTACCCTTTACCTTAACAGGTAAACCAACTGCCCATCATTTTAGCTATGGTAGCAGCATGGCTCTATGGTTGACAATGTTGGTATGTCAGCTGGTCTGTTGGTTTGTACAGACATTGATGGTCTCCAGAGGATGAATCCTACTGATTTGGTATGCACCTCTGACATTATTCTAGCACCACCAGCAGGCTGACATTTTTGGCTTTTAGTGAAATGTTTCAACAACTATTGGATGGATTGCTATAAAATTTGGTACAGATATTCATGGTGTCGGGAGGATGTCCCCTAATTACTTTGGTGATCCCCTGACTTTTCCTCTATCACCACCAGCAGGTCAACATTTTCACTTATCCTGTGAAATATCTCAACATCTACTGGATGAATTGGCAAAAAATTTGGTACAGATATATATGGTGCCCAGACAATGAATCCTAATGTCTTTGGAGATCCCCTGACTTTTCCTCTAGTGTCATCTGGTTCATATTTGAGGTTTTGAGTGAGATGTCTCAACAGCTATTGGTTTGATTGCCATGAACAGATTCATGTCGCCCAATTAAATTTAATCACTTTTGTAATATTTCGTTTAGTGCAATCATCAGGCCAAAATTTTTATTAGTTAATTTTTTGGTTTATGGCTAAATGTGGTGCTAATTAGCAATTGTTAGCCTGCTATCATGCTAAACTAAGACACTGAATATGGCAAACATTACATCTGCTTAACATCAGCTTGTTAGCATTGTCATTGTGAGCATGTTAGCATGCTGACGTTAGCTTTTACAGCCTAACCGAGCTGTTAGCATGGCTGTAGTTTTGTTAATAGATACAAAACTGAAAAACAATCAAAGATAAACACAAAGGTTGCAGACAGACCACAAACAATAGTAGACATATGATTACATAAAAATAGGCATATATGGAAATTTGTCAACAAAAGGTTGTGACAAGACAGTGATCCAACAGCAGAGCAGCAGAATTACTGGACAAGCAGATACATGTCTTAGTGAAACAAATTTGTAGCATAGTTGTTTTTCCTTGTGGATAAAGGATTGAAAATCTCATTACCAAATAAAAAAGCAATGCATGAGTAGATGTTTAAAAATGCCCAGATTTCTCTCTCTGCCTAGATGTGTTTAGAGACCCACAAATCTAGTCAGAAAAAAGCTCCAGTAAGCAGGCTGTTATTTGTTAGATTAAATGGAGCTGTCAGGGCCGTCTGGCTGGCAGTCAGAGAGCCAGATCGTCTCAATACTGCTGGCAGTGCTTTGTTCTGTAAGTCTATGCGTTAGCTGTGTAAACCCTGCCACACAGACAAAACTCTCACAGCACTCTCAACTTCCTCTCCAGAATACAAATCTTTGTTGCCTTTCAAAGTCTATACGTTGCCTGTGCCGCAGTGGAGCTGTAGTGGACAAACAGCAGGCAGGAGAGGTTATTGATTTCTGCTCTGGCTTAAAAAGCCGAGCGCAGGTGGAAGTCTGGTCGGGCAGACACACCTCATTGAGTTTCATAATGTCGTCATTATAGACACTGTAGGATGAACTGCCAGTGCTCAGTAACTGCTGAACACAGAAACGATGCTGCTTTAATATCCTCTTACATAATGATGGTGGTAATCCATTTGAGTTTGGAGAGTAACAGCTGTTCAGTTTTGTTTTGTTTTCTATTCATCACTGTAAAACTCAAGGACAAGCCACCCTAATTAACCTAGTAGTTATATTAAAGAGAAATGCTAACACCTATTTTTTTTTTAACTTTGTTGCTATTAACACAGATTACAGACAATTGACATTACAAAACAAAACCCATCCAGTCTCTAAATCCTTGACAACCCAGGTCACCAATGCTTGGAGCTGGGCTGCCCAGTAGTAAAGTTTTAGGTTGGGTAAACCTACACCTCCTTTCTCTTTTGTTGACATCAATATTTTCAACCAGACTCCTGGTCTCCTGTTTTACCAGATAAATTTTGATGTTCGCTTTTCTAACAACTTAAATGTGGATTATGGTTCTAGGACAGGAAGGGATTGAAATAAGAAAAGTAGTCTCAGTAGAATATTTATCCTCACTGACTCTATCCTGCCAAAAGGTGACAGGGGCAGCACATCCCATCTGTTTACATTGTCAGTTTGCTGTCAGTTATTAATAAAACCTGTCTGGCTTTAAAGTTTATTGATATGGTTTTATATTCTATCTGCTAAAGAGGAGGTCAAGATTTTAAGGTCTACACAGAGGAGGCTGATTTGGCAGTAAACATGCATTGAGTCAGGTCTTATTGCCCTTGAATTACACTTATTACTGTGTATGACCGTGACCCAGGCAGATTCCCCACTGCTAGGACATAATTATAGACCCTGCATAAAACTTGGGTTACCTCATTTACAAATAAGCCCTCTACCCCTGACATTTCTTATTTTTCAGTTTTGGGAATATTTTCTTTAGTTTCTTCTTTTAGAAATAAGAATATCAGCATCATGTGCTGTTAATCTAGTCAGATTAATTGAATTGAAAAAGAATTTGATCTTTTCTTTTTTATGAGGCGCATCTTCCTCTTTATACAATTTTCTGTAATAAGTAGCAAATGCATCTGCAATATTTTTTGGTTGGGTTAACATCTGGTCACTCACACCTATCTTTAAAGCTGTCTAGCATTAACTTACAGATCTTGGATGTCTATTGAATGTCTAAAAACTTGCACCTCCTCCTCCTCATTTTCAGCAACAAGCTGAGGATTAGTGCTCAGACACACTTCCATTACACGTCCATGTCCCATTACACAACTGAAACACCCACGCACTAAACACCACACATTCACACTAATACCCAACTTGTCTTAAAACAGAAGATTGGACAGAAGTCCCTCCCCCCCATTTTTTCAAGCACATCACTGAGAGACTATGTGGTCTTTGGGATGATTAAACCCTTTTTAAAACCCATCAGATGAACAAAAAGTTCATCATCGCCAAGTTGGAAAATGAAAGTAAAAATTCATTCTGGTAAAAATGACATGGTGGAGATACCAGGTTGTCACTTAGCAACAATGATAAGTTTGTGGCAGTTGTATTGAGTATGTTGATTATGACCAGTCCCGTGGCTCTGAAGAAAAAGACGAAGAAGTAACACACATGGTGTTGGTACGTATGTTCCACCATTGGGCACACACACACAGCATGTTAGCACAAAACATCAAACTACCTATATGTGTTATGTCTTTTACAAGTTCATACAGCAAATTTATGTATTAGAGTCAAGAAAACACTCGGTGGAACTCTATCATTGCTGGAGCACCAAAGTAATAGTATAGTTGAGGTTTCACCACATTCCTAAATCAACCAACTTGATATATTCCTACAGTAAATAGCAATATTTTAAAGCTCACAGTGTTTTTCTGAGACCATCAGAGGTTTTTCATTTTCTGTAGTGATCATTTTAGAGGCCCTATAGTTTGCAGTGCAGAAAACAAATATATATAATATAAAAGTGTTATATATAAACATATAACACTTTATAACAAGGTTACAAAACATGTATCTAAGTAATGCATAACTAGTGCATGATTTAATTCATTAATGAATGCAAACATCTTCATGTTGCTACATGACCCGACATTCAAAAGAAACAATCTTTAATAAAGCTGACAAGTGACAGTCAGATCCCTGACACAAAATTAATACAGAAATTTTCTTTCTCATCCTCCCCTGATTTGTCAACTGGCACTTACAAGATGTATTTGGTTTTATTACACCATTCTCTCAAAGACGGCCATGCATCAACATGTAGATGTTTAGATCTGACTAGCAGTTTGATAGAAACAGCTTTATATTTCAAGGTAGATACTGTTTGCCTTCCGGATCTAGTATTAGATCATCATGACTCATGTATTACTGAAGCATTACTAATTGTTTTGTGCTCTTATAGTGAGTCGTTGTCTGTTACAGTAACTATGGGTGAGGTTTTTCTCGTCACTCTTTGCCAGTGCGGCTCCTGTGTCTGTCATTCTCATCGTCCTCATTTTTAGGACCTCTATTAAATCATTGTGAAGTGTTCGGGATTGAAGTTTGAAAAATATGTGACTTCATCAGGCAGGAAGGGTCTAATGAAAGATGCAATCACTTGTATTATGGGAAGTGTAGGATCCAGAGTTTTGGGAGTTTCACTTGAAGTCAGAATATCTTTCTTTTATTTTTTTTTTTTTTATCTGTCTCTCACAAGTCCCTCAACTTTATAGAAATCCAATACTTAATTGCTGGAGTACTCCTTTAAAAAATAACATAAAATACTATTGCTAAAGCTGAAAGACACTATCACTTGTTATTCAACCTAATATGGCCTAGCAGTGTAGATGCTCAGAGACATAATAACCCTTAAGTTAACCCTAAGTCCCCCTCCACTCAAAAATGTGTTTTGCCTCTTGTTACTTCACTTGAATGTTTGAGCTTCACTGTGCAGAATGATGTGTGTGCAGAGTTTAATACTAGATGAATCCATCTGCTGAAGGGGGAATAGCAAAATCACGTCAATATTAATGTGAAATATTAAAATAACATATTAAATATAAACAGGAATGTTCCTCAAACATTAGAGTCATGTAGGAAGTTGAACATCAATTGATTTGCCTTTTAAAGCCTCTGTTTGTTCATTGAGGCCCTCTTGAAAGGGGAATGTGAAAGAGAAAATATTCCAAGGCTTCTGTCTCTATAGTTTTACAGTATCAATAACACCAACTGAGTCACACCAAACACATGGCACAAACAAGCCTCTGTATTTTACTAAATGCTCTATGCACATCATAAGGTTGCACATGTTTATGTGTGTGTGTGTATGTGTGTGTGTGCGTGGACTGGGTTCACATGTGAACACACAGATGCAAACAAGATGCTTGCGTTGAGAGAGACCTCTAGAGGATCACCATTACCAGGAAACATGCACAGCTCTCTGGAGCAAACAGGGCACCTGATGACTTACAAGGAGTCAGGAGAATCATGTGAGAGTGTGTCAGTACTGTGGCTTTTAAGGTGACTTCAGTGAAACTAAAGAAAGCCTCTCATTAATAATGTGAAGCTCTATAATTTCCTGACAGTAACTTCTCATCTCAGCTCACAATAATAGATCACCACTGTGACTCCCTGTGGTAAGAGATGGCAGTGCAACAGAGCCTTTGTATGACCGCTGCACAGTATTGTGCATTGTTTTGTTTGCCTGTAAAGGCAAGGTGGATTGTAATGTCATGTCATTTATTCTAGCCTCAAAGTTTTCAATCTCTTTCCTGTTGAATTGTACAAGTGCATTATCTGGAATTACAAATCTGTTTAGGGATATTTTACCTCCTGGTTGATTAAATGTATGCTTGATTGATCTCATAGGAGAATATTCCCATCTGAGTTGAGATGCTAGGAGAATGTCAGAGCAATATTTTGGTCTATTTCCACTCTCATTCAAAAGTACATGCCAATCTCTGCATCAGTTCAATTACAGTTCCACTGGAAGCACTACTTAATCTGTAAGACGATCACAAGGTCACGATAAAGCCAGAATTAAAAACACACACATACCCTACCAGGACATAATTAAAGTCAAGGCATAGATATAAAATACTAGATGCGACGTGTTATAATGACATGCCATTCTGAGATGGAACAATATGACAGCCATCTTACCTGGGTCCAGTTTTAAGCTTGCTGTAATTATACCTATACCTATAGTGAAAGAGGCTTTTGTTGTCTTTATAATCCTTATATTTTTCTACCAATACACCAATACTGTTTTTTATTCACAGTAATGAGCATAAGACACCTGTGTCTGTCTAGAATAAACCAAAAAAAAAAAGATTCAAGTAGAATTTTGATTATTATAGCTCCAAGAGAACAAATCATGCTTTCAATCATGAATATAATCTCATAATTGTGTATTTATATTGCAGTGATTTTATTTTTCAGTTTTTCCTGAACTTATATATAAGAACTGTGTTTTTAGTGTTTGTATTGTTATTCCAGTCTAGACAGAGTCGACTAAATAAATAATAAATAAGGAAAATCCATTTCATTCTCTCTTTCCTCTCTGTATTATTCTTTCCCCCGTCTTTGTGCTTCAATCTGTAATTACACACACCCACGGACTGACGTCACCAATTAGGAAGGCGAGACAGCAGCAGTGGGCATTGTGGGTAATCCTGATGGCCACCGAGTCTCATTCTGAATCAGGAGGTGCCTCTCCTGCTGGCAGCCCAGAGGCCTGGCCCAGCAGGAGATCCCTAAACCCTCCTCAGCACTGCATGACAGACTGCTGCTCCTGACGAATGGACACCATAAGAGGATTGTTCCATTCACACTGGGTAAAACACACAAAAGAACAAATGCACATCAACACACACGCACATGCACACACATGCACACACACACACACGCCACAATCACAAACCCATTCACCCAAGGTCATCCATACATGTAATGAGCAAATATTCTCCCTCCATTTAGAAAAACGGCAATCTGTGCTGGTAAACCACATCTGGGAATAGGCCACATCTGGGACTAGGAAAGGGAAATGTATTTATATATCCCATACATACATATATTCAGTTTAAACTTTAAAAGGAACTGGAAACTAACTTTAAAAGAATTATTAAAACAAAGTGTGAGCATGTATACACATTTGAAGGAAACACTGATATAAAAAATGAAAATAAGACACAAAAACTAAATAGAAGCAACAGAGAATAACAGGGTTTTACTCTGAGTCTGCTTTAAATGTGGTCAGAATTGGGGCACACCTTATAGCAGATCATCTGGTAATTTGTTCCACAAGTGTGGTAAGCCAATGTTTTGCAGAGGATCTAAGAGGTCTGGCTGTTTCATATTGTAGGAGTCATTGTAGTCAGTCATTTAGTGATTTATATGTAAGCAGTAAGGTTTTGAATTCAACTCTATGACAAACTGGAGGCCAGTGTAAGTCTTGTCTTTGTCTGGATCCTGTATTCTGAAAAAAATACAGTTTTTACAGATTTTGAGGGGTAAACCAGGAAACGGACCACAGTCTATCACTATGCCCACATTCCTGACTTGATATGAGATTTGAATTGACAGGGAGGTAAGGTAAACACTAATCTCTTACCTATGTTGTAGAGTACCCCTTCCCCCCAAAAAATTTAGAAAAATTCAGTTTTGTTCGAGATGAAGGAAATTCTGTGACTTCCAGTTATTAATCTGCACAATGCACTGAATATATATTTATTGTCCACATAATCATGATGGGAAACGTTGCTACTGTGAATAATATGGCCATTTTGAAGCATGTTATGATGAAATGAAATAGGACCAAGAATTGAACCCTGAGGAACTCCGTATAAAGTCCTGTATTGTTTAGACCTCCCTTGCTCCAACAGAGACAAAAAGTTACTGTTCTGTAAATATGATTTAAACCAGTTTAGGACAGGTCCCCTTAGACCCAATTTTTGAGTCAATCCAATATTTTGTGATCCACTTCAACGAATGTAGAACTGAGGTAAAAGAAGAAAAAAAAAGCCAGAAGTCTTGCCTGCATCTAAGCATATGCAAAGATCATTTAAAACTTTAATAAGAGCTGTCTCAGTACTGTGTTTCTAACTCCAGAATTTATACAGAAGGAAAACTATTTTTTCAACAGTTTAGGAGACTTTATTTCATATGAATAGGCTGTGCAACCTCCATTTGCAGTTTGATTTGTGAATGTTTTTCAAGTGGGTCTTCTTGATTCAGGGCAATGTAAACAACACTGACGCTGAGAGAGCTTTCGCTGTCTCCTTTGTACAGTATCGGTTGATCTTCGGAGGAACAGAAAGATAAAGAAGAAAGGAGACAGAAGAAATGATAGGAACTCTGTTGTATTATTCATTAATACTTTGCTAAAGCAACAGGGAGACAGAGGACTCAACTAAGAGACAGAGAGAACAAAGGCAGATGTTATCGGAGTAAAGCACTTTTAGGGATGAACTGATTGAAGTCAAGACACTTTCTTTCATATATATGTGAGTTTGTATGTATGTGTGTTTGTTTTAGTGGTATTTGGTATGAATGGTAATTGGTGGAGCATCAGAGCAGAATTGGCAAGGCCCATCCAGTGTTTTTAGTCCCTCAGACAGTTGATGAAAAGACTTACCTACACACACACACGCACACACACACACACACACACACACACACACACACACACACACACACACACACACACACACACACACACAACTAAGCCTATTACGATGACGCAGTCCTGCAAGAGTACACAACAACATCCCAAAAGTAGCACACAGCTGTGGCTTTGTGCTCAGACTGATGCAACGCCCACTGACCTCTTACATGTGGACAAAAATGCTCATGTGGTTTGTTAAATTTGAGTCTTTAAAAACTGCCAAACCTACATAATTGTAGGTGCTGAATATGCCAACCAGTCTCGTTTGATTTTGAATAAATACTGGGTGTAGGTTTGGAATATGAATCATTTAAAAGCATGATGTGGAGGCTGCAGAAAGACCTGAGAACAGGAGTGTTGCAGAGAAAGTGAGAGGGAAAGCGAGGTTTGTCTTGCGTATCGATCAGAAGTAGAGTTATGGGACAAACACAGCTGTTTGTCTGAACGTTCCTCTGCCATCCATCTCCAGCTGCAGAGTCTGTGCTTGTAATACAAACATGAATCTGTCTGGGTGTCTGCCATCAGATATATCTCCCCAAAGGTGCACCCACACAGCTCAGGCATTAAGAAATGTCTCTTGTGTGTCTCTCTATCCTCTCCTTAAAGTCAAAATTCAGTCTGACCATGGCTCAGAGATTCTCCCTTTATATATAGTATTTCATTTTCCTAGCTAGTGATTTCCTTCTTATGTGAGCAGTGGAAATGAGATACGATAAACAACAGGCTCCCCCACAGAAAGCAATAATCTGGATATCAGAGAGATGATGAGGAAGACAACAATGTACAGAAGCAGGTGCTGTGAAATCGGTTTTCTCTTACTGATTTTCACCTGAACACCTTCCGTTGAACTGGAAGGTGGTTAAGTAGACATTTAAGAGAGGAGGCTTTAACTATTGTAATTTACTAGGGAAAGTAAATCCTATTGCATTTTAATTTGAAATTGAAAAATCAATCAACAGATCATAATCGACTCTTTAATGGTTACACCCATAAAAATGTATTATCTTTGTATTTCTTAGTTGAACACTAGTTTTTAAATTATGAGCCTCTGCAAAACAGTAGAGATTTACAGTAAAAGTACACTTGTAACAATCTGCATATAATAGATATTAGATAAGATTATTTATTTATTATTTAAGTGCAGTGAGACAGGAAACTGGGGTATGACATCCAACAAAAGTCTGAAGTTATGCAATATGCATCTTAGGCTACGAGGCGCCCCAGCATAGATTTTTTTTCAAGTGAGAAAACAGGCATTTTAATTACACATCCATTTTAATGGACAAGAGCAAAAATCCAGTAAATAAAACATTATACATGTAAATACCCATGAAACCTTTTTTAAAAATGAATAAATAGAATTGAAACAAAGAGTCATATAATATGCAGTGCAATCTTCATAAAAATAGATCAGAGTTGCTCTGTGGGGTGATGCAACAGCTTGAAAGTTTTTGGGGGCAAAAGCATCTTCTTCTTGTGATTTTCTACAGATCATTGCTGACATGTATTCAAACACAAGAAAACACACTTTGGCAAAATTTGGAAAAATGTCAAATTTGACCTGATGGTGGCGCTAGGGGAAAAGTCAGGATCCCACAGTCAGATTCATTATTTGTGCACCATGGATATCGTTACCAAATGTTAAAATTTTATCTGAATCTTTTCCATAGTTGTTGAGATATTTCAGCACTACTTTAGCAATGCTTGCTGGTGCTAGAGATGGCTCAGTCAAGATGAGTGCCACTAATTTTCTAGAGCTGCAATGATTAGTCGATTAATATTATCAACAGAAAATTAATCAGCAACTATTTTAATAGTCAATTAATCATTTTGAGTCTTTTTTTTTTAAATGCCCAAATTCTTTGATTCTAGCTTCTCAAATGTGAATACTTTCTGGCTTCTTTAGTCTTCTATGATACTAAACTGAGTATTGTTGGGTTGTGGACTGTTGGCCGGGACAAAAGGAGACATTTGAGAATGTCACCTTGGGCTTTAGGAAACAATGAACATTTTTTTACCATCTTCTGACATTTTATAGACCAAACAACTAATCAATTAATCAAGAAAATAATTGTCAGATTAATCGATAATGAAAATAATTGTCAGTAGCAGCCCTATAATCTTCAACAAGATTTTTTCAAATGTGCTGTATAAGATAACATTAAAGGGTTAAACACAATAGGGTGCTTTTTTGTGACTTTGTGATACTTAGCAGACAGGTGGTAGGATTAGGTGGTGATTTGCTGATAGTTTGTATTCAGAACTGTATTACTGGTGCTGACCTTGGTCCTGAAATAGGTCTAAAGGAAGGTCAGACTTAATGACATCTGTTGGTTCTATTATTGAGTCCTGTCTGGACAGTTTGTGTTGTAGTACATTCTCTTCTGCCAGGAGACCTTGTTCATTCTGTCAATCTCTTGCAGGTGTTGTTGACGTATCTTGGCACCCAGCTGAGCCTGAGGATTTGACGTGTGCAAAGAAGGCCGACTACATAAAGAAACATGTTTGGGAAAGGCAACCAAGTGCTCTGAGCTTCGACAAGAGGGACACAGTCCACCCTGAGAGACAGAGAGAAGCACTGACTTTTGAATTCACCAACACCTCCAGGATATTAAAGGAGCAGGTATGGAGCCCATTGCTCAGACAGTGGAGGCAGCAGACGCTTACTTACAAAGACGTGGCTGGCGGTTTGTGGGGAAGCGGGGAGCCTCGTCACAGTTTGTGGGGAGCACCATCATGATCTTGTCCACTTATGCGGTCGCTACCCTGACCATGAACACTGGAAAGAAAATCCAGGAACGGAGATTAAGATCAAACACCAACTAGGAACGATGTCCTCATCAAAGATCTGGACTCAGCCTCCTCTCTCTAACAATGCTACAAATGACAGAGAGAGTTGAACTGAACCGAGATGCTTCTCCTCAAATTAAATGGGTCACTTCAACTGAATTCATCTCAGCTTTATGCTGTGAAGATGTGGAAACAATCAAAAATCAACTTAAGTCAGTCAGGGCTCCTACAGATATTAAGTTTTACCAAGAAGACATGGTATGGTTTCAAAGTAAGTGTTTCACAATGGTCCTGGCCATAGATGAGTAATAACATATGGGCACTAATACTTTGAATGCAGTGCTGCCATGTGACCACAGGGTGGAGAACTTGGACTACTTCACTACTTCTATGATTTCCAACAACAACAAAGCACAAGCTCACTGGATATTGGATGTGTTTGTCATGTCAACATATAACGACCCAGGACAGTGACATTTTTAAACACAAATCTTTCAATGCATGAAACAGAATGGAAATGCTCAATGGCTAAACAACTAGAATCTTAGAAGGGTTTTCTCTGTGTATTTGATGTTTTTTTTTTATCTTTGTCATAAAGTTGCCTTGTTTTAAATGCCTGTGTGACTGTATGACAGTGAGTTAGTTGTTTATTTTTTACACATAATGTCACATTGCTCATGTTGATTATATGTTTTATGTAACTACATTGTGAGGTTGTGGGCCCACACTGATGCTTGTTCAGTGTAAGCTGATTATACAGAAAATGACTTTCAAAATAATCCATGTTGCTGTCTTTGAATAAATGGTGAAATATTTTCTAGTGTGCTGATTTCTTCTCTGATTTACACCTGCAATGGATGCGCAAACATCCAGACAAAAAGGTCACAGCCATATGTTTTAGAAGATACAAAATAAAGATTTTTAGAGAGAGTGTAGTCCAATCCAGGTCGACTACTGTACATTAGCATCTAACTTTAGGTCTAAGTTATTCAATGAAGCATTTAGTAGAAAAACATCTAGTCAGTTGTCATTTTTGTGCATATTTATCAAATTGCAAATCTCAGATTCCCAGTGACATTTGAAAAACTTTGTCTTAGCAAAAACCTCAATTAGCAACACCAACAATTTGGTATTTGACCAGTGACCTTTCTGTCAACAGAAAGGTCACTGAATTTGACCTTTCTTTGAGAGTAGCTTCTATACTCACATTAGTGTCTCTCTTTACTATTAAATGTTACAAAGTAATATAAACTCCAGCTGGCTGAGATAAAATGCAGGATCATTTTCAAAATGACCAGATAGCATTCGGTTAGCTTAAGGAGTTTCCCATATTTTATTGTATAAGATCATCTTAAACATCCTCTGCATTGAATTTCCTCA
The DNA here is from genome assembly GCF_963924715.1 of Thunnus thynnus. Taxonomy (NCBI): domain Eukaryota; kingdom Metazoa; phylum Chordata; class Actinopteri; order Scombriformes; family Scombridae; genus Thunnus; species Thunnus thynnus. The sequence goes on from NC_089533.1 coordinate 23,439,951, forward strand.
TGCTGAGGAGATAGATGCAGACCCTGAAGTCTCCCTGACTTTCCATGAGAGAAAATGTTCAACATGCAGTGAACCAGTATCTGATGTATCCCCACAGCAATATGAGCTCATCTGCGCCACCCATTGTGTTCCAAGTGTGGTCTCATTAAGGGATTATAAACTGGTTGTTATTGAACACAATTAATTATATAAAAGTGGATTTTGTTAAAGTATATTTTTCATACAGTTGAACTGTCAATGTTTAGGTTTCTTAGTAAATGTGGATATATTCTTAAATCAAAGTTGAGTTGATTTAATTTGTTGAGCTTTCCACATAGTTACCCCCTGGCAACTGCAGAAGTACCCCATGGGGTATGTGCACCCCTGCTTGGGATTCACTGCAGTACACAACCCATCTTGTATTCCTGCTGTCATAAAGAGTTTTCAGACAGGTTCTCCACTTCTCACCTTTTATTTTCATGCAGATGTACTGCTGTTTAAAGTGTCTGAAATAGGTCAATGGAGCAAATCAAAGAAACTCTAAATGAATGTCTATCAGTTAGTGAGTCGACAAGGATGGGTGACACTGTTTGCCAGCTGAGGGCCAGCCTAAGGCTCAAATGCAAGCAGTGACCCAACCCTGTTAAATGAGAACGACAACAAGGGTACACAGAGAGCCATGATGGCCTGCTTTGTCCTCCCTCTCTCTGTTCCCTGAATAGCTCTCGCACAAAGGATATCGTTATTCCTCCTCTAATTACCAGATGGAGAGCTGTTTGTCTGCCTCTCGCTCCTCTGCTCTCACCCCTAGAAATAAAGTGCTCAGTGGTGACGACCCTCTGCAGTTATGAAACAGTCTGGTGGACAACGGGGCCCAAGTGAGACCTCATTTCCTCCTCATACACTGTGAATCTGAGTTGAGCATGTACGGCGCTTCTCCATCGAGACCATTTCATCTGCACTCAATCTGTGTGTTTATTTGATGGCCGATCTGTCTGGTCTCATGTCCCTGCACAGTTTTTGTTGCCAAAACCAATCATGTGTAAGGCATGTCACCAATTTCACAGTCTTGGTTTTAGGCAGACGTATCTAGGCCACAAGACACTCTCCATCTGCTCTTCTGTGGCCAAAAGCCTTGGGAAGGGCACTCAGAGAGAGAGAGAGATAGAGAGAGAGAGAGAGAGGGAGATAGAGAGAGAGAGAGAGAGAGAGAGAGAGAGAGAGAGAGAGAGAGAGAGATGCACCCAGCCAGGGATTAGGTTGGCAGGTCCAAGGGGAGGTGAGATTAAAAGCCAGGAGCAATAATGCACACATGGTGGAAAAACAGACTTGCTGGCCATTGTCATGTGTACATATATCCCTGTTCAAACCCCACATGTGAATGTTTAAATGGTCTGTCAACAAAAAGGAAAGAATTAATAAACTGCTTTCAGGGATTACACCTCTTGGTATAGCATTGCTGGCAACATTTCCAGCTCCTACTTTGCACACAGATGACCCACATGTATCCACTGACATGTCCTCAGACACAGGTGGCAAAAAAATAACCACAACCAGAAAAATAGGCTGAACTCTGTTAATGATAACAGGAAGGGTTTTGCAATGTGCAGCAGCTTGCCGCTGAGTTTGTGGTGTTTTGTTCCGCAGAGATTTGTGTTCCCTGTCCTCAGCATATCGTACATACAGTATTAAATCTCAGCTATACCCTCCTCTAACCCTGTCATCTGGAAAAAGCCCTGACCTCAGTGTGTGTGTGGATAGAGAGAGCTGGTGGTTGGGAGGACAGGTGTGACTCAGCACCACCTGTGAATGATCCTCTCAACATCAAGGGCAACACATCCCTGATAGGTTCGGCTTTGCCTTTAAATCAATTTGAGAAATCTAATTTCGGTGTTTCCGTCTTCGACGCTGCTTGGACAGACTAGTGTGGAAGGAAGGCTGTCAACAAGGAGGATTTGGTAAACGTCTCATTGGGAGATTAACAAGGAAGGGAGCCCAGTCTTTTCTGTGTGTGTGTGTGTGTGTGTGTGTAGGTGTGTGTGTGTGCAAGAGGGGGAGGGAGGGGGGGGAAGAAGGAGAGAGAGACAGAGACAGAGAGAGAGAGAGAGAGAGAGAGAGGGCTTCCCAGCATGGGGCAGAGGGAGGGGGTGAGTTGCCTGGTGGAAGAAATGTCCTTCATATAAACCGGTGACAAAGTGGCGAGCAGCGGCCCCCGGGCAGCAGAGATCACAGCACAGAGGGAGACAGAGAGAGGAGGAGACCGGAGCACCGAGCACCGCGTACAGACGCTGCATCCACAGCAACACACCGGGGAGCCACCGAGAAAACACACGCACAGCAACAGCAAAGCATTCACCGCTTGTTTTGTTTTTTAAAAAAACAAACAGAAGGAACTAATCCGAACGAAGCATCTTTTATCCCACCGACAGGTAAAAAAAAAAAAAAATGCATGTCAATCCAAACTGTTTACAAGAGAGATTTAGCAACACTTGATACGACAGGTCGTCGTAATTTTAAAGTAAAATTCAGAGGGATGTGATACTATTATAGCACAAAACTACAGGTTCATATGGGGACGTTTATTGTGCCAAAGCTGCTACAACAGATGAAAGAACATCATAAAGTGCCTTGAGTTCACTGTTAACTCAGCAATAAGCACTAAAATACATCATAGGAAAAAAATGTATTTTTTTCGTAAAAATTTTTTTTTACGAAGGTTTGGACAACTGCGTCCCTTTTATCTGTTAAAGTTGCAGCCTTTGGTTAAGATGTTCTTCATATGTTGCAGATTATAAAAGCTACTGTCTGAGCTTCACTTTCAATATGTTTTGTACAGCCCAAAGCTAGTGTTCATGGATACATTTTCATGATAATAAGTATCATGTGTCATAAGTAATTGATTTTTTTTCTTTTCAAGGTTAACTGATTCACATTTATTTGTAGGATATTTTTGAATAACGGCATAAATTATTGAGTGTGCATCCAACGGCCATATCGATTTTTCAATAATTCACTATAGCAGATATCTTAAAACTGGAAGTTATGTAGAGTAGTGCCAAATCTCTCCATATTTACCGTTTATCTCTGTGTAAAATCAGAGCCACACCGTTCCTGTCCAGGGGCCATGCGGTCATGTCCGACAGATTTGTTTAATTCGTGTTATGTAGGCTACACATCGGCCAGCCGCTTGTCAGATTAAACAACTACGCATGTCATCCATCTCAGCACGATGTCTCAATCCCACCTAATTAGGCTCACCCTGTCTACTAGGTCACCACACGCAGAGCGCACACGGAGCTAAACAGCCTGTGCTGGATGTCTCACTCACACGCCATAACTCACTATGTGCCATAATGAATGAAGCAGGTAAACTAGGGGGCGTGAAAACTACTTTGTGTATCATGTATCAACAAGCTGTTGAATTATTTCATGAAGGTAATTTATATTTATATTGGAAATTGATATAAACAGCCACAATAGGATTTGTGATAGCCAGAGACATTGATCGCATTCACTGATACATATGCAATGGACAATAGAACCATATGTTAAATGTAATTTAACATTATTTTATATAAAAGCTCGACAAAAGTTCAACATTAGCTTCACAAACATAGCATTTAGCGCAGGTTTGTCGATTGGCATTAGATTGTGTGTGCATTATCTTTATATTTTGCTGGTGATTCAGGTAATGAGTATATAGCCTATATATAGGCTATATATATATGTATATACTGTGTTTATGTGTGTGTATATATATATATACTTTCACACTTTCTTCTTCTTTCCATTACTTCACCTATATAACATGTAGCCTAAATATATACATATAGCTACATCTACCAGAACCATTACTACTTCTACAACTTCTACAACCTTGTCTAAGTATTGTTATGTATAGACTGAATTCCATTTACTTGACTTTTCATTTTGTTGTGTTTATGACTCTTAGTTCTTATCTCTTAACTTGTTTCTGTACTGCTGTAACATGCTGTAACATTTTTATCTTATCCTGTACCTGCCGCTGTCCAATGTGCTGAACTCTTTTCCGCAGACCTGTTTGTGGCTGTAGAGATGGGTGTCACCTCTCGCTCTCTGCTATTGGTTTGCGCATGTTTGGCGGCTGCGCTGATTGGTGGAGCACGCCCGGAGGGGGTGTGTCTTCGGGACGGAAAGCACAAGGCCACGCCCAGCCCTGAGCCACACCTGAGGGAGTGCGCGCTGTACGCCGACAGTGAGTGATTGTGTGCTTACCTGGGTGGAAACACTATATATTTAATGGTTTAATAAAAATATCAAACTACATCTGAGCTCCTGGCTGACATGTTCTCCTGTCGTTGCTGTTGACAGATAGCTGCTGCACAGAAGAAGACATCGAAGACATCTCCCATGTTCCCTCTGTTATCAACAAGAATGAACCCTGGGACAAGTGTGGGCCTCTCAGCCCTGTGTAAGTCTCACTCAGTAGCCATCTTTGTAGTCCAGTGCAAGTCCAGTCCAAATGATGGATGTGTAAATAAGCAACTATTTGCGAACAAGTTCCCAGAATCAATTTAAGGGGATTATGTTGTGTTTACAGCTTGTTTCTGTTGCCCCCAAGTGACCAAAATACAGGCACTGCAGGTTTCATTAGTAGTTCTTTACTTGTTTATTCCAAGGCTTCAATGAATATTGTATTGAGTGAAGTATTCAAACCCAAAATTGAAAATAACCTTGATATCTTCTGTTGGTCTGTGGAGTGAACACACTTACCTTTATTCAACCAAGACAGTCTTTATTACATTAATCCCTGTCAAGTGGCAAAAGGCACCTTGGTGGTGAATTTGGGAAAAGTGTGCAGAGACAAGAAAACGAGGCTACTACTAATACAATAATGGAAGTCAGCTTGAAAGTAGTATAAACATCATAACAATACCAATATCTACTACTAGGTTATCACATCTTTTTGTTTTGATCCCCCTCGTGACCTCTTATGCTGAGTCAGTCTTCCCAGGGCAAATAAATGTTTAAATCCAGGCGTCACTATACATCATGTTTGTGCCAACTGCTTCCCTCTCTCTCTCTCTTATCAGGTGTGAAGGCTTCCTGAAGCGCGTGTCGTGTTTTTACCGCTGCTCCCCTGATGCCGCGCGCTGGCCTCATCCCCACCGCCGCTCATACATCCAGGCTGTGCCGCTCTGCCACAGCTTCTGCCGTGATTGGTGAGGCTGCCAGACACATTACCAAGCAAGCCTAAATCAAAATCAGTATCTGTCCCTCTTCACCTATAAGGCTGTCAGGAGAGAAATTACCAGCCAGTGTAACAACAGCATGTCTATCCGTACTAAGACAGAGAGCCCCGTGAACAGCATAGACCTGTATGACACAGGTGAGACCAATTATACATGAAGACACCCAGGAGATCCCAACACAGTGAGAAACAGCTTCATGTCATGACTGCTTTGTTAAAAAGATGTGACAAAACCGGAAAAAAATAGTAGAAAGACTGATAGAGACAGATGCACTATATACTAAACACATAAAATAGGCATATTGTCTTGTCTTATCAGTGATTGTTGTCATGAAAAACATTAATAAAAATTGCCTTGTATACTTTTAAGTAATTAAATTTAAGGTTTATGTATTTATTCTTACTGTATCATGTGTCAATTTAAAGAAATAATTTGACGTTTTGGAAAAATTTGCTTATGTTTATTTCAAAAGTTATATAAGAAGATCGATATCGCTCTTATATATGTCTTTTAAATACGTAACAGAAGCCAGTGGCTGGTTACCTTAGCTTAGCATAAAGAAGGAAACAGCTTTGTCCAGATGAAATCTTGTTTGTTTAATCCATACAAAAGCCAATGAGTATAGTTGTGGTTTTATTGGGAGTCACCTTGACTCTCGCCAAGGAATAGACCCCCCATGAAACCACAACATGTTGTTTTCACACTCTGGTGTTTGTACAGATTAAACAAATGAGATAAACTGTGTTCATTAGTGAGCTTTAGAGGTGCTGGTAGGTGGATTTTTGTTACCTGTGGACAGAGCCAGGCTGCCTGTTTCCCTCTTTGCCCAGTCTTTACGCTGAGCTTAGCTAACCAGCAGCTGCAGAGCTGTAGCTTCATATTACCTGTACAGACATAAGAATGTTAAACATCGTCTCTTCTAATTTTCAGTAAGAAAGAGAATAATAGTATTTCCCAAAATGTCTAACAATTACTTTAAAGATATGGGGTACCTCAGTTGAAAAAGTGACACCTCAGTTCTCTGGTGCACAACATGAATCTGGGCTGATAGTATTCAAATGAGATAATTACAGTTTAATGTTTCAGATGTTTTATTTAGAGAATTTACATATCTGTCTTCAGGTTTGATGCATGCAGGATGGACTTGACGTGTGCTCGTAACTGGGCTAGAGACCCCAGAGGACAGAACTGCACTGGAACCTGTGTTCAGTATCAGCAGGTAGGCTGTGATCTGGCATATCTGTGATTGACTGTTTTCATGACCTGGGACTTGTGTTTTTTTCAGTATAAAATATTACATTTTCATTTTTTCTACCCATTGTAAAACACCTCAAATTCCAATATAGAGGCTGTTGCGTTAAACTGTAACCAGATATTTTAGTATTTGCACGAATATAAACTGATGTCAGCAGAGTACAGTCATGCATTAACAAAGATTTTCCTGCCAAAAGAACTCAGCATAGGAAGAGGGGTCAGAGGTTTGACTCCCATTGATTGACCTCAAGCTTGTCATTTGAGCGTGGTGTCGCAGGTGGAAAGTCAGGTACTGTGTCACAGTAGAGTCAGCACGTTGGTGGTCGAGAGCGGTAAGCGAGGGGTTAACAGCGCAGTGGCTGAAGCATGAAAAGGTTCGGTGCTGCTTCAGTGGGCAGAGACCAGCTGGGTGATTTAAAAAGAGGCAGAGTGACCGAAGGGGCTGGTGTGCAGCTGGGACCGACAGCAAACGAAGTGTCACACACAAAATGCCAGGGCACCATCTATCTATCTATCTATCTATCTATCTATCTATCTATCTATCTATCTATCTATCTATCTATGCAAGTTTGTGTCCCTTTCTTTCTCCTTTTCCCCTTTTTCTGTCCCCCTTTATCTCTTTCTTTTTATCTCTCTCCTCTCTCTCTCTCTCTCTCTCACACACACACACACACACACACACACACAGGGAGAGAGAGGGACACACCAGCAAATGAACACACACCCCCAGGCACCAGACCTATTAAGTCTCTCTGGTGGCTATTAAATGATTGCTAGAAATGACAGATTTGTATTAAGTGAGGAAATGCAAAAAGAGAATGTCTGAGTGTTTTAGTGCGTGTAGTGTGCGCCTCTGTGCCTGTTTATTTTTGTGCTTTTTGTGCTTGTATTGGCCCATTTTCATGTAGGACACGACTAATGGCACAAAATAGGTTCCAATAAATTTAAGTAGCTCTCAAAATTGAGTGTTTTAAACAGGTCCTGAATACAAAGAAATGAGTCACAGCACTCAGCGCTTTCAACAACAAATCGTCCCTCTCAGAGAGACCGCAAACAAGTGCCTGCCTCTCTCAACATTTTTGGAGGTCACAGCAGTGAAGCTTCATTTTGTTTTCTTTTCAGCCAGCAGAGATGGCAGATTTGAGCTCACAGCACTTTAGTGCACCTCATGGCCGAGATTTGCTGCAGGGTTTTAGCGAAGTTGCAAACGTGTACAGATACATCCGTCCCTGTCTGTCCATGAAAATATCAACAAAATCTGTGAGATTTTCAAGCTTCCCTTTCAACTTCCATTATGACCTCCTGCAGGACAACAAGCACTCATGAAACCTTTTAAAACCCCCTTAGTGATCACAAATCAGTGTTTCTCCCAGCTCCTGAAAAGTTCACTTGACAGACACAAAATGTAGGAGTGTGTGTGTGTGTAGAATAAATATACACAGATACAGACAGGATTAGTAAATGCTGACTGCAGTAGGTGTCAATTTGCATAGAAACAAGCTAATACATTTACATAAAGGCACACAGTTACACACGCACACACACACACACACACACATCCATTGCATGCAAAAATCCCTCTGGCACACTCACTCTCACTCTCTCTCAGTCTTTGTACTCATTGGTAACATTATTTGCCAGCCAAAGTCTGATTTAGCTCAGCATTAGCTACTCTTTCTGCCCCTGGTTTTGTGGGAATGAGGTTACATCTGCAAAGAGTGAACGTGTGTGTGTGCTGGATGTTGGCACGAAACACATCTAGAGCAGCATCTGTGGATCAGATATGGTGAATTAATGGTCTGATATATATTCTCAAATCAGGATCGTTTCTATTTTGTCACGTAAGGAATGAAATTTACCTTTTCCTAAATCTGATTTTGACCAACAACCAAGAGAATCATTGCAATAGATGACTGCTATAGAGAAAATGCACCTTTTGTCACCACCACCCGGTTTACTGATTCTGTTTTCTGTTTCCTGTTTTCACACAAGGTGTAATGTCATAGATTTAGGCCAGAGAAGGGCAGAATTGAATAAGATAAGGATTGAAGGGACAGGATAGAGCCTCAGGAAATTTCTGTATCTCACTTATTCGATCACACCATGTCGTCTAAAACTACTTGCGCTTGTACTGAATTAGCTTTGGCAGCAAACCACGTCTGCCTGGGGATGGGACAGAATGCGTGTGTGTGCGTGCGCCTCTATGTGTATTACAGGGTCACTGCGATAAGACCTAAGTGTCAGACCGAGAGTATATGTCGCGGAGAGAAATAGCCGTCATCCTCTTTGTCCTTCGAACACGGTAAATATATTACAGCTTTTTCTTCTCCGAGCACCCTGTGTGACTCAGTCTTAATCCCCCAACAGACAGGAGGATGAAAGGAAGCAGACGTTAGGGTGGGGGTGCGCAACAGAGAAACACACGGAGAATAGGAGAGATATACAAACAGCAAGGGCAGCAATCAGCAAGAGAAGAAAGAAATGCATTGGAGAGATATGGTGGAAGTTATGTGAAGAGTAGATAGGGGACAGGATGAGGTATAGTAGGAGAAACAGACGGTGACTTGGCAGCACATCTGAATGACTGGTTATGAGGTAGAGAATGGGAGCTTAAACAGTGTGTGTGTCACTGAAACTTCACTAATTAGCTTTCCCAACTATTTCTGAGAGTATAGTCCTATGCCATTTACAGTACCCTATGAAGGTTTTAAACAGCTCAAATGTTAAATTATGATTTGTTTTTTCGCACTGTTATGCAATATCCTTTTAATCCGCATTTGTGTCTTATTAGAGAAGAGTATAATTTTTCATGCTCCAGAAACCACAAAGCTAATGTCAGCAGTAATTGGAATTTTTCCTCAAAGTATAACTTTGTAAAGACTGAGCACTGTAATGACTTTTCTGTCAGATAGCAGCACAAAAGGTGCTGGAAGTGACCTTAATGATTAGTTTAGATCTGTCCGTCTACTCCGTGAGGCTTGACAGGATCGTCGCTCTACCGTAAAGACGGAGCAGAGATGAAGTCTTTCAGATACCGGTGTGAACTTTTCAAGGTCATGTCTTATAATTTGCTCTCAAGGCTGCTGGAGACAAGGTGAGGCGAGCGAGCGAGGCAGACAAAAGCCGGCTGTAAGAGCAGCTGCCAGGTGCCTGCAGCCCCCTCTAACACCTGGCAGAGGGTATTTTGCTTTCAAGGCTGGTGCAGCCCTGAAAGGGCAAAATCAATTATTGTGATGGATGTTTACAAGCAAAGAAAGGCTATACTATGAGAATGTTGCGAAAAGCCACACAAATAGAGTGCATTCACTCAAAAATGCAACGTCAGTGTGGAAATGTACCTGTTACTTGAGAGCTCTCCTAACTCTAATACTTAGTGGTGGAAAGGAGCTAAGTACATCTGGTCAAGTAATGTTTTCAGGCTCTTCAGGGGATACAATTGCATTCTTTTACTTCATTAGATTTATTAAACAGCTGTAGTTACTAGTTATTACAGATTTTACACTCAAAACATTAGATCAACTCATAAAATATGAAGCATTATTATGCTCTTCATACTCACACAGGTGTTTTCAGTTTTGTGGTGTTAAAGTTAAAAAAACAACTATGCAGGGATTTGTGTTACCATGTACTAATAGGGATGATAAAGTTGTAACCTGTCTTGCAACAAAACTAACAACCGAGCCCTGAAGCCCTGAAAAAAGCTTTTTTTAATCTTGTTGCATGAGATAAATTAACTTGTGCACACAAATGATTATCTTGTTCACATAAGATAAAAAACTGTAATCTTTCGACCGTGGGGGCTTCATAATTTAACACTCTGACAAGGGTCCATTTGCATAATGAGCACTTTTACTTTAGATTTTTTATTTTGACTTAAAGTACATTTTGCTGCCCCAATTTTTACTTAAGTTAAGTACTTTTTTCACCACTGGGTATCACCTGTAGTGGAGCCATCATCATCAGCAGAGGGTTTTCAAACAGTAGGTATGTCTTTGCTTCCTAAAAATATTTTGTGTGTGTGTGTGTGTGTGTATGTTGTATGTAGATGTACCAGCATGGCCGGGATCTTTGCGAGAGCCTGTGGGGTGACGCCTTCATGACAGTGGAGGATGAGCCAGAGGAGGTGGGAGAGCCTGGAGAAGCTGGTGACGGCGGTCACCCCTGCGGCTGCCTGACCCTCAGTCCCTCAGACAAGGATGTGATCGCTGCCCTCAGGGCCCAGCAGGATGACCCGGAGGAACTGGATACCACCAAGACTGGCCTGCCTCAGTACCGCGCCCCTTGCCAGACCAAGCTGCCCCTGCAGGCCAGGAGCGGCAGGAAGGGGAACTCTGTGCTGCGTAAGCGTTCGGTCATTGTGGACGACGGGGAGGGGAGCGGGAGCGGCTTGTAGAGAGGAATGATAGATCAAAATATATTTAGAGGTAATTGTCTAGATCCTAAATTTATCTTTTGAAATTGAGTTGTAACCTTGCTCCTCTAACTAACCTTACAACACAAACCTAAGCTCTCATTATCAGTATCATCACATTTCACATATAATCTCTATGGTTTTAAATGTATCTGGTTTAAGGTGTCACCTGGTCAGTTATTTGTTTGAACAACTTAAACAGCCAGGATTTTAAAAAATAATTACTATTTAAGACGCCACAGCTGAACTGGCATTTAAAGACAAAACCCTGAATTCTGTAAAGGCACTGACTTCAATAAAACTCCTAATATATTGCTAATATCCCATAATGGCTGCACTAATGTTTTGCTGCCAGCCAACAAGATGAAGATTTATTTGCTTTGTATGGCTCAGTAAAACACATCATTCCACATTTTCCGGAGTGTTAAGTCTTGCACATGGGAGATGTTAAGTCCTGTTTGTGCTTATGCATGAATTAAACATGTCATCATTAACCAGAGGACTATTCATGTCAGTATTGTAAACATGATATACCTGCACCAGTACTTCACTACCCTGCTTCTCTTTTCAATCATCTAGGTGACTTTAATCTGTGCATTAGTCCATTATAGTTACATGCAGAACTTGCTGTTGTGATGCTGTACCGTGCAGTCTGCTTGTCATGAGGTGTATGATAGTGGAGAAGGTCACGCCAAGTAATGATAAATAATGAATGTAACTTAGGCTTTCTAACAGAGACTACTAAAGCATCTGGTATGATAATAAGACTGGAGGAGTATGCCTAATACCTGAGGGAAGGTTTAATATTCAGAAACTAAATCTGCCTACCAGCCAGAGTAAATCCGCCGAGGCAGCATTCATACCAGATAAGGCTGTTCTGGTAGTTTGATCACCAATGTACTGTGGGTGTTTCTTTTATAATTACATCATGTATGTCTAGAGGGAGGCACTGTTAGATGTAAATGTTTTATAAAAAGGGAAACTGACTCGTCTGATTTATGGTAGGCTTGCTGAAATGGGTGTTGCTGTGCTTTTCTTTACGTTCTCAATAAAGAAAACATTTCTAAATGTCATCCTGAGCCCTGTCATAGTTCTTCTGACTGCACTTTGTCATCCAGCCCTTTTTTTATCCAAAAAACAATGAAAGATGATTCATCATACTAGATTTACCCTCATGTTTCTAGGTAGACATAGAGGAGTGTGTAAAACACTGGAAACGCTTTATTTTTCTTAGAAAAGTTTGGAAATGTATGCAAACTTTTTGTGCACTCAGGAGATTTCTGCATTTTTTTTCTTTTATCAAAGAGAGTAGATTTTACAAAGGGGGTAGCCTTGTTTGGAAATGCTATTGTACACTCCTTTCTTCAAATACTAAAACCCCTTCTAAGCAGAGCTACTTGCAGAGTTTCTCTGCACCATGCATCAGAAACCTCAAAGCTCTGGAAATAGAAACAACACACAGCAGATAATCGCGCTTCCTCCATGTTCTCTCCACTTGATACAACACTGATGGCTGCACTGAAATGTAATACTCTTGCATATCACATACTGTCAACCAGTTAATTGTAACTGAATGTTTGGAAAAGGGGGGTTGTATTTAAGATATGGTTGTCATTTGGTTTCACTCTTATCTTTGTGATAAAGGTTTCACTGTTGAAATTGGGAGAATCTCATCCACGCCTTCCTCCCTTATCTGTGGTGTCCCCCAAGGCTCAATTTTAGGTCCTTTCTTACTTTTTTTTAAGCCTGTTTTGGTTTTCTTTTTGATAAGCTACTCATTTTTTAATGTTTAATTTTGTGTTCCCCTTTTGAATTCTTCCAATCATCTAATTATTTTAGCAATTTTATGGTTTACTCTTTTTCTTTTACTGTTAAGCACTTTATAACTCTGTTTAAGAAAGTGTTATATAAAGTTATAGAGAAAAGAATTACTTCTCCAACATGTCTATTTTCCATAATTTAAGAAAAGCATCACTTTAGTCTAAAGATTAAATATTCTTTGAAAATTCATGAGATCAGATCATTTTCATAACCCTACAGAGTAGCTTGTGTACTCCTTTTAGTTCAAAACTAATTAAATCAAACCCAGCAACCCTATACATCAATCTATGGCCTAACATTGCATATTGACATGCTGAGAAACACTTGACTGATGTGCTGGTGTCTCAAAACATGGCCTCCACCTCTGATTATGGGAGCAGCTAGTGTCTTTGCAGTGTCTTCTCACCACAGTCAGCCCCCAATTTACTGATACATCATGACAAGTGTGTTTACCCTCCCGTCCAGACAGCTGTCACTCAGTCTCACCCTCTCCTAACCATTGCTTCAAGGGAAGAATTCAAATGGTCTTATGTTTAAATAAGTATCGGTACAATTTATTTTAACACTGTCAAAGTCTGATTTTATTATACTGCCTATGTTTAAAATGAATGCCTTTTAGGCTTTGAATGATTTAAGTCCTTTCAGTGATTCAGCTTTGCAGCAATTGAACTGACAGCAAGACTGCATCTTGTCTATGTTGCATATCTCTCTTGAAAGGAATCTCATTAAAAGTGACTAATACATGGATTTTACCCATAAATCATCCATAAGATGTGTTTCTCAGTAGAACAGTGTGTGCCCTCTGCAGGTGAAAATGCAGTGAACACAAGCTGTGCATGTTGATAATGCCACACACTACTTGACATTTTTCTGTTAAAAGGACAGACAATGAGGCATGCAGTGTGTGTGTGTGTGTGTGTGTGTGTGTGTGTGTGTGTGTGTGTGTGTGTGTTTGAATCCATCACAGCTATTTTTGTAGTGAACTGGTACTACTTGATGATGTTAGCTAATTACGTGTCCTCTGTGAAAGTCATCATCACAGCAAATGACAGAGCTGGACGGAGAGGGTTGCAAATGAGTGTCACACACACACACACACACACACACACACACATTTAAACTGATGACTGCCAGTATGTGAGCGCTTCAGTGATAGGACATATTATAACGCAGACGAGGTTATCTTTTTAATTTGTTACGGCATCAATCCAGACTTTGTACAAGGCCAACATCTTAAACAAGTTGCAACATAAATGAGATGAGATTATCTTTTTAATTTGTTTCAGCAAGGCCAGGATCTGACCTTCAAAGTCCAAAAACACACAGTCTTGTTTTTTTCTTCCTCTCCATTTCACTCTCTCTTTCTCTCTCACACAGACACACTAGTACATCTGAGAGGTGACTAATGGCTGCTCTGTCTGTCTGTGTCAGGTTTCATTCTGTGGTTTACCTTCACATCAAAGAGAAATCACTCCCATGGTACAATACTATATATACATATACAATATGGAGAAAAAAAATATTATAATACAGAGCTGCTTAAATACATTATCCCATCTCTACACAGTAAACACAAACCTAAATCCTGCATAGTGTTATTCCTAGTTAAAGAGGAAGATGATGTTTAATATTCAAGCAATAGGAGAAACATTTTGAACTCCATCTAACTACAGTAACAATAACACAGTTATACAACTGCTGCAGACCAAAACTTGGACTGAGTTATTCATTCAAATGTGAGGTTGTATGTGAAAAATAAATTATTTAAATTGTCCTGCAAGGCCAATGTCAAGTCAGAGGTTTGACCTCAGGTGGGAATAAGTTATGGAATTCATTATATATCTCTGCTGGGAGAGTCTTCGTCTGGTAACCAAAAGTTCCCTTTACTAACTGATAATTTATCTCTTAAAACTGATAATTATTAAATTTGTGCATGTGTGTGTTTTTGTTATCTGAGAATAAAAGAGCAAAGAAAGTAGGGCAGCTGTAATTGTCACGTTTTAGATGCTGTTTCAGCTTCTTCCACTAGATGGCGATGTGCGCCAACGAGTTAACTAGTTGACTGACTAGACCTACGTTTTAGGCCACTGCTCTGCTTTAGTGTCATCAATACACCAACACACATTGTGATGTGGCCACGCTTCAATAAATGCTGTCTAAATGCCAACACTTCCTGTACATTCAGTCACAATGTTATCTGTCTCATCTCACAGCCAAACAAATGGCCTCCTCTGTGATGTCCTGTTACATTACTGTCACTAGCGGATTATGATAGGAACAGTAATACATGACTATGAAATTGTGTTAAATTAATGGGACAGCAGATTCATTAATTTTTGCCACGTTTAATATACAAGAAACCAGAATTAACATCCTAAGGAACATTTGAAATGGACTAAAGCACCATTCACTTCATTATATAGCAAAATGAATTCTTATACTGTGGATAATCTCACATAGTATGCGGTGCAAAAGAGTTTTTTTATGACTGCAGCAAACTTTCCTAAAACTGGGTCTCATGAAAAAAACATCCATTTCTCAACCTATTAGTGTAGTCTAAAACTAGTGATGCAACTTGTGATCCAACTTCTGTAAGAACCTCAGATGATCCCCCAGAAGGTGGGAGGAATATTCATGGTTCTCGAGAAGATAACAGAAGATTGGGGAGAGGGAGAGAATGAGTGAGAGAGCCAAGCCTGCATATGAGTCTGTGGGAGGGGAAGGGGGCTCGAGAGGAAAATCAAACCCACCCAGAGCTCTTCATACGTCACCGTTCACATCACAGATGTTCCCACAGACACTCGGTGTGGGTTGTGGGCTGAGGCGTGTGGAGAGCCAGTATGGCTTCACTTGGCTTGTTTTGGAGTGTACATTATAATATGTAGGCCTGTTGTGTGAAGAGTAAATGGAGACTTGACACTGCAGTGGTATTTAAAAGTATTCATTTTTTAGTAGGAGCTGTGTGAATATTCTTTCGTCCTTTGGCAATTCTCATACATTCATGAATATTTTATAGAAAATTAAAAGAAAAAAATTGAGCATCTGTACTCTTTTTATAACATCATATTGATTCTTGGGGTGAGTATGTAGGTAAGGCTATTTGATGTTGCTGAATAAAGCAAAAAGAGACAGTGAGCTCAAAAGTGTGTATTTCCCCAGAAATACTGGTTTCTTGATAATAAAAAAACAAAGTCATAGAAAAAAGGAGAACTTGTGTGGGCGTGCCCGGTTCTGTTTCCACATCCATGGCAAAAAATAGGGGAGTTGTTATTGATGGAAAGAGGCTATTTAAATACGTGTCAGATGAAAAAAGGTTAAAAACCTTCCTCTCCAAAACAACTTGAGGTGAGAATGTGCTCAAACCGCACTTCACTCCTAGACTCGTTTGAAGTGGTTTTCGTGAGTACTGAGAGACAGAGACAGACACACAGAGAGAGATTTTCAGTCCAAACCGACTGTCTTGTTTACTTGTACGTCACAGACTGCAATAAAGGACAGAAATCCCCCTCCAGTTTTCCTGAGACCAGCTTGTGAACAACTTCTCTCTCGGCCAACGGTCGCAAAAACACTTTTTTGGCGTCACAGTTTCTCCCCTGAAAAGCTCAAAATGACCCCCTTAATCAGCAGCGCGAGCAGTTCTCTCCCCACCTCATATGATCACTGTCGTCTTTGTTTTGCGCGTCTGGGCTGTTGTGCGCCCCATGAAAACGTTTAGTGACCCTTGGCTAATGGCGCGAGTGCTTAATGACTCATTCGCGTTGACTTAACGCGGGACTTTCCCCCCAATATCCATCTTTTGAGCCCCTGGTGCCACACATTTTTGGCCTCTGACGCGTCCCACCAGAATGTTGTCTTTGGCAGCGCACGCATCTCCATCCATCCACACAGATGCTCCTGCGCGCTGCGGACGCCCACTCTCGCCTACTGCTCTGCCAAGCGGTATGGCATCTTGAGGACGCCCCCGACATTCCTGAAGCCACTGTCACTTCCCCTCCTGTACAGTCTTTCAATTATACTGACACCTCAAATATGCCTTAACGACTTTGACACGTGAGTGGCACCGACAGGTTGTTGAAAGAGGGCAATGTGGATTAATTTATAATGACTCTCATGTTACAGGTCGTGGTTTACTAAAAAGCTGAGGGTTTTTATCTGCTTCCTGTTTTCATTTAGCAAATTATACCAACTCGTATCCATCTACCTGATAACAAGGTTGCACTTTGCTCCGTTTGTATGTGACAGGTTAGTCTAAAGTGGCATAAGAGAAGGAAATTCCACCACCCTCGTGTGTATTGCCGACTTTATCGATACAATAGAGGGAGGGATTGAGATGAAACCAGTTTGCGTTACCTGGGCGGGGGTTCCCAGAAATCCTCCCCTGTGACGAAGTATTCACCAACATGCCCATATATGGACAAGCCCCGTGCGTAATTAGGAAAGGCCTACATACGCAGGCCACGCTCTGTGCGTAAAAACAGTGAAACCAGAATATGCTTGCCTTGCAGGGTTCATCACTGGTTCAAATATAACTGTTATGATTACAATAAGGTAGGAAAGAAACCTTGCTTGTGCTACTCCCCACTCTTTCCTACTGTTTCTATGTGTTTTATGTTTTCGATTGTGAGTCTTGTGAAATATATGACAATTTTAAACAAACACTCGAGATCACCATGTCAACTTCATTTTTTAAGACACTTTACTTAAATACACATCACAAATAAAAAAAGACATTGTAAACATTGGACATCATTAGTTTGTCTGGATCAACCAGACAAACAAAATAATTTACACAATGAATAAATGCAGCATTGCATGACAATATAATTGCTTGCAAAAGTACAAAGAAATACAATAATCGTTCCCATTTTCTACCATTAGTAAACCAGACTTGTGGGCCTGTGCCCGCTGTGTTTCTCAGTGTCTGCTCAGTCTGGATGCTGCCCTGGTTTATAGGGTTGAATGGTCCTTTGAGCGGTGTCCAGCATCCGGAAGTACCATTTCAATCAGTCTTTTCACCCTAAATAGCCTAAAGAGTTGTCTACACATAGCCCTCGGCCCTGTGCTGCTGTCAGTGTTGTCAACACATCAGCCGGTATTCCAGTGCTGCGCATGCAGAACATGGCTCCAGTGTTATTACCTACTTTTCAGTCAATTAGTAGTCTCTCTTGTTTAAAATGCTTCCATCTTGCTTGTAAGCATCAGCTGACAGCCGCTGCTCACATGTGTCAGGACTTTCTGTTTGAGCTGGGCCACTTGATCCCGGAGCACCGATGCTGTGTTGGAGAGCCCCGCGTTGTCGCTCTTCAAGACTTTCACCTTCTCCTCCAGCCGCGCGATGCGCTCCAGTTTGCGCTTCCGGCATTTGGTCGCCGCTAGCCGGTTTCTCAGCCTCTTGCGCTCCGCCTTGATCCTCTCCTGGGACTCCAAGTCGATCGGGGACATTGGAGGCGAGCCCTCGCTGCTGAGGAGATCAGGCACGGTCTGAGGTTCCTCCTTCAGAGCGACAAGCCGCTGCGGATGGAGTCCGGAGCCGGGGTGCTGGAAAGGGTGAGTGCCGTGCGTCGAGTTCTGCGGGTGGCTCTGCTGGTGTGGCGGCAGGTAGCTGATAGTGGCTGTCGGGTAGCTGGAAGCGGAAGAGAGGTTTGTGTTCGGGCAGTAGGCGTTCAGTGTCGTGTAGATAGGAGGTTCAGGCTGCAAGGCGGAGCCGAAGACACTAGAGGCCGCCGGCGAACACGTCGTAACTCCACCGGCTCCGATGGACACGTTAGGAGGGGGCATCTGGTTCATCTTATGCAGCTCGTCCAGGGCTTTCACAAACCCCTCAGCGAACCCCTCCTGCTCATCGGTGATGCCCCGGTTGTAGAAGTACTGGCCCGGGGTGGGAGTGGTGATGACACCGTTACTGTTTTGGATGATGAGCCTCTCAAGCTCTGGAGATGCGAGCTTCAGGGACCCCACGTCTTGCTGCGCCCCTTGGTATGGGTCTGTCTCGGCTCTCAGCTGGGATTTCGGGTGGCGATAGGGCTCTGTCAAGTTCAAATTCATATTCTGCTTTAGCAGTTTGTAGTCGTGCATTGCTGCATCTGAGTGGCCGTAAGCCGACAGAAAAGAGTCGTCATGATAAAAAGGCTGTTCCATCTTTGTAGACATAAAGTCGTAGGAAAAGTAAGCTTACCAGCTGCTTATAGAAACACAGTCTCTGGATAATCAACAAATGTCAGTGTCAGCAGAGCGCATGCATCAATTCAGGCACCCGCCGGCTCTCTCAACAGTGTCCCAAGATCAAAACTGAATAAAAATCACTCCAAAAAAATCAAGAGTGAAAGTCCAAGGTCCAACAAAAGCTGTGTTTAGCTCAATGTCAGCAGGTAAGAGTCTTGTCCAGTGTCCGATTGCTATTTGCTTCTCAATCCTGTGAAGGAAAAGTCATAAGTCGCAATTCCTGTAAGATGATGTGTTTGTCTTGGTGCTTGTTGAGGTGTGTTCAGGCGGGTCAATACGTGCCGTTTTATATAGGCATAGACACACGCTTGCTGAAGAGCAGCGTTGTTATTGGCCAGGCAACTCCGTCTCCACGCCCCGTCAGAGCCACGTCAAGTGACGCTAATGCCGGGAAGAGGCGACTGTAAACAAGCCTGTAGGCAAGAGAGCACCGAGGAGGGATCGCAGCAGAGACCGGTGTCAGAAATAGAAAAGCCCACTTTATTTCTGCTGCCGTTTGCGCGTTTGTAGGTTGAATAATGTGATTGTTGGATAAGCGAGGAGGCGAGATTACTATGTTAGGTTAGATTAGTGCTCTTAATTCATTCATGTGTTGTAACATTGTAACAAATGCGCCTCTGGATTTAAAGCAGTTTAATTGAATAGCCCATAACCAGGGTTACATCAGATAGGATATGGATCTATTCATCTTCAGCCTGATATTAGGTTGATTAGATATGAATTAGACCTATAAACAAAATGCTGATCTGTTGTGGTGTTTATTGTGATCCATCCTGTAAAGGAAGTCCTAAGGCCTTATATGGGCATGATGACGTACCAGTTCCTTTCCGGGACAACCGGGAAGCCACGCCCACCTGGGCCTCATTCCAGCAGCATTCCTGCTCCTGTATAAACCCCGTCCATGTGCTAGTGAGTTGGGCACTTTCTGTCTGGGCAGGGAGATATGAGCCTAGACATCTCAGACACATCTGTGTTTACTGATCAGAATGGACCCGTGTTAGCTGGTATCCTTTACATGATCTTTTTGTCATTGCCAAATGACAAAATCTGTATCATTATAGGTATTGGCATTAAAATATGATTAAATTAAGCATAGCGCTGGTGTTTAATGAGTCCCCAAAACACACTTTTGTGACACACACCACTGAAACAGTCACAGAACACAGTATCCTGACAGGTTTGTGAGGTACTGCTGATGTAGGGCATGTTGCCTAAAGTAGAACTGCATGCTTTGATTATAAGTGGCAGACTGTGTCCAACATGGACCAACAACAACAAGCCCTGTCAATTATCTCAAGCAGGAAACTTGGTGATCAGTAATTTATCCTTTTGATCTCTATGGCCTGTTTCACAAAAATTACATTTGGTTTTGCTCAGCAGGTAGAAGAATTGTGTTTAGCTTTCTATGAGCGCAGTGCGCAGAGAAAGGAAATGGGATTTCTCAACTGTGCACCTGTTTTAGTTGTTGAGAAGGGAACCTTTGTCTCCTGTTTGTAATTCTTCCAGCGCCCACACAAACACAGACAGACAAAATGCCTCCACAGATGTATCCCATATCCCTGCGCAGACAAAACAAGTCAGGTAGGATGCTTCGCTTCGGCAGGCGCTAAATCCCCTGGCTGAACCTGAGGGATGAATCTCTGATCTTGTTCAACACTCAGTTATTCCAGGAAACACATCCATAACAAATCACTTGTCTACAGATGTCCAGTGGAGACAAAGCCAGGATAGATTGCATATTATTACTGAACAATAAAATACAGAAATTCACCTGCAAACGCTGTCAGATCATCTGCACTATACCCAACATGTTCCAGATATGCTGTTATGAATGGATTGTTATTTAACACCATTAATTATAAAAAAAATAACATACAGTAAATATGAAACACAACAAACTGCCAAATTAATCAAGCATATTGTCATATTTGAATATTCTAAAACAAATGCGGTCCCCCCTTTGTTTATGTAACCTTTGTCACTCTAATCCATAAAATGTTGGTGTGTATGCAACCTGTGCAGGAGAAGGGGGCTGGATCGAGCTTTCAACAGGTTTTCCCTTTGGCAGTGAACAGTCACAACTACCCTGTAACAACACGTACATGTTGTAAAATGCACACAGAGATATTTGCTCAGACAGACCCTGTTATCATGTTTAGGCCTAAAGGGAACAGGACGTAGGTTACTCAACATGCTTTAAAACTGTCACAGATAGGAGAATACAACATGCTGACGAGACACGGAAAGTTGGCTGAAATCTAACATCATTACCTTTAGGGTCTCCATTCCTGATAATAATTATCTCATCTCAGGTAATTCTCTGGTATTCAGAACGACTATTTTAATTCTATGCCTTTTTGTCAGTATCCATGGGAATATGGATAAACAGAGGAAAACAACAGTTCCTGGCAGTGTTATGCCTCCACTTTGCCACCTCCCTTATAAATTCTATTCTCTGTGCAGCTGCCTGTTTCTGCTGTTGCCCTGCTCTGCTTTGCTCTGCTTCTCATGGGTTTAGGTTTTATTCAGCGTTGCGGTAGAGGTTGACCACAGTCTCAGTGACATTCTGGCAGAGCACAACAGGGTCCAGAGTGGTGAGTGTTTACGGGAACACTCGTGAGGTGGCACCGTGCCATTCTGCCAAATGTTAGTCAAAACACTCTTATTACCCAACCGGTAGAAGAGACAAATGTGTGAACATTGAGGCAGATGTACAGTGTGATAAAGATTAATGTGTGATATTGTTTTTTCTAGAACAATCTTTATTAATCAACCCATCGGCTATAGACAGTGGTGTTGCAAATTCAGCTCTAAACAATGACATGTGGTGATTAGTTGAACACTTTGGTTATCAGGTTTTAGCTTTTGCAAAAGCAGAAAAAAAATGTGGCTGACATCTTAGTCACATCTTGATTAGTCACATCTCTGTTTAGTCTGTTTAGATTTAGAGTTCAGTATACTCAAGTACAGAAATTCCTTCCTCAAAGTTCTGCTTTCTTTCTGCAGAAGCAGTATTCTGCCAGGATTTTGTGTCGATGTTTTTTTAATGCATATTTTTTTGGGCACACTTTCAAAAAGGTCCGGGGCAGGACAAGCTGCTTGGCAACAGACTCCGTTTTTAACAGTCGGGATCACATGGATGAGTGCCAAGAACCAACTGTGTGTTACCTGCTCTAGTTTCTGGTTAAGTTTGGGAAAGGCAAGGCCTGAGGGTGGAAGGAAGCTGTTTACCGTAAGATTAACCAGTGTGTGTGTGTGTGTGTGTGTGTGTGTGTGTGTGTGTGTGTGTGTGTGTGTGTGTGTGTGTGAACAAGCACGTATATCACTTAGGGTGGAGTACTCATGGGTGTAGATTTTTTTTTTTTTTTTGACCACAATATGAGTGAACATTTGCATGAAGGGAGGAGATAAACATTTTCAGAGGAAATGTTTAACCATTGTCTCCCACGTCTCTGTTTAGTTATCATTAAAGTGACTTTTATCTGACCTCCATAATATATCATGTGGGTGAGTGTTTTGTGGCTTTACTCTCAAAACAAGAAGAAAATAGTTTATCATGTGTGTGAGAGAGATTAAGTAGTATATTTTATACAACTTTATGGCACAACCAAAAGGATTGAATCTTGCTTTTCCCTCCTCACTCTCACAATATCACAAATTCCTACGCAGAGGAAAATCCCCTTAATTTTTTCACCCTATAGATTCAGTCTTTTAACAAAGCAGGCTTTCACAATAAGGTGCTTATGGTGGGGATTGAGCTCTCCTCACCTCCTCCTCTCAAACCGTCCCATTGTGCCTCGCCACCTCTGCACAACTCTCCTTTTGTCAGAGCTGGGCAGCAGCCCACTTGTCATCTGCTTCTTCACAACGCAGGGCCCTTTCGGTTGGTGAGACGGCTCCATCTCTGTGACTCAGAGCAGCTAGGGCAGCCGGGGCCAATCAGAGGTCAAAGCCCCGA
The DNA here is from genome assembly GCF_963924715.1 of Thunnus thynnus. Classification (NCBI taxonomy): domain Eukaryota; kingdom Metazoa; phylum Chordata; class Actinopteri; order Scombriformes; family Scombridae; genus Thunnus; species Thunnus thynnus. Next base: position 23,462,827 of record NC_089533.1, read on the forward strand.
GCTCACTCCTCACTTCAGAGTCTTTCCCCTGACCTTCACAACTCCTCCAAACGCCCACTCAGCAGAAAAGAGTAAGGGTTAGAACAGGGAGAGAGCGGGTGGGCAACGGGGCAGAGAAAAACAGGCTCAGTCAGATGAGGTTTGTTTGTGAAGTGCCCTCTTGACAGAGCGGCTGACTCCTTCATTTGGACATAATGGGGCCTCTCATCCATAGCGTTGCTGTTCTCCTTTGTGACTGTGGTCACTTTATTGCCAGGTCTATTAATAGAGTGATCCATCATCATTTAAATCATCATCATCATCCTCGTCAACACCACACGATGGCCTGATGGTGTTTTCCTCCTCTCCACTCTATTAATCCTTCACTTAGCCTGCTGATGTCACTGACTGCTTCAATCAGCCTTCATGTGCCACTAATTTGAAGGCTAAAGTTCATGAGCTCTCTTATCTGAGATGCTTGATTGACTCCAAGCCTGACAAGCATCATTGCTTTATTGTATAATAGCATCATTATATGAATATTTGTTTTGCAATCTGCTTGAATATTTTAGAGGAAATAAAATGAGTCACTGTGATTATCAATGTGCCTAGTAGGACTCCAGAGTGGCTCTAGGGATGGCTATGTCAGTTCACCACTTTGATCCAGACTGAAATATCTAGACAACTATTGGGTGTATTGCTATGAAATTCGGTACAAACATCCATGTCCCTCTCAGGATGAATCATAATAACTTTGATCCCCTGATGTTTCATCTAGCGCCACCACCAGGTCAAAGTTTTCACTTATTTAGTGAAATGTGTCTATGTCTAGTGGATGGGTTGCCACTTTGGGATGGGTTGACTTTTCATCTAGCACCATCATCAGGTTAAATTTCCAGTATTTTGGTTTATGACCAAATACCTGCAAGACTAATGGCATTCCCATCAGCCTCAGATGTACTTTGTTTTTAGAGCTAATTAGCATATTTTCAAACGCTAGCACACTAAACTAAGATGGTGACCATCAGCATGTTAGCATTGTCATTTTGAGCATGTTAGCATGCAAACATTAGCATTGAATTCAAAGCCAAGCAGAGCCTCAAAGAGCTGCTACCATGGCTATAGTATCTCAGCCTTGATTTCATTTCTTTTACTTTTATGTAGGATTTATCAACACAATTTTAATGCAAGTTAAGACAAATTGCTCGACTAAAATCATTAACACCCTCTGGCAGACATACAGTATATTAAACACAGTGACGGACATATAGAAAACTCACAACGCTGCCAAAGCAAAATAAAAAAAATTCTTATGTGAGGAGATACAGTAGTTGGAAGGAAAAAGACTGAACCTACGCCCATGCCTACGGCAGTGTACTGAAGGAGTGCACAACACAGCAAAGTACAAATGAGCTGTAGTGGAAAATCTGTACGTATGACAAATAAATTATAAGCAGCCATATTTTATTTTCTTTGTTATTGAAAAATTTAATCTTTTAACTTAAATTGTTAATCTTTGCTCTAAACTGTTGTCTGCCATGAAACCACGCTGATATGACGTGACATGACCTTTAGTTTTTGCTGCCCAGCAAAGTCTAATCATTTGATCTTTTGGAGTTAAAAAAAGGACAAGCTGTCTCTTACTTCCCCTAAGGACTTGTAACCTCTGTGCGCATCAGCCCATTCTGGGCCTGTCACAACCTTTTGCTCACTTATTTATCATAAAAGGAATGGGGGTAAAAACCTTGTGAGTCAGGTAGCTGACCGAAGCTTCAGGGGGCAGCATTGCTCGCAGGCAGCGGGCCATGTCTGCAGTGAGAGAGAGAGAGGGATGGGAGAGGTGATAAAAAACTGTTAATCGGTCAAAAGTGTGGGTCACTGATGTCAGCGCCAGAGGTCAACATGTTTGGCTATGTCCCATGGCTCTGTTCAACCCTGTTTTACTCTGTTGTCTGCCCTTCTTTATCTCTCTCTCTCCTGTCCTCCTCCTGCCTTCCCTCTCTCTCTGTTCATTAGCCTGTATGGCAGGAACATGCAATCATAGTAATGAATGCAGAATGTGCTCTTAATGATCCTGCCCTATTGAAAAACCAGGGAGCCTGTAGCACAAGAGAACATTTAACATAACAGAGGGGAATGCAGGAGTGAGGGTGTTGTGGCATGAGAGAACAATTGGATCCAGATCCTCCCTCTGTGTGTGTTTGTGCGTGTGCGAGTGTGTGTCTCATGGAGGAGGGCAGAGACAAGCAGGGATTCGGGATAGCTGACATTTTATCCTCACAGTCTTGAAGTGACAAATAAAATACTGCTTGAGTTCTTCCTCTTCCCAAAGTCTACACACATTTGATCCCAGAACATTCGCCGTTCGCCAAGCTACTTTGAGATTTCCTTTGAGTGGGTCTTCTCAGTTATGGTTTGGCTCAGTCAGACAGCCACAGCGTGTGTTTCTGTTTGGTTCTTTATCTGCCACATGTTCGGAACATGGCTTTTGGCTTTTATTAAAACAAAATGCCTCCAGAGTATTGCCATGTCAGGCGGTTGTATATAAATCATCATCACAAGCAGTTATTCCCCTCTTTGGAGGTTTTTGCCAACTCAGGCAAATTTGAAAGCAGCTGCTCCATCATTTTCTGCAGCACACATCTCTTTAATAACCAATAATCTTTTGGCTTATCATAAATCTGTGCATGTGTGCGTGTGTGTGTGTGTGTGTGAACAGTCACACATGCTTTGTAAACCTCCCTTTCCACTTCGCCTGTCAGCAGTTGTTCATTGCCTGTGTTGAGTCTCATCTCCAGTGTCTGGTCCACTTCCTGGTTTCTCTCCTACTTGAAGTCCAAATAAATACAGCGGAAACTATTCAGTGCTAGACACCAGGACGTCATAGTGTAGGTCCAGCCAGACCAGGGAATCCCTTCAGGGGTTAATGGGACTGATGAGAAGGTCATGACCTTGACGGGAATGACGTCACTGGTCGGCAAAGACAAAGAGGTAAAAAGTTTGAGATGATGACAACCGAGTGAGTAAGTTTCAAGTCACATACACTCACACTCAGACCTCATAAAGTAACATAAACAAACATCAAGAAAGTAAATTATAACAAACATGTGCTATTACTCAGTCTATTATTAAGCAAGAGCTTGTGTTCGTGTGATAGAAATCCACTGGGATTTTCGCAGGTTAGGGTAAGTTCAGAGAAAAGATGCTGTGCCAGCAGTTTCTGGAGCAAACACTCACATGCAGGTTTTCTGTCAACATAAAAAACCACAGATTTTCTGACTCTGTCTGCGTCTGCAACTCCTGTTAAGCCTTGGGGAGCCTTCGCGTGATCCTGTAACTGAGTGCCATTCCCAACGCCCGGGACCCAGCATGTCTTAAACAAGCCTGGACATGGACCCTCGAGTGAATCAGTGCCTGTAAAAATCATCCAACTCCCCCGCAAACACCCACATATTTTATCCACTCACCCCTCCTCACACACACACACACACACACACACACAGAGATAATGCTCTACACTTTTGCTCGTAGTCACACTCTTACTCACATATGTAAATGCACTTTTGCTGGTGCATCGCCTCATACCCAGCTTGAACTGAGCAGACACAAACACACACACACACCTCATAGTGACCCATGCCTCAGCTCAAGCTGCTATCAGACTGCTATATTTCTGTATTTTACCTCAGCTGACAATTACTGTTTGCACATTCTGTCCTCGGACAATGATGCCGAGCTTTAAGGTTGGTATTAAGGAGCTGTCTGCAGGTTCTATTGGATGGAGGCAAGCAGACACAACCACAGGCAGCAAAATTAGCAGTTTGTGGTCTGTTATGTGGCGCACTAATTACCTAACATTTAATGTAGTTTACCTTAAGTAGTGCGTTTAGGAAGCTCTGTTCCAAATATAGACTCCGCTTCTCTCTCTGGGCAATTTAAGAGTCTCGTTTGGTCACAAATCACCATTTAATTGTTTGCATGGCAGAGTTGTTTACTAGTGATTTCAGACAGAGACGATATCTGGCTGGATTTTAGAAGTTTGGAGGCTGTGACAGCTTAAGGGAAACACTGAGTACTTGAATGATTTAATGTTACAATTACGTGCAGTAAGTTTGTTTTACCATTCGCAGCTTTCAACCTGCCCAAACCAAACCCAACATGTGTTCGACATTAAGCGAACCAGCTGCACGCAGCCACCAAAACACAGGGAGGAAAAAAACGTATATGTAGCATCAGAGGTTGTTTTTTTCCCTGAAGTCACGAACAAACAACAACCTCCCCCCCCCCCCATATCTCACTCTGAAAGTTACGACTTAGTCATCTTCACAGTGCCCGTCAAACAGTTCACTGCTTTGTCATTCCTCATCACCATGTAAGCCTTGGCAAAGTCAGAGGTGTCCTCATTTATTATCACATTTACCTCCATAATAAAGAAAAATTTGTTTTGCTGCATCTTTACAGAATTGAAAAATTGAATAATTTGTTCTTGACACGGAAAAATAATTTGACTGGGCAAAACACATTTGTTCATTTTTTCATTTTTCAGTTCAGGTCAGAGTTTGCATCAGAAAGCCTTATTCAGGCTCTCGTTTCCAAAATGAGAAAAAGGAGAGTCTGATGTGCAGGACTTGATGTTTCCTGTCATGGCTGTTCGTGTTTTGAAGCGCAGGTTTAATGGGGCTTTTGCTCGATGTTTCACTGTAAAGCGCGAGGACAGAAATAGCTAAACAATGCCTTGCAGCTAGAGGCTCGCATCCATAATGACCCCAGCCTTGTGATTGAAGAGGCCCCTCTAAAAGGCAGAGCAGGTGGAAGTGTAGGTGGTCTCCCCCCAGCACTCTCACACTGCATACGCACACACAGCTGCCCCGCAACCTGCACAACACACACGCATACACACATGTACACGGCTGGTGTTTGTGTTACTGATAGATGTTCTTTTTCACTGCACTCTAGCACTCGCTAACACTCCCTCAGAATATACACACATACACACAGCAACGCTCATTTCATACACTCACTCAAGTTTTAGCTACCAGACTCCTTACAAACACTAAGTGACTAAAATTACTGTTTCACATGGGGAAAAATCATCAATATCTATTGTTGTCCTTACTTTATTCTGTTTCTGGGTCTATCTAGTATCTCTCTGTCTCTATTTCTATGTGTTTCAAACTGTCATGATCTCAGCTTGCACAACTGATGCTAATAACCAACTCTAACTGTACTTGTATCCAAGTTCTTCTTATTTTGTTTCACATTTTACAAGCCTGCAGTAAATCTTGCATGTCAGACTGAAGAAAACAAAGCAGCTGTAGGGAGCTGTCAACTTTCTCTACGGCTGTGAGTAATAATGAGAGTTGTACGCTCATCCCATTGACGTTCTGAGACGGCGATGCGGTGCAAGTGACTGTTTGAGAGTATCTCCATTCATCTAATTGAAACACTGCAACGCCCCAAGACATTAAAGAGGAAAACGAGTTTCGGTGTCAGATGTACAAGAAACTTTAAGTGCAAACTTGGCCAGCTTCTGCACAGTCAGTTGGCTTCATCTTTGTCCTACCACAAGCTCCATAACTGACTTCTCAGCTCAGCCTTTGCAGTTACTCACACAGCTTTGTATGTGTGTATGTTTGTGCATGTGTGTATAACCTTCATTTGATGTTATCTGGCTTTAACCTCTGCCAAGACCATGAGCATTTAAAATCTGTGACTCATAAACACTTGTGACATCTGATCCTGAATACATGGACGTGTATGGCGGTTCAGTGTTGAAATGGGAAAGTAATTTTGGCATTTAAGTGTGGTATTGGATAAGTAGATTGGTTTCTTTGTGCTTACTGGCAGATATGCACGGATGCTCTGTGTAGATGATTGCATGCAGGTGGATCCACACACAGCTGTTTCTCACTGCTGACACTGCACACACACACAGACACACACACACACACACACACACACAGTTAGACACACACACATGGTGGTCTGTGCTTTTTTCTCCCTCACGCACACAAGTGCATACATTCTCACATACTATAACATAGAAATATTAAGCATAGTTTTGTAATAAATGCTTATATGACAAAAGACAACAACTCAGAAGCTGCAGCTCAGAAACAATAGGCTTTTATTTTCATTTGAATAAATATCACTATCATCAACTAATATAAAGTCTATTGACATAACGATTAACCAGTTCACCAAACCATATAGGCCTAGGCTACATTTGCTGCTGTGATCTAGAGGTATTTTTGTAAGAAAAAAATCCCCCAGTGCACAGGATGTGATACTCATTAATGAATTTCCACTGTTGGCACAGTTACATTTCTAAGGCACTTCTAATAGGCAAGATGTCACAGTATGACCCACACTGTGATTATCAGTAAGTGTGTTATAAAAACATTCATGGTCCCTAGAAGATGACTCCTACTGACTTTGGTGATCCCACTTTCATCTAGGGTCACCATAAGGTTGACATGTGGTTTTGAGTGAAATGTCTCAATGAATAAATGGATGGATTGCCATGAATTTGGTTCAGGTATCCATGGTGCCAAGAGGATGAAGAGGATGAATCTTTGCATTGAATACTAATAACTTTGGTGATCCCTTAAATTTCAATGTAGCATCCTCATCAGGTCAAAATGTTAATTTTGTCCAATACTTTGGTTTATGACCAAAATACCTGCAAAATGAATGACATTCCCATCAGCCAGCTGTACTTTGGGTTTAGTACTACTCAGCAAAAGTTAGCATCTAACACTAAATTAAGTTGGTGAACATGGTAAAACATTATGCATGCTAAAATCAGCATTTTAGTGTCCTTGTGACCTTGCTAACATGCTGACGTTAGCATTTAGTTAAAAGCAATGCTGTGCCAAATTACAGCCTCACAGAGTCGCTACGTTAGCATGGCTATAGACTGGCACCTTAGATAACAAAAGGGGCACTTGGACAAACTAAAGGGACACCTGTACCAAACATAGCGGCACCTGGAGTCACTAAAGACTCTTGCTGATGAGACTCCTACTGATGACTATTTGTAACTAACTCTTGTAGTATGTTAGAGAATGTACAGTAAACTCCGAAATCATCGTTCATAAAAGAGATAGACAATTTCTAAAGTTTAAAGCGACTCTATGTGACTGTAGTCACAAGTGGCAACTACATGATAAACTAAATGCTAAAACATAGTGTAGCAGAAGCACATTTATAAAAGAGTTACACAATAGTTGTGTGGTGTCAGTTGCGCAACATCTATCAAGTTTGCCAACATTAGCTAGCATTAACTACCAGAGGCTATTGGTCATACCAGACCAAGTAATGTAGCAGCAAAACCCCCGTGTGTTTGATTTGAGTAAGGGTATTTCTTCTGAAGTCAACTTTTCATTTGTAAGAGAAAGAATGCGTTGTTTCTTCTCTTAAAAGCTACATAGTCGCACTTTAAGATGAACAGTCAACTATTACCTCAGTTTGGCTCTATCTGCTTTTCATGGTCTGTGCTGCTTAGTGACAAATATCGCATCAACATAAACAGTTCAACCATCATCTTGTGTTTTAGTTGTATGATTGAGGCTTAAAGCTTTTTATGATTATATTTCTCAGTTATATTTAACACATTTGGTTGTTACAGCTACAATCTGGACAAATCTAAACTTGACCCTTAAGTTTGAGCATCTCATCAAAGGAAATCTCTCATTTCAGCCCAGCATGCCCTGGAAATACATCCATATTGGACAATTATACACCTCTCGATTTACATCCAGTGCAAACTTTCAGTGCCAATGCAGCAAGTAGAGTTTGCATCCTGTCACTGACCTGCAATTAACATTCTCCTTTTTATCAACAGTAAGCAAAATCTTTCCCTAACCTCAACCTCAACAAAGTGTTTTAGTTGCCTAACCTTAACAATATATTTCCATAGTTTATTTTCCATTACCATGATCTTTCTCTGAACCTAAGCATAACCACACTGTACGTCTATACTCTACTGTACTTTCTGTTGTTTGCTGTACTTGTTTTTCCCTTCCCCAACCTTTCTGTGCTCCTCCTTCTTTCACTCTTCTCTATCCCCTTAACTACCCTTCTTTACAACATGCACCTGTGCTTCAACACTCTCAAAATAAAAAACCTAGACCAGTATCTGGTCCGCCCCCCGGATAACACAAACCACCTTGCCAATAGCCTTGATCAGAGGCACCATGTGCTTGCAACCACATTTGCTCACAGCAGGGGCAGCGCTTCAGACTGATGCATGCGTGAGTGCAGCCACTTAAACGGGGCCATTCAAAGCCATGTGGACCCAGCAGGTGCCTCCTCTACCCTCTTCTCTGCATATACAAAACCCCTCCTTTTGCTCCACTTCTTCATCTTCTTCCCTCTCCCCTTGCTAGCTAGCCTTCGCCATCCACCCACATCTGTGTATCAATTAAGAAGGATCAGAGAGGAGAACAATATCCCGAGGCAAATCATCTGCAGCATCAAACCTAGTCACATTGGTACTGTGTCTTTCATGCAGGTTGGTACACTCGCTCAGCTGGCTGAGTGCCTCATGTGGTAATGAATGGATGTTATCTAACGCCTATCAGACACTTTTCAACTCCCAGCTTGCACATGGCAGTGAGAAGGAAGTTGTATTGAATCTAAACTCTATGAGTATTGATTGCAATATATGCATCATATTTTCATTCAGCTCAGCTCACTGTCGCACAGTCCCCATCGTGTCCTAGCTAACCTCAGTGTCCTTCCTCACAGACTTCCTGTGCTGTAGTAGGGTTTTCACACAGGATGTTGAGGGGGCTGAGAGGATGTTCGAATTCTGATCACATCCTGTGGTCGTGTATTTGTGTGTGTTTGCGTCTGTATCTGTTATTTAATTCACTGGAAGATGCAAATGATAAATGACAGACAAATTATTAATGTGCAAACTGATGGTGCCTGTGATAAGCTTCCAGCATTCACTACTGCCATCAAAGGATACACAGCTGTACAGATTATTAACGTCTCATTTTCCACAGGTCAGTCTTTCCAACTCCAACCAGTTTATGACAGCTGAGGTGTCATTTTTTGTGGGTGTATGTTATATTTGATATATTTCTAATGAAATCATTTTGATGTCTTACCAAATGTTGAAATCGAGATGAAATGAAAACTGTTTCATCACATCTACATCCCACGTAGATCACATCCCTGGCCATAGTTTGCACCTATTTAACAATATATGCCCCAAAAGTTGCAAAAAAATCCATCTCTTTGTATTCTTATATCAATATCATCATCCGTAGGCTTGAACCAACCAATTTCAACCAATAATGTCGTGACATCCATCCATCAATTAATCTTCAACTTTTAGCGGCACAGAGCTGAGGTTCATTATGACATGTCCACTTTTCAATGTTCAAATCAAATTCCCCCAATGTTATGTCCCGCCTGTCTATCCTCTTTCACTCAGAAATACGTCATGATCTCCAGAAATAAGCGGAATAGCTTCAGGGTTTATCTGAGTTTGTCAGTTGCAGCCTTCGGTGGTGTGCACAGATTTCAGTAGTTGTAGGGGTTAAAACAAAGTGAGTTACGTTTAGGATTAGGTTTCATTCAGCAGCACTTGATCTCAACACAGGGGGCACTCCAAGGGCGCAGTGGGGTTGAACTGGTACCTGAGCAGTGGTGAAAATTACATTAATTTAAGTACAGTTTTGAGGTACTTTGTACTTTACTTGAGTATTTTCAGAGGGAAATACTTTTTAATCCACTACATTTATCTCACTGTTACTTTGCAGATTAAGATTTTACTGTACATACAAAACATATGATGAATTTAAAAAAAAATATGCATTGTCATCAGGTCAAACAACCCAACACTACATAAAGTGTTTAAAATTAGTTTGCCTTCAACCAACTACCGTATCAAAACACTGCTTACATGTCAATGCAGTCATGGATGTATTATATACATATATATATATATATATATAGATATATATATAGATATATATATATTCTGTACTTACCTACTGTTTTGCCTGAGAGGCGCTGGTAGGTGGATTTTGTTACCTTTGAATACAGCCAGGTTTGTTGTTTCCAGTCATTATGCAAACCTAAGCAAACCGGCTGCTGATGGTAGCTTCAAATTCACCTTACAGACACAAGAGTGGTTTCAAACTTTACATCTAACACTCAGCAAGAAAGAGAAGACACATATTTCTCAAACTGTTTTTTAAAGCAAGAGTCTGAATACTTCTTCCAGCACTGCGCCTGAGTGGCCCAAGTCCCACTGTGGTGTGACATTAGCCCCAAAAATGTAATGGTCTCATTAGGGCTGATAAATGACCCTCACCATTTTTATTTCTTTAATTATATGATGAAATTCTCTCAATACGAAATTATTTACCCAAAATTAGATCAATCTGCATTACGATGTAATTTCAACAAATCAATGTCAATATACTTAAAAATGTCATGTCTGTGGCAAAAGTCACATTTAGAAAAAGACACATACTCAGAATAAGACCACAGCTTCCATATACCTTGTCATTCTTCCTGTTGTAAAGAGAATGGTGTTAAACACGTGTCCAACCCTTACAAAACTGCTCCGCATCTAACGAAAGTTTGAAGTGTAACAGGAAAGTAAAGAGCAGATAAGCAGAGTTAAAAAGAGTTAGTCATATAATACATTTACACAGTTACACTTAGAAATCACACTAACTTTTTCTTAAGTCAAATTTAGAATTAAATTAAAAGGAACATTGTGAGTGTTTCAGAGAAGTCACATGTTGAATGCAGTATCTACAAGGAGTATGCAGTTCAATAAATTCTTTCTTTTTTAACTTAAGTTTTATTGTTTTTCATTTAGTTATAACAGAACAAGCAAAGGTTGTGCCAGTGGGGTGCACAACATACTAATACAACTTAAAATATCTCAGTCTTCATGCAAAGGTTTTGGTAGTGTCTTTGTGATGGGTTTTATAAGCAGTCCATTTGTCCCATTTCTTAGTAAACTCTGAACATGTGTGAGTCTTTCCACATCAAATATCTCCTCAACAGTGTCCAACCAGTATCTCAGAGTAGGGGGTCCTCTTTGCGCCATTTCCTGGTGACTGCCTTCTTGGTCACCGCCAATAGAAATTTCAGTTTAGTAAATCAAAGAAACGTTTGTCTGAATCATAGTGAATTTATTTTTTTCCTGTAAAGAACATCTCATTTACCGATCATATCTTTGAGCTTTCTCATGCCAGCCTAAAAAAGTGCTATCATGGTTTTAAAAAAGAATCTGAAGTCACATTTAATCCTATTCACAAACACTGTATGAGCCCACAGCTGTGTAACCATTTTAGACAAGCTAAAGTAGGTAGAGAGACACCATAACCATTAACAGAGAACAGGAAGAAACAAACACAAAGACAGACAGACAGGCAGAGATGGAGACAGACAGGCAGGCGGGAAAGGTAAGCGGCAGGTAGGCAGAGACCCAGTGAGAAATGGCCAACAGGAAGGATACAGACCTACAATGGCTTGTCTGCCAGAGTATCAGAATAACAGAGAAATAGGAAGAAGACCATGAAAAGAAAGGAAGAACAGGAGCCACGGGGTCAGACAAACCACAGACTGGAATACTTTACACTTTTTCCATTTGAGTAGCCCTGATTTTTCCACCAGTGCCATTGTTACTGAATGAGGCCAGAAACACCAGGTCTGAAACTCCACAGACAGCCTCAGTTAAAACAGGAGAAAGGTCACGGTATTTTTTGACAAAGCGCCATTGAGTCAGAGGTGATTGTGTTGTGCTGCCTGCCGATAATACCAGAGGGTTTTACAGGAATGTCTGTATTAGTATATTGCTGTTTGTTTGTGCATTTCTGTGTGTGTGTGTGTGTGTGTGTGTTCATGTTGCTTGCGTGGATCATGGGGGAAAACGTGTGTGGGTGTACTCTAAGCCCTAGGAATAGCATTTGCGTCGTAAATGCTCTGTTTAAAACAATCAATATCCACTCTGGTTTATACACGGTAAAAGAGCATGAAGTGTGTTCTGAGTGTGTGTGGTGAATGTGTGTGTGTGCACTTACATGATGGGAGCCCTGATGCGGCGGGGTGAGTATGCGTGAGCGTGTGTGTGGGCTGCGGGGCCACCCTCTGATCGTCTCCTTGGCAGCCGCTGTGCTGAAGTGCTCTCTGGATGCTGGAGAGGCCTCCCAGAACGAAAAGAAACACACACACACACTCCAAACTCTTTATCAGAGCTGACAGCCTCTTTTTCTTCTCTACACTTGGGTTGGAGCGGCATAGCCTAGATGCATCTCTGCAACTTTGTGCAATGTTATGATGCACACACACACACACACATATCCATGTACACACATTTGTGCATGAACCCAACTCAGCTCCTTTCCCTCCCCCCCCACCTCCCCCATTCGCCTCCCCCTGTGTTTGATGTGGTCTTTGGAGAACCATGTTTAAAGAAATTCTTCTCCAGCTTTGAAGTCGCTCTGTGTTTCCCACTCTTTTTCTGCGATGTTTCCTCTTTTATCTTCTGACAGTTTGCAAGATGGGAGGGAAACAGACTGGTATGGAACAAGATACTTGCCCCACATACACTATTTACCATGTTTTGTACCTGTGAACTTGAGAAGTTTCTTGCATAGAAGCTATTGTTTCCTGTAAGATATGGGTATACCCACTACCCCTTGCCAAAATGACGAAGGGCTCTTCTTTAAACAAATGCCTCAGGAGCAAAGTTTTGATGTCATTCCAGGCATTTATCAAACAGCATTTTGTGAGGCAAGCGGCACAGGTATGCTTAGACAAATATGCCGGGTATCATTATGGCTTCTTGCTCTACAAAGACACAATTACTTCAAAGCATTCATCAGTAGGTAAAGACTCTGCGGTTGACTTGACAGCTCCTCTCACTAACGCATATAAAAATCACTCACAAGTGGGGATGACAACACGAAAATTCTCTCAAATGTGTGAGAACAAATGATCCATTAATGCTGACATGCCCTGAGAAGAAAATTACAACACATGTTTTGCTTGGTATAGATTAATAGGAAATTAAAGTCACCATGTGCAGATGTTGCAACAACTTCCACTGAATTTGGTTGTTTTGCAAAATCCCAGCTGTATGAGGAAAACACAGCTGCTGTCACTAAGTTCGAATCTCATGACTACCTCACGTCAAGAGTTTATTCTCTCACAACAGCATGTAAAATTAAAGTAAAAGCAAATTGTCATGGAGATTCAAACCATGATTGACAACTAATGTGCAGTGTTCATACATTATGCTTCATTATGAAAGTCTGTATCATTTCATCCTCTGGTCTGGTTTAAAACACAGTCGACCAGTAATTACAGAGGGGAACTGTGCTTCTACAGGACTCCGGGGTCTAATTTGTTCCGGCTGACTTGCACTGACCTCCTTCACCGCGATGAGCTACTTCATCTCACAGGTCGGCCGTGCCCACATCAGTGTTTACAGAGCGCCGTGCACCAAATTATTAATTATGCTGGTGATCTGTGTGGGCTGCATGAAACACAGCACTAAACACATTACTAGTGAAATATTATTTACAACACATGTGACATGCTGGGAAACAGGTTGGTTTATCAAAACAGCACAGCAGAGTTTCTGGCTATGTTAATGACAGGATGAAGCTCAAACCATCTTCCTGACATTAGTCAATTATTGGTATTAGTCAATTACAGGACTGAGACTTTTCAACCATGGTCAGGTTGGCTCATGATTTCTAATCTGGTGCATTTTTATTTAAACCAAAAACATTAAAAGGGACAAAAATAGCATCCCAGACTCTTGTAAACAGAATAGGAAAGTATGTAATACTCATTTGACAATATGCAAACCCTGAGAGCAAACAGTAATTGTCTAATCATAGCTTAGTAATCATAACGAGGCACAGCAGGTCTGTCTCGCTTTGGATTTCTCCACATACTGAAGTGGTGTGCATGAGGCTGTAGTAACTACTCAGTATCAAAAGAGTTTGGAGGTAAAGGAAAGGGGCATCATAGCTAATTGTATTATTATGTGGGGTTAGAGGTTTCAAAAAATACCTATTCAGGACTGGAACATCCACTGTGTCGGGAGCTATGGTGCTTCAGAGTACTTCATCAGAGTTTGAAGTGTTTCTTTATTTTGCTTGGGGAAGTTTACATTCCAGAAACTTCAGCCAAACTCATTGGTTATTCCTCATCTTCAAAAGCTTTTTCTCTTGTAAAAGTGTTTGAAAATACAAACATTAAAGCATGAATTTAACCATTGTGTTGCTTGTTCAATCATTAGAATGAATAACATTTTACCTTTTAATTTAAAATGACTGTACTGTAATACTAAGTTTAGCTCTACTCTGATATGCTTAAACAGTGCTGTTCCTTCATTCTTCTAAATGGATCATCAGCTGGCGAGGGCGCTGACATTTTTGCCAGACATTTTCATTCTTTCAGGATTATATCAAGTACTGTATGTACAGTATGTAGCCATCATGTGCACATTTAAGACCATTTTACAGTCTTCTCATTTTACAGTGTGTCAGCTGGAAACATTAAAAAGTCTGAAGTTAAAAAGCTGGAGACTTTTGAGTTTTCAACCAACCAACAGAGTTTTAGCATTAGTATTAGCCTACGCTAGCTAGCTACAGCTGACATTTTAACAATAATTCGTGAGAAAGGCTAGAGGCTAGAAACAAGAAGCCTGTTTTTCTTACTTCTGTATGAAATCTAAAACCATTGTTTCAACAATTACCAAGAATTTCGAGTGGTACTGGTATTATTGTGAACTGCGTATGTGCTGTGCAAGAAGCTTGACCGGCGTGGCCACAGTAACGAAGGGGGCCGGTTAATTTTGATGTTGAGATTTCAGATTTGAAAATGGTATCAGGGGCCAAGAAAGGCTGAGAAACCCTGATGTAAAGCAGGAGTAGCTGTTGTTTAGTACAGGGTGGGTGTTACCTTGAAGAACATAAAGAATTGAATGGTAGGATGTCACCGCCCCCTCCTGAATGTATTAATTACTCCTCAGAATGAATGATAATAATATTTACAGAGACCAGTCTTGCAAATGGCCACTATTCTGAGAAATGTTTACCAACTGTGATATCATGGAGGTCTGACAAGTGAGCCTGATGTCCACTTCAGGGCCACTTTATTGTCATTAGTGAGTCGCCGCCGCCGCCACCGCCATCACCCCTACCCTTCCTCCATGGCAACACAGACAGACAAACAGGAAGCAGCTGTTGCCAGGGAAACAGCCAGAATGTCTGCAGTGCTACAGTGTGGCAGAGAGTGTGAGTGAGGTAAGAAAAGAGAGAAAATGTGGAGGGAAAAGGATTGCTGTGGTGGTGGAATCTAATTAGACTGTGACAGAGGATAAAAAGGGATATTTCCAGCTTCCAACGTGCATTAATGAAGTGAGAAAATGTGTGTTTTGTGCATGTGTGTGTGTATATATATATACTCTCATATGCGCAACTACTGTACCTGCATCTGAGCCTGGGAATAGGCTGATTGACGCACAGAATGACAGACAAGCTTTGGAGTCCTGGCAACCCGGCTATTTCTCTCTCCCATTGCCCTCCTCTCCCTCTCCTCATCTTCCTCCTCCTCCTCGAACACCCCCACACCTCCCTCTCATCTCTCATCCCTCTGTCTCCTCTCTGCCATCTCTCCTCCACGTCTGTCTTCTCCCTTGGCATAAAGTGATTGCATATGGATCGTCACATAATCCGATTCTGTCACTGAGAATAGCTGTGCCTCCGTGGGCCTCTCATTTCCTCCAGAATGTGAATGTGGATCACTTGTGGATCCATATAAATTAACAGGATGAACCCAGAATCATCACATTAGTATTCACCGCGCTACTGCAAAGGCTCACTATGGGAATTAGTTTCACGGAGGCTGACACGGCTCTCACCTGTGAAATGGTTTTACGAAGTGGATAGTCTGGTTTTTGGATCAACATTAAAGAACTCACTCACTCCTCCGGGTCTTTACTCAGCAGTGACATACAATGCAAACCCCTTCAAGCTTATTTTAAGGCCACCTGACTTTGATCTTGTGCCGAGAAAACAAACAGGAATCTATCAAGAGCTACCCACTTTAAAGCTTTTCATGGTTGAGTACACACAAACACACACACACGCTCAAGGAGAACAAAGAATAGATGTGTGGAATCAGATAGCACTGAATGGAATGTCATACACAATACATCATTTATCATCTGATCTTCATATCACCGTATCATATATCACATTCAGTTATTTAAGTGTATAAAATTCATTGTTTCACAAAAGACTAACAGTTATACTTCAGTAAAGTGCATTTGATTTCTTGCCCCTCAGGAGCTGAACACAATGCAGTGTTTTCAATGAAACGGGTACACAGCTCTTGGATTTTTCCCTTGTATTGGCAAATATTTTCCTGTCTTTGTACTTTTCCATATTTCCCCCAAACGGCAGCCGACCGTACGCTCATTTTCGCTTTCCTTGTCCTGGTCAGAGCCCAAAGCTTTCACAATGGATTTACGAGAAAGGCCCTGAGAGCAGCGGCTCCTGTGGCAAGATGCCGAGTCCAATACACTCCCACTGTGCTTTGAGCAAAGGCCATTGCAGTGCACTCTAAGGCACAAGCAGTTGTGTGTGAATAGATTTAAATAGTATACAGGGCTTGGACAAAATAAATGAAACACCTGACAATATAATGCAACCAGCCAGTACAAACTATGGCTTTAACAAAAGTCTGCTAAAGATAAAAGGTCTGTGAGGCTGTACTTGGGCACAGCAGTGTTTTGTGCTCACAATGACAAAGGTATAATGTTTAGCATGGTCCCGATCTTAGTTTAGCAGGTCAGCATGCTAACATTTTCTAATTAGCTCAATATACAAAGTACAGATGAGGCTGATGGAATATCATTAGTATTGGTAGGTATAAGTTTTGACCGGAGGATGACACTAGATGGAAGTGGCGGCTGACTGAGTGACTAACATTACTGTCCATTGAGCTATGTACCAACGCCTCATTGACACATCTCAACAAAAAGCAAATAACCTTAACAAAGGCAGTAGTTACTGCAGAGCATTACAACATGAGACAGTTTATGTTATTTTGTTAAACCTCTATAGGCTACATTTAGTTTGCTGTGATACAACATAGCCAACAGCAGTGTTGTGATTATCTGGAATAATTTTCCTTTCCAAGACACTGCTGGACTTGACACATACACCGGGAGTTTTCAGAAGTCGAGTCATCAAGTTTAAGTCGTACGTCAATGAACGATGTTGCTCAATAATCTCACAAACCACAAACCAAGGAAGCTGTGACCTCACCAGCATTCAGGTTTGTGCAAATTGGCAAGAGAAGAGAGCTAAGAGACACGGTGCAAAGTTTAGAAGACGATGACATTTTCCATGAAGAAATAAGAGCAGGGAAGAAATAAGATAAAAGAAGATCCTCCTGGTGTTAGTCATGAGGCTGCTACTAGTGTTCTTTTCCATTAGAAGAAGTTGGCATTGAACATGTAGTCATAAAGTTTACAGTTAGGTTTTACTTTTTTGTCCCTTTTCTTGAGACTTTCAAAACATATATTGATTCACCTAAAAACCTATACATGCAGCTTATTGTGAATTTATTCATTCAATGTATTTCATAAATAAATTATATATAAATGTTTCAAATAGTTGACAGAGTATGTGGAGGTGTGAGTGTACACATAATCCTCTGTTGTAATTCCTTTTGACCACAATCCAAAAACAATTAAAAAAAAACCATTAATAATATGAAAGTATGACAAGCTTCTCTATCATCTTAACACGCCACCACACACTGCATCTCACACTTCTACACGCGAAGGTCATGGGTGGATCTGACCATAACAAACTTATTTTTAGCTAAATCCCATGACTGAATCTGCTAAAAATGAAGCCAAAAGGAAGTGATATCTTTCTATTTTGAGCCCCAACGTCAGTATCAAGAGAAGTTCACTCATGACATGAGATGGATGTCATGTATTGCTCTTCACCATAGTATCACCTAGGTCTGCTTGCTTTGCCTGACCACACATTCATACTCTCAATCCACTTTAACCAAAATGTGCTTGATTGAGTTGAGTTCTTTTTGTCTTTTACTGCCGTTTTCTGCAATAACCACTATTCCTTTTTTCTGCGAAACTGGAATTCCCAAATCCCCATGCAGTCTTTGTCTCTGCTAACTCTACTGTTCAGACAGACCTGTGCTGCCTCTGTGATTAGCTTAGTATATTCATGAAACTGATATCCAGTAAATGAGAGGGCGCTGCTAAAAAGAAATACATTCTTGTGCTATGCTGTCAGAAATATCTGTTTTTCTGGGATCAAGTGTTGCTGTTCAGAAGCTAACTCTAAAATCAGAGGTCAGAGTTTCACACAAGCACCTCGGTCAGTCCTTCCTGATTCTACTCATTACTGCAAAATTAATTATCTCAAGCTAATTTCAAATATCTGTAATTTGATTTTCACACCGTACACCTGACATGAACTGAAAACATTTGCTTAAATGGCCTTAATATTTATGGTAACTTGTGGTAGGCTTTGTCAGCACAAGTTTTTTTTTTTTATCTTGCTACAGCTTGTTACACCACTACCACTATGGCTCTATAAATTATCTTTGTTTTCAATCTGTGAGGAGCCTTCCAAGCAGGGCTATTCTTGCCAGCCTAGTCATACCAGGTGAAAACCCCTCTCTCTTTCTCTTTCTCTTTCTGTGTGTGTGTGTGTTCTCTGACCCAGTCTATGTCTGTGTTCCCCTTGTTGACCTGGGGGACCACACGGGTGTCAGACCACCGGAGTGACAATGTAAGACCACCAGAGATGTCAGAGGGGGAAAGAAAGACATGAAAAACATGCGAAAAGAGGTGAGCAGGGAGAGGCATTTGGTGCAATCGATGAGTGTAACTGACATAATCAGCCGTGCAGAGAGTGGTTCAGTAATTTCAGAGTGAGCATGTGAAATCTAGATACAGGCACAGGGACAGACCCAACTTTTCATATTGTACATCACTGAACAATGCTGCTCCCTAGCCTCCTAAACCACAAGACAGAGAACATTGTTTCAGGTTCTTTGTCTCCCCCCCCACCCAGACAGCAGAGTTAGACATAGTGTTAAATATTCATATTCACTACATAAAAAGGGCTGATGGTTCACCATAAAATTAACCAAGCTGACCACTTGGTTAACCAAGCGGTTAATCAAGCTGACATAAGACAGGATCTTGAGTCAAGATAGTGATAAAGATAGTATTCTCAAATTAAGTTTCTGTGTCTGTGTTGTTGTGGATATATATAAACGCAGGCCTGTGACAGACGGAGAAATCCCCCATAGAGTCGGACACCCAGAGGACAAGCGCCAGGGGAAGAATGTTTTCTGCTTCACATGGTTGTCAATCACTGAACGTCAATACCAAATGCTGCCATCACTCAAAACAAAACTATTAATACGTATATCCATATTTTGTTTGTACATGTGAATCACTGTTTACGTATCTGTAAATAACATGCATCAGTACGTTGCACACATTATTGGTATATGTGAGAATGTGTCTGAGTCTTTGAGTGAGTCGCATGATCTCCATCCTTGTGATTCACATGGATGAGTCACAGGTGAAAACCCAGAGTACCACTGTGTCCCCTTCTCTGTTGAGGGGCCTCTCCATGGACTTTCTGAACAGGATATGGGAGAGTTGGAATCGCTCGTGTGGAATCTGTCTGCTTTCTGTTTATGGTCAATTTGTCTCACTTCCTCTGCTCGGCATTCACCTGAAACTTGAAGATAGAATTGTTACTTTACCTATAGACTAATTTCTGTGTCGAATATAGGTGATTATAAGCATAGGATATGCCAATTGACAGTTTTCTAAATCATAACTTTTCAATCGTAACTAGGCACAACAGGCCTGTCAAGTTTTGGATGTCTGTCAAAACTATGTGTATGGAGCTTTCATAAGGACGATACTTGGTATCTCAAGAGAGTGGTGTCTTTCTTGTTAGCCTCTCTGAAACCAAAAACACGAGCGATTTCTTTATGGAAAATGTTAAACTATCTACAGTAGTAACCTAGTGTTACTTCTATAGACAATGGACATGTTATTAACTACATTATTTTGAAGGGTTACAGGTTAAAGCTATGTTAGAAAAATACCTGTTCAGGACTGACACATCTACTGTGAGCCAAAGTGCTGCTATGTCAGAGTTTAGAGTAACAATAGCGGTTCTGTCTTGTTCTTTAGTTTGAGGAAGTTTAAAACTCCAGAAACGTCAGCCAAAATTGCGCTAAATTTGACAAACTCACCGGTTACTCCTTATCCTTAAATCCTTTTCTCTTATAAAAGTAAAGCATACTGTTTCAAAATCTGAAAACTAAAGTATTAGAACTAAAGTTCTGTGGTAGAACGTATAACACTTTAATTAAATTTGTATTTTTTAATTTATAATGAAGTACTATAATACTGAAATACATGAACAATGCTGTTTATTTATGTCCATGTCTTCTACATGGATACAACCTTTAAAAGTCAGTTTTTAGCCAATTCATGGGAGTTTTAGCGTTAGTGTTAGCTTATCCTAGCTAGCTACAGCTGATAAAATCTTGTCATTTCATTTGACGAAATCCATGGTGGTTGGCTAGAAATTAGAAGCCTGCTTTTGTTTACGTTTGTGTGAAATCTCAGACCCATTGTTTCAAAATTTACTTAAAATTTGATTGGTAGCCTATTTGTACCAACGTTATCACTGTCCGTCATCAGGGAGACAGGTGTAGCAACTGTAACTAAGGGGGGTGGGGCTTAGTGAACAATCCTACCTGTATTTGGACTTTCTTGAATGCTTCTCTCTTTAGGATTATTCTATATGTAGATTCAGGGAACGGAGGTGGGTGGTTGACAGAAAGGGTGTGTGTGTGTGTGTGTGTGTGTGTGTGTGTGTGTGTGTGTGTGTGTGTGTGTGTGTGTTGTAACAGCACACTTACCAAGAGAGGAAGGAAGCATGAAAGAGACAGATAACAGATTGAAAGGGTGGATATATAGTCAGATAAGACTTTATTACTCTGTAGAGGAAATGTAGGCCGAGCAGCAGTAGTTTTAAAGAAGAAGGACTTCTTTTGGAAACCACTTTTTACATTCTTCATCTTCCCTGCTGCTAAATCACAAGGCTCTGCATTAATGACCTACACACACACAGATATTAAATTCATTATGGCAATCATGTGCCGTACCCTCCCTCTCTCTTTCCTCCCCTTTCTCCTTCTCTGAATCAGCCACTCCAGGCTGCAGCTGCCAGCCTCTAATGGCTTCCAGATCTCCATCTCTTGCTCCCTCCGTTCCCCTTCTCCGTCTCTCTCTGTTTTTCCGCAGCATTTCAGATGAACGGGCCAAAGTGGAAGTGGAAATCCGCTGTACTTCAGCCAGTGAGTCAGCTAGCTAGGCACCCGTTTGAAGGAAAACCACAACCAGGGGTTTGGAGAAGTAATGGATCTTGTTTTTCATAAATCACGGTCGAGGGTGTTGGGGTTTTTTATGTTTTAAACGGAAGGTCTTTGATGAGTGTATTAGTTAAATATGTGTGTTTGTGTGTTTTGCACAAGGGAACACATTCAGAGAAATGCTGTTGAGATTATTTACCTTTACTGGAAATTGAAAGAAGCTAATTACTGTGGAACAGGATCCATGCTTTTACCATAATACAGGCTTATTAATGTGTGCATATGAGTGTGTGTCTGTGTGTGTGTGTGTGTGTTTGTGTATTTGCCTGTGGACTAGCTGTGTGTGTGGGAGAGAAAAAAAAAGATATTTTAAGCATTTTCCACTGAAATAAATTTCACTTTTCACTTTCAGTGATGAGAAAAGTGGTGTGTTTTAGATTAGATTTGTGTGTAATGGGGATTTTTATGTTGTTTTTTTTGTGACAGAAGTGAAGTGCATACGCTGGAAGCAGAGGTAGAGCAATGGGTACCATGTAAGCAGTTGTTATGAATACAATGCTTGTTTTTGACTGATGATGGACAAACGCCTCACGACAACAACTGGCACGTCTACAAATGGAGCTTGACAGGCGACACAGAGCCTATACGGTAGTCGTAGACAAAAAGTGGCCCGTGGGCCAAATCCAGCCCTGCAGCAAAAACATTTGGCCCCCTGATGAAAGTTTTGACTTAAATAGTTTACATCATTTTTCACAAATCTGCTATAGATAACAAAATAAACACAAGGCTTGTGTAAGTCCCAATTATTGTAATATGACCTTGTTACATCTAATACTGCCCCCACATGACGAGAGGCATTAAAACTAGCTTGTGTGACCATAACAGATTTGTTCTTCACAAACACAAATGGTTGCCAGTCGAACAGAAATGATGTCATTTTTCCCCCTCAGATACAGTCCTGTTACATATAAATCTATTTTACTCTTAAATGAAATAAAAGAAATAAACAAAAGTGCCTTTCCACTGCACTGGTTAACCGCCCTGCAATGAAAACTGGCCGATGGTTGAATCTAACTGCCTACCCCTGCTATATGTCACATCCAGACTAGCTTACATGGAACACACACACATATTTCAAGCCACATATTTTGACTGTGTGCTTTCACTGCTTTTAACTAAGTGTGCACTGACAGACAAACACAGACTGACCATCTACCACAGCTGAAGAGGGCGATAGATGATTTTTCTGCAGCGTATCCACAAAGAGCAAACACTGCCTTATATCAACTGCTTGATGACATTTTAATGGTAACGACCATCTTTGTGAAACAGGCCAGATTCTACAACTGTTTTGATTACTCACTCTTAGTCATCAGTAGCAGCAGCAGCAGCAGCAGCAGCATCGAGGCCTCATGTGTTACATACCACGGTGGCCGCACTGGCACAAAGAGCCCAGTAAGACTGAGGCCTTTCAATCAAGTGAGGTCACTGTGGTCGAACTGAGAGGAGAGTGGGACGGTCACTCTTTTGTTGTACGTTGTTGTGTTGAGGCTGGTGACATCATCCTTTGTGGAGTCTGTCATTAAAGGGTGATAAATATCCTGTGTGTGTGCATGTGTAGCATCGAACAGTGGAGAGAGAAACTCTGCCCCTGGAGCTAAATGGCCCCTAATAGAAGGTTTGAGGGTGTTATTGTGCGGTGCGCAGGGGCCCGCTGGGGAGAGTCCCTGACCACAAAATGATGTCGATGATCAGTTAGTGGAACAAAGTGCTTTAAGAACGAATGAGTGGTCACACAAAAGAGCTGACATAAAAATAGGAGAAGAACGTGGAGCAATAAAATCTGTGGTTTTCTCTATAAGAATTAAAGCACTTTCCATTATGGGGTGCTCTAAAACTGCTGTAAAAGCTGCTATATTTGAGCACTGTCATCATTTTACAAGCATTTGTCAGCATGTTATTGTCACACCAGATGAAGTTAGTGAGCAATAAATTCTCAGCATGCTAGCAAATACCCCCTGACTCTTCTCACCCACTGTATTTGACCTGATCGTTTAAAACTGTTAACACACTCACACATTTGCTCACTCAGAAGAAAAAACCTGAGTGACAAACTGAGAGTTTGAGCCAGCAGCAGTTCAAGTCATTGCATGCTTTTTTTTTTTTTTTAAATGCTGTAAGTCTTAACTTGCTATCTCCTCGGGTTTCAAAGCAACGCATCCGTCTGCGCCAACAAAGAGAGCGTATGATAGTGACAGCCGCGCAGACAGCTGTGACTCTGACACTGCAGTTCAGTAATGTTCAATGTGAAACACTTGTCAAGATTCAAGAGGGCCCATTGAAAGCATGACGGGGCAATCTGCCGTGGAGGTATTCAAGCTCTGCCGTGCGATGCCAAAGGGGGAAGCGCCGGTAGAAAAGAAAAAGTGATGACTCACCAAACTTCCCAAAATCCCCCTCCCTCCCCCATCCTGGTTTACGGGAAATGGAATGCTTTTTTTTTTCTCTCTCTCCCTCTCAGACGTTCATCTTCTTGACAAGCTGCAGGGTCAGAGCCTGGGTTAATGTTTGTCTGTGGGATTGTTTCATACTTCTCTGTGGGGGCCAATCCGGCAAACGGGTCTAATTATGTGAGGCGGACGTTTGAAAGTTTATTAGCAGTGCGGGGGAGGGTATGAATAGATGGAGTACTGGCTTGTGAAACAGATAAGCCTTTGTTCTGCATCATAACCAGGCATTTTATATCAGTGATTTATACTGATGAGGCTGGGATTTCTGCCAAATTAATTCACTGTTAATCTAAAAGAGATTAGGGGATCAAATGAATTGAGCTGCTTTCCTAAAGAGATTTTAACAGACCGCAATGTTTTAAGCCACTTGAAGGATTTCATAAGCTGTTTTGCTTGGCCTGTTCACTATTCGAACCGACATTACAGGAAGCCTGAGGGCACAGGCAAACCATTTACAGAGTAGCTGAATGGTGATGTGGTGGTATTTAACCTACACTGAACCAGTGTGTATGTTGTGTGCAAGGGGGGGGGGGGGGGTCACAATAAAAGAAACACCTCAGCAATGTAATGTAATCTAAGTATAATAGCAATATTAGCACATTTCATGTGTCATGTTGTAATTTAAATGTGGAGCATCAGTCATGTGATAACAAGAGATCATAACTTCTGTCTCTGCATGGACTCAGTGATGACCTTTGACCTCTCCCCAGTCAATGCTGCAACCAGTTTTGGTTTGGTGCTCACAGCCGATGTGGCCTGTTTCATTCACTTTCCCAGTGTTACCCACAGCTGTGGCATGTGATGTCATAATGATGTCATACATCACTCCAATCTTCCTCTCAGCAGGGGTGCTGCCTTCAGGGTGTACCAGCAGAGCTCTTAAATTGTGGAAAGATTTGTGGTAAGAGCTGACTTGTAATGTTTAATTATTTAGATTTTATCTGTTAGCCACTGAACAGCTCCATTGGACCGAGCATTGTTCACTTTCAGTTCACTACTGCAAACCCAATGAGGACAGCCTCAACAGAAAACAGCATTAGTTTTAGAAATGTAATACTTTTTGCAGGACAATGCAAGGGAGTGTCATAGTTTACAGGTGTTTATGTTACTGTGTCTATACCCTGTATGTCTTGAAACTTTTGTTTTTGACAGTGCAGAGCATTTGTGATACTAATCAACTAATCAATCAAATCAAGTATTTTCTTTTGAAGGTCACAGGTATTGGCACTTTTTTTTTAAATTATTGAGCTCCAAAATGTAAAAATGTAAAATGAATAAATAAGTAATTAGGTTACAAAGAAAATCGCACAAATAAATTGCAAAAAAATGATGATTTGTGAAGTAAGAACTAAAGCATAAATCTAAACCCTGTGTTGCTTGTCCAAGTATGTTTTCTGTAGTTGCATCTAATGTTAGAACATATAACACTTTAATTATTTTTTTTATTTATAATAAAACACTATTATACTAAGGCTTATACAATAAATGAATAAATTGTGAAAAATGTGTCAATTAAACAATCATTTGTAAAATAATTTTAAAAATTCAGCTCATTATTACAAATGTCATTTAATCATTCTTAATAACCATTCTTTCATTCTTTCATAATAACCATTCATTTTATAAATTTAAATTCCAATATGCCCCACTAAAAAAAAGAAAAAAATATATATAAATAATTTTATATCACTTCTTATTCCATGTCACTTTTGTCACTTCTTCCCCACCTTTCAGCCAATCACGTGACCCCTGAATCTCTTAAGGTACAAAGCTCAACAGCTGCTATTAAATTTAGTTAACTAGCTCTTGTTTGCTAGAGAATCAACAATGTCAGAGTGATTCTGGATCAATTGGCTGATAATACAAATCACCACAGTACACAGACTCAAAACTAACATCTGCTTTTATTTTGCTTAACAGGGTTGCACATGCTGCCCATACCTAGCCAGCTAGGCGGGGTTGCAAGCCTGGATTATTACTCAACAAGGAAGTGAAGCAGACTCTTTAATAGCAGCATTTTGAAATTAAAACATTAGATGAACATTATAAAATAAAATATGTTAAAAGGGCATTTTGAAATAAAATTATATTAAAAAAAACTGTTTAAACAGTGATTATTATGAAAATCTGAGGGATGAAACAACATTTTATAAAAGTATGTTTTATTATTTTCTTAAATTATTTTACAATTTGTTGGTTTATTTATATATTTTACACAATTTATTCATATGATCATTTATTTCATAATGTTTTTTTAAATAATATTCAAGTCTTCAGGACTCCATATAATGCCACATTTAAAACCAGAAACTAACTATTTATATGAATAATTTATATCCATTATTTGTATAAGAATATTATGGCTTTCTTTACATTACAAACTGAAATATTTATTTTTTCAATCATTTATTAAATAGTAGATGTCAGTTGTTCCTTGGCCGATCAGTGAGTTTTTTTTATTACATAAATATTGTACTCTTGAACTTCACCTTATTTCTCACAGTTGTAGCACCTTAAAATTTCATCAGTGCGGACAGTAAAATCCAAGATTACAGGCCAGTCATCCCACAGATAACAGTAAGTGCCGTGAGGTGGGAGTGGGTGTGAGATCATTCAGCTGTCTGTGGTTAGGGAGAGCTTTGCTGCAGGCACTGCAGCACTGGGAGGAATCCAGGCTGACCCTACAACAAGAGTTGAAAGGTCATGGGAGTTATTGTTTCAATAAGGCTCTAATCCTACATGACAGCTCCTTTTTCAAACAACCTTTATTCACTCTCCTGTAATTATCTCTCAAACCACAGGTGCTATCGCTTCATCTCTTTGTAGCAGTGTGTGACAACTTTCTACCTTTTACTGTGTGTTTACCTTACAGCTCTTGTGAACGCCATTGCCACTTCAAAGAGCTTTGAGTTTTTGTTCGGCGTCCGACTCAGCTTCTCAGTCACCAGCTGGGTTTGCCTAAATGGAGATCAAGAGAAATGACAAGCTCAACACAAGTTTACACTGGCTGATGGAGCCTCAAGAAGTGCGACAACATGTGGGGTCAGCAGCTTTCACTCTTTCAGGTCACCAGCCTGCTGTATCTCATAGCACATCAGTCAGTGGAGCGGCCTACATTCATCACGTGTGTGAGCTGAGGGGACAGTTAGTGTCCAGATCAGTCACTATAGATGGCTGTCTGAATGGATCAGTCTCAGTTGGACAGTCCACACTACTTTGTGCTGACAGTGCTAAAGACAGATGGGTGAGCAACAAGTGAACAACCAGCTCAGTGCGTGCATGCAGGCATAGATAAACATTTAGATAGTACAGGAACAAATCAGCAAGACAGCAGTCATAGTAGAGATGTGAAATTATAACTTACTGTATGTCAGTTTTTATAAATAAAAAAAAAGATAACAGATAGATAATACAACTATGCATGTTTATTTCATTTTTATCTTTGCCCCAAATAATGTGAAAAAACAGTGCAAATGTGAGTCATTTTAATTTTAACTGTGGCTGTAATTAAATATGGCCTTTTAATTTATTAATCAATTAATTCATTTAATCCTTTAATTCATAAACATATTATGTGCACTGTAAGGAATTAAACTGCAATTAAATTGAACATTTTGAGCAGTTTATGCAGATGCGTGTACTGTGTGTTTGTGTGAAGTGTTTGCACTGTATGTGTGAGTCTAATTTGTTGCCCAGCATGCCCAACTGGATGCGCTCTGATGTGGATGAAGAAGGACAAAGACGGAGCCTCCCCTCCCCCCTTTTTCCCCTCTCTCAGCAGTGATGAGGTTAACATCGCAGTGCCTCAGTGGAATTACAGTCACGCCAGATGCAGGCGTGTTGATTGCGGTGGACAGGTCCAGTAAACAGTAGCTGCGTGCTGCTGAGTCAGGTGGAGTGTCACTCTGGGTGAAGGGCCGCGGCTTTGCTCACGCCACACTTGTTGACAACCTGCTCTCTGCCCTCAAAGCCTGGCTGTATAATTTAAGCTGTTAGGGAAGGGCATCAATTAAGCAGGGCTGGCTACATAACACTGAACGAGGGACTGAAGGCTGAGGATCGTTTGGGTGTGTTTGCTGAGAGTGTGCAGACCAAAAGAATAGGGAAGTTGTGCAAGGCTGAAGGTGCGGCTGACTTTTTTTTGGCATGTGTTGACAACTTATTAAAATCTGGTCTCACACCCAGCAAACGGTCAAGAATGGTGGCTCTTGAGATCACTGTTATTTGTGGCTATTAATACTGACTGTCCTTCCGCAGACCGACACGCACGTTACAAGACACACATGCAGGCAAAGACACTTACCACTATCACTACATTCTCTGCACCATTGACAATGATGGAACAGACTGTCTCATTTACTGGTATAAAAGGCCTTCTAGCAGGCCCGGTCTTGTAAACCGCACACCCAGCTGGTGTCATTCCAGTCTGCCACCACCAGCACGACCAGGTGATCAGGACCTGTTATACTTGTAACACCCCTGTAGGACACAATATTCTGGTAAAGGGTGTGTGGAGTGTATCTGAAAAGGCAAATAGGGTGGAGGAACAATACACCTGGCTTGTGTTGATCAGGTGGAGTATGCTGCATGCTCCCCTATTGTTACAGTTGATCGTGGGTGTATGAGGTGTGTTTGCTGGTTTGTGAACATGTGCTGGGAGGAACAGGCTTAAGTACTGTGCCACTAACCTGTCATTACTCCTGCACGGTAATTATTGCATTCACAACCACTAAATAACACCATATTCACTCCTTATAGCCGCACTTCAAGAGGTGATATTTGCAGATATTATATAGAATCTGCAGCTGCTGACAGCGATACGATCTATTCTCAATATGCCAGTAAAATCAACTGTGCATGTATAAACAACTGGTGTACTTTCTATAGTGACATAGTGACATAGTAAATAGCATTTATTTTTTTATAAAATATTCAAAACCACAGTCAGTATGCTGTGATTAGAAATAATCTGTGTAGAAATCCACATTGACCCTTTCATAGTTTTGAAAAAGTAGCCACAGTATTCAAATCATTATTTATTTCTCAATAGCCAGTCTAGCTCATCATACTGTAATCATATTGTATGTAGCAGACACTATGTTTGTTGCTTCCAGGCAGGTCAATCCTCTCTGCATACTGTGAGCCCATGTCAGCTGGAGAGCAAAGTCCACAGTTGCATCCTCCTGAGTCCCAGTGTCTCATAGAATACACTTCAATAATGCTATTTTTAGATGCACACAACACACAACTACCCCACCAGCACTGTCTTTTGTCTTTCATAAAGTTCAAGTTGCTGAAAGCTTTTAATATGTGAAGGAGTTTGTATCATCTTTCAAGACTGTTTGGCTTCTGCTGCTTTTTATTGTGAGCTTGAAAACAATGGAGCCAAGTCTCACGTTGCCCACAGGAGCACTGCACCTGATACGCTCAAGGGGATTGGCCCTATAATCACAAGGACACACGGAGGGACTCTCCCTGAGAGGAGGCACTTGTTACCAGACCACTGTGACTCACTTGTGCTGCCCATGTGCTGCCTGTGTGTGTGTGTGTGTGTGTGTGTGCGCGTGTGAGACAAGAGAGGGAGAGGCATCGAAACAGAAAGTGAGACAGAGAGAGAGAGACAGAGACAGAGAGAGAGAAAGAAAAGGGGGGAGTGCACAGAGAGGGACTTATCAAAAACACAAACAAGAGGTAAATCAAAACTGAGCCAGGCAGTGAGAGTATGAAGCGAGCAGAGCACACTCAGATGACAATGATCAGTTGTCAACCTCCTCCTCCTCCGCCTGCTGTGGCACGACCTCTGGTTTGATGTTACAGAGAGGCGAGCCTTAAAAGAACAGAGTGGGGTTTGACTGCTGCTGCTACTGCTGCTGCTGCTGCTACCATGAGTCATGTTACTGTAAGATTTAGATCAATAAGTATGAGGGTCGTTTAATGCCCATTATATAACATGAGTAAAACTTTGCTGTTTTTAAGTGGTACAGACAGTCACTGAGTCACCAGAGAAGAACTGAACTAACAGGCTGTATATTCTCCTGTGTTGGAGAAATGTATTCAGCACGTGCCACAATTTAACTGAGATTCAAAACTGGTTTTTCTGTGGGTCAATAACCAGTTTCTATTCATGCGCATGAACGCTCCCTGCCAGGTTCCAGAGGTTAGGTTATTTCTGACTACCTGCCCTCACACCAAAGACAAAAATCTGTTGTTGGAGAGAAAGGGAGGAGACAGCTGATAAATCTCTTTTTTCACCTCCTCTGTTTTACATGTCTTGACAGTGAGCACCCACGAGTGACCTCATGTCTAGAAAGGGGGTTTCTGATCAGACTCCTGTTTTTTTTTTCGCTCGCAGTCCCACGCCCTCTCTTTTATTCGTGGCCTGTCCATCTCTGTTCCGTGGTTTAGTTATTTTCCTTTCCCTGTAACACCTGGGAAAGCTGCAGGGGAAATAAACCACTGCCAGCATTCCAACACATTCCAGCTCCAAATGCCTGGGCACAGCCGCACATCGCTGGCATTCTTTTATTTAAAGGTGCAGCGTTGCTTTGTCCCTCCGAACCACATCGTTCATTCAAACGCTGGCATGCAGGGGGCTTTTTTTAGGCATTAGGTTCTCACAGTTTGTTGGTCATTCTCATGGCTGAACTGTAACCTGAAAATGAGGACATGAGGGACAAAAGTAATTTTCCTGTGCAAATACTTAACCTTACTGTCATGCTCAAAAACTGCTCATAAATCATACATAACGTTGTTTTATGAGCTTGATACTGTCTTGAACTTGATGACTCGTTTCAGAATCCTCCATAAAATTTGACACATGACTTCTGTTTGTGGTCCCCAGCTATAATACATGGTTCAATACAGTAGATTTTCATATGCTCTATATCTGTGATTGTTGTTGATAAAACGTTTTACAGAGAACAGCCCTTCCCAAATTCAAGATAAGTCTGTTTGGATTTCTTTTATTGGACTTTTATCACAGCTTGTTCATATGAGGTCTGATATCTAATTGAAACGTCACTATGTCATAGTGAGACGTCATTTCTTTCTCTGTGAATTACTTTTTGGCAAACAACTTTTAAAAATATAAATATTTCCTGATTTGGTCTAATAACAATCTCATCTTCATATCTTGTCACCTTCATGAAATGTTTAAGTCCAGTTTGTGTCAAAGAGAATGTCACCACTTCAGTAATTTTCTCCATATTGGGTTTTAACAATGTCAGAAGAAAAGAAAAAAATATATTTCAGGATTTGGTTGATTTTGCAAAAATTAATTACTATTTCCACACATACAGTACTGGGGTCTGTGGGACTACAAACACAGAAGTAAAATCCATCCATAGTGTTAATAAAAGCAAAACCATGAAACATTTGGAGTTTTTCTCTACTAAACAGAAGAATTTCACAAAGCTATGTGACCTTGTAGTGTGTAGAGTGCAGTAGATGGTTTGCTCTTTGCACTTAGAGAATAAAAAACGGGAACTATCCCCACTTTTTTTTCCAAACAAGAAAACCACAAGCTTTAAAAAAAGGAATAATTACTCAATCTTAGCTGCTGGCCCTCCCACCTCCACCCTTCCAGTTCCCCCCAGAGGGATGCAAGTGCGTCAGTGTGGGGTTGGAAAAGAGGAGAAGTAAAGCCTTTAGACTTTCAGGAAGGAAACACATCTGGGGAATAAGGAAAGAGAGAACGGGTGAAAAGAGGAATTAGCGTGGAGGAAGAGGAGCTGGCCAAAAATAGTCAGCCTCCGCTCGAGCTTTGCCTTGCCAGAGCCTCTACCACACCTCCTGCCACTCAAGCATTAGTCAGCCCAGACCTATCCCTCAGCGGGTGACTAACTTCTCTGTTGAACCCCCCCAAGTCATGAACCTCGCTTCCTCCCAGGTGTCTTAATCCAGCCCAGGGTTACTCAACCTGAGACCCCCAGTTCTGTAACATACAGGCCTACACAACTTACCCTTATAGGACTCCACTGGAGGGTGTGTGGGACTGAAGATACAGATTTTAATTCAATAAAAAGTGTTTTCACTGCTACTAAGAAGAAGTGAAACATATCACTTTGTGGCTAAAAGAAATCATATCCATGTTAAACCAGACAAATTTAAAAGATATGACCAACTGTGTCAACTGTAACCAACAGAAGTCAGTGTGACTGAGGTACGATAAAAACCAGTGGAGAGTAAACATGTGCATTCCTCTGGCTAGAAAACCATCTAGAAAAACAGGAACTCCGGTCAGACAAATATGGTAAAGCCAGATGTAAGGCAGTGTTGTGAGCAGGCGGGTTTGGATGACAAGGACCGGAAGTATTTATTTCATTTCATGCAGGTGTTTAACAAACACAGTGGACTTGGGTACAGTCACTGGTGGGGTTTGTCAGAGCAAACAGGAAATAGTGGGCAGTGTTCAACTGTGATTGGTCTCTGCAGTTTGATTTGTGACTGCGACAAAGAACACAGGAAGGAGGCGTGTGGATAGGGAGATATGCAGATTTCCATGGAAAGATTTAAGCCTACGTGTGTGATAGCATGTTAATAATATGTGAGAAGAAGTAGATTCAGATAGAAACCTGTTGAGGTTGTTTTTTTCCAGCTGTATATCACAAGTGTGATCCGGTCAGTACATTCCCTGTCCGAAAGCCTTGATATGTCTAAAAAAAAAGATTTAACTGTGGAATGTAGGCTATTAATAAATTCACAGAGGGTGTCATATATTAAAGGTCAAGGCCCATGGAAATTCCTACTGTAAAACAAAGGATTGATTTATATTCATGGTATGTTGAAACTCACATTTTGGCTGCTTGGAGAACATGTCTTATGTGAAACATTTTAAAAAACACCTGTCACAGGCTCTGTAAGCTTTTGGGCAGCCAGTTGTGTATCAAACTGTTTTATATGGCTATCTGTCAACTAGAGCCATCCAGTGGTGCTTTAAGGAACTTTGAATGCAGCAAAAAGAAAAACAGTGGGGCCTCCAAAAGAGATACTGGCCACAGTTTATTGCTGGGATTTTCTTTCTTAGATTAAAAAGAAAAAAACAGAATAACAGAACTGCCCTTTCAAAAAAAAAAAGAGAAGCTCTGCTATTGCGTATAAGATATTCCAGCCATAGATATTGGATTTATGATTTTTTTGTATACTTAGGTCACAATAGCTGGCAGGTTTTTAGTAGGATATAATGAGAAAGCAAAACACATTGTTCCCTCTAAAGTTGAGGATTTCCAAGTGTTTCCCACTAGTATTGACATAGTTCCACAAAGTAGAAACTGAATGATCTCTCTTGTGGCTACTGATGTTTTGGGGAAATTTTCATGTGAGTCTCGTTAAGTTATTGTTTTGTTTTCCTAATTCAGGATTTTTTCAATAGCTGATAAGAAGAAGAAGAAGAAGAAGAAGAAGAAGAAGAAGAAGAAGAAGAAGAAGAAGAAGAAGAAGAAGAAGAAGAAGAGTAATTATAATTTAATGAGATTAAATGCATAAAACCATTCTTATGTCTAGACCCAGGCTAGACCTGGCCCGTGTCAAGACAAGACAGTAGGTTATTGTTATTATTATAATTATCAACATTATTTGTTACTTTCACCATGACCAGACAACATAATCCGTTTCCATGGGAACGCTCTAAATACGGAAGCTCGCTTGGATAACAGGAGAGCTGAAACGCGAAGGGGGAGGTTAGGAGCAGCAGGAGGCCATGGCTGAGCTGTAAATGACGTGGAAAGTGTCAGGAGATAGTAGCAAACTTCAAGTCTTGAAAGCAAAATCCTTCGCTTTTCTGTCAGCCGCCGGGACCGCAGAATGAGTCTGGATAAAGCAGAGCTGTGTGATTCTCTGTTAACCTGGGTGAGTTTGATATTAGCCACGTTTCCTAGCGAGGGCTAGCCGCTAACAGGTGACAGCTCGTATTGGCAAAGTAATAAAGAAATAACATTACTTTTGGACATTATAGCCTCACATAATCGATGAGTAGCAACATTATTGACAAAGTAAGTGAACGTATTAGCCACTGGGAGATGTAAAAGTTGTGTGTTTGTGAGCTAACACCGTTAGCCAGCCAAGCTAACTAGCTAGGTAAACACATTGGAAGTTTGTTTTACTTTGTTATCAAACTGTCTGCAGTGTCAGCAAACTAGCCTGCCAGAGGAGAAAAAACCCCAAATAGCTTAGTGTAAGCTGAGAGACTTATGCAGTCATGTTAGGCTGTCCAACATTGAAACTTGTCAAGCTCAGGGGAAATCCACCTGTTTGGCAAGTGTAGGACTAAACCAAGACACCAGCTATTATTAATAGCTTGCTAAGCAGGGTTATAATCCCCTATCACTGCTTAGTATCTGTGTTTAGAGACTCAGTGGGTTTAGATAAAAATCCTTGTTATTTACCTGCATTATTTAACAGTAGTTTTGTAATGTTCAGGCCTCTGTAATCTTGTTTTATGACAAGGACTAAATCACTTTTAGTAACATTCAAGCTTTTCTAAAGTGTGTGCACATATTAACAGTGGTGACGAATGGACATTTCAGTCATTGTATGGATTGATGTGCATATGTGTACTCTTTCTATGAGCTGGCAGTTTTAGATTTTTTACTTTGTTGTGTAAAATACTATGATTAGGAGTATATTTGTGTGGAGGGCTTTTACACACATCAGCAGATAGACAGTCATATGCTACACAGTAATCATTGTTTATCTGTTTGGTTCAGTTTTGAGTTCAGCCAAATACTGTGCATCAAATGTGTAACCTTTGTCAAAGGTTACCTCTTTAATGACTCATTCTTAATGTTTTCAACTTTAGTTACAGACATTTCAGGTGCCATCATGCAACAGCAAGCACGACCTAACAAGCGGAGTGGCCATCGCACATGTGCTGCACAGAATGTAAGGGCACACTCATGTACAAGTAATTCAAGTATTTTATAGTTATTGTGGTTGTTTTGATGATTTAAGCTCACAACATGAGCTCAGAGGAAACGACTAGGAGAAATTCATTCAGAACCTGCTCACAGAGATTTGCTTATCTGTGTGATTTGCACTAAATGGCCTTTTGAAGTGCACATTCCCATTATCTATGCAAAATTTAAATCCTTTAAAGAGTAGAGCCTGGATTTGTGAGGTCAGCTTTATTTTCCTCTGAATGAATGTTCCCAGCTGTGGCCTTGAATGCCGCAAGCATAAGTGTGATTTTTAATTAAACCAGTCCATCCAGACCTGATGACCTTTGTAACTTGAGGTGGAGTATTTGTACCCATACTCCCACAGACAAAAAACAACACTACTATGTTTGAATCAAACAAAATGTACTTTTATTTCAAGGGCGCAACAAGAGCATTATTCCCATGTGTGACTTTAATGAACTGCTCAACTCAAAATGTCATTGTGCTAAGCAGAACAGAAGCACGGGGCCTCGTTGCCCTGTGGCCTCTTGTGAATCTTGATGTCCAGTGATGTGTCGTCACGAATGTTCTCTTGTGTTCTCATTAACAGAGACCCCTCTTGGTTTAATGAGACATGGCTTGGCAGGATCAAGGAGGAGAGCGGGGCCAACTGGCGCCTCAAGGTAATTTGTGAAGCAGCAGGATATGACAGAATACCCTACGGCAACCTAGAATGATCAACATGTCTCGTACCTGTTTTTTGTACTTCCTTTTCCGGATAATAATGAGCATCAAGATTGTCACTCGGATTTATCTTTTCAGGTCAGCAACTTGAAAAAGATTCTTAAGAGCATGCTGGAGTATTACCACGATGTAAGACGTTTTTTTTTTCTTACTTTGCCATTTCTAGTAAACATTTCATTTATTATATGAATCCTTCAATCCTAACGTCTCACCTTACTCCCCATGAACAGGTGCTGGGTCACCAGGTATCAGATGATCACTTGCCAGACGTGAACCTTATAGGAGAGATGGGAGACGTCACTGAACTGGGCAAGCTGGTGCAGCTCGTATTGGGCTGTGCTGTCAGCTGTGAGAAGAAACAAGGTAAGCTGTCTGCTGTAAGGATAAAAAAAAAAACTCATTAGTGAGTCTTTAAACAAAGCAGAGGCAGCCATCTGTGAAAATAACACACAGGATTAACTCAAAGTCAAATCACATGATTCTTGTTTTATATGAGTCTTGTTCATCACACCTCCATAAAACTGACTACATGCTTTCTTCCCCTCACTCTAAAGACCATTTTATGATCAGGTCCTTGTTTTTTAAACATTAGCTTGATGAGCACTGGCTCAAATAGATGCAGTGCCAGGTTGGTTTTAAGGAGAGTATTTGTGTTAATCTGTATTTGGCAACACCTTCACTAGTCTCTGTTGTCCTCGTCTCCTAAACACAGAGCAAATCCAGCAGATAATGACACTTGAGGAATCTGTCCAGCACGTTGTCATGACAGCCATTCAGGAGGTGAGTGAGCCTCTTGTTTATCCTCTTGGTTCCCTCTACTTCACATTAATCCCGCTCTTAGTCATGGTTAATTCACAATCAAAGAAATCCGGATAAGCATAAGACTGAACACAGTCCCAGAAACCTTACAGTGATATTTCAAGAATATGGTTAGTCTTGAATAGGCCTGTGAAAACATGGAACATGGTTTAAAAAAAAAAAAAAAAAGAAAAAGAAAAAAAAGCAACACCACTTAGACATAGTTATCCAGAAAACACAATAAAGCAGCTTTTGGGAACAGGCTGCTGTATTTTTCCTGTAATTTCCTGTAAAAACTTTCTCATGGCTGTTTTGTTTTAGCTCTTATCAAAAGAGCCGTCATCTGAACCAGGAAGCCCAGAGACCTACGGGGATTTTGACTACCAGGTAAAACCTGGCACACTTTTCAATCCCACCCTGTAGACTTGTTGTTCACACAGCAGATCTGTTACATTCTTCTTTTGTGCACTTGCTCATCCTTTCACCAAAATTTCCTCCCTCCTCCTGTGACTAGTATGACATCTCCTCTGTCTCCATGTTCTACTGGTTTTGTGTTTTACAGTCCAGGAAGTATTATTTTCTAAGCGAGGAGGCAGACGAGAAGGAGGACCTGAGCCAGCGCTGTCGAGACCTGGAACATCAGGTTGGTTCTACCAAATGGGGTTCATGTTTTGTTTGGCAAACATTTCCTGAGACCTTAAGAGGGCACACTGGGGCTT
Organism: Thunnus thynnus; assembly: GCF_963924715.1. Classification (NCBI taxonomy): domain Eukaryota; kingdom Metazoa; phylum Chordata; class Actinopteri; order Scombriformes; family Scombridae; genus Thunnus; species Thunnus thynnus. Next base: position 23,499,901 of record NC_089533.1, read on the forward strand.
GGGTTTTGTTTATCTTCCATTTTTCTAACAGAGCATTGGGCATTATCACAAACTATTCTGTGGTTTTAGAGTCATATTAAACCATTTCATCTCTACTCTCAGATAGTTTGAGGCCTAGTTTTGCTGTACTGTGGTTGCAGCATGTTGTGGAATGTGTGTGCCTGCAGCTTCTGTGCTCTGGCCCTTATTGATTAGCCCGCCTGAGGCTTGTTTGTTTTCCTATGATTGTGTGTTGTGTACCCATGGCTTGTTTTTGCACCACTGACTGAGAAAGGACTAATTTAGTTTTTTTAAAGATACATTCTAGTCAATAGTTGCATAACATCAAGATAAAACTGACACATTGCCTTGGGATGGAGCAGTAGCCAACAATAATTTGCGCTGCTCTCAACCCACCTGTTTGTTTACTTACGTAGCCCACGCGTTAGGGATTAGTCATTTGTGTTGTTTTGAAAGCTATTTGCTGTTACTGGACCTGTGCTAAAGCATGCAATCTGTCCTTAAAGTTCAGTGTAGGGTTTTGCTGTATTCAAACTGGAAAGATGTCCAGCAGGTAAGTACACACTCCCCTTTTTTAAACATTGGAATGCCAGCTTGTCTAACTGTAACCTCACATGTAGCTCCAGTGTGTTCAGCCTGACTCAAAACAAACATTTTGTACGTATATTGTCACAACTCTAAACTTTCTCCCTTTCGCAATCCAACCAACTTTTATCAGCCTGACTTTAGAACATTTCTGCCCTCCCCAACTATGACAGTCTAACCAATATCATTAATGGCTGTCAGTGACGAGCAATGCATATTCATCTATGAAGATGTGGTTGGGACCCTAAGGCTAATGCTAACAACATCACTATTGTAAATGTTCCATCCGCCTGAGACTGTTGCACACCAGCTGACTAACTAGCTTTTGACGACTGAGCATGTGAAACGAGAAAAAAAAGCATGTGTTCAAGGTCCCATATGCACTAAAGGTGGTGAGTTTTACGCTGTGTATCTGTGTTTTTCCTCTGTGAATCTGTCGTGTGCTAGCACTGTGGCTGTGTGTTTTCAGAGAGATGCCTATTTCTTGTGTCTGCATTCTTGATAATGTGTCTTTTAATAAGTGTTGAGAGCTTTTCCTTTTGTCCTTCTTTCGTACAGTTGTAAATTTGTCTTCATCACTTCTCTCTCAGCAGTCTATTACTGAATCTCCTAGTCTTTACACCTCCTTTTGCAATGTATGTCTTCAGTTTCTCCCTCTTCTCCCACAGTTGTCATTGGCTCTGGAGGAAAAGTCGTCCCTACAGACGGAGACACGCTCCCTGAAGGAGAAGCTGAGCCGCTGCGACTCTCTGGACACCTCCACCACTGCTATCACTGGCAAGAAGCTGCTGCTGCTGCAGAGTCAGATGGAGCAGCTTCAGGAGGAGAACTACAGGTACAAGCACTACACACACACACAGTTAGATGTCCTCACACTCATCAGGCCTGCATATAATAGACATGTTGATATTTACATAATTTTCTCAACAATAAACAATTTCTAGGTTTTCTATAAATGTACATTATAAGTCATATATGAGTTAACATCATGTAGACATGCAAATCAGATGCTATAGTTGAGTCATCTTGTGTGAGTGTCTCACAGTCTATACAGTTTATTCAATTTATACAAACCACTGCTCCTGTATGATGTATATCTTTAGACTGGAGAACAGCAGAGATGACATGCGTGTGCGAGGAGAGATACTGGAGCGTGAGGTGACCGACCTGCAGCTACGTAACGAGGAGCTGACCAGCCTGGCGCAGGAGGCCCAGGCCCTCAAAGATGAGATGGACATTCTCAGGTTAGACCAGCATATTCTGTGTATTCTCACAAAACACACCCGACAAAGTTGAATTAACTGCGGAAGCCAAAACACCGATCAAGATTATTATGCAATGTGCAGACTGTCTTACAAGCTAACCTAAGATTGTATTCAGTGAAACTGCAGAAAGTCACATGTTTGAGTCACATGGATGCTGAGAGGTTTGTGTTCTCTGCTTTGTAGCTTTCCAACAGAGCAATTAAGAGTATGCAATGTCTAGGAAGTCTCTATATTAATTGAATAATAATTGATTCGTGCCTTATATGCAAAGATTTTCCTTAATGTGAAAATGTGAAATATAGTAAATATTGGCTGATAATTCTTGTTGAGCTAATAGTTGGTGAACATCTGATTTTATTGAGGATAAGCTTAATAACTAAATGTCTAAAATATGATTTAAACAACCAGTCCTTCATTGTGGCAGCACATTGAAGACCGTTTTTGACTGAAAATATCTCTTTAAGCAGTAGTTCATCTATTATCATTGTACACTCACAGAAACAACTCCCACACTGCCCACACACAGACGTCCATTCAGCTCCTCTCTCTGACATCTGTGTTGATAACATGAATTTCATGCATTGACACTGGCTTGCGTCAGAGTTTTTGGCTTTTAGTAGTTAAGTATATATCCACCTAGATACACCGTTTATCTAAAAGTCATATTCTTGTGCCGGTACTCCACACCTCCCACACTCTCCTCCCCTCTCCTTCAGGCATTCATCTGACCGGGTGAACCAGCTTGAAGCACTGGTGGAGACGTACAAGAGGAAGCTGGAAGATCTGGGAGACCTGCGCAGACAAGTGCGCCTCCTTGAGGAACGCAACACCGTGTACATGCAGCGCACCTGCGAGCTGGAGGAGGAGCTCCGCAGGGCCAACGCCGTCCGCAATCAGCTGGACACCTACAAGAGACAGGCAAGCTGTGGGCTGACAGGAGGAGGAGGAGGGAGAGTGATATTTGTTCCTGTGTTGACATCCAAGTGATGTTAAACACAGTCTGGCCTGCGCACGTGTTTGGAAAACCTTGCAGTTTTTATTGAGCGCTCTTGCCAATGTAGACTGTTGCTATGCTCTCTGACTCGCAGGCTCATGAGCTTCACACCAAGCACTCTGCAGAGGCCATGAAAGCTGAGAAGTGGCAGTTTGAGTACAAGAACCTTCATGACAAGTATGACGCCCTGCTGAAGGAGAAAGAAGTGAGTTGGTGAACACTGTCAGAAAATAAAAGTTAAATAGTGATGGGAAAAAAGAAGGTACACGCCACTTACAAAGTGCTTTTTTTATTAGTTTGAAGCAACTGTAGTGACTCTGTCTGACGTCTTGGTCACATGTTAAATCATATTACTAGATAAGATGTAATAATGTAATTTTTCATACCAGTATTCAGTGATGGCAGTCCTGTGTGGATCAACATTTGTTATGATTATAGAGCCCCTTTCACACATGCAGTCTATCCCTGAAATGTTCAGGAACATTTGTGTTGTGAATGAAAGCAGTAACATTGCAGCACGTAAAGGGTTACATTCGTCTGATGAAGGACGCTTTCAGGTTGAGGGACCGAACCAATCACAAGGCTCCACTGAATAGAGGAGACATTGCTATGTTTGGAATGTAAAATATTTTAAATAAAATGTTCACACTTTTTTCTTAACTAACTATGTTGCTTTCATGAAGCCATATCGATTATTCAAAGTCATTTTTATTTAAAATATTTAAAGGCAACAGAAAAATAGCAACGTCTCCTCTACTCAAGCAACAGCTCCCTTTTTAAAAGTCTGTGTGTCTGTATATCGCACAATATCGCAGCATCATGTTCCGTTTCATTTTATTATCTTTGATATCACAATCCAAATCATTTCCATAACGTTAACTACCCTCATGCAGCGCAGAGTAAAGTTTTGGTGAGCAGGCATATGGAGAACGGAAAAAAGACGACAAACTGGTTTGTAATTAAGGATTTAAAATTCACTCGTAACTCCCGCTGATTAACGAGGCTCAGCAGGCGGACATGTCGCTCCACCAGAAACATCTGTAAATGTTGCTACAGTAGGAGCATTTATTCACTGACAAATAGCTGTAGACACACTGCACTGACGTTCACAGCTAACATTATACTGCTAACTTCATACTCTCTGCTCCAGTCACCGTCACACAGCCGCCCCCCCCCGTCGACCACACGCACACAACCTAACTTAACCCCCCACCCCTCACCCCATCCCAGTAATTTAACAGGAACTATGTGTGAAAGAGGCTTTGGAGGACACGCATATCTGCAGGGTGAATTGTTGCTAGGCAAATATTGTATTATTCTTCAGTGGACTCCCACGTCCTGTGTCATTTCTAGCACCTTCTGCAATCTGACAGCAGTGATTAATGTCCCCGGTTACTTGTAAGAGTAAAAAAATAATACATGCTGTCCTGACATGAAGTGTACATTTTAAATATCAGATGAGCTCTCTCTTTTTTTTATTTTATATTTTCCCATTCCAGACTCTGCAAGTTCATATTGGATTGAATCTCTAGATGTTTTTGTAGAGTAATAATTCCTTTAACAAACAAAAACAAAAGCAGGCTGAACTGTGGTTGAAGTGTTGTGTTGTGCTTTTGGTTTTCAGCGTCTGATCTCAGAGAGAGACACACTTCGGGAGACAAATGATGAACTCAGGTGTGCACAAGTCCAGCAGAGGTGTCTCAGCGGAGCAGGTGAGTCGTACTTCTGGAAACAAACGAGTAAATTGCAAAATGGTAAAATAATCATAAGCAATATTCCACTTCTTGTATAATTTTTCTTTTTAAGGTGCCGTTTCGCAGCAGTAAACCTTCCACCATTCACAATTTTTGAGTAGTATTTGTTATTGATGACTATTAACCAACCTCCAAGAGATGTATGTGTGTAAAAATGTTCTGCAAATGTGAAATATATCTTTCTCACATTAAAACAACAATAAACAAATGAGGCTTTTTTTAAAATAAAATCTGTTTCCATGTGACACAAAATCTCTCTCTCTGCAGGAGGCTTGTGTGACAGTGATGCCACAGTGGGGAACCTCGCTGCAGAGATCATGCCTACTGAGCTCAAGTATGTATTAGTGTGTGTGTATGTGTGTGTATAAGCTGTAATGTGGGGGTTAATGTTACAATCAAATTTAGGCGTAACAGATGAGATTTTCCTTTTTAAACATGAAACAAACATGCATTGGTGTCACTATGTGTAGCCCACCCGTGCCCTACATTCATCTATAGTCGGAGATAAACTACACACACTCGTCCACAAAAGTTTATTTTTAGAACTTGAATGCGCAATTGGCCCCTGAAATAGCGACACATGGCAGCACTGCACATTTGGCCTGGGCGTTGTCGCATAGAAGGCTCGGTCAACTCAACAGACCTCTTCGCTCTGACCCATTTCATCTGTCCTCCACTTTGTTTTTCATCGCTGTCTTCCCCCCCCATTCCCTTCACCTCCTGTTGCCGCTCTCCTCTTATCGTTGTGTTCCTGCCACAGGGAGACGGTGGTGCGTCTACAGAGCGAGAACAAGATGTTGTGTGTCCAGGAGGAGACCTACAGGCAGAAACTAGTGGAGGTGCAGGCCGAGCTGGAAGAGGCTCAGCGCAGCAAGAACGCCCTGGAAACCCAGAACAGGTAGCTGTGTGTGTGTGTGTGTGTGTGTGTGTGTGTGTGTGTGTGTGTGTGTGTGTGTGTGTGTGTGTGTGTGTGTGTGTGTGTGTGTGTGTTTGTACTCGATGTGCTCCTGCAACATGTTGGTTCTAGGAGCGGTGTCCAACAGTCCCAACTTCTTGTGCAGCAATGTTGAATAATCAAACCCCTTCCAGGCAACCATATTGTGTGTTCCTGGACATTAAGACGGTTGTTTGGCGGATGGTAGGAGTGATATCTGCCTAAATGTCAACTCACCCTCTGGACTGTGTGCTCAACTGAGCTGTGTGGGCTGGACTGGAGGACAGACAGCAGAAAGCCAGATTGTCCCGTGTGTGTGTGTGTGTGTGTGTGTGTGTGTTTACATGCCTGTGGGCATGTGGACATGTGGGTGGACTGTGTGTGCGTGTTTGTGTGTGTGTGTCCATACAACACCAGGCTCAGGGTGTGGGAAGCATCCTTAGTAACAGGAGGAGAGGAGTGGAGTGAGCATGCTCAGTAGAGCTCAGCTGTGAATGGCCAGGCAGCACACAGGAATGGATGAACAGCGCCTGCAGCAGATGTACAAGGATCAACATGATACTTTTCTAACATCCTCCACCCACAGTCTCAACTTAATAACCTTGTGTTTCATCTTCCCTTCTCATACCAGCCGCCTCTCGTTTGTTTGTGATTCTCTCCGCAATGCTCCTTTTTTGATTCTGTATCCGCTTTCTCTCCTTTTTATTTTTGCTCTTTCTATTCTTAACCTTTCTTTTTGTCCCCTCTTTGTCTTTCTCTGTCTCCAAGGTTGAACCAGCAGCAGATCTCAGAGCTGCGCTCTCAGGTGGAGGAGCTTCAGAGAGCGCTCCAGGAGCAGGACAGCAAGACGGAAGATGTGAGTGGAGAGACCAGCTTCCTTCTCCTCTGGTCACTTTTGTCACTTCAGTAATAACTCCCCAACTCTCATCACCAACTATAGATTTCTACAATCAAACTGACAGAATATTAAGACTTTATTCACAGTGTGCAAGTAGAAGTTTTTATCTTATGAAACTGATCAACATAGTGAAATCAAGAGTCTTATTTTCTTAATTCTTCATCAGTTAATATAAAGATTTGTTTATAAGACTTAAGATAATTATTATAAGAGTAATAGTAGTTAGTGTTAAATTCATTGTTTTGTGACATATGAAAACATAGAACTGTTTCATATCATTCCCTAAAGTGAAGTCATCAATCTTTTTTTGTAATTGAAGCAGTAAATGTTTCAGCTAGCGCTCCTTACGAGCAAAAACGTGTAAAAGCAAAACGTTTGCAAAGCACACTTAGCTGTTGAGGACTGCAGTGTTTGTTCTCCTGCTTTGATACATGTTGTGTGGGAATTTAACCCATGTTTGCTGTGGTGATTCACTGTTAACGCCTGCCCCTCTCTGTCTGTCTGTCTCTCTCTGCCTGCCCCCATCGATCAACTCTGCCAAAATCAGGCCATCGTAAGTACGGCCCACCCTCTGTCCAACTGGCCCATGATTAAACTCTTTGACAGCTTGACTTTCTCAGCTTATACTGTGTGTGGTGTGGTGTGTGTGTGTGTGTGTGCGTGTGTGTGTGTCATTTAGAACACAATGTTTGTGCCAGTTTTAATGTATTTTTCTTTTTTTTTCTACTTTGAAGTCCTCCTTATTGAAGAAAAAGCTTGAGGAACATTTGTAAGTACACTACTGCTGCTTACATATTATTTTTCCATGTAGGTTCCAAACAAAAGCAAATTCTCACACACTCTTGTAAATATGTGATTATTCCAGGGAGAAGCTCCATGAAGCCCATTCAGATCTCCAAAAGAAAAGAGAGGTTATTGATGACCTTGAGCCCAAAGTGGACAGCAACAGTAAGTAATTTCATACTCTCTAATTCCCCCGCTCTTTAAGTTGAGTTGACTCTTTGGTCTCTGAGTGCCTTTAAAAAAAAAAAAACCTCCCTCCTGCCCCTCTCAGTGGCAAAGAAGATAGATGAACTCCAGGAGATCCTGCGGAAGAAGGATGAGGACATGAAACAGATGGAAGAGCGATACAAGCGCTATGTGGAGAAAGCGAGAACGGTCAGTCCATCTAAACAGATCACATTCTCGACATCACGTGGCTCTGAAATAAAAACGTGGTGCTTAATTTGTCACTGGCGCAGCTTTAGTAAGAAAATGTGTGTTTGCGCGCAGGTGATCAAAACCCTGGATCCTAAGCAGCAGCCGGTGACTGTGACTCCTGACGTTCAGGCACTGAGGAACCAGCTGACGGAGAAAGAGAAAAAAATCCAGCACCTGGAGGTATGAGTCTTTTGGCTTAATGAGACAAATTTGATGACTCTAGCTCTTTAATTCCCACTAATGTGTGATGATGTGCTCCTGTGCGCAGCATGACTATGAGAAGAGCAGGGCCAGACATGACCAGGAGGAGAAACTCATCATCACTGCATGGTACAATATGGTGAGTATACACATTAACACACAAAAACAAGCATTTATCTGCGGAAAAATTGACTGTTTTTATGTTAAGAATCTCAGTTAAGTGATTCACATGATGCTCTGTGGTTCAAGACAGTTTTGTTACAATCCACACCTGCTTCTTCACTCTTTCATGTTTCTCTTTCTCTCGTGTTCCTCTCAGGGGATGGCATTGCATCAGAAAGTGTCCGGCGAGCGGCTCGGCCACTCCAACCAGGCCATGTCCTTCCTCGCCCAGCAGAGGCAGTCAACCAATGCCAGGAGAGGCCTGATACGACACCACCCGAGATAAGACCCCGCACCCCTCCCCGACACCGAGGAGATGGTTGAGGCAGGGGAACATGCTGAAAGAGACGATGAGGTGATCTACAGTAGACTTGTATCACCGCCTTTATGCCTTCACTACTGGAATGCTGTACCTCAAAGAATATGTTTCATGCTGCTGATGCCCCCTGGTGGCTTTTAATGGTATGAGACTTATTATTTTATCTCTGGAGCCCCAGAGGAAAGACACACTACTGTGTTTAGCTCTACTCGGAGTCTTATAGAAGGAGAAATGACTGGAGTAGAAGGAGTTGTAGGGCCTGAGAAGAGGCTGTCTCACCTTTTAAGGTGACTTTTATTTCATCTTTGGTTTTTTTGGCCTCATTTCTGTTTAAGGTTTCTTTAAGTCTTTTTTTTTTTTTTTACTTTAAACTTTTATGTTATACAATAGGACATAATGTGAACTAGTTTTGTCAAGGTTACACTTCAAATATGGGAGACAAGGGAGGAGTAAGTAAGAGGACCAGGACCCTCCCCTCCTCCTGGTCCATTACTGCCTGTCAGAAATGAAATCATGTTGGTGATGAGGAGAGATGTGGCCTAGATGATTACAAATGTAAGTTCTAAGGAAGACATAAAGCTACACAGGTTGTCCTAATTCCTCCATATATATACTGTCGACTGATCAAAGATTATCACACTCATTTGTTGATGCATCGCAACGTTTTTGTCAATTTGTTTAGAATTGTCTTCTAGCTATTATTTTTGTCTTCTTGATCATGTGATTTGAGGTGACTTTTGCTTGTTTGTTTGATTTGAAGGACCTTGAAAAGATGTAAAAACCATGAGGGTGTGTTCTGGCTTTAGTCTCGTTTTCCTTTGTATTCACTTGAATATTAATATTCATATAAGAATTTGTTCAAATTTTCACAAGATATACCAAAGCACTTTCCTCTAACGGTGAGTTTGTTTGTTCAGTGCCTCGCAAAAGACACTAAATACTCCCTCTATGGTGACGTTTGGGATATTTGCAGTGTGTGCTTTAGAACTGATTTTAGTGTCAGCTCTCACTCCCTCTCACATAGATTCTACTTAAAGAACATGTCACATTGCAGGTTTGTTTTCTGCATATGATTTTTCTCAACAATGTTCTTTTATGGGTTGCCTATTAATTTGTTTCTTCATTTTTATTTTTTATTGTTTTTTTCAATTCCTTTCCACGTCTTCAAAAGATTGAAACAGGGTGTTGGTTTTCGTTAGGACCTAAATGCACTCACCACTTTAGACTCTAAACTGATGTGAATGTAGGCAACTAAACTAACTGAAAGCCTCCTAATTTGTCACAAATACATAATGTGATTAAGTCCCCAATGATAACACTAAAAATAATGACTCAGCTAATGGCTGTTTACTGCTGCTAGACCTCATTTAATGTTTAACTGAACTGGAAGGTAATGTGTTGATTAATACGCTGGAATTCAGTGTTGGATATAGTGTTACCTGGAATAGATAGCATTTATCAACACTATATCTGCCTTTATTCACTACTGGTTAATTTTCAACAGATGTAGTAACTTTTAGTCTTGTCATTTGTCCCATATCAGAGCTGCTGTTTTCTGACTTGTCCTTCATCCCTGTGAATGTTTGTGCTATAGTCTGTGCAGACCAAAATACTGTTGTTGTGTGTGTGCACATTTTTATACCTCTGGTTCATTATTTGGTTTGATATTTATGGTGTTATCTTTGCAGCACATTAGCATGGCTTGAAGGGGTTAACTTTTAGGGTTGTCAATATAGTCTGTGTATCATATTATGGTCCAGTAGATTATAGCATACTGTACGTCACACAGGGATCTGAGGCAAGTTAAAGATTTGTAGTCCTGTCTGTTGAACTTTTGCACTACAAATAAATGGGATCTTAGATAAGAGACTGTGTCTGGTGTTATCTTTTCCTGCATTTACTGTACAATTTATAAATACTTCTTCAAAAGGAAGGAAAAGAAGAAGGAAAGAAGGCTGACCCTGTTTTTTATCACTTGGTCCATCTTGTGGGTACAATTTAATTCTGTCATGATCTAGAGGCCAAATGGATTAGTCAGACTTCTCACATCCTTTGAGCAAATTCCTGAACATTTGAATGAAATGGTGAAAGCATTATTTATCTAACACACAAGCTTTTCCACAAGCTTTGACTCAAGACTTTATAGAGAACAGGCATACCCACATGTTCTTAGCCAACAATAAATCACCTAACAAGTCACAAAGTAATGTAGCATGCAACAAAATAAAGCACCAGGAAACAAAGAAAAACCATGACAGACACATTGGCGTGTTGGAGACAAACACTGGTATGTAATGGATTTCCTGTTTGTTTAATTTTAAAAGTTGTGGTACAGTTACCAATTACTTATGCAGATGTATCCTGGAGTTAGATGAGACTAAAGAATGAAGCTGAAAACAATTCAGCTTGACTTTGTTACCTGAAATCCACTGTGACGAATATTACACACCCCTAACAACAAGCCTTGATTGATAATAATGACAGAACAACAGGATGAAATAATGTAAGATTCCATTAATCCCCAAGGGACAGTTCAAAAGGGTAGAGAACAGCTATAAATGGACACTGACACAGGAACCTACTTATCAAATCATAGTAAAGTACAAATGATAAGTATATGTGCACCTATACACGTGCAAGAGGTAGCGCATGTATAATATAATTTGTACCGCACTTTTCATTCATAGTGAAACTGCTACAGTGCATAGAACAACATAGAACACACATTATAACACAACATTATAATGATAATAATAATGATAATAATCATAATGATAATATATAATGCAAGTTCAACATATCTGAATGTTTCAACCTACGCAGAGCAAGTGCAGCAAGTTTTGAGTTAAAAATTGCTAAGGCGAAAATCTATTATTTTTCAAATGTCAGCTTCACTTCCGACACAGCAGGGGGCGCCACACCCGCCAGCGTTATTTTTTCCACCCGCATTCTGCGAAGACCCGCCCAGCTCCGCCTCTGATTGGCTCTAATCTTGATATTCTTACGCTAACCCAACCGTCTCACTCTTCGTATCTAAACCTAACCAATCTAACCAATGAAGGTAAGGAGTACTAGCCAATCAGAGGCAGAGAAGGGCGGGACTTCGCCGAATGCGGATGGGGAAAAAAACCCACCCGCCACGTGACGTCATTGGTGGAAATGAAACATGGCCGAAAGCAAGTGAGGGATGGCGAAAGTAAGCGAAAAGCATCAATAAAATCTAGAAACATAGTAGTTTTTGGATGAAGGTATTTGAACGTTGTAGTGTGCTTTAACTGCATTTTTATATATCTATACAACCTACGCACGAATTGGCGGTTTGGGTTGAGTTCGCCCGTAAAGGCCTTTAACCAGGCGTTAGCCACGTTAGCAACTGGCGCTTTTGTTTTTGTTCGGAAATTTACGTCATTTTGAAGCCTGTTTTTCGCCTTATTTTTCGAGGATATATAATATCTTCTGGACTGAACGGTGAAGCTGCCTGTACAGATAAACCCCGGTGCTTTTTATATTGTAGCTCGGGGGTGCAGCCGGCCTCTCAGCTGATTGTCAGTGTTGTTTAACTTCACAACAAAGCCTTAAAGCGGACACGACCATAGTCGTTTGGGAGCTGCTGGACTGTGTCTGTTTATGAACATTACGCCCATGAAACATGGATCCAAAACGCGCACACAGCAAACCTCAAACAAGCAGCAGCAGCAGCGACTCCAGTGGCGACGGCAGCCCCGGGTCCCCCTCCAGCAGCCCCGCACCGGCAGCGAGCAAAGCACCGGTGTCCGCGGGTAACGTGTTCGCCAACGACGGCAGCTTCATGGAGATGTTCAAGAAGAAGATGATGGAGGAGGAGGAGAGGAGGAAAAAGGAGTCGCAGCGAACAAGTGGAGATGCGAGACCCACAGAGCAAGGACAGACCCCAGTGGAAAAGAAGCCCCCTCCCGTGACGAGCTTTGTAAGGGGTTTGGCAGTTGTAAGATGAGATAGCAATAGTTCTCCACACATCCAAATTGAAGCACCATGCACTGATTTGACAGTCTTACTTGATTGGCCCTTGAGTTAGTACATCCTGAAACAATGTCCAACATTTCAGTGTTAATTGCCAGTAGCATCTCAGACTCATGCAGTGCTTGTACTATACATTTTTATAAACACACTGTGGCAATATGTAACAAATTGTAGATGAGTCAAGACTAGGGATGCTCCTCACTGATGATGGTTTCGCTGGTGGTGCGGCAGGAGACTAAATATAGACCTGCTCTGGTGTAGTCTCCTTCATTGGCAGTCCCATCTGCAAGGGCTCCTGTAACGGTTTCAGTCTTCTATCCCCTAACCCAGGTGGGGAAGCGCAGAGGCGGTGTGTTCCTAAAGACCGGCATGGTTGCGAAGAAGCAGAAACAGGACACAGAAGTAAGCGGGGATGTTGATGATGATGATTGTGTTGTCGATTTGAATTGTGTACTTTTGACTGCACCACTAATCACCTGTGTTTCCTCTCTTGCAGGCTGAGCCAGGCAAGAGCGATGCTTGGTCAAAGTACATGGCTGAGGTGAAAAAGTACAAAGCTCACCAGTGTGGCGACGACGATAAAACCAGGCCTCTGGTCAAGTAGGCTCCCAAAAGGCGAACATGGCGCGACAATGTTTTGAAGGGGAAGACACCTGGGAGAAGCTCTGGGAGGGCCGGCCAATCCTGACCTTCTCATACTGCCAGTTCAAGTTACCCTTCACATTAAAGGTGCAGTGTGTAGGATTTAGTGGCATCTAGCGGTGAGGCTGCAGATCGCAACCAACTGAATATCCCTCCCCCTCCCCTTCCAAGCATATAGGAGAACCTACAGTGGGGGCAAAACTTGCAAAAAACACAAAAGGCCCTCTCTAGAGCCAGTGTTTGGTTTATCTGTTCTGGCTAGCTCAATGGAAGAGGACCTGCTCCCTGTGTAGATATAAAGGGCTCATTCTAAAGTACTGAAAACACAATTCTTATTTTCAGGTGGTTATATACTAATGAAAATGTACTTATGAATATTATATTCCTATATTTCTGCCAAGTCCGTCCCGCTAGATGCCACTAAATTCTACACACTGCACCTTTAAAGTCTTTCATAAACTGCTTTGATTGACAACCCATTTTTTCTGTTTTTGTATTGTTTTTGTCTTGCTTGTTATTTGATGGACTCTGGTAACTTGGTCTGGTGTCAAATGGTGTTTCTGAAATTTTGCATACATTATTGATCATTATTGTTAAATACTTTCAAAATTGTCTGGTTTAAGTTAGGGTTCAATGATAATTGGAATTGATTTGTTAATAGCCAAATCAAAGTTTCAATTAAATCTACACTGCCCGTTGATGTGTGGTGATGTCATGTGCATCAGTTGTGTTAAGTTTTTATCTGTTAAAGACGCTGCCTCAAGATTTCTGTGTTGTATGGAGTCCAGAGGAAACAATGGTTTTTAATGTTGGAGTCATCAAACTCAGTTGACAACAAAACTCACTTCAGCCTTAAATATGAAACTTAAATTATCACTACCTTGTGAAGGGAAAAATTTAATTAAAAGTATTGAGTTCTATACAGAAAAGAATTCATTCAAGAATTCAAGTACAATGAAAAAGTGTACAGCTCCCATTGAAAAAAAAAAGCTCAAATCAACTATTTGCAGTTTACATTTCTTACAGGTATCAGTGATAATTACATTATGATAAAAACAGCACCAAATAGACACACTGACCATGCATCAGAGAGGGAGACATACAAAGGCACACTTTCAGTCCCACCAAACAATACATCCAGTCAAACACATTCAGACCCTCACACACACACACATATATGCCCTCACTCACCTAAAAATATCTCACTCATTCCTTCCCCCTGCCCACAGTGATATAGGTCTATCTTGTAAACATTGACAAGCTGTTTGTCATTTCATTTAACAATTCTATGAATAGTATTTAAAAGTTATCAAATTGTTTTTTAAAAAGTTATATTGAACTGGTATTCATGAAAAGTTGATTTGATCTTCTCAGACCAAACATCTGAAGTACGATCCAGTCCTTATTTCAGGCCCCGATTATGAGTGGTCTGTCCATCTGTCACTCAAAGCCATGCTCCGTCCTGATTTGTCCCAACATCTCGTCATTTCATTAGACGGCATCCGCTGGGTGTTGAAATCCAGCTGCATCATAGAGTCTTCCTCTTAGCATCTCCTCCCTGGCTTTGACTGACATCTGAACAGGAATAGTAGAGTTCTTGAAATGTCAGTGAAAAAGCATTGACAGACAAACACAAGGCCACAGCTATTACAGAGATCGGATGACAGCTAAAAATGACTACATAAAAAAAGGCATGCAGCCACCAACGGACCAGCAGAGAACAGAACAGGACCGGACGGAAAAAGGACAACCCGAGACAGAAAACACCAGACATTTGAAAAGAGAGAAAAAGGCAGGGGAGGAAGTAAATGGAGCAGGCTTTGTTGGGGGAGGGAGGGTCAGATTTTACCTGAGAAAGCGAGCTGCAAGTGAGGAGGCACAGCAACCTGAGACCCTGACTGGAGACTCTTATACAGATCTGAGGAGACAGGACAGGGGAACAAGAAACGAGGGAAAGGGAGAAGAGGGCGAAACAGATACCAACAAAATGAGAAGGGGGGGGTGGGGGCAATGAGAGTTGAGGAGAAGGAAGAAAAGATGGCAGTGAGGGCAGAAGGGAAAAAGAACAAGATAGCAGAGAGGGAAATGAGGGTAATGACAGCCAAACGGAGGGGGGTAACAAAGATAGAGGGCCAAATGAGTGACCAATACAGGATTGGCATAATTTTGGCAGGAGAGCCGGGGGGAAAAAAAAGGGAGAACAGAAGAAATTTTGGGAAATGAAGCAAACAAAATGGAATAATGTCAAACAGGAGAAAGGTCACAAGCTTACATCCAGACTCACAAAATGGTAAAAACAAATGATGCTATAACATAAAACACACAACAAGGCCTACACAGGAACACCCAAACAGACAACAGCAGGGCAACACACAGAGCGCCTGTCTCATGTGTTGAGATTGTCTTTTTCACATTTAATTCACTCATCTTTTTTCACACATTATACTATTCATTTTATTTCATACCTGCCACCAATGTTAAATATGTGTGTGTGGTGCATCATTTAAATTTTATTGCTGTAGTGTCCATGTTTGTGCCCTGCGTGCGTCACTCACTCTGTGTCAGGGTAGAAAACGATGCATTGCTACTGGCCGCGGAGCCGCTGGCTGCCGTACTGGAGCCTGCTGTACCCAGTGGAGGCAGGTTTAGCAGCGGGGGGAACTGGAAGGGCAGTGATACGGGCACCAGGCCCCCCAGCATCCCAAACCCCAGGGGAAGAGACGGAGCTGAGCCGAGCAGACTGCTGCTACCTGCCGTGGAAACCTGAGCAAAAACAGGTGGAAGATTTGAAGACAGGCAAGTGGGCAAAACCCTGAAAATGAATAAGTCTGATAACTCAAATCCCACCTTGCAGACAGTTTGGTCAGATATCAGATTGTGGGCAATGATCAAATTACTAAAGTGCATGTAAATGTACTGAATAATGATTCATTTGGATAACAGGAACCACATATGTTAATTTGGCGGTTATCTGGCATTCTCGTAGTACAAACCTGTGGCAACTGAGAAGAGACGGATGGCGACGGGACAGATGCGATGGGCTTGGCCCCCTGAGGTGTCCCACCCCCCAGCCTCTGACGCTGGCCTGGGTTGGCAGAGGCCGTTGTGGGGGAGGCACTGGATCCTGAATGCTTGCTTATGGATGAGGTGTTAATAAGGCTGGTGTTGGTGGTGCTATTGTTGTTTGGGGTCTTCTGGCTTCCTGGAGGAGTGTAGCTGCCTTGCCCCGGCTTGGTTGCTCCTCCTTGGGCACCTGAGAACGGCGGGCGGAACCCTGCTGGGCTTTTGGGGGTGTATTGGTGTATGGTGGGGGTTGCCTGAGACCTGGGGCTTTGTGAGATGGAGGGTGAGGGTGAGGTGGTGACAGTGACGACAGGATTGGGGGTACGGGGAGTGAGTTTGACGATGGGCGGGATGCTGCTGTGGGTGGACTTGGTGAGAGTGGCGTGCATAGGGGTGATGAAGTTGGACTGCTGCTGGGGCTGAACTACAGTGAGCGACTGAGAGAGGGAGGGGGAGGATTTGCTCTGTGGGGTCTGGGGCAGGCGAGTCGCCTGGAAGGTTTTTGGGGTCATGTGCACGGTTGATGAGAGCGTGTGTGGCCGAGACTGAGGCGATGTAATGATGAGAGTGTCACCACTGTTGGCTTTACTATTATTGCTGCTGGCTTTGAGGAGGCCAGAGGGGGTAGTGGAGACCCCCATCTTTGATCCTGGGGGCACAAGCGGAGACGCAGTAGGTGGTGGGCGTGGTTTAGATGGCATGGCTGAGGCAGGCATGTTGACTTTAGCCACACCCACCGGTCTGTGAGTGTTCAACACTGAGTGTCTGTGCACCTGCGCCGTGCCTTTAACGACCCCCATCCCATCCACCCTCACTGAGGACAGAGGAGAGGACGTGATGGAGGGAGGCCGAGACATAGAGGTGGAGGAAGACGAAGAGGTAGAGATGTAGTGAGGTGTGTTGGAGCTGGGCGTGCTGACAGAGTTCTTTTTCTGCTGCTGGATGAGAGGCGAGGGATGAAGGGAGGAGGGGTTGTTGGCCGTGTCGGGTCCTTCTGGGGATGGGGGGCTGTCCCCTTGGGCCAGGCCCTTGGCTGCGTTGCCAAGGATGGCCAGGGCCTGGGAGATGGAGTCCAAGGAGGGAGCCGTCAGATCCTCGTCGAGGGAATCGAGACATATGGGCTCAGACGGTAACTGAGGTGGTCGCTTGGCAACCTGGGCAGCAGGGGACGGAGTGGCACCTACTGAAGGAGTGGGCCGCTGAGCCCACACAGCCTCCTGGAATTATAGATCCCAAAAAAATACCAATTACAGAAACTATTTGATAACATTAATTTATGATAATGATGATCAACGAGCAACATCTTATGCCAAAAATAAACTCCACTCCTTGATCACTGCTGACCAAAAACTTATGGACTGGTTTTTGATGATAACTTTTAAAGGGTAATCCTGGTAGAGCAAGAACACTTCAGCCAGCAGCCGCAAAACAGGCTGCAATGTAATCCTTAGGGGCAATTGCGCCCATCAAAGTACGGAAATGACTCACAATCATCCTCATAATAATCCACAAGTTTATCCGTCATTGTTCTTAGTTTTTTTTTAGTTTCCTTACTGTCTAACTGCAGTGAAACTGCCCCGGATGTAGTTCCCTATGCAGCTAGTCATAATGCTGCTACAGGCGGCTAGTTCCTGTGTTTACTTTCATTGTCAGACACATAATAACAATCTGAGCCTGTCAGTGGCAAAAACAAATGCTTTTAGTGGACATACTCTGACAAGCACATTCGCCCCCAAGGATTACACTGCAGCCAGCCAAGCAATCTCGCTCAATACTGGACCAATTCCAAAAATTTCTGTCCCCATTAGTCACTTGGATCCCAGATGATAGGAAAATAGGGTTGAAAAATACCAGAATTACCCTCTAATTAAACCCTTCAAGGGCAATCAACTTAAAAGCTAGCACTTTCAACACAACGTGATATTAAATATATTGCATTGAAAGTAAAACTTAATGGCACAGAAAAGTCTAACCTTTGGCTTGGCCTTGGGAGTAGGGACCATCTTTTTCTTCGCTCTGGAGTGAAAAGACGATATAAGTGAGTGAGAACAAGCTAGATGACCAGTCAATTATGAAGAAACTTATTTATAATAAGTAGCATGACTCACGTGTAGCCTGTAAGGTGACCATGAGCCAAGATGCTCTCTTTGAACAACATCCTGTAACAAAAACATGTCAGAAATATTAATAAAAGATGAACAGTATGAGAGAATTTACTACTCAGATAGAAAGTAAAAATGAAGTGTGATTATCACAAGTTTGCTGAAACATCATCTTAGCAGAACAGGCACCCACCTGGCCTGCATCCAGCCCTTAGGCCAGAGAGGTTTAACTTCAGTCTCCATAAAGGCTTTGAGGTAGTCTTCTAGAGACAGCGTGTTCTTGCCCTCCAGCTCGTAGCAGCTCAGCTTCACCCGCACCAAGTTACACAGCAGTGACCTGCAACACACACACACACACAGTCCAGGTACTCCATCATGGGATAGAGTGCACAGTAAACTCGGCAGTCACACATTTCTCTGTTCTCTATTTCTCTGTTTTGTGTCTTCAGGTTATGCTAACCCTTTGTTGCTAACTTTGGAGCTAACCCCCTTCACTTTTCCAGCATTTGGGGAAACAACAGACGTGACTTTTTAGCATTTATTAACTGACACACTGTAGTCTGTATTGTACATTTACTGCCAGACTGACAACTTACTACTGACCTTTTCCTCTGCCCCGCTCACATCCACCGTCACTTCTCTGCCCCTCACGCTTTCCCACTCACTACGCAAACATACTC
Organism: Thunnus thynnus; assembly: GCF_963924715.1. Lineage (NCBI taxonomy): Eukaryota > Metazoa > Chordata > Actinopteri > Scombriformes > Scombridae > Thunnus > Thunnus thynnus. The sequence goes on from NC_089533.1 coordinate 23,518,699, forward strand.
CTTAACAGAGCCAAGCTACCAACAGTTTCCCAGGCAACGACAGAGGTTGACTCACATACCGGAGCAGCGCTGCACAGAGACTCCCAAACGCTATTGATTTAATTAAAAAATATATTTTTTGGCCTGGCGGGGGTTCTCGTGTCATTATGGAGAAACACAGATTCAGTAAACGTTCAGTAAACGTTGAGCACAGTTAGACCCAGCAGTCTCCATTAGGTTGGGCAAGTTTGAAGTTGTGAAAACAACAGGGGTGTTTTGAATACACCCCCATTTTCACAGGTAATTTGTTAGTCTGTCCCTCCCGCCGCAGGAAATAATGGATTACTCCTGGAAAGCTATTGATGTAGCACTTTTCTCCTTATGAAAATAACAGAGATTATTCGACCAATGAGAATTTAGTCGGACGAGAGCATATCGACCAACTAATCAACCAGTCGACCAGCGGACTACAGCCCTAACACATACAGCTACATGCAAATGAGAAATGAACCTCACTTCCTCGGTGAAACTGACCTGAGTTTGTCATCCCAGACAAACTTCTTTCGAGGTCCCATCACCCTCTTCCCTGGTTTCTCCTCATCGTCATCCTCTGAACCGTTCTTCTCTCCCTCCTCAGACTGTTGCCTGTGAACAGAGAAATAAACATCATGTATCAAACATTTATAAATGATGCGGATGGAAATGTGTTGAGAAGCAAAAAGAAATAATGCTGCACTTAAAATAAGAGTCGCAGCCGACATGAGAACTGTCCTTACTTTGCCACCTTAGCGATACAGTCCATGTTGTATCGAGCGATCTGCTCTGGCATCACGCTGCACACAGCCAGCTTCAGCTTTAGCAGGGGTGTTCGAAGACGGTCATCCTGGACGACAGTGAAAAGCGCAGTCAGAAATGTGACACAGAGACAGGAGGCACACTCACATCTAAATATAGACCGTGATAACAGGCTGACACGGTTGTAACAAAAACAATGACTTGGCTTTCACCGTTACACTCTAACTGCTGCTTATATCTTGTGAAATAATGGACAACATACGCTTCTAGGCATCGTTTGCTAATCAATCAAATGAAACTAACTGAAAGGGTGATATTCTTTGGTTAAACAGTTCACTTTATGTTTGCTTTGTTTCAACGGCTCATAAACTACATCATTTCTAGACATTCAACTCTGCAGAGGACTATTTTTAAAGCACATCACATATCCTTCGAAAACTGTGGTGAGCAGTCCTCGTTTGGTACGGTTGGAGCGGCAACATTTTCAATCAATCACTCCCACACACCTGTATGTTGAGGCTGAGCTTCTTAAGGCGTTTGAGCAGAGCTTCTTTATTGCAGGGTACGAAGGCCTCCAGATGACAGTAGACGGCTGAACGCACCTCTGTCGGCTGCTCCTGAACCTGCAACTCAATACTGCCGCGCACACGCAGGCACAAAGAGAGACAGATGAAGGTTTACGTTTGTCGATTTTATAACAGCCTGCAGAAAATGAAAAATGTGGATGTTACTCACTCCAGTAGGATGTTGTTCATGTCTAATGTGAAGAATTTCTTCCTGCCCTCTTCATCAAACAGACGGGAGGCCTGTGAAAAGGAACAAACAATGAGCGTGACGTCAGCGATGAGTCACATTCTTGACAAACACGGCTATGAAAAAGAGGTGAGATGACATGTTTAACAAAAAGTAGAAGCAGCTCCTATGTGCCAAATATTGTCTGTAATAGAGCAATCAAACAAGAGCTTGACGTGTATCCTGAACACACCAAATAAGATTTAACGGATATTTTAAAACATGTGATCCGGTGAGATATTGAAGCTCGTACCGCTCTCAGGTCTTCAATGCGTTTTGTGAGCGGGCCTGGGAGTCCGCTGGGCAGGGGAGGAGGGGGCATCACATTACCCTGCGACACGCGACCTCCACCCTGTTTATGTCCCATTCCAAAGGAGCCGTTCTCTCCCGGTGCTGGACTGGAGGGCTGAGGAGAGTCCAGCATCCCGAAGTCCAGGTCCCCCATCATGTCCTGCAGCATGTCGTTATTGGCTGACCCCAGCAGTGACATCACGGCCGGGTCGGAGGTCAGGTCAGCCATGCTGCAGTCGTTGCCGCTGGTAGCCTTGTTGTGGGTGTTGATGAGTGCACTGTTGGCACTGGGCACTTTGGCGTTGGGTCGTTGCAGACCGGCGGCTGCGGCTATGTTTCTCTTCCGCATCTCCTCCTTCTCCCGGGTGAAGCGGCGCAGCATGTTGGCCAGGTGCAGAGAATCCTTCATTAGCTTCTTCCTCTTTTTCTTTTCTGGTCGATGAACATTCAGGGCTGACACCCTGCCAGTGCAGAAGAGACAAAAAAAGAGGAAAGACAAGTTAACTGACTGCATGGTGAGCATGTATTAATCTCTAGTGGTGTAACTCCTGCGGAGGGGGGAGGGCGCTGATGGGAAACCATGACGCATCTTGCCCTTAGGTGTCAGATTTGCTCTTGTGAACTTCCCATTAGAGAAGCCATTTTTCTAACCTATATTTGAATTTTGACATTGGAAATCAATCTCAACATTTGACTGCATTACCACACAGACTTCTGAAAAGAGGAAATAACACAAAAATATTCTCTTAGTGGAAAATACCACAAGCCTGAGATGAAACACTGAAGAAAAATGAAAAGCTCACCCGGGCTTTGGTACTTTATTCTTCCTGGGTTTTTTGTCTTCCAGAATTCCACCGTCTTGCTTTTTCCGACGTTTTTTAATCACCCGCTCTTCACCATCTTTCATCATCTTCTACAAACAAATACAAAAAGTTCGGTTTAATATTAGGGTACGACAACCGTAGTTTTCATTACAGTAGAATTGTTTTCCTTTACTAATGTGTACAATCTGCCTGCATATACAGCTGCTTCCCTTTACTATGTGTTCATACAAGTGCAGAGATGAAAGAACCTACCTTGAAGTGATTATTCTCCGCGCTGGCACCTTCGCCCTCTGAGTCAGATGCTGGTCTGAACTGCAGAGTGCCAGTGTTGATGTAGAAGCCTCCATGTTTTGTGGTAAGAGAGGCCGGTACCAGCTCGTCGTACTGTGGTCAGGAGAGATTGACAGTTACTCTTCATTTAGTTCTACTACTGTGTGCTACAACAACAGTTTGCCTCTGCTTAGATAAACAAATTATTTCACATAATAACATTTAACTTGACATATCATAGTTTTAATCTTCATAGTATACAGTCTTTGTAATAAACAAATGTTTTCCTAAAAAACTTGAACTTTATTTTTCATAATCTAAGATCTTTCAAAAGTGGCTTCACCGTTGACTACAGTTAATTGTTTTTTTCTAGCCGTATCTCATTTTTATTGCACATTTCATTGTGAAACATCAGTGTCCACCAACACTACACTCAAAAAAAAAGAAATTAATTTTTAAATCAAGCAAATTTTAGGCCTATATCCTTAATTAATACTTAATTTTAATCACTTTTCCAGCGTAATCACACTATATTCTCAAAATCCTGTGATCCCAGTTTGGAACTGGGACACAGCATGTGACTTTGTGTTCAAGTGAAATTTAGATCAGTGGTGATAAGAAGAACTGCATTGTGGATAGACAGGATACAAGTTAACGTGGTTCCCGGTCGACAAGTTTCGGTCCAAAACACACTTGAAAACATCTGAGATGAACCAACACTGCTCACAAGTTAATTACATATACAGATACAATGACTACAAACACAGCCTGGGTTGCGAGGTATTAAGAAATTTGTGCGAAATGGAACTCACAGCTTCTGAATTGTCAATGAAGGGGTCAGTCTCGTCATAACCATAACCAATGTCAATCAGATCCTGCATCCTGTCCTTTTTCTTCTTCTTTGAGCTACCACCCTGCAAACAGGAAAACACAACGACCATTAACTTTTAAAAATAAATCACACATCCTTCTGCACATACAGCTGCAACAATACACATATATAGACACATCTTGAGACTAATAACACTTACATATTTGCTCTCAAACTTCTTAGCCATCTCTTCTACCTCCCGTCTCTCCCTCTCATCATCAGCAAAGGGGTCGTTGGGGTCCAGGGGAGGCGCGAGTCCTTTAGGGACTGTTGAACCTGCATGCTTTACCTGAGGACAACAGTAAAGAGGAACGACATGAAGCAAACACAAACAACCATCAACCTCATCAGTCAGGTTTGCATCAATATATAACTTTTCAATTCATCATTCAAAATCATCTTAATGTACCTGTCCAGACTTTAGGGAAGGGTTATAATAAACTACTGAGCATAAAAATAATCGTAATACATTTAATTTGTACTGTGCTTTTCATTCACAGTGAATCTCAAAGTGCTACAGCGTTAAAAACATACAACACACAACATAGAGAAAGAGTTAAGATGATAAAGCCTTCCTGAATAGAAAGATTTAATGCCTGTTTTAAAAGAGTCTAGGGTCTGTGCTGCCTTCAGCACATGTTAAGAAGACTGGTTCACTGTTAAGGGCCTCATTTACAATACATGAGCATAATTGACACTCTTGAGGAAGTAACAAGTGTGTCATCTCAGCCGGACAAGCTGACCCGCACGTCTCTCCCTTAGGGGGGGATGCCAGGTTAGGCCCCTGCCGGCTGTCTCCGGTCAACAGTAACTCCTCACCTGAGAAAGAGTTGAGTTGACCAGCTCGCTGTAGCTGAACTCAGCGGAGCCACGCTCGCTGGGCTCGCTAAGAGGGAGGTTGAGGCGGACCGTAGGCTTCGTCTCCCCGGTCTCGGCGTCGCCTCCTTTCGTGTTACCGAGCAGACCTCCGCAGCCTCCTCCTGACCCGGTCGCCGCGGCACTTCCACCACCTCCATCTTTCCCAAAAGTGATGTCGACGGCCTCATCTTCGCGGCGGCGTTTCTTGCTGGACTCCGGGGTCGGCGGCGAGGTGTTGAAGGATGAGATGGTGACGAACGGCACTTTCCTCGGCTCTGCCATTTCACGCTCTCCGTTTACCGGCCGGGCACGCGGGGAGCGCGTCACTCCTCTGCGGCTGGAGAGCTAAACCTGGAGACGGTCGACAGCTACAGCTAGCTAGTTAGCTTCCTCAGAATGAGTGCTGCCGGCAACACAGTTACTTTTATCTCCTCTCAGCCCGTATTAATCCATATAGTAGTGCCCCTGGCGCAGCCCCCGTCACCTACGAGGGACTTGAACTGTGGGAAATCGCAGTTTTGAGTGCTTCCATGAAATTGGTTGTTAGCTACCGCAAGGAGGACTCTGTAGTAGCCATCTTGATCATTATTATCATTATTCCGTGGTTGGGCGTGCGTATGAAAGAAAGCGGAAGCCGGGGAGGAAAGGGAGCAGTGTTTGTCCAATGGCACAGCTGAAACAGCTCCGGGAGACGCCCACCGGACAGACTAGCGCGAACGTAGAGGAGGTGATTGTTCTTCACGGGCGGGATGTTTGGACTCTACTGTGTGTTTACTACAGCGACAACACAAAGGCAACTGCACCCCTGCCGCACCTGCAGTGTCCACAATACTGCCCCCCAGATTATGTAGACCAGTGGTTCTCAAACTTTTTCACGTCTAGGACCCCTAAACTGACACAAAATAGACCACGGACCTCTATTTGTTACGATTTTGCCCCAGGATCACCCATCTGGTAATGAAACCCATGACCAAAATAATCTTACACTCTGTCAATGTGTTATTTATGGATGTAATGAAAGTGAAAATAAATTAATCCTTATGATTAGATCTCAAAATGAGCAACAGCAAAACGTTGCAGTCACAAAATGTATCCTGAACCAAAATAAGGAAACCCTCATGAAGGGTTTGTGAAATGTCCCACATGGCTTTATCAAAAAATGATTTACAAATGCATTATAGATAAGTAATAAGCCTTTAAAATAACAACTTTTGGGTTGCCAAATTGTGAAAAATCTCTCTGGCTGTTGTTTATCCTCCAGTATGACTTGCTTAAGCTCTAGTTTATCAGGAGGATCTACCATAGAACATTTTATGGAAAAGTTTGCTGGACCAAAACGACATTGTTTATAATTGCAGACATTGGGAAGATATTAGAAAGTGAAAACATGAGCATTTATTAATGGATTACCAAAATGTATAGCTGTATTATTACTAAAAAGTAATATAACTGGTCTATAAAGTATTAGTCAATGATTTATTAACCATTAATCATGCCACTAGTGACTATTTTAAACCCTTTATAACTGGTGCCTATTACAAAGATGTACCATGTATCCAGAAAGTAAAGCGTTCTGTTTTGTTTTTTTGTTGTTTTTAACAAAACCTAATGAGAATTGTTTCACCATATTACATGTACAGTGCATATTACTGTATATGATAAAACTCCAGAAAATATTGTCACTTCTTAATGATTCATTTTTGCTTGTGGACATGATGATACAAGTCAGACCGGTCCAGTCTCTGTGTTATAGTGTCCTTGCATGAGCAACCACACCAAAGACAAAGACAGTAACTTTTTTTTACACTTAAACATATCCCTAAAAACAAAGAAAAGTGCAAAAGAAAATTGCTATTGCACTAAGAAGAGCATTTATTGTTTTTTAAGTTGCAGTTATAGGTCAAATTCTCTACTTTGGTTGTTGCTCTGCTTTCATACCCTGCAATTACTGCTTAGAATAGAATAACATGTTTTCAAGCAGAGTGGAAAATTGACTTTCCCTCACTAAATCATAAAAGCAAGACAACATGCAACATATACAAGTAACACAAGAACACGTGGTAACAAGATACCACTGAGACCGTATGAGGTACATTACAGTACACAAGTATAAAGACAAGAAAAAAGACATAATACTTCAATCAAAGCATAAAACAGTTGAACATTATATAAAATACAATAGAGAGTTAGCACTATCCTCAGGATTCATTCATATAACTATAAAGACAGCTGGGGGGAAGTGCTTGTTGATGAATAATGATTTTGACATATAGAAAATTAAAAAATACCCGTGACATTGATTTAACCTTGACCAGCCCAAGCTAGGAGAAAAGAGGCCTGTCATTCAGTGTCACAGCAAGACTAGACTAGACTCTGACACACTGTTAGTTTGGAAGTTTTAGTGCACTTGTGTTGTCAGTTTTCTACTGAAATAATTTGAATCAATAGAAAATTAATTGATGACAGTTTTATATAGTGGATTTAATGTCAGTTATCAAGTAAACACAAGCAAACACATGGTCACAGCTTCTCAAATATGGAGTTCTGCTTTTTGGAGATAGATTTATCAATATATAATGTTATGTAATGTTAGTTATAGTTATCCATGTAAAAAATTCAAATAAAGGGGCAAAGTGTCTTTTTAGCACACAATATATGGATCCTCATCATGGCATTTCTAGCACTGAACAATAAAATTATTGCTACAGTCACATTTGGATACACATTGTAACAACTACAGAGATAACTTAACATGCAGACTCTCCTCTGTTTTATCTTTTCCTGATCCAACTTTCATCTCATTCCTTCATATGTGAAGACTGTGCTTGTGTCACAGTGTTTTCAAGTTCATCAATAGCTATTCAATTTATTCATTCATGCATTTCTCCATGAAATTCAAAGCTTGATTTAATTAACCATTCAACATTTGGGGTCAAATGTTTAAAATAAAATATCCCAGCTGGTAAGTCAAATCTTCAATGTCCAATATCTCAGAAATAAATAATTTTTTAAAGTTATGCATTGCAGTATGTTATGTACGGGTACTTTTTAAGATGCTTCCTCTTTGCAAACTGTTCAATCACTCATGGACTTAACTCAAGCTCCTATGAATCTTAGTCCTCTGATCAGCGAGGAGTATGTCCTTTTATAAATGCATACTGTTCTTAAACCAGTACTGTATGCCAAGTCCCACACAGCAACATGTATATAGTTTATCAAGTGAAGTGTGACACAAAAGTTAGCAGCAGCTCTAACAGTGTGATGGCTGCCAGTCTAAGCAAACCCTCAAGACTCCATTTACTGGTTCCACCTGGATAAAAGGTAAAGCCAAATGTTCCTCATGTTATGTTGTTACACATACACCATTTTAACCAGTAAATATTTTAATTACCTTTTAATCAGGGTGTATTAAAGGATTTGCATGCATGTTCTCTGCTTCATGCAGTTGCAATGTTTATTTACAGGACCAGTATTTATATATTCTGTCTCTTGACATTCCACTGGTTTTAATAAGTTTAGTGTTGCATTTGAAGTTGAGTTAGACGCACATTACAGCAGGAAGTGAACTTAATATCAAATGAATAGTCATAAGTCAATGTGTACAAAACACTTTTATTGTTGCCACAGTCAATATTTTAAGACCAATCAGAAGTGGCGCCACCCCAGTCAGAAGCCTGAGCAGTGGGAGCAGTGGACCAGTCCTCCGTGGCAGGCTGAGTGCTCCAGTCCTCTGCAAGGAAAAAACAAATTCAATTTAGCAAAGAGTAAGGAAAGCAACACCAAATACATCTTCATTTCATTTGTCATTTCATCTAAACTCACCTGAAAAGACTTCACCGGTCTTCACAGGCTGAGCAGCTGTAACGAAGATCAAAGTTGTTTTTTTAAAAAGTTAAAATGTGCAACATTCTAAATTAAAAAGCAAACATACTGCAGTATTATATGGGTTGAAGATGAAGTTTGGTCAAAAAGGAAAAAGTTCTTACCTGCAGGGAACTGCTGGATGGGCACTGATGGCACAGCAACACCCTCAGACCAGTCAGCAACCTCAGGCTGGGCAAACTCAGCTGCAGGAGCGGTCCATTCACCCTGGAACTCCTCCTTTCCAACAGCCTTCTCAGCTGCAGCCTGCTCCTCCTTCTCGATCTGCATCAAAAATATGTGTGTTAGCAAGTGTGTAAGCAGAATGTGCCAAAAAAAAAAAAAAAAACCCCACACATGTAAACCCTTAACCTAGTCCATTGTACATGACATTGTACACTTTTTTTTTTTACCTCTTCAGGATCCCTGTAGAAGTACAGATCAGGCATGACCTCCCATGGGTGCTCCCTGGAGATGGTTCCCCTCATCCTGAGAACCTCCCTGGCCAGCATCCACCACATCAGACCCACAGAGTGGTGACCCTGTAACAGTCAGATAGGCCATGGATCACCACTGAGTTAAACTCATACCTGCTGAACTTTCATAGTATCTACAAAGGCAGAAAGATCAAGATGTAGAAATTTGTCTCTGTGGCAAGACCTTTACCCCTTCCCCTCTGTGTGGTTCAGAGAGGAGGTTAAAAGGCCAAGCATTATTTTAGCACACATCCTACACCCAGCACTGCACAGACAGGACAGCGCCGGGCTCTAACAGTGTGCAACATGTGAAGTATCCAGAGAAGATTTCCGGGGTCAGAATTAGTCAATATGATTGCTTTTACTGATTGTCTCACCTTGTTGTTACAGGGGATGGAAATGTCCACATATCTAAGTGGGGAGTCTGTGTTGCACAGAGCAATGGTGGGGATGTTCACATAGGAAGCCTCAGTCAGTGGCTGATGGTCAGCACGAGGATCTGTCACGATCAGGAGGCGGGGCTCCCTGAAAGCTGCCTGGATCTGATTGGTAAATGTTCCAGGGGTGAAGCGACCGTGGAAGGTGGTGGCACCGGTGGCAGAGGCAAACTTCAGCACAGCTCTCTACAGTGGGCAGAACCAACAAATCACACTCAGTACTCAAATTCTGTTGACTGCTTTAATTTAACTTCAGAAAGCAACAAATAGACATTGTGGCTCAGGTCACTATCAAACCCCAGTCATGGGACGACAGTCCTCATGGTGTTAGCGAAAACCCGGCCTGGTTTCTCTTGCACACTTCCGACACCTGAACACTGACAACAGTGCCCGGCTTTAACAGAGTGCATAACAAAAATTTATTAGTGATGTAGACATTACAGCATTTTACTTTACCTGTCCAGTGTTTCTGGAGGAGATGACGCACACATCAGCTGGGTTCTCAATGGCAACAATGGCCCTGGCTGCCAGCAGCAGCTTCTCCCAGGTCTTCTTCAGGTTAATGATATACACACCTGGTGATTGAAGCAAGCATGTAGGGAAATTCTTAATTTATATTTTGTGCATTAGTGGTAAGTTGCATGTCACACAGGAGTGAACTGATAAAAATGAGTATCTTGGTTTCCTGCTTAATTTGTCCATCATGATCATGTCAGTGTACGTCAAAGTACAATTGTTCCAACACTCACCGTCGCTTTTTCTCTTGTAGACGTACTGCTCCATCTGGAAGTCCAAGTTGGTGCCTCCCAGATGGGTTCCTGCAGCCAGGAACTTCAGCACATCCTCCTCCTTCATTTGAAGGACATCCAGACCTCCGGACATCGTGACCGCTTTCCCTGCGTTACGATTAGATGGGAGAGCTGGGAAAAGGATTAAAAAGCACATTGGTCAAATAAAAGCCAAGTTTGTGTCATAATGTCAGCTTGCAGAGTGAAACCGACACCAACGAAATCTTCCGATTTGGAGTTAATGGGAAAGTTAAAGGAAACAAATTATATAAACGTCTGATTTGTGAAATCTTTATTATGCTCATGAAAACCAAACAAAACCACTGTAGGACTTGTCTGGACTATGTTAAGATTTGACAAGCCTGAACAGGGGTTTTTGATGTGTACCTGGATGGGGAAATCACTTTTCTGTTAAGTAAAAAGGAGGTTTCATCTGAAAAGTGTGTTTTAACAGCGGTAAGGCTTTTGCTACGATGTCCAACACTTTCTCACAAGTGGTGAAAAAAGGAGAATCAGCCACCAAATATCAATATTTACGTTTCCCTTAACTCGGAATTAAATTAAACTCAGCTTGCAAAGTGAAATCAGTTAACGTATGCTATTGGCTCAATGTTTGCAACGACAGCATAAAGTTACATAATGTATTTCACTGTTCAAGCATCACAAGTTTTACTGAATTGATCCCTTTCAGACAATTTTAGTCAATCTTTAGTTTAGAGGGTATAATCTGCAAGAAGATGTGACGCTAATGAGACTTTAGTCTCCTGCTAGAAGCACCCGGTTGACACGCGGCCTGTCTAAATGTGAAACCACACTAACAATCAAATGTGCGCCCACTTTACGTTATTTTCACTTTGAATTCCAGATTCATAACACTTAATGAGTTTAAAATGATTTAAGATTAAGTATTTAGACTCAGGCGCCAGAGGGAACACTGAAACGACCGCATGTCAGTGGCTAGCAAGTTAGCTACAGACGTTAGCATTAATTGTTACAGCGAAATTTAAGACGATAAAGACGTGACAGGTAGCGTTTATACAGCCCCGTCGGGTGCTTTTAGCTTAAGTTGCCGTTACTTTTCGTTCTCATCGATATTTATATGTTTGTTAAGATAATATAACAGTTTTAAACTCACCACGAAACAACGCCGTATGGAAATCTGACCACACGGTGAAAAAGAGGGCGCTGGGAGGAAATGACGTAGTATTTATACCAAATTTCCAAGCGTGTGATTGGCTGATTTTTTTGCGAACAGAACGACTGTAGTTTTGCAATTTCACCACTAAGTGGAGTTGTATCCACATGCTGTGGTGACAGGATCAGGGAGGTAACTGCAGGTCGGATCACGGGTCGGATGGGGATCCCATATTAAGACAATGGCGATGGAAAGACCATATTAAGACAATGCTGAGACGCTGACTTCTCGGTGAAGGACCGACCTTGTGTTGCAAGTGTGTTTGCTGATGATAAAGAGTTCTAGGCCAAGGGACAACAATATGTACCCAATGTCAGGGAGCATATTGAGAAATAATTGAAATGAGAGTATGATGTTTAAGAATACATTTTACTTGGTCTTGCTTGCATACAAAATAAAATAAATTTATTGCTGACCATATCTACCCTCAGTTTTTATTACTTTGGAAAAATGTTTGGATTCCCTGAATATGACAGGAATCTCTGCTTGCAGTTCTATTTGACTAATTTGTTTTTACTATTTTGACCAAATTTTATATTCAAAATCAAAATTCTTAAGCACAAAGCCAAACTTTTCAGAGGTGACTGTACATTTCAAACAATACATTTCTTCAAACTTGTTGTATACTTGTTTGAATAAATCTGTTTAATAAAAATTAAGAATACATGTTGCTAAGCATGTAAGGACTCTGTTGGCATAAATGACCCTAAAGGCCATTGTGGAGGGATACTGACCAGACACTCTGGCAGATTTTAATTGGTACTGATTATATAAAACTTTGGATGAATGTCAAGGACTTTAGAGATGATAGGACATACAAATAAGGCTACAGAAGGAGTGGGGTGCTGTGTGACACCCAAGCAGCATGTTCTGTAGTTGTGTTCTGGGAAAAGCAAGGGGAAACAACAATAAATGGAAAAAGCAATCTGGGTTGTCAACATATTCAAAGTGTGTTGCTTTGGTCAGTTAGGAAACTACCTCATAATTCATGTATGAATTGTTCACTACCAATAAATGCATGGACAGCTTGTAATTTTGTAATTTTCACACTAAATTCCATAATTCTGACACAAACTACTATTACTGCTTGATGAGAGAAACTACTAGTTCGGTTGGTGTCATATGAAGTTTAAAAGACATCCTAATTCATGTGTGTAAGCCACTGAGGCCTGTGCCATTTAATACCTAACATAACAGAGATATTCATTTTTAACAGACCGAAGTATCTGGTGTTTAATGAATAACCAAGTCACTTATTTCAGTGAAGACCACCCAAATTGGCTTAATTTCTCACCATGCTACTCTCCTTGTCCTTATTTCCTATTTGATGTTATGCCACCACTCCCCCTCTCCTGCTTATCTCTGTGTCACAGCACTGTGATAAGTCTCTGGCCTTCATGTGCTCTCAGTCTGCTGCAATATGCTGAGCAACATGGCTTTCTAATCTCTTCAAAGTTTTACACCACAGCTGAATCATCCAGTCAGCCATCGTTTAATATCGTATTTATTTAATATGAGAAAAGGAACAAAGTACAGTTCATCAAGAGGAACTTAAACTTGAGTTTTTAAGATGAAATGTTTATTTTGTTGAGGGAGAGGTTATCCATTCTGGTATCAGTCCTCTTAATTTAATAAATAAAGATTAGAAAACAGATCCAAATGACATGATCCAGATTATTTTTGGTTCTGCACAAAGTAGGACACAGATGGAACGCTGAGTCGTGACTTAAACGCACGACAGCCTTTCAGAGGTCAGGGGTTAATGTGAAGCTGTCACTTTCTTCTGTTGAATCATTTACAGTCAAGAAGGAAAGCAGTGAGATTCATGTTCCACATACTGTAGATACATTGTTTTATTTTATTAAAATCTGTAAGAAAACATCATTAAAACATAAATACGTTAATAATGGTAAATGTATTTTTATTAAAATACAAACAAACATCAAAACAAAACAATATTCAATTTTAAGGCAGATTAATCAGAGAGTAAAATTAATACAAGGGCATATTACTTTATTTTACATAAAACATCACATTTTAACAACATTAAAAAGGCACGTAGACATTAACACCTTTAAGAGACTCAGGTTTTAAACTATGCCAAGAGCCAAGACAGCGCTGCTGAGGTTAAAGTGCATTACAGAAGTCTGAGCTTTATCTGGGACACTGTCTTGAGTAATAATGTGTCAGTGCAGTCTTTCTGAGATCACATGGATGCGTTCCACAACTTTGAAAAACAGATGCAGGAATTCCCACTGAAGCATTTCTAAAACGTGCAAAATCTCATTTAATGTCTGAGTCCACATACTCATTAGGGAGCAGAAATTATGTACAACTTGTAGTGCAAACAGAACATCACAGCATCGCTGTGTTATTTTGAAATACTTTTCCCGAGGTCACGTAGTGCGGACAACAGCAAACAAAATTTGGGGCAGAAATCTTATTTCCAAACTTGAGCCCAGTAAAACACTTCATAGAGCCAACTCTCCACATATCTGTCTTGTAATGTCATGTCAGTCATTTAGATAACAAGTGGAAAGTTTCTTTGCTCATCAGTCTGCATCACTTGTTTCCAAGAAATATTATAAGTCATCAAAGGTTTTTGAGCAACTCCACTGGAGCATTTTCTCCTTGTTCACTCACTCCTCTCGTCATTCAGTGACTTGACTACATGTCTTCTTTCTTTCACAAGCTTCTCAACAACTTTCCTCTTCAGGACTTCAGTCCCATATGTGCCATCATCTGCTCATACACTGTCCACGCCATGGCGGCCATCATGGTCCTCCTAAGCGACCGTGGAACTGCCCCTCTGAAGAACCCCTGGAGTCCATGTTCCTGAGAGAGAGAGGACGGGATGGAAGAACAAGGACAGACGTCAGATCATTACTGTTATTAATAGTATCATGCAGCCATTAACTGTGCTGTTAAATCTTATTTCTGTTCACGATGTGTTTAAGGTGGTTTTCCATGTTTTGCCATGTTGGAAATATCTTAACTGAATTCATGATGTTGGTCAAACATCCTAAAATCTAACATCTCCTCATCAAAGTATAAAACATTTGCCGTTGCTACCATCTGACCTGACAAACTGAGCGAAAGATGAGGACTTACCATATAGACGTATCTGATAGCCTCTGCTGTCCTCAGCTGAGGATTGACTTGGACGTGTGTTTTGACCACATCAGCAGGCTGAGTGATCAGAGAGGCCAACACACCAGCCAGGACCCCACAGCTGAAGTTAGCCAGGGGAGCATAAGCAGACATGCTAATCTCTGAAAAGGAAAAGACACAGTATAATTTGAATTTAAACATCAAAAACAATGCATCTGTTTAGCTCATGTTTGAATTTGAGTTTTCCAAGCGCCTTGTGCATCAACTCATGTACAAAAAAAATATATAATCTAAAAAAGAACAGCTTCAGCTATGATGATTTGAAATAATTACATGCTGCTGGTCATTACTGAATGACTCCTCTGTACTTACCCTTTGGCAACGAGGCCTTGGTCTGGCTGTAGAACATGACGTAGATACCAGAGAAAGGAACGTCTCTGAGGAGTGTGGCCATCAAGCCTGAGAACAGAGCTGCAGGACCCTCAGTCTGACACACACTGCGCAGAGCCCCGGTCACACTCCCATAACTATACCTGCCACACTGAAGCACAATGACAAAAACACTTTGTTTAGTTACATACTCACATAATACAGTTGTCCAAATGTAGAAAAAAAACACTGTGCAACTCAAACTACACTCTTCTGGATATAAGGCCAATAAAAATGTGACTTCTGGCATTTTGAGGTTTGTCTGGTTTAAACTCAATCACACAGTGGAAACATTTTACTATCGTCTCTTTCATAGGCACTCATCATACTGCATGCCCCTACATTTCAGCTCAACTCATGGATATTAATGGGATCATTAAAGACTGTATTACCTTTAAACTTCTTCACACACATACTGCTGTTAAGCTTTTAAGTATCTACAAGGTTTCTAATAAATATCTTTGTATCTATGACCTGCATATAATTTCACTCTGCAGCTCTGTGGTCTGTTTTTTGCCTTGCACCCTTATTATTTTCTGATCCTAATCCCTCCCACAGCAGACCCATCCACTGGAAGACCACAGTGCCTGTATGACCAACAGCTGTGGCCAATTAGTTTACGTCACAGTTTTGGGGGCAAACGTTTGATTAGAGGACCCATTCAGGGAATTTTGATCTATTTCCCATTTGCTCTTCTTATCATGCTTCAAACGGGATACCACAGCCAACACCTCCTCCACACACACACACACACACACAAGCAGCTTACTTCAAAGCGAGTCTTGATGACAGTGACCGGCAGCATGAAGATCCCTGCCACCGTCCTGGCCCCGCCTCCCAGCAGCACAGCCTCCATGGCCCCCGGGCTCTTCTCCTGGAAGAAGTGCTGCTTTAGAGAGAAGTAGGTGCTGAAGTAGAGCCCCACACCTGGGATGGTCCGTGCAAAAGACTGGAGGAGCAGACGGATGAGAGAACAGAGTCACACGTGCATTCTGGCTCAGATATGAAAAAAACAGAAGCTTGTGAAGATTTCATACACAGAGGAGACTTTCAATAAGACAGAAGTGAGAGGAAGTAGTATGACTTTCTAACCGGTGAAACTCCTTTCCACAGTCCCAGCAGCTTCTCTGTCCGCACCACGTTCAGGAGCACCGTCACCATCCCCACTCTGCCCGAACTGAAAGAACGAGAGGAATATTCAGATATACTGACAGAAAGATAATCACCGCTAAATAATCAATACTGTTCTAGTATGTGCTGCGTGTGTGATGTAAGGCACGGTCAAACTCTCTATTATGTTCACTCAGTCAATAAAGCAATATTTAGAGGTCATAAGGCAAGAAAACAGGCGATGCAGTTACACAAACTGATGGTTAGCTACTTAATGATGATAATGCATGCTAGTGATACTGATAACTGTGTGTGTTTAGAGTGCACACTCACCCAGGCTGCATGCCGTTCTGCAGCGTCTGCAGACGGGTCTTGACGAGGTCAAGAGGCTGGAAAAGCAGCGTGGAGCAAGTTCCACTGAAGGAGCCACACATGAAGGCTTTGATAGCTGGGTGAGCCTGAGGGGGAGAAACAAGGAGAGAGGTATGGAGTTGAAGAAGTGCGAGAAGAGAAAGAGAGAGGGAGGAAACAGTGAAAGCAAGACAAGAGGTGAAAAGAGGGGTAAGGAAGAGGGGATGCAGAGAGGAGGAGGTGGAAAGATCATTTTAATTTCAAATCAGAAAAAGGAACATAGTGAACCTGATTAAACACATTCTAAGGCTGATACTCTGGAAGCAAAAAGCACAGAGAAAACACAAGTGATAATGCTTGCTCTCTGCTTTTCTCTTTACTGAGATATTTTCTCCGCTCTATCTCCTTGATTATCTGTATTAAACGCCTTGAGTCATACAGAGATAGTGTGTACAGTTCATACATACACAGTAGTATTTTTACACCACACATGCAGCATTATCATGATTCTGTTCTTCAGGTCTTGCAAATCAAGACCACACAGCTACTGATTAGACACCAAGACATTACACAACACTATTCAATCTGAATGAGATAAGCAAATAAGTACATTTTTATTCTAATGTTGTGTCTTTAATTCTAAATAATTAAGACCGTTTTGTATTTCCCCAGAAAGGCATTAAGTGATAAATATAAATAATAATAATAAATAATAATATATAAATAAAATTGAATTGAATGTAAAAACACAGTAGTACTTTGCCACAGTGAACTTAATAATCCAGCAGCCTTTCACCTGCTCTCCCTCATTTTGATTTGAATCTGCAGCCCTGCTAACACCTTCGGACTCCCCGTGTGTCCCAACAGGGAAAGGAGGCTGAACGTTATCAGTATGTCAGAATGATGTTATCAGTTAGTAGAAAGTTTTTTACGGAGTCAGACAGGATGCCCTGACCTCCAGTTAGTAACAAAAGGAGCAACGACAAGAATGTCCCTTCTGCTCAAACTCCCCCCAAAAAGAAAAAAAAAAAAACATCACTAATGACTAATGACTTGAAAGGAAAAGGTTGCAGTTGCACCATAATATCAAGTACATGAATGAGTATTTTAATTGCACAACAGTCTCAGGAACTGTGCACAACTGTTCCAGCTTTAAAACTTACCAGTGACAGTTCCATAGTCCTTCAGGATGATGAGAAGATATAACAAATTTTTTTCAGCACACAAAACGTTCTGTTTCTCTTCCCCTCGTCAGTCTTCACTGAGCTTCTGTCCACTCTGCAACGTCTGCAAATCACTCCTGCCAAGAAGAGAAAGAAAGAAGTTACAGACTGTGTTTTTCAGTAATGGGGTTAGATGATTAAACCACACAGCTTAATTATTTTTTCAATGCTGATGCTGAAAGCCACAGTGTTGACCTACAGAGATGCTGGAGCATGTGTACAGTCGCACTGTCTGCACCAAGCTGCTGCTGCTCACTCACACAGAGCAGACTAAATACACACATCACCTGACAGACGCTGTGTTTCCTATTTGCAACCACCTGACACAACACACAGCTACTCATTAACTAACCAAAGATCACTGCGCGACATATTAGGATGAGCATGGATCTGGTGCATATCACCCTGCTGCCTGTTTTACACGTGAGACTGAGTTTGAACACATTATGTACTAATGCAATGTGTGTGTTATTTTCTATTTCACTTGGTTGAGTGAGTGAGTGATGTTTTTGTTTATTGTAATTTATCTCCAAATGGATGCTTGTGGGTTTAAACAGAACACAAGCAGTCTTAGTGTTATTTTATAAGGCTCCAGATCATTTAAACACTCTGCCAAATAGGTGCATAAGGAAATGAAAGGTGTGGAGAGACCAACAGACTAAGTCCATCATCTTAACAACCTAATAACCCCAATATTATTTGATAATACATTAATTGGATACAGGTCAACCGTATAAAAAGACAGAACCAAAGCTCAGGTGTTCTGTATTTGCTTTCTTATCACAATACTGTAAGTTTATGGACGATATGTGTGGTTATGGGGCTGCTGAAAGGTCACTGTGTGGTACCTAGGTGTGGTGCCATAATCATTAAATATTAAAAACACAAATTACATAATTACAGCAGGTCTGTTCTTCTGTTGCTTACCCTCAGTAGCCTCTCCTCGAAATGTCTGCAGTATGAGGAGACTGTTGCAGAGACGAATACTATAAGTCTGAATACATCGCTACGCTAATTGCATAATTAATCACAACACTGGTTAATAAGGTTCAATAAACGCAAACATGATTATTTCCGCGGCTTCGGCGTGTCTTCTTCATCTAACAGGCCACCTTGATATTTTGTCGCAGTGAAGTTTTCCTTTCCGCCACCGAGGAGGTTAAATCTCTGCGTAAATCCCTCAGACCGACTGGAATAACTACTGAACAGACAAACTTGGACCCTACAGGGTCCTAGACATAAGAGGTCTGCGTTATAACATAAAGGGCGATAACGTGCTGTCTCGCTGACATGTTAAACCGGCCGGTTCGAGATATTTTTTTCCTAGGAAGGCGAGGTCATTCCCCGCCCTGCTCTGCCTCTGATTGGCCCCTGAGAGTCTTGCCCTAATCTTAACCAATCTCAGTCCTCATACCTAAATCTTACGGCTGTGAACCAAGAGCTGTAAAACCAACCCACCCAACGGGTATTAGCCAATCAGAGGCAGAGCAGGGCGGGTCATGACTTCGCCATCCTAGGAAATAAAATTGACGGCCGGTTCCTGTTTAACGACGAGGCGGACGTAACTACGAGGAAGTCGCGCCCACCCTGCAGCTGCTGCCTTCTGATTGGTTCTCCAGCTGACCGTAACGTTCTTGATGAAAGAGCACTACAAGGCTTTTACACTTGATTGATCTCTTAACTGGGGAAATAAGCACATACTGACCCAGAAATTAGTCAACATCATCTCAAAATACACCTTGTAGACAGAAGACATTTGTATTTAGTGAAATACAAAACTGCACCCAGAAAGTGTGGATACACTCAGTGTATAAGAGGAATTTAAAATGTTTTTTCCTCTGACAAAACATGAAAATATCTCAAACTTCCTCGAAACCGTCGCCTGGTCGCCAGTTCAAACACTTGAGGTAAAGCTACTTAGTAAAAACCACTGAAAACTATTTCTAATATACTACATTAAACTATACCAGCAGCATGTATATGTATATTTGGATCACAAACGTAGTTCTAACACAAATTCTAATACTTAAATCTTTTTGTTTCAATTAGTCTGTCATTTCTTGACTAGAAGTGTTCAACTAAAAGCTGCAAAATAACAGTAACATAAAAAATACAAAATACTTAGAAAAACAGCATTCTCACCCAAATTTTCTTGTTTACTATATTTTACTCCATACAGTCAGTGGGTGAAACCGGTTCTGACTTGCTATGCTCCGTTTGTCTCTTTGGAGTGAAAAAGTCCTGACTGCCCTCTGCTGGTGATCATGCATCATTTCAATAAAAAACAACTTTGTCCTCAGGAGGAGTCGAGTTTTGGACTTTTAGAACTCTTAACCCCTGCTCTCCGGACTTTAAAAAACCCAGCAAACAGACATCAGTATGAAATTATTATAAAGACACAGGTGGGAAACATGTAGCAGTTTAGAAAGCTTCTTTAATTTGCAATACCAAAGACCAACATTGTCACAACATTGTTTCCATTCCAGAGGTACAGAGACAAACATTACAAAATAATTGAGGAGATGCAGTTTCTCTTGCTTTTTTTTTCAAATTTCCGTTCTTTTTAAGTGCGAAAGAGAATGATCCTTTTAATTGTGAGCTGTTATTCTTTAGTAACAACATGTTTCTCTCACTTCCCAGCAGTGTGAGCCCAAAGCCGCCCCTGAGCACAGCCTGTGAGGGGTTTACATCATCGTGACATAAAAAGAGCTGATCATCTGGTACATCTTCTCAATTAAACTATCCAAGTCTATATTGAGCCCTATCCGCCAGTCAGAACATAGCGTACGTAGGTTACAGTGATGAAATACGTCCCCAGATCCGTGCAGTCCACCTTTGTTTTGCAGCCTCAGCTCTCTCTCCCTCCACAAGCTGTGCCCTGAGAATACAGTGTGTGCTGCGAGTAATAAACTACCCCACCACCCCGTTTAAACTTTACCCTGAACATGACCAAAAACACTGATAGTGATAAACATAAAAATCAATGATGTCCAGAAAAAAGAAAGCCATCAGCCCTGCTCAGTAGAATTCAGCGCTGCATTTAAGGCCTTAGTGTGTGTTGGCATTCAGTGCACTAAGTACATGAACATGTGCGAAGGCTTTCAAAAACTTCTGGGCTTCTCCATCAATGTTTCAATGAAACACACAAATGCAGTGGTTTATAATGTTTAGGCTAAAGTGTTTTTTGTTTTTTTTTTCCTCAGTGCAAAATTAAGAAATTTCCGCACAGTCACAATCAAATGCCTTCAGTATACTTCATTGACTCTCCAATTGTTTTACTTGAAATCTGCCTCCAAAGTTCCACATGAAACGTGCGTATATCAAATTATTAAGCCCAAAAGCGTAGTCACGTGTCGAGTACTAACTGCAGCTAAATCGTTGGATACATTTCAGCATATAAACCTTCATTATAAAGGCGAGAGCGCGAGCAAGAGCTGTAATAAAAAGGTAGTACTTCCATTTTTAACCATTATAAAAACTTCTGCATAAAATACAATTCTATAGATGAGAATTACTTTGGTCCCCTTCCAGTAATCTGTCTTCATTTATGTATACTTCTTTCTTTTTCTCGTTCTTCAATTAGAAAAATAGATCCTACACCAGGACTATTACAACTGGAATGTTTCCTTATAAAAATATTTTCTTTTTTCTTTTTCCCAGAGACTGAAAAATGAAGCAAAAGAAAGTTTTGGCCCAAAGGTAATGTGTGTATTTGTCAGCATGGTGATTGTCCGAGTTTACTTGTTTTATGTCAAAGTGTTTTAAGAATGCATAGATTGTCAGTGTTAAAGAGATCAGACTGTCACAGGACTATACTTGGTCTCCGTCTCTAGCTTCGACAACATTCTTTTGTTTATGTTTCTCTGTTCAGTAGGTACAGTAATGTGTGGTCATGTGTGTGTTTGGGTCGGTCTATTTATGATGCAGTTCAATTGTCTAAGGAGTCAGGTGGCACTGTGGCTGTTCATTCAGGTTTGGGCTCGGGGGTCTCGCTCTTGGGCTCCCCCTCCTCGTCACTTTCAACGCCAGTGCGGGGGACAATGCGGCGCATGGTGAAGGGAAGATCGCCACGCCTAAAAAAGAAAGAAAAAAAATGATTTGTTGGCACTTTAAAGAATACCATCTTGCACTTATTCTTGCTTAGAATTGCTAAATTCAAACAGGTTAAATAACAGATCTGTAGAGCTGCAGAAAAACTATGATATCTTTGCCCACCTGAGCTTGCTCTTGAGGCTGCTGACTTCACGGTTCATGGCGTCTGCCGACTCTGTGGCGTCTTCCAGCTCCCTCTGCAGTTTCCTTCGGTTGGCGTTGGCCCTCTGAGCCTCTTCCTCAGCCTCCTCCAGCTGACGCTTCAGCTGCTTCATACGAGAGTTTAATTTGTCCACCTAGAAAACACAAACGAGCACAGATAAAGTTAGATGTGCAAAAAGGTACCGATATTCTCTCTCCTAGATGTAAGTATGCAACACTGACCTCAATAAAACAGATATACAGATAGACAATGGTGATGGAAAACTAACCTGGTCTTTGTACTGCTCTGTGTTGCGTCTCTCGTCGTCCACCTGCAGGATGACTTCTTTCAGTTTCTTCTCTGTGCGTCTCACGAGCTTGGTGGCACCCTGCCTCTCCCTAAAATCAAGAGCACAACATTGGTCAGACTAAAGATGTTCTCCAGTATCACATACTGTAAGATAGTATAACCCGAACATCTGCACCATGAGAGTTTGAGCTTGGCAGTGAATCTTTGTCGAGCTAACAAAGTTTAGTTAGGTCTTACTTGAAGAATATTATAGAGCTCAAATACCTATCATACTTTTCTAAGCACTCGTGAAACAATTCATGAAATTGCTTTATTCGGTTAGCTCTGATTTCTATGGCTAAGGTTTTCACCTGGTCTCGATGTCCAGCTGTTCCTCCAGCTGAGCAATCTTTGCCTCCAGGGCGGCCATATTGGCCTTGTACTTGGACTTGACTGTTCCCTCCAGCTCCTGCAGCTTCAGTTTCAGCTCCTTGTTCTGACGCTCCAGCTGGGAACGAGCCCCTTCAAGGCGCTGAGAGGCACTGCGCTCTGCAGTCAGCTCCACGTTCATCTGGTCAGTCTAAAAAAGCGGGACAGGGACTCTTCAGTTTGTGCTCAACACTTCTCGATTGATATGTTGAGTCAGCATTTACTAACTTAAAAATGGTTCAACAACTCTAAGAGTTCGATAACTGCTCCATGCTCAACTCTAATTTGAGGTTTTTAAAAGCTGCCTTCCCACAGTTGTGAGTCTACAGACCTGCAGCATTGCTTTCTTCAGCCTGTCGTTGACCAGCTCAGTGTTGCATTGCTCTTCCTCCAGCTCTTCCTCCAGCTGAGCAATACGAGCCTCCAGCCGTCTCCTCTCCTCTGCAATCTGAGCACTGAAATTAAATGTGGAAAGGGGAGAGGGAGAGGAGAGATGAAATAGGGTTACAGAAAAAAAGTGGGTCAATAACAGGTGATGTGAACGACTGACAGCGCTGGAGATTGACAGTCATCTTACTTCTTGGTGGCCTGGTTATTGATCTCATCCTGCAGTTCGTCTCTCTCCTGCTGGGCCTGTCTCTTTACTCGCTCTGCAGCTGCCAGCTCCTGCACAGGGATGAATGAGCTTGAATGAGTTCAGAGTTACAGCAAGTAAGTGGTTAAAAGACAAGGTTTGCTGCAACAGAGGCGGGGTAATAGAATAGAAAGTTGAAGAGGTGTGCATGCCGACCTCCTGCATCTGGAGCATATCAGCCTCCATGCCCTTCAACTTCTTCTCAGTCTCCTTGCTCTGGGCCAGAATCTCCTCTCTAGAGATGCGAGTGTCCTCCAGCTCCCTAACAAGGTCCTTCATCTGGGCCTGAGAAGAAAAAAAAAAGTGCGAAACGGATTCAGAAACTGGGAACAAACTATATGCTTGCTGGTCAAACACTCAGATGAACATTTTTGTTTATTTCAACAAATACGCACCTGGAGTTTCTTCAGCTGTTTGAGGGCTTCGTCACGGTTCTTGTTGGCCATGTCAATGCCCGCCTCCAGCTCCTTCAGGTCGAGCTCCAGCTTCTTGCGTGCTGCCACAGCTGCAGAACGCTGCTTCCTCTCATCCTCCAGCTCCATCTCCATCTCCCGGACCTGAAGGGCGCACACTTAATTTCAGCCAAGCAACTGAGCCTGTATGCTTACAACCTCTTAGCAGGGTTAAAATTTTTAGACAGTCATTCAAAGAATTTCATTTAGAAGTATCACTGATTTCAAATTAGTCAATTACCCAGTGGCTAAATGGCATTTTAGTCTACAGCGATATTCTAGTCGATGACAGTACCTGTTTGACCAGAGCCCTCTTCTTCTCCTCGCCCATCTCATCTCGTCCTGCCAGGTCTCTCTCATACTGAGCCTTCATTGCCTGCATGTTGACCTCCAGACGCAGCTTGGCGTCCTCTGTGGCCTGCAGCTCATCCTCCAGCTCCTCCAGCTGAGTCTTCATCTCTTCCAGCTGCTGCTCCATTGCACGTTTAGCCTTCTCAAGCTCGTGCACCTGTGGGACGAGGAAGATTTGTAATGACAGGAGGACAAAGACATGATTTTAAGTGCACAAACACCTCTGGAATGAACTGTGTTGACTTACGTTCTTTCCAACATCATCCTTAGAGGAAACCAGGTCCTCCATTTCAGCCCGCAGCAGTTTGTTGTTGCGGTCCAGTTCATCCTTCATGTCCATCAGGGATTCCAGCTCACGGGTTAAAGCCAGTGCCCTGGTCTCCTTCTCACGAGCCTCAGCTTCAGCTCGGTCACGCTCCTCTGCATAGCGTGCAGAGATGTTCTTCTCCTCTGCCAGCATCTGGAGAGAGCCAGGACGACAATGTTTAAATAAATGGTTTGTGGAGCAAAGAATGACGACAGACATGACTGGAGCTCCCTCAAATCTTAATCATAATTTTTAAAGTCTATAAAAACTTAAAAGTGTGTCCTCACCTGGTCAAACTTCTTCTGCTTCTTCTCCAGGTTGGAGACAATCTGTCGGAGGTGGTCCTGGTCTACGAGCAGGTCATCCAACTCCTGCTGGAGACGTGTCTTGGTTTTGTCCAACTTCTCGTAGGCTGCACATTTCTCCTCCAGGCGCTGGCTGGTTGACTCTAGGTCCCTCTGAAACCTCTTCTTTCCTTCTTCAGCAGTCTCCAGACAACCTGCATCCTGCTCTAGCTTCTTCTTCATATCTGCGAGCTGTATCGAGAGAGGTGATGTCACTCAAAAGTTGTTGCCAATTTTAATAAAGAGCTAATCAAAAAAAGTCATTTAACATAACTTTTGCTGTTAGCTGCACCTCCAAATGCTTTTTTTCTATTAGTTGTGACATTCTATAAACGTATTGATTGATCGAACAATAATTCATCTTTACTTGCAGCTAGTTGAAGTCTAACCTATTGGTCTGAACATCTAAGTTATCAGCAGGAGATCTGTGTTTCTCCGTACCTGAGCCTGCACTGTTTGAAGCTGCTTCTCTACATTCCTCTTGGATTCTTCTTCTTCCTCCAGCTGTTCTTTCAAGTTATTCTGTTCGTCCTCCAGCTGGCGCAGACGTGTGCCCAGAGACAGTTTCTGGCGTGTCTCTTCCTGGAGTAGTTCCTGTTGTAAACAAAGACATGTAAAGCTGAGTTATTAGAAGCAGACCATTTGATCAAGTAACAAGATGTTTGCAACAGAATAACATTTTTTAACATTAAAAATTTAAAGTACTTTTCCTTTACTGTTCATCTGACACTTGATGAATCTTTTACATCTTATGAAACAACAATGTGTGTTATTCCATGAATAAGACCATGTAACAACTAGAATGAGATATTTTTGCAACACTGATTTGAATGATAATTTAAAGTGAATGAATCCCTCTGTTCTGCCTCTCATTTCACAACAATTGGCCATATAAATTTTTTAAAGATTAAACCTAATAATTCAGCAAAACTCAAATTAGATGAGATTTAAGTGCACTAAAAGAAAAGGGCTGTAACCTACAATATAACAATAAATGTTAGATAAAGAGCTGCGGGCGAGGGTTTAATCATTAATATCTCAAGTCAAATGGATATGGTCTGTGTGTCTCTTTTCCCTCTCCTGAAGGGAGGGAAAGTTTTATTTAGTTTTAGACCACAGCAGTGTCATTTCTGAACATATAGGAGGGTATAAAGTATGAAGTATGTATGTGTTTGCTCTGTGGCAGCGTACCTGAACATCCTGCAGCTGGGACTCCACAGCAGAGCAGTCTTTGGCTGCCTTGATGGACTTGCCCTCCACCTCACTCAGGACACCACTGACATTATCCAATTCAGCCTGTGGACAAGAAAGGACCAACAAGTGAACCACTGAATAGAAAAGACTAATCATCTACTAAGTTTTCAGTTTGTATGGACCTGTACATTTACAATGTGTGGAATAATCAGTCAGTTAAGGCTTATACTTATCATTTAGCAATGTTAGCACATAAAGTACCTGCACTTTGGAGAGTTTCTCAGCCAGCTCCACCCTCTGGCGCTCACTCTCTGAATGTTTGAGCTGCAGCTCCTGGACCTGGGCCTCAGCCTTCTTCCTGCGATGCTCTGAGTCTCCTTTACCCTGCATCAGCGACTGCAGCTCAATGGTGAGCTCGTTCCTCTCAGACTCCAGAGCCTGCTTGGCCTTCTCCATTGACACTTTGTTCTGCAGGGAGGGACAAGCAAAAAAATGAGGGGGAAAAAAGTCAAACAAAGAAAGAAATTAAGGCGAATAGAAGGCTAACAAAAAAAACAAACAAAAAAAAGATTTAAATTACCCTCTTAGCCTGCTCCAGCTGCTCATTCAGCTCGTCGAAGGCCTGACCGTGTTTCTGTCTCATCTCACCCAGCTGCTGTTCGTGGATTTTGGCTTCTTCGTCCAGAGTCTTTTTAAGATGTGCCACCTCTGTCTCACGTTTGCTCCTGAGCAGGGAGACGAGAGGTTAATTTACTTGTGTCAAGATGTAAAATGGCCTCAAATGGGAAACAGATTTATTAGTAATGCCACATAACATGATGGGCAGAAGTTTGTACAGTTCCAGCTATCAGAGTTATCCCTGTACAAACATGTCTACCTGAGTTCTTGCTGAGCAGCAGTGGAATCCAGAGTGTCCTCCAGCTCAGTCTTGAGGGCCTCAAGCTCCTCTCCAAGGTCCCGGCGGTGTTTCTCTGCCTTGGTGCGGGCCTGCCTCTCCAGCTCCAAATCCTCCTGGAGTTCAGACAGCTGAGCCTCCATCTCACGGATCTTTTTCTGGGCCAGGTTCTTCTGCGCTGCCTCCTCCTCAATCCTTCAGGGAGGAGTAGGTCAGAAAAAAATAAGTAATGGAGCAGAAGCTGGGGGAATCGCCATCAAACTACCATCCATCCATTATCCATTTCATTAAAATAATCTACAATACCACTACTGACTGATAACTGAGTATAGGACAACAAGTTCAAACACATACCCTTAAACTGTTTAAACCTCCAAATTACAACAAAACAATGAGTTGTAGAGTCCATACAGACCTGGCCAGAGCAGCCTGGAGCTCTTCCTCCTTCTTGGCTAGTTGGGCACGGAGCTCAGCAATCTGGGCCTGCAGCTCAGCAATCTGGTCGTGTATCTCAGTGAAGTCGCCCTCCAGCTTGCGCCGGTTCTTCTCCAGTTCCTGGCGCCCCTTCTCCTCCCTGCGCAGTCGGTCTGACAGAAAAGAAAAAGAACAAATATGAGATGAGAACGTTAAAATCTGTGTAACAACTTCTCCTGTTAAAACCAGTGGGATCTATAGTGGCCATCATGTCCCCATTATGTAATCCTACCTTCCAGGTCGGTGATCATGGCCTCGTGTTTCGTCTTGAGTTTCTGCAGGCTCTTGGATTTCTCCTCCTCCTCAGCCAGGTTGGTTGTGAACTCAGAGATCCTCTCCTCCAACAGCTTCTTCTCCTGTATTCACAAATATGGTAAATGATAAGTATCCCCACAGGTGACACACACTTTTGTTATTTTCACAGAAAATTTGAAGAAGATTCAAATCAAGCACAGAAGTAGTCACTAAGTCTGTAAAAAAGTGTAGCGTGTCACAATGCCCAGAAGCTGGAAAACCATAGTTATCGTTCTTTTCATTCTAACCTTGTTGAGTTTGCTGTTCTGGTCATCTAGAACCATGACATCGTCTTCAATCTTCTTCATCTTGGCTTCCAGGGTGACCTTCTCCAGCTGCAGCTTCTGTCTGGCTGCCTCCTCCTCATCCAGCTGCTGCTCCAAGTCCTATTTCCAGAAAAATGACAGCAGGGTTGGCAAGGCTGACAAATATGGATAGGATAATCTTACTCAAATCAAACAGTAACTATCCTATGAACTGTTCACAGTGTCTACTTAATTAGTGGGTGTATAGAAAGATTCATGTGTGTTTCGTTCTCACTCTCCCTACTTACTCCAATGTTTTGCTGCATCTTCTTTTTCTCTGCTGTCAGATGAGAGGCACGCTCTTCCTCCTCCTCCACACGGGCCTCCAGGTCGTGGAGGATCTCCTCCAGCTCCTGCTTCCTGGCAGCCAGACGGGCTCTCATCTCTTCAGCCTCAGCACACAGTTCTGTTTCTGCCTGAAGCTGCTCCTGCAGGGCCATCTTCTCAGCACTCAGCTGCAAGCAGAGCAAAATTATCAATATGGTATGGTGTTGAATACCTGACTCAGATGTAGAACATAGGTCAGAAGCCAAAAAAGATGACTTTAATGTTGTGCATA
Source organism: Thunnus thynnus (assembly GCF_963924715.1). NCBI lineage: Eukaryota > Metazoa > Chordata > Actinopteri > Scombriformes > Scombridae > Thunnus > Thunnus thynnus. The sequence continues at coordinate 23,547,120 of NC_089533.1, forward strand.
AGTTAGTTTAAGTCAAGAAAAGCATCTTCATTCAACATCTATCATTGAGTACAGTGTTTAGTCTAAACTCTACATTTCATATCAATTCCTGATATGGGACAGAAAACGAAATTAACCAAGAACGTGGTTTCTTAAAGTTTACCTGCTGCTGTTTCTCCTCCATCTCCTGGAGCTGCCGCTCAGCATACAGATGTTTCTCCTTCACCTTACTCAGCTCCTCATCCTTGGCCTGCATCTCCTCCTCCTGCCTACTGACTTGCAGCAGGGGCTTCACCTAAGGACACAATGGTGACAAAAGAGGGGGGTTAGAAAACACAAAAGGGATGAATGTGCAAAGAGGGGATAAGCTTGTGAAAAATACAGTAGCAAAGATGTTGGAGAAGATGTTATAGGAGGAGAAGACTGAGGTTCACCTTGGTGAAGAGCCTCCACCACTGCCAGTTCCTGAGTTTAAGATAGGCAGCACAGTTCCTCTGGATCACCTTCATGGCAGTAAGCTGCTGCTGTCTCTTGGCGAAAGCCCTATGGAGCAATATCAGATAAAAAGATTAATACGTGTTTCACAACAGACACAGTTTATAACAAATTTTCATTATATATTATCTATCAATACACAATAATTATTAATTAATTATGTTGTTATATTTGCTCAGCTGGATGTAGAAGGATAATGTTGTCAAAATGTTGTCACTCAAATTATGCTCCAAATGATTTTGTCAGTAGCTACTGAACAGGATCGCAATAATGCTCGTCTCTTCCTACCTGCGGGCCACGTAGCCACGGCACCATGCCTGGAAACTGATGATGATGTCTGTGATCTTCATGTCCCTCTCCTCCTCCAGGTGAGCCAGGACTCCTGCTCTGAAGAAGACTTTACTCTGGCCAATCCGGTACAGGTTGGGATCCAGCTCCAGGCTTTTGATCTGACAGGACAGGAAACGTGCTGATCAATCCCACTGAACAGTGATGCATTTGGCTTTTCTAGGACTTGATATTGTGGAGCTTAGCCAGAATGTTGTACAGCCTTACCATGAGCACGCAGGCCTGCTTTCCATCCATGAAGCCTTTGGGGATGGCATTGGGAGTGAGGATTTCATATCTGGAGAGGGGAAGATGATAGGATTTTGTATTTTCTAACACATACCTGCCTGACAGCAAGCAGCAATGGGAACAATGTGCTCATCGTTCTGTTACCTCTGTCTGAACTCCTGGAAGACGATGCGGTTGGGGAAGCCCTGTCTGCAGATACGGATTCCCTCCAGCACACCATTACACCTCAGCTGGTCCAGAACCAGATGGGGGTCCAGTTTACCAGCCTGGAGGAGGAGAAAAGAGAAGGGAGGAATATTTGCTGATCAGCAAACAGATACAGCACCAACTCAATTCAGCAGTATCATGAATGCCAGTATTTCTCTGATACCTTTTTCTCGTGGTTGGGGATGATGCAGCGGACAAAGTTGGGGTTTGTGTTCCTCAGAGTGGCCATGAGCTTGGACAGCTGCTCCTTGTACAGCTGACCCACTGTGCGGAACATGCCCTTGCGGGTCTTAAAAGCACCGGGCATCTCTGACATGCCAGACACCTTATCCAGACCCACAATGCGGTCCACTGAAAGAGGGAACAATAGAGAGAAATATAGAGAGGAGAGACTTGTTGTAAGAAGTCAGTGGGTTTCATTTAATGATTTGAATATTTAACCAGGCAAACTCAAACCAAATGCATGACCGCTGTCTCTCCACTTCCTCTTGGTAAACATACACCAGGAGAGAATAGAGGCAGTAATGTTCAAAAAACCAGAACTAGTGAGACAACACACAAACATTGAGTGAATGCGGAGGGAAACCAATGAGGAGGAGATGACGGAGGGGATTCACAAAAAGCCAGTGAAGCGTGGGGAGATGACAGTCACACTATAATGAAAAAAATAAAAAATAGTGCTGTGAGTGGACTTAAACTGTTAACACTGCCAGTTTGTATTTCTGAGTGAAAATTATGTGTGGTGGTTCACTTAAATGTGTGTGTGTGTGTGTCGGAAAGGTGACAAACTTTGAGGGTTGCAGTGGGAATGTATTTTTGTGATGACAAAAAAAAAAAAAAAAAAAAAAAAAAAAAAAATTCAAATCAAACCAAGCCCATGCAGTATATACCCATCGCTGCAGTACCCATGACCAACACCAGGAGTCCCAAACAACACTATTACACAAGGGGAGAAAAGGAGAGTTCAATGACAGAGCTTCAAGTCCACCAGAAGATACGTTACTGCACACAAAAGCAGCTCACAAAATTTTACTGACATCTTTTGAAAGGAAGCTTAAAACCCAAACACAGCTTTGATCATTTAGGAGAAATGGACGGAAGCACCACGAACGGCAAAAAGGATTTAGGTGGAAATAAGCATGTTTAAACGTGACAAAGAGGCGGAGTAAAAGGGAAAGACTCAAGAAATGAAAAAGAAACCTTGTCACCTGAGTCTGAGTGTAGAATAGGAAAACGCTGATAAAAATAGGCTCTCTGACAATTCTGAACCTCTGAGACCCAGTAAAAGAAATTTGGAAAAGAACGACAGACAAAATGGGGCCGTACAGAGGAAGAAATGGATGGGATTTGAAAAAAGGTAAAAACAAAGGTCAACACACCAGACAATAAAAAGAGAAAGAAAGCACTATGAAATGTAAAAACAGGAACAGGAAACCAACGTTAAACTATTCCCATATTAAGCACCACCCCAAGTGAAACAGTAGCTCCTTTTACACAGCCTGTTCAAAGCGGGAATGTTGTGCCGTTATTCTACCTCGCTGTTGTGTATAAAAAGGCATGAACATAGAATGGGGGGGGGTAGTTACATTGCCAGATTGACGTCTGTGTAAGAAGGTAGAGCTGGCATGACGGGATTACACACACTAAACACAGACACTGCTGTGTTACATGTCACGCCTCTGATTCTGGAACGCTTGCATGCTATCTAAAAATCACACACAGGGGCAGCATTATGCCGGCTTTGTTTGGCAAATTTGCAGGATCTCTGTATAAAAGGGGCTAGTGATTCTTGGGTCACCACAACAAACTTTCATTTGCCTGAACTCACCGTCCTTCCACAGCTCAGAGACAAACTTGTCAGTGGACTGGTTGAGCAGTGTAGCAACGTTGTCATTCAAGGGGTCCATGTTCTTCATCAGCCACTCATCTGCTTTGTAGTCCACCTGAGGAGTAACAGGCAGAAATTGTTGTCTAGATGTCTTTACGACTTTTTTAGACTCATATCTTTGGAAAACTGTAAGTTCAACTGTAAAATAGGTCAAAATGTATGTAAATAATCATTAATGAGAAGGCAGTACGTGACGATGCAGCGTCATGAATTCCGTATGTTTACCTTGCCGGCGTAATGGATAATACAGAAGTCTGCCTCATCCTTCAGTTTCTTGGGCTTAAAGAACTTGGGGTGTGTGCCCTGCTCCTGGAGCACCTTCTCCACAAAGCTCTTGTCTGTGGCCTTGGGGAACCAGCACTCCTCATCCAGCAGAGCGAGGATACCAGGGGGGCTGGCCTGGACACAGTAGGGAGAGGGCAGGTCTTAATGCATGAAATAGAAAGACTCTGAAGTGCTGAACACATTGGAATAACAAATATGTACAAAAACCTTAAAGTCAAATACAAATAGTTGTGAAAAATACATGTTTGCATACATAATATTAATTAATACTTGGTCAAATAAAGAAATGAAAGCTTGACAGGGGAGTAAAGTTTGCGGACTCACAGGTTTCTCAATAAGATCAATGCAGGGCTGCAGGTCGAGGCCGAAGTCAATGAAGCTCCACTCGATGCCCTCCCTCTGGTACTCCTCCTGCTCCAGGATGAACATGGTGTGGTTGAAGAGCTGCTGCAACTTCTCGTTGGTATAGTTGATACACAGCTGCTCAAAGGAGTTCAACTGGAGGGACACATGAGACAAAAGGTTAGGAACACTGTTGATCTAAAGCACAAGTGTAGGATGCATACAGGGAGGCAAGTCATTTAGAGTGTACCACTTGTTTACCTCAAAGATCTCAAAGCCAGCGATATCTAGGATGCCGATGAAGGAGGCTCCCTGTCTCTTGGTCTTGTCCAGGGCTTTGTTGATCCTCATGACCAGCCAGCGGAACATCCTCTCATATGTGGCCTTGGCCAGGGCCTCCACAGCAAACTCTGCTTGCTCCTGGGTCTGGGCCTTCTGGACATAGTCTCTGCCCACCTTGATCCTGGGTGACAGGATGGCCCTGGTGAAGTCTGTGACATTCATGCCCATGAGGTGGCACACCTTCTGAGCAGCTGTTGAAGAGAAAACGGGGGGAAGAAAGGAGAGCAGAGGGGGAAAACAGGGATGATGGGAGTTAAGAGGAAAAAGAGAAGAAAAATGAAACTTTAGGATCATCAACTTCTTGTTAACATTCTGTAAGGTTCTAGCACTGCCAGCTATTTCAGACCCATGATCCATAGAGAGTTAAGGTCGGACTTACCCGTGTTGTCAGGCATGGAGGCCTGGTCTGTGTGGCGCTCCTTCTTGAAGTTCATGTTCCCAAGCTGCAGCACAGAGGCCACCACCTTCAGCATGCCTGCACAAGAGAACAAACATGGTAACTGTTTTATGTTGCACTAACAATATGTAGGTAAACGCAGGCAAAGTCCAAATTAGAGAACAGAAGAGAAAACAATAATTTGCTCTCTGCCTCACCTATCTGCTCATCCTCTGGGATGCTCATGATCCTCATGGCCTCCAAGGTCTCTGTAAACAGGTCCTTGTCCTGTTGTCCAGGAATTGTGACATTTCCGTTGGAAAGGAAACGGTAGTTGTTGTAATTTTCAAGGAGAAGGTCAGCTGAAAGAGAATGATGGTCGGAGTGAGAAAACAGCCAAAGGGCAGGTAAAAATCTTTACAGGAATGTAACTTTTCAGAAGGAAACACAATCACCACTACTGTGAAAATCCTTAAGGAATTCTTATATCTAATAGAGCGTCTTATAATATGATGCTTACCACGCAATTTATCTCCAGCCCCTGTGAGCAAGTAGTAGAAGATATGAAAGGTCCTTTCATCCTTGGCCTGACGGATGGCACGGGATTTCTCCAACAAGTCTAGTGGTCAGTCAGTTAAGGACAAGTTTTCTGATACTAGGCACGACAAAGCTCTGCAAACCAATTTTTATGTTGTAGTGAGACACTTTCAAATTCTTGCAGTGATCCTAAATGCTTGGACTAATTGATCTTGCATTGAAAACAAGATCAAGTAATACAATGTCTTCGATTCAAAAGAGAAGCAGTGACCACACAGTATCAAGGATACAAGTTTCAATATTGGCACCGACAATGTAACCATTGACATCAAAGTTGATCCTGATGAATTTTCCCTTGAGGAGGAGAAAAAAAAGGTGTTTTGAACAGTTCAGTTGGACAACAGGCAGTTTGTAAGAAGTCTTAAAAACAAGACGTGGCACTAAGTCTTACAAATCGGGAGGAGTTGTCATTTTTGACTGTCTTTGCATTTCCAAAGGCCTCAAGGATGGGGTTAGCCTGCAGCAGCTGCTTCTCCAGCTCCCCCTGGTGGACATGAGGAGAACAGCAAAGCAAAATATAAAGAACATTTTTTTCCATTTTTCCATTTGCCCGTCATTAAACACTACCTTTGGTTTTGTGTGAATTGCACTGTTGAATTGTTGCGTTGAGTAATTCACTGCGGTGTATTGTGGAAACTTTATATAATAATCTAGATTATGATCTAGAAATTACTAGAATGTTTCTTCATTGTGAGAAACTAATTAGTTTGGTTCATGTTGACATGGTGGTATGTGATAACTTACACAACATGTACTTACGTCCAAGGAGAAGGGACAACATTGTACAAAACATTTTTTTAAAAAGAGAGAAAAAAGTAGGGATACCATACACACACACACACACACACACACACACACACACCAGAAATACACACAAACACACACATTGCACCCAAGCATTTTCCCCCACACATAATGTCATGTTAGTGCCCAAATCTGCAAACACCCAGAGACCCTGTGAGCCTCATCAGTAACCCATCACCCGATACCCAGAGCAGAACAATTCAGAAAGAACAAGCAAACTGCACCTCCTTCCAGCTTCAGCATAATTTGTCACCTGGTTACATTAAATATCTACTAGCTTACAGTGAAGTCTCTGCATCTACTTCACACCAGGCTAAAGCATAAACTTGCATGTTTTTACCCAGCATTTTTCCAAAAACTGGTTTTCTAGGCATATGTGCTTTTTTAGAAAGGCCTTTCTGTTGCAGCAGATCTCCACAGATGCATAACTTCACACTCCCATTTGGCTGATGGTCGTTCATATCCATCCAGGAAAAATATGGAATTGCATCAGCTAAAATTTAAAAGCTACCATTCTACTGATTCATAGGTAAAGACCATATTACATGTTGAGATACATGAAGGTGTAAGAATTCATAGCAATGGCCTTCTGCTGTGTATAAAAGTACTGAAAGAGACATATTTGGCAGTGAACCTGAGCGTAATTTATGAAGTTTTCCTGAGTGATTCTGAAAGATCACAGACTGAAGGCCGTGGATTATTAAATTCTTCACAAGCCATACAGCAAATCTGATTCTGTTTCTTCATCATGTCACTTTGTATAAACCTTTGATACCTTTGACATTTCAGCTCCGTGAGACAGCAGTGTGTCTGTCCAGAGCTTCTCATATAATCAGCAGGAATTGAGCAGGATGTTGGCAACAGATCTCATATGAACACACGCTTCTCAAGCAAAATTTCTTATGCACAAAGATAGAAGGACACTTAAATTTTGGATTCAGATGCACGAACAGAGTTACAGAGCAACAGAAATTATGAAAAATTCAACCAGACTATCAGCTCTTGACACACGGTCTAAAAAGCGCTGTATTTTTTCAGCGAAGACCCCTCCCCTCTTATCCTACTATTGTCTGGCTGAATTTTTCACAGGAACACATACGGTTGCCACTGATCTGCAAACAAACTTCCTCTTGACTTCCTATTGGCTAGCAAAACACGTCACCTCTGCCCCTGAATACAAAGCGACCACAAAAGTGCGCTCCAGTGAGAGGAGGATGGAGAATGAGGGGTGAGGGCGGGGTTGGAGGAAGAGGGTGATGATAGAAGCAGGTGGGGAGGAAGAGCGAATGGAGGGAGAGAGTTAACTCACATGTGACAGGATCGAGCTGTTCTGTTGATGGGAAAAGAGAAATACAACAACCTCAAAAAAAAGGATGATAGATACTGATGTGTTTTTTTTTGTTTTTTTTATTGAACCCCACTGGGTCACTTTGAGCAGCATCTATCATACCGCTGGCAGTTCAGATAACAGTGGTGCAAGTTTTCCGGTGAAGTCTGACGTAATGCTCGACTCTTGGTGGTCGACTGAGTTTTATTTTTTGATGCGGTGAAATCAGCAAAACCGAATACATGACAGATGAAGTAAGGCCTCTGGTCTATATAACATGTCAGTGCCAGGAGTTTTTCAGTTCAGCCTTTAAATCTGCACCATTGTTTTTCTGAACCTCCAGGGCTATTATCTTGATTGCCCATTTTTCCTTTGATGGCAGTTCTTTTTCTGTGGCAGCTACTGCAGAAAATAAAATGTTTGAATACAACAATGTAATGATGGATTAACAGTCATTTAATGTTAAGTGCCAGTAGCACTGGTGAACACTTACACACACACACACACAAACATACTGATACACATCATAGTAACAATGAAAAAGTTGGTTGGTGAAGTGAGCAGAGGACGAGGAAAATGTTGGTCCTGTGACTGAAGGACTGAAGGAATTAGGGCTTGTGTCTCCCTTGAAAATGAATCAAATAAAAAAGAAAGAGGAGTGGAGTGAAGTGAGAGATGAGAGAGTAAGATGAAAGATAAAAAAAGGCACAACTGGGTGATGTAAAAGAGTAATGGGAGGAAGGTTTGAAGGATGAACAGGGTAGATGAGAAGCAGGACTGACCTGATCTTTCTTGGTCTTGTGAGAGGAGGCCACGTGAGCCAGATACTGGATGACCTTTTTGGTGTTCTCTGTCTTACCAGCACCAGACTCTCCTCTATATGAGACAAACAGAGAACAATAGAGAGTCAAAAACTAAACAGGGAGTAGAGGGACAGAAATAGACTGAGAAAAGTATGTTCTAAAACACAAAATGTTGATTAAAAAAAGTTAATATAACAGAAGGATTGCTTCTTTAATGTATGTATGTGATGTGTGTAACTCACGTGCAAAGAATGGACTGGTCTTCACGATCTGCAGAAAAGAAGTACAAATATTGATCATTCAAACTTTGCAAAAACAACAATGCTGCATATTCCAAGCGAGCATATGTTATCGCCACAGCGCATACAGTTCATCTGTACAACAGGAAGTGCATTGGCCACAGACAGGAAATCAATATCTGGCTTCCTGTAACTGTAGGAGGTGCTGCTGGGTTTCACACTTACTGGCTAATTACCCGTTGTGGTCTGAACTCTTTCCTGGAGCCAAAAATGGAGAAAAAGAGCACTAGTGGGAAGGGGAGTAGTTTGGGTGGTACGCATGACAGATGACAGAGCTCAGCACATCAGGGAAACAGGCCTAAAATGGGGATGTGCTGCCAAACTAAGACAATACATACAGGAGGTGCACTAAAGAATCACATTACAAAACAATAGCCCTGCAGGAAATACCAATTAGGTGCTTGTAATGTTCAGGTTTTTGTCATAACTGTTGATTCAACTCACTGGTTCATCAGTCACAAAACACTGCATAATTACAAAATGCGGTAAGAGTAAGAGGGAGGGAAAAAAAAAGAAAAAAGTAAGACGACATACAGTATGCCAAACACAGGAAATGTGCATTAGCAAAGGAAGAGGAGCACATGACAGGATATTTGTTTAACATAATGGCTGTAAACTATTGTCTTCAAAATCTGTCTCCAGAGCAAGAAATATGAGCTTAACAAAATTAATATCTATTGCAGATTTACTTTTTTCCATCCCCTGTACATTCTCCCGCACAAGGCCTCTTATTAAATACAACCCTTCTTAGCTAGAATTTAGAGTCTGGTATTTGCTGAGGCCAGTGGAGCCAGTAAATCATATGAAATACTCTGCTAGTATCAACTCCAATACTCTGCAGCTCCCTTGTCTTGTATTTGAAGGCTCAAACTCAATATAGAGGATACTCTCACCTCAGTTCATTTTTAAGAGGGTACTGATGCAAATAAGCTGCCATTATTACAGTATGTATGCATAAAACTTTGTTTCCTAGGAGCCTTGCAGTTTATAGCCCTGTGTGTCACCACTCAAAACAATGCAATATTAAAAGACATTCATATTACAAGCTTGAGAAAAAGTTTGAATCAAAAGGAAAAAAAAAAACATCTTGTAGGCCAACAGACTTCAAACATCACAATAATATTTTCTTCAATAAAGCCTTTATTGTTCTTGTGCAAGTTTTGCAATGTCAGCGCCGCGACAGTGACTTACCTTGCATCATGCTTCTGTAAGATGTGTCAGTGATGGCATAGATATGGGGCGGCATTTCATGCCTCTTCTTGCCCTTGTACATGTCAACAATCTCCTCTGAGTAGATTGGCAGGTTCTTGTAAGGGTTTATGACGACACAGAAAAGGCCAGAGTATGTCTGCAGAACAGATAGAGGTGGTGGTTAAAAAAAAGCTGCACTTGAACATGGCATAAGACCTGGAGGGTGAAGGTACCAGTGAAAGAGGGTGTTTGAGTTAAATGGGATAGATGAAATGATTTTAAGCCAAACCCTAGAAACTGGACATGTACCACAATGGAGATTTATATAATAGTGTGCAGTGCAGGAACAAGATCATGGATTGGGTTATTTCATATGCTGCTGTACAAGTTTCTCCATTTGCTGAGCCTACCCATCCCCCTTTAACACCAAGCTAAAAGTTTCTCATGAACTCTGATTTGGTCCTCTCCTACGTTATGCAATCTCAACCCCACCCTGCTACAAGTTAAAACCGATGAGCGATGTACGACTACAGTTACTTAACAGGCTAGCCAAGTGCTATCTCAGTTGTATATTGTAAATTGTCTTTTCTGCTTCCAGGCCAAAAGTAAATCCCTCCTTCATTCCTTCCTATAAACTCCACTAAATCTTTTCTTTCTTCCACATTCGGATTGTGTATCTAGACTCCTAACATAACTTCAGATTTCTTTTTTTTTTTTTTCTAAAACTTGCTGGATTCTTGTGCTGCCCTTCCAACATTTCTGCACCAGGCATATTCCCCTCTGCTGTGTACCCGCTCTCCCCTGAGAGATGGTTAATCTAATGACTACAAAGCGTAGAGGCACTCCAGCCAACCGTAGCCTGGATCTCTGGAGGGAGTGAGGAAGGGGTGTGTTGATATGACCTCGGTCACACCACACAGTCAGAGAGACCAAATCACTCCCAGCACAGGACATGGGGATAAATGGCATTAATTATGGGGGAAGTAATAGCAGTTACAACATCATTTACATTCCAAGTCCATTTGAAAAAAAAATGGACTGTGAAACCCCTCCCTCCTTCCCCAGCTATGTCTTCACATCTCATACCCCACACTGCATTGTTCCCTGCAGCTTCCTGTTTACAAGATAACTCCAAACACAGAGAGGGGGAGAGGGAGAGAGAGAGAGAGAGAGAGAGAGAGAGAGAGAGAAAGAGAGAGAGGGAGCTAACAACATATTAGAGAGAATAAAAAAAAAAGAGAGAGGCAGAGTTAGAGGGTGAAGGAAAAGAGTGCTTGCATACCATTCATACAATAACATATTGCACTCTTTGTTTGCTGTGACAATTTGCACACAATGGGTTGTCTAAAACAATGGGGCCTAATGGAGGTAATTAGGAGGTTGGACAGAGAGATAAATTGGTTTGGAGACAGGCCATGGTAGATCATTTTCTATAAGCCAGTGGGATTACATAAGAATTTAAAGGAAATGCTTTAGACCAAGCCAAAACATTACCCGGACAATGGTAACGTAACAGCAGGAACATAACGCTAGGGATATGAAATATAACATGTAGCTGCATTTTATTCTAAAACTCAAGATAGGCATTAAAAATGTTAATGAAGACTGCAAAGAATCGTCTTGGAAAAATACACTAGCGCTGGAACCAGAAGTGGGACAGAAACTAAAATTAGCCTCATGCATCACTGCTGCATTGCATTTCAGCAAACATGAGGTACAATCCAACGAAGAGAAGAGGTACAATGTATGAATCAATGCTTTGTTCAAGGCCTTTTGTGTTTAAGACAGCTCCATACTCACATAAATGAGACCAGAGTAGTATCTCTCCTTCAGGTTGTGCAGCACGGAGGCTTCGTTCAAGCAGGTGAGCTCGGCCATGTCCTCCACCTTGCTGAACTTGGGCGGGTTCATCTTCTGGATGTCATCCTTGTTCACCCTGCTCTTCTTACCAGAGTCTGCCAGCTCCACCACGCACTCATCACCGCGCTCCTCCTTCACAGAGCCGGCTTCGAAGCCCAGGCGCTCCGAGGGCACCCATACCAGCTTCTTGGTGGCCCAGTCAGCCTGTGCCAGCGGGTTGTTGACCAGATTGCGGTCCACATACAGGAACTTGTCTGCGTCTGACATGGTGGCTGTTTCAGAGAGAGACAAAGAATGTTTGTGGTTAGTGCTACAAAATTAAGACTATCATTGACAGAGGTCAGAAACTCTGACATCAAACCATTCGTTATGTTTGTTGCTTTAATATATATGTAGGGCATATTTGTTTATTGCTACACTTCTTCAATAATATCCAGCAGAAAAAAGGCAGAGTAGTTGTGTAAGAAAAGGTTGAGTTTACAGCACTAGACCTTTGCTATTCTTCCATCTTCACATGCTATCTGAGGAATGCAAAGGTCACCACTGATGTGATGTGCAACAGGAAATGTCTGCTCGAGTTAGGTTGGGTCGACATAAAGCACAACCATGTCAAACAAGGCTTCATGTTGCTCCCTGCTCAACTGCTGTGGATACTTAATCAAATTTCCAGCTGCTGGACCATCTGGGTGACAGAGGAGAAACATTTGCCCAGGATCACAGGGACTCATGTCCATCTCACAGCAGAGGTGCCTCCAGGTTGGCTGAGTGCTCAAACACACACACACACAATCACACACACACACACACACGTCTGTCTGCTGGTTCGGAAGCCTGTGAAGGAGCATGTCTTTATTAATGTTTCTACTGGGTTGGTCAGGGCGCCTGTTCAGAGAGGGGAGGGGAGTTCAGTGGGTGATCTTGGAGAGATAACATATACCTCTGCAGGAATGGCATGGCCCTTATCAAGTAAATAGTATCAGGAACCAAAACTGGTTACTAAATCAGGAATCAAAAGTCTCTTTCTGCTTCAAAGAACTGTGAAGATCAAAGATAAGAGATGAAGGATTAAAAAGAGGAAAGCTTCATTTGAGTCACTACATCTTGCAGACAACACCCAAAGTCGTCTTGTTCCTTTACAGTTTCTGGTATTCAAGTAATGATTCTTGGTTATTTTTCTTATTTAGTACATAAGAATTAGTAAATGAAGAATTGTTTGTCTTGTTCATTGTTTCTCTGTAGCCTAGTATCTCTTTGTGTTGCTCTTTTTTAGTCTAGTTGGGATATCAGGTGCTGTGTTTGTTTTAAAGTTAAAAACACTTGAATATATTCCTATCCTGAGTCCTATTATTGATACTAACAACAACCAATGACTCTGAATGAATGCTGTTAACAGCTGTGGCAGTATGTGGACCGTGAGCTGTGGCAGTCTTGAGGCTTGTGTTTAACCAGTAAGAGACGTGATGTACAGAGATCTCCACCCATCAGTAAATGCTACATCTTGAGCAGTGACTTTTTAGGTGCAGGAACAACAGCTGGGGCTAGGTTATTGCAGTCACCATGCAGGTAAAACTCTTTATTTCCCAACAGGTTTCTGCAGTGGAAAAGGGTCACTGGTGAAGCAGATTTGCTGAGCGCTTTAAAAGACAGAACTTATGTAACAACTGCACTGATTTTGCACTTTGAGGAGGACTGTCCTCAAACAATTTGTTTCTTAAGGTTGGGTTGATAAGCAGATCAGATTGAAGAGGAGGGTAATTGTCAAACTAGATTAAACGTCCTGATATTAAACACTACATGCTGAATTTTGGTATACATCTTGAGCCAGCATAAGTGCTCCACAAGCTGCTTTAATACACCTGAAAACTCATAAATAACATGTTGTCAGGGAGTACTGCGGTTCAACCCACATAGAAAGTGACTAGACAAGTATTACCAGTATTGAGGGAGAGGAAGGCCGTGTGAGAAGCCCAACTAGAGCGAGTGCAGAGAGACTCTGGGCAATTAACTGAACATGGTGTGCTTTCACTGACACCGTTGCCCCAGACTTTACCATCTCAATTATCATTTAAGCACAGCGGGAGCGTGACACCTTTCTCCCACCACTGCCAGGGTCGTTATAGCCTTTCTCAATGTCCCCAGAGCAGTGCCATGTTTGCATATGCAAACACTTAGAAAATCACAGCAGAGGTCGGGTTCAGCCCGTTCTTATATTCATCATGACTAAAATAATCCATGGGATTAATTTCGCATTGCAATGTGGTCCAGTGGGATGGGACACTGGTGCCTGATTCTCATGCTCAGCATTTTTAAAAATTGCTCGGAAACAACAGTGCAGTGTAGTCGATGCAAGAATAATACTTTTATTAATGAACATTTCTAAGCATTTCTAAGAAAGTTGACTGGGGAAAAACCACCTGTCTGCATAGCTCACACATTGTCTCTCCAAAATAACAGTGACTTTTATTTTAGTTACCATCATCGTAGTAATGGGTACTGGTAATAAATATTGCAAAGTTACATCAACTAGGGCAATGCTCCTGTCAAAATACAAACTACACATTCCACAACTGTATTGAGAAGAGGTGACAGACCCTTGAGAGTCTTTCGAAAGAGAGGTCGCTGAATTTAATGGGGTTGCGTCTGTTCCAGCACATTAACCCTGATCTGTGAGAAAGAAAGCAGAGGCAGAGCCATTCTTCTCATGACCCCTGCCGCTCTCCATCCTCCATCAACACTGTCAGGCTGCGCTACAGCTGACGTCCATCACTGCTCACCCCCCCCCTCTAAACTCATCTCTAGTCTACAGACCCCATCCTGTAACAGAGCAGGGCAAATTAGTCCTCCTATACCTCTCAGCTGGCTCCACTCGCCCTCCTCTGCCTTCAGTCACACTCCTCTCCCTCTCCAGGATCCTAACACCCCCCGCCCCCCCCACCTCCCCTCCCTCCCTCCCTCTTCTGTTTATCCAGTCTTTTCAGGGTCACATTCCTCCCATACTCACTCTTTATCAGAGGAGAGACCGCAAGCAAAGGAATTCCACAAATTTTTTGTCCTCTGTTCCATTATGTCCCCCCTTACATCTTTCTCAGACCTATTCTCTGGCTTTCCTTCCTGTTTTTGCCTTCCCCTTATTCCCATCACGTCAGAAGGTCATGTGTGCCTTCAGGGGTTTCATCACTCAGAAGAGATCAGCATCACCTCGCACTGAAAGCATACACCCATCCCATGGCTGCATGGATCGAACAGACCTGAGAGCTCTCAGTCCATGTGTGTGTTTGACTATGTTCCCATGCTCCTTTAGAGTCCATTTCGCCTTTACTTTTTCCAGTATATTTGGATCAGTTGGCCCCATGCAGGGTTGAATATGAGCCATGGCTGATTATAATCCCTGTTGCTTTGTTGTTTGCCAAAAACAAGATGTGAAATAGAACAGACTGAACACACCCACAGGCTCTGGTGTTGCTTTAGCTTGCTATGTTTTAACATCATGCTTCGAGTGCAGGGAGGCCACCATGAAAACAGCATCTCAAATACTTTTAACAAATACAGACACCATCTGTTCACTGTTCAAATGATTTAAGCATCTATTGCTTAAAGGAAGCAACCTTAATAAATCGTGAACCAAAGTTCATTCACTGCAGGGAGTTTTATGTTTCACTACAGAAACAGCTAAACTATATATTTCTGCAAGCTGCTGACATTATTTGTTAAGGAGAAAAAAAGACAAGTCCAGTCTGTTGATGTCTGCCACACATGCTTGACACAGATAACGGTGACACACTTCAAGCTACCTCTCCAGAGAGTGGCATGAGGACTAAAATTACTCAGCTATTCTAGTTTGACAAGCGCTGCTCTATATTGAAAGTAGAGAGAAGAAGATGGATTAAAAACTCCCATCGGACAAATTTAGGACCCAGGCCTTTCCTTGTGGAGCCTGACATGGATGATGACTTGACATTGAGATAAAACGGTGTGCAATAAAATTAATCACGCCCACCCAACACTTCAAGTTCATGGCTCAGGTTCCCACTGCCTCCCTGCCAGGTTCTCCATAATCCTGTAACAATCAAGGTTTTCCCTGATTCCTTGTCACTTTGCGAACACTGCTCAGCTGTGAAAGCATTCACCATCTATTCTGTTGAGACCCATTCATGATGAGATTAGCTGGTCGAGTTAATCATAACAAGGATTACCAATTAACTGAATACATGACAGTAGGTAGGACACTGTCATCCCAAAACTAACCCTTGCCAAAAATCTCTGAACTTTATGGAGCCTGACTGAAATACCATTAAGGGATTATATTTTAAAAATGCCCAAATGAAAACAGAGTTGGAAGTATCCAGTCAAAGCAGCTGCCTACATGAAAGAGGAAAAGGAACCATAAAATAAATAACAAGAGGAAGAGAGCGGAGGCCGGTTTTAGAAACTAGCCTCATCACAGAGACCAGAATGTGGTTACACAAGGAGGAAGTAATGCAGGACTTTGAGAGCGAGGTGGAGGAGGATCGAGGAGAGGAGAGGAAGAGGGAAGAGCTACGCAGCGTCCTTTTCCGTCAATGTTGTCCTGTTTAGAAATCAGGTCAACCCTGGTCTTTCTAAGTCTGAGTCCGTCCGTCCGTCCATCAGACTCCCTCTCATTCCTTTCCACCACACTGACTCTCCCTGAGTTACTGTAAAAACCCAAGAATGACGACTTTTACCACAGCATGACCATGTACAGTCAAATTTGTGCATCTCCCCTCTTGGCCCGGCTTAAGGGAGCCCATAAACTAGCTGTGCTGTGTTGACTGCCCCATTGACAGGAATATTAATAGCATGACAGCACAGTCAATAACACTCTACTGCATCCCATCACAACATCCCGGCTGGCTTAACCTGAGCCAGTCCTCAGCTGTCCTCCTCATGTTGTGAATATTGTTTTGTACTGTTGTCACTGCTTTCTGTTTATGTTCCCCCTTTCAAACAAATACTGCTGTCCCTCTTTTGTCTTGGCTGTACCACTTTCATCCCCCTCACTGTCCAATGATCTACCGACTGGTGGTTTGCTCTCTCATGCAACAGAGAGTGGGTGCCAGACAAAGACTGGAAGGGTACTGAGTCAGTCAAAATTCATTATGGGCTCACACATCAGCGCGCGCTCTCTCTCTCTCTCTCTCTCTCCCCTTCGCTCTCCTTCCCTGAAAGTGGGAAGGGTGTGGCAAGGAGAAGAGAGGGGAGGAAAAGAGGAAATGACAAACTGAGAAAACTATTTTGCCATTTGTGGAACTTGTTGTGGAGTCTTTCAAGGAGGAGGGAAGGTGGCGTTTTCTTGAGCGCACGCTGAGCGGCTCCGAAGACTGAGAAGTAAATTAAGCCCTTGCTGGAAAATAACCGCACTGCATGACAGATCTGCATCACTTTCCACATTACTTTTCACATTCCTGCCCCGACCAAGATCCAATTTCACTTTGAACTGTAAGCTGGCCAATGCCATCCACCATTTACAACTAGAGGCCCATTCAAGGTCTTACTAAAGCTCTCAGTACTTCACCTACACCAGTGGTTCCCAACTTTTTTTTGTCTCATGTACCCCAACAGCCCTCTCAGATGTGCCCCTTCTTTGAAACGACCCGTCATGTTCCAAATATGTTAAGTCTGAACTGATTTAATTGGATTTTATTTAATTATTGATGATAAATGGACAGATAACAGTGTTACATTTTTTAAATATAATTAAACAGTCAAAACCACCACTTGGGTTGAATCTTCTCTCACTCCGTTTATTACTTTAAGCTCACTATTCAACTATTTATCCGTTACTTTTAGCTAATCAACCGTTTCTTCACTACTTTTAGCCACCTATTTCAGCCATATATCCATTAGCGCTCGCTTGCTAACTAGTTTTCACACACTCCTCCCTAATTTACTTTCTGCATACCGTCGGTTGCACACTTAAGTTAAATGACAGGGAAGACAGATAATTATAAAGAGGGTGTTGGTGAGATAAGCACATCATTTTCAGGGTCATAGAACAAATTCCATGTCTACCATTCAAACAGCTATCTGATTAAACCACTGAGTGCACAATTGACTGGTTCTTTGACAAAACAGAACAGATACTGCACAGTACCAGTTTGCCCTTTTACTAAAGCACTCCTGACAGTATTGACCCATTCAATAAATAGACAGAGGGTTACGTAAGCCTTTTAACAGACACTGAAAGAATGCAGAGGGGAGTTAAGATACACATTTCTGTTTGTCAGCAATAATTTTGTCAGCAATATTCTTTTTTTTCAGAGGAATGCTGCACTGGCACAGCTCGGTCGTTCATTTCTGACAGACCCAGTGAAGACAATCTGCTTTCAGTATTTCACCTCTAAACCTATATCTCCTTCACCCTTCTGGATTATTTTATGGCTCTTTTTAGCCTTATCACATGTTATCTCTATCTGGGATACTCCCTTTGAGTCAGTAAAGAAAGCAAACTCAGATGATGAACAGACAATATAATCTATCTCATTTGAACAATCTCATCAAATGATGCACTCACAGACCTCAGGACCACATGCTAGTTTGACAACCTTGGTATCAGATGTGCAGTGTGATTTAGATTGACATGGGAATATATTGTCTAATGGGCGCCAGAAGGTAGACGCAGCATGTTTCAAAGTTCAGTGACTGTGGTGAATGTGTTGCACAATCTCTGAGGTATCACTCACTTCACACAGTAACACGCCAGGTGTGCAGCTCCCACACCTACACACACCAAACCATGGACAGACTCCATTTTCTGACACAGTAACACAACTGTGCTTGACCGCAATCACCACCAATTAGATCTCTTCCTTCTGTAAAAATGTTTTACTTCACTTGGTATCACCTGTATTTACAGTAACGAGCCAAATGCGAGGCAACAGTAGTGTGTTAAGAATATCCCTAAAATGTTTGACAACTACAATAAACTTACTCTTCTCTACAAGGGAGTTATGTTGGCAAGTAGACAGCCAGGTGCTGACTGTCACCTAATCTTAAACGAACAGGAACTTGGGATCATTAAACTGGCACGCCGGAGAAGACTACTGACTGTAGGTCACTGATGGAGCACTACCTCATCTTTATTACCACAAAGCAGACAGCAGTATTATCTACTGGGCCACAAGTTATCATTAAAAGAGGCATGGTCAAGGTCCATCCTTGGGATCACAAGTCTGAATAACTCCTTTCTGTATGTGGTTGAAGTCAGAGCACAGCCATTTCCTGGTATTGTTCAGTTCTATTGTACCCTTACAGGTGCGTGCTGTGAGGGAGGGAGGGAGGGGGAGGTAGGGGGAGTCCGGGAAGGGAAAATGAAGGAGAACACAGACAGGCAACAGGGGGCACTGAGAAAGGTCTGATGAAGAGGCTGAGACAACAAGGAAATGTAAGAAATAAACAGCAGTAAAAGGAAATGGGAAACCAACAGCAGACACTGGTGCAAATGTATCCTCCAGCCAAGCCAGTTCAAGCATTCTGACTGAGGCAACTTAATTATGCTGTTCATGTCAACCCCAAGAAATATTTTTGGGCAGAACATAAATAGACAAAACATTCAAGAAAAAGTAGCTGTTTGAAAGACCTGAATTAAAAGACCAACATTAGTGAAATATGGCACAATGTAAAGAGTGCACACACTTCACGGTGAGTGTCCAAGTCTGTTTGATACCGTCTCCATTACCAGTCTGACAACAGACATTATGTCTACCTCTGGATAAACAAGTGAATTTCACCCAGTGTTGACTATAAGCAGCACAATAACTACATACCGAGGAGTGGCATGATCAGCTCTGCCATGGTTAATGGAGAATCTCAGCCGTCTCCGCTCAGACTGGAATGTTTTGCCTGCATGAATGAATCTCAGCTGACTGGGGCTTGTAGAAAACTAGGATATGCATGACATTTCCCTACCCTATCAATCATCAACAACAAGTATTACTAGTATTAAGTATTAAAAGAAAATGCACAAGCAATGTACTGAGAAAAGAACATTGGCACCACCCCATCTGACAGCCTCCTTTTCAGCTCTTTTCATTGTCTGGGACAAGCTGATAGATATGTGGACATATTGTACATTATAGACTGATTTGGCTCAGACTAGGGTTGAAACTAACGATAATTCTTATTGTCTACTGCTAGTTAGTTTTTTTTGATAAAATGTCAAAAATAGGGAAATACGTCCATCACAGTTTAACAAATAGCTTTTATCATAAGAACAGTCCAAAACCTTAAAATATATATTTACTATCGCAAATATTAACATTTAAGAAGCTGGAGCCAGTGAATTTTTGACATATTTGCTTCATAAATGACAAACGATGAATTCATGACCAGAATAGTTGTAGATTCATTTGCTCTCTATCGACTAATCTATCAATCCATTAATTGTTTCAGCTCTAGCTCAAGCTTTAGCTTAGAGCGCTTTTTGTGAGCTTTTCCAGCCTGTGTTATCATGTGTCTCTTCTGTCAGCCTCGTACAGACAATCAGAGGTGAAGATATAATTGGACCGGTGAATGCAGTTAAGAGGTCACATACACACAAACAAACAAAAGATGAGAAATACCTCACATATTTTAAAACCTCTTTGAAACTTCATAGCGGAAGACAACTGTGGTTTGCAGTGTGCCAAACTGTGTCACGCTGCCCTCCTCACATTGTGCTAACATTTACAACAAAAGCAAAGGGCCTGAAGGCAATCTGCCTCAGACAGGATGACTGCCCTTCAATGAAATCTAAACATCCACAGGCATGTTCACTCAGACTGTATCATTTTGAGAAGATTGAACAGCCAGCTCCTTGTTTCAAATTTTAAGATGTCTGTGTTTAATTTTGTCTAGCCTACAGTAAATCTCCCAGGGGGCCTCAAGTATGGACACTGCTGACACACAACTGATGGAATGTAACGCTCTCCGTGGGGGGCTCCATAAATGCACCAAAACTGGCAATGAGTGAGAATCACTGGCCTCTAGAGAAGCCATTGCGCAATACATGAGCTGAATTTAATTCATGACTCAAATGCAATAACAGGATATGACATACTACCTGTCACCCAACGTGCCCCTTTAAGGATAAGTATTTACCGATATGTCTTCCTCAAGCAGTAAATGACTAGCGCTGCTTTATGTAGGTGTGTCGTCTGAGACACAGAAAAACTTCATAAAGAAATGCTTACAGGCTACATACTACTACACACACATATGTTTGTTTATTCATCTACTGTAATGACTATTTCACCATGAACCACTATGTGGATGCCTGAGTATCCAAAAGTTATTAATGTGGTATGTTCACACTGTGGTTTAATTGCATGTTGGCAAGCGTCAGCTGGATAGAAGTTTATGGCTCTGATTACAAGTGAAAGCAAAAAAGGTGCTGCTCTCACTCCCCGTGAGACCGCTAACACTTTGTACAATGAGAAGCAGGTTTGGTGGAGGAATACCAGAGTTGTTAGCGCTTTGATGCACAGTCTGACGTGAGGTTGAGTTCATGAGTAATTTTTTGCAAATACTGAGCCACGCAGCGCCTTTCTGACTTAAAATCCGAAGGGTGTGCAAGCATACCAGAGTCTGTTTGCTTCCCAAAGTGCAAATACAATGATGTCCCATCTGAGAGAGCAAACACAAATTGTACTGACATAGCATAACACTTGTGTTGTAGGTGTACAATAAAATGGCAGAGGTAGGCCGGAAGAGAATGTGAAACCTCAGATCTGAGACAAGTCTGAGATTATAAGAACCCTGCTAAGATTGGTCTGCATGAATCAAAAAAAAAAATGGAGTTTGGTGCTGTAACATGTGCTTTTGTATGAGCCTGAATGAATAAAAATGAAATGCCTGTGATCACTTATGTCCTGACTGTTGCTGGGTAATATGGAAAGAAATGACAATAATCTGAAGACAAAGTTATCTGATGTTTTTTACTGATTCACATTCTGCACTCCAAACACTTTTACACTTTATCTGACACTCAAAGATTTTTTCTTAATAATATGTTTGAACTAATATTTCCATATTACATTTGTACATTAACTGCATGTCTCCTCCTCTGATGAAAAACAACAGTCCAAGATTAGAAGGTTTTGTAGGTTTTAGAGATTGTTAAGTTTGCTGGGGAAAATTTGTGATTTATGACATTGGGCTATGAAATATAATTGATTTAACTTGGCTTAATAATAATATAAAATCTCTTAAACCATGGAAAACTCTTGTGTTGCCTGGTTTATGTTTGTCACAGCAGACTGCACGGTAATTAGAAGACAAACCTGGTCATTTTCAGATGACATAATTGTGTATTTCAGTAATTATTCTGAGTAAAATCTGGCTAATCGATAAAAAAAAACCCAAATTGTGTATGACAATACCCATTTAGTTCTGTTAAATGCGTTCTCCAGTTTCATTTATCAGACCAGGAACTCCACATGAATAATCTTCAGAGTCTCCAAATTCTGTTCTGAATTTGACACAACTGTAGTTTCACACTACACACCCAAACATCATCTGGAAATGTCTTTTATGAAGAATGCAACTAGGGCTGGGCGATATGGACAAAATCAAATATCAAAAACATTTTTAACCAAATACCTCAATATCAATATTGCAACGATATTGTAGGGATGACTGCTTTCACAAAATATTTAAACAATGAGATATTTGATAAATAATCATCAGTAATGTGTTTATAATGACTAAGTGAGTAAAGAAATACTAGAGCAGCTAGAACAGTCTGTTAAGTTCAGATAATGACATCACTTTACTGTAATGCAGCTTTTAAAACCAGGAAGAGACAACCCTTATGCCATATCCTGATATCCAATATCAAAGATGATATTTAGGCTCACATCATGATATCAACAGAATATCGATATATGGCCCAACCCTAAAGTGCAACTCTCAAGTCCTGTATTATGTTATGTGTGAATGTTCTAAATATTTTATGTGACCCTGGTATTCTATGCTGCAATTTTCAACAGGCCTCTCTTGTAATAGAGATCATGTATGTCAAGAGGCATCCTGGTTGAATAAAAGTTGAATAAAAAAGAAATGATGCAATGTTTTGAAAAATCACATATAACAATGACTGATAAACAAATAGATATACTGAACATGCAAAAATAACCATATCACTTCAACTCATTAGATTTTGTCCAATCTAATGAGCCATCTACATAAAATGGGAAGGAAACACATGGTGAAGATAATCAGTTTTCACCTCTTGTGAACTAAATCACAGCCAAATGTGTTCCTCTTTTTGTCAGAGCCTCTTGAAGGTTGCCCTGTAGGCTGGCATCGAAACTATAGGGACAGAAAGACAAAGTCCACAGACATGCAGATGTCATGCTTCACTGAGGTTAAGCTGATCAGCGGCGGAAAAGCGCAGCGCCGTTTTTTTTTTTTTCTTTTTTCTTTTTTCTTCAGTCCACCGGTGAACCAAGTGACGTCATGCCGCCAGCAAGCAGACATATTACTGACCACACACACACAGCGTCCGTTTCTGGCCGCTGCACACCAAAAACTTTAACCACAAACTGACTCATACACTTCCCGCTGTATCCATGTAGTCTCAATTCAACTTTTCTTCAATCTGCTTCCCCGGTTGGTCTCAAAAACTCTTCACCGGCCTTTTTCTGCGACTCATTCAAGCGAATCACTTCCTGCTCTGCCGTTATGGCTTCAGCTTCTCGCCAGCTGCCACAATGCTGCTGCTGCTGTTGTAGTTTTGTCGAGCTTTAGAGCTCACATGTCGCACACAGGTGCGTGTTTTAAAGCTTGAATAACAACTTAAATGTACTGCGGTGCTGCAAAGTTGAAGAAACCCCGGTTTAAATTAGTTCCGGAGGTCGGGTTGCTGAAGTTGCAACGATGAAGTAGCAACCCGTGCTTCCTGGTTCAGCGCACTTGCTGAGCAGATTGAATGAGTTATATGAAAGAGTACACAGAGGGAAAGAGAGAGCATGGCAGGCAGAAATAAGTTGAGAGTATTACCTGCTTTTTGGGTGCAGGACGCCTTTCAGAGGATGGCTAACAACAACCAGGTGGCTCAGTCAGCGTCGCCGTGAGTCAAACTTCTTTTCCAGTCGACAGCAGCTTCTCAGAGAGTTCAGGCTAAACTACAGTGCTCGTTTCCTCCCTCTCTTTCTCTGCTTCAGTCACTCTTTCTATCTTTTTTTTTTCTTTCTCCCCCTCTTCCTTCTGCCCTCCCTCTTCCACTGGCTGCTCACTGGTTCGCTTAATTTCCCTCAGTACGTAGCCAGCCGGGGTGCGGTCTGGACGAGGCGGGTACCGTCCCGCTTGTACCGCCCCTCTGAACCAATGACTGCCGTGTCTTCTATAATTCTCCCACTTTGGGCCAATCATGTTCTGCTGAAGGCGTACCCGGGTGGAGGGGTGACAGCCACTGGGCAGGGCAACAGGAGCAGAAAAAAATGAACTTGAAAGAGCTTAGAGGAGGGAGGGGGGTACAGATAAAGCTGTGTTTAATGAGAGAGGTATGTGCATACTAAGGATTTTTATGACCATATAAGTACCAGTCACTCTCAGGATGGACTGCATCATCCAGGTTTTCCCTCATGTGTCAACAGGGTCTAGTCTGGCTTCTGCTTTGAAAATAAGAGGCAGTGATGGCTCCAACTATTTGATACAGGGCCGCCCCTGACTATGTTGCTGTCCTAGGCGAGATTTTAGATTGAGGCCGCAAAAAATTTAGGTCAGAGCCCCCAAAAAAGTGATAAATATGAATTCACACTAAAACAAATTGCCAAAATGGCACCTCCAGCCCAGACAAAGTCCTCCAAGGTCCTCCAGACAAAAATTCAAGTGGGAGTCAAAGTGCCATTCAATGAGTGTTTGATGGCATTGTCTGGGGTAGCAAATGAAGTTTGGTAGCTGTCATGCTTAAACTGACTGAACAGTAAAGCTTTGGAAAATCAAACTCAATGAAAACTTATGCTAGTCAATGGGGAAAAAGACAGGAAACATTTTAAGAGGGGAGAACATGTCCATCTTTCCAAAAGCTGTATACAAGGACATCAGTTGGTAAGAAAAAAAAATCCAAGGTGACCACCTATGTTACCCATGCCACAGACCGGCCCTGATTGGCTAGTACTTCTGCTGTAAAGCTGCCAAATCAGACAAACCCAACACACACAGGCATGACTGGGCTTTTCAATACTGCCACTAATATCACTATTGTGTGTTTTTGTTAGCTTAAATACTTTAACTCCACAGACAAAGAAGGGGGGTTTTTATAACAAACACTCTGGCAGTGTTTTAAGCTTGTTGAAACTGTACACCTCTGCCGCCTCTCTCCGATACTGGACTAAAGATGATATAATTATAGGTGTTATATTAATAGTATAGTACTTAATTTATGTCTTAATTTATGCCTGTATGTTGTTGTTTTCTTCCATTGAAAAGGAGGTCAGAGGTCACAGTCCACAGCAGAACAGGGCCACACAGAGCTAGTAAGGATTCAGTGTCAGGCCCAAGGACACGTCGGCAGGGTGGATATTGGCCTGTAGGATCTGGAACAGCTCACTGCTGAAGTTCAAATTTAAAACACTCAGCAATTATGGTCGAGTCAAGTCAATTTTATTTATCATAGCACAAATCAGAAATTTTCTTCACATTGCTTTATAGTCAGTACAACATACAACACAATCTAATATATCAAAAATTACTTGCTTGCCTGAGTTCTTTAATGCAAGTGAAGAGAAGTGAAGGTGGATGAAATCTTAGCAAACTATATGGAAATGTTTAAAATGTATTTTACATGTAAATTCAAGGATAGTTCAGTTAAAAACACTCTAATCTTGGTTCAATAAAAGTCAGATGATATGTATGTAATAAAGGTAGTGATAATCTGATCAAATTAGCATGATATGCTAATTTGATCAGATTTTTCCCACGCTCCTCTACTGTTTGATATAAGATTCATCAATTTCACTTGTGAAACTCTTCACTAAACTTCTCAGCATGTCTCTCAGTGCTCTTGTACTTGAATTAATGTTTTGCATATTTTTAACTGCACCAGTGCACCTCTCAGATGTAAAGTACAATTAGTTCAACAGAACGTACAGTAAAGCGCAGTACAGTTATGTGATTCACTCTCGCAGGTTCCCATAGTTCAAACAGGTAAGCCTGGATACATGACCAGACATGCTAACACAACATGGGAACCGCTGTGGGCGATGATCTAATTAATGTGGGGGAGAGAAACACTTGTTCAGTCTTTAAATCACGTTTGACATTTGTTTTCCTTTGCACTTCAAAAATACCTGACTTGTTATTCTCAAGAAGCAATGAGGAAGAGGAAAAGATGCAATATTTATACATAGAAAACAGATGTTTATGTAGGTGAAATCACATACAAAGCAACAGATATCTAGAAAATTATTGTTCCATTGGATGCAGAAAATGAGAAATAATAAGACTTGAGTGTGACACTAGTAGAAAAGAGGAAGGGTGGTGGGACAATGCGTGAAAAGTGAGCAAAAAAATAGATGAGTGAAATGATGGATGTGGAGATGAAAGTTCTGAGGCGTTGCTGCCAAAGTCTACACAGAAGAGTGGAACAGTACAATGTGAACCTGTTTACCTCACTTATACTCCTGGGATTCAGATTTGAGCCCAGTTTTGCGAGTGGAACTGAAGGCATGGGGCCAACGCACATGCCACAACCAGCAGGGAGACATTAGCAATAGCAAATAAATATTTTTCACTTTGTCAGTGGATTAATAAATCAGTAGCTCTAATTAAAGGGAGATCATCTAGATTATACTGTGGACTTTGTGACGAGTAATGACTTTAATGGCTGAAATAGGAAGGAAGTGTAAAGGTAATTCCGCTTAGACAGCCAAAAGCTTTGACCCCTTTCTGTTTTGTCTTCCCTTTGTCACTAAAGAGGGTGATTTCTGATAAGAGGCAGGAATACAAACCAGATGCAGTTGTGATGTCCAGAGATAAACAACAAGACCAGATGCAAATATTTCCTCTGTTGGTGACATCAACACACAGCGCCATCAGTTTACACATTCAGCACGGCACACAAAGACAACTTTTGTGCTGGTTTACCCCAAGAAGTCACATTATATGATAACGGCGCCTCAGGCATGGCTGGCATCCCCTGACAAAACATAGGAAAATCACATTTTCAGTACAATGTGTGATTTACGTTCGCTATGTGTCATTATGAAAGGAATGTGTCGGTGTGTTTTCCTATACGTTTAGCAGCTGGGCATCACATGTATGTGGAGCAAAACATTGAACATGTTCAGCGTGCCTGCCTGGAAAAATCAATAAATCTCACACTCGTTCCCTCTCTGGGATAGATGGGAAATATCCGAAATTTCAGCGGAGAGGTCAAAGGTCATCCTGTCCGATTACTTGAGCAGGAGCAGATGCCGAGAGAGGCAGAGAGGAGGAAGAATGATGGGGAGTAAGAGAAAGAGAGACTTGTCACATGACAGTTGTAAAAAAAAAAAAAAAAAAAAAAAAAAAGAAGAAAAAAACTTTCAATTCAAAGCCAATTTCAAAATTAAAAAAAGGACACATAATAAAAAACGTGTGTCAAAAAAGTACATGAATTTCAGCTGGGTTTACATATATTACACTATTACACAATGACGGCACAAGACTCCAAATAAACAGAGCGGGGCACAGAAAGAAATGTAGGATTAAAATGCAGGCATGAATTACCAAATATGGACACTTCTGACCTCACTATCTCCCTCCCTCCCTCCCTCTCTCTGCTCTCCTTTTCACTGTGACCTAGTCTCTCTCTCTTTCTCTTTTTCCTTCAGTCGGTTGTAATAGCAGCAGGGTGTGTCTGTAATTCAGGGTGTGTAAAGCCATTATATCATCCAGTCAGAAAGAAAGAGACCCATTCAATGTCAGCATGTTAAAAGTGAGGCATGTTAACTCACTGACTGGGTAATTACTTGTGTGAATTCATGTGTGTGGGCATTCACGCTTGAGGGTCTTGGTGAGAACCTGTGTCCTCATGCATGCACACACATACATATAGATCTGTATGTACACGCTGCGGCTCAGATTTGTGTCAAATCTGATATATGTTGTGGGTTATATAATGCTCGTGTCTGACCCAGATCCTCTTACCTGACATACACTGAGAGGAAATTCAACACACACATGCTTGAATGTGAGTGTAAACACACCGCAGTCATACAAACCTCTGCCAAGTCTACAATATTTACGCAACTTGCTTCAATAAAACAAGCAAAGCTGAGTGTTTGTTTGTGTGTGTCTAAAAGGCCAGAACGAACAATCTAGAGCAACCTCCATTTTTAAAATATGCTATAATGGGAGTATGGCACTAACTGGCTGTTTATTCTCTCTTCTATCCTTTAGTCTCACCCTGTTTCTAACGCCTCCATCCTCCTCCTTTCCTTTAGTAATCAGTACACAGGAAGGAGTGATAAGACACATGTTGACTCACAAAACTCGGGAATGTGGAGCAAAGGGAAAGAACGCAAAGCTTTGCCTCTTTTGTTGAGCTGTGTCTCCGCTCATTTATCATCTGTACTGCTTTGACGACACCTCTAACACGCGCTAAGTCGGTGTGGTATTGTAAGCCGTGTGTTATGTTGCATGGGAAAAAGACGGAATGATAGAAAAAGCAACAGTAGCAGCTTTGTCTGGTGTCTGCTTGGTATTTGTCTGGAACAGAATGAAGACCTAACACGGTGGAGGGCAGCATGTGTTTAAAATATAAATACAGTTATGTATTTACTATAAACACACAATACTCTCCGGCTGTGCCAGTTCTGGGTGTTGTTATGCAGTCTCTCTCTCTCTGCCCACACACACATACACACACTTCAACAAAAAAAAAAAAACATGCAATGCAAGCCCACAATCATGTAATTCAAACACACAGAGCAAAGGCATTTGGCTGAGAGTCAGGCAATTTCTTTTCAAACAAACACACAGCAAACATTAACAGCTTGAGGTTCCAAGGAAGGCAGGCAAACTGGGACTGGAAGTCACTAGAAGAATTCTGCAACTCTGCCTCTCAGCCCGTTTGTTCAGCAGCCGCTGGCTTCCCCTGTCTTTTTTTGCCTTATATGGTCACAAGAGTGGTTGAGTAAGAGAGAGAGACAGCGGGAGCGAGGATGGAGGTGTGGTCTATTGTTTTAGGCGGAAGAGGTGTAGGGTTACGTGCTGTTCTTGAACCTTTGGAGCCTGTCGTCATTTCTCTCTCAGACAAAGAGGATGAGACGGGTGTGTGTCTGCCTTGTCTGTCTAGGGGGGGCAATTTCTTTCATGAGTGTGAATCCTGAAGCCTAAAGACCCCAGTTACTGGTTATTAAGAGGCAGAGAAACACACAGAAGAGGAAGAAAATAGTTAAAAAATGGCAGATCATTAACAAAGGTGTTGCCATTTAGACATCTCAAAACTATGCAGGAATGTCTTTCATCCAGAGCACAATAATTGCATTTGTACATCTGGAGCATTTGCTGGTCCAACCCGCTTGCTTCACTCACACCTGCTTATGTAATGCCAGTGGAATTCCCCCTATTCAGAAAACCACTGGGCCTCTGCCTCTGGTTGCTACCGAGCAGCTCTGCATGTCCTGGGGCTCCATTTGCGATGATCTAATACAAGCTAGGACCACTAGAAATGCAGATCATGTCAAATGGTGCGCGCTTAATAAGCAGTCTGGAGGCTCTCGTCAGCTGCGGGCTCCGTAATGACATGCCAGGATGTTTTTTGGTTAGCATGTCATGAGAGAAGAAGGGGGATGACGAAATGATGAGCGGAGGGACTCTTGAACTGCAGGTGCTCGCCTGTCTCCTTCACATCTCGGCCTTGTTTGACCTTGTTTACTCCGCTGTGTTTCTAGCAGGCAGTGACACATAAATGCTTTAATCCTACCCTGTACACACCCACCCACACACACACACCCACACACACACACACAGTCTTTATAGGAGAGTCATTTGAATTTCCTTGTTGTTGATACGTGCTGTGCAAATAAACTTGCTATGCTTTACAATTACAATGAATGATTAACAGTGTGCAAAGATAACACACAACTGTATTGCTTTTGGTTTTATACTGTAATCAGGAACCATGGCAACTTCCAAACCAGTCAAAAATCAAAAAGTCTGAAATCTACTGTACAGATCTACAGTACAGAGGGTTCTAAGGCCCCCACACTGTGTCGGTGTGATGTTCAGACTGTTCAAAGGCTGGATTCAATCACATGTGGTGAGAGACAGGAAGGTGGTCTGGCTTCTTACCAAGCAGGTGAAACTGAAAATAAAAGACTGAATGGGGACTGTGTGGTGGAGGGCCAGAGTCCGTCTAACTATAGCGTATTTTGGCACAGACTCAAGAGCTACAGTCATTAGCTGATTATCGATTGACAGAAATGATTTGGCAACAATATTGATACCTGAGTAATTTTTTAAATCATTTATTAACTTAAAAAATACCATAATGCACAGGAACTGGCTTTTCAAATCTGCATATTTGCTCATTTTCCCAGTTTTCCATGATGGTAAACTCAACATCCGTTGTTGGTCAGACAAAAACAAGTAATTTAAATATATTAATTTGGACTTCTTCACTATTTTATGACATTTTATACACTGTTGTCAATTGTCAGACCTGTTGGTAATGAAAATCATTGTTGGTTGCAGCCTTACAGTACTCCTATGATGGAATAATACTACCTTGCCCTCAGTTTTGTGTGTAAATGAGCACAATATAAACTAAAACATTTCAGGTCTTAAAACTAGATTTTGACATGGACCAGGGCCACAAGATGGAGGATGGAGCTCATACAGACTGGTGACAAATTAGAGGAAAAACCTGAATAAATGAGTGGAGACACATATTGAATGCAGATGCTTCCACACAGGTGCACTACATGGTACAATTAAGCAATTAACATCCAATCATGCTCTGTGGCATGTATAATAATGCTGAGCAGGCCCAGTTGATTCAGATTTTATATCAAGATGGCAAGAGGAAAATATCCAAGTGACTTTGAAAGAGGGTTCATTGTTGGGGCAGGGATGGCGGGAGTTTCTGTCACAAAGACTGCTCAACTGGCGAGTGTTTCAATAGAAACAGTTACTAAAGTGTCACTATGGGAAAGACATCAATAAATAGGGTCGGAAATTGTGGTCAACAGCGCACATTTGATGACCATGATGCTCGTGCATTAGTGCAATATGTGAGGAAAAACAGAAGAGCAACACTTTCTCAGGTGACTGAGAATGTCAATGCAGGACGTGATCAGACTGTGTCAGCAAAAACAGTCCGTCGACAATTACATAGAGAGGGATTTTATAGTAGGGTTGCAGTGCATAAACCCCTCATTACAAAGATGAATGCACATTTGAGAGTTCAGTGGTGCAAAAACCATAGGCACTGGTCTACCGAGATGTGGAAAAAAGTGATATAGTCAGATGATTCATCCCTCATATTTTCAACAAGGCGGTGAGTGCATGTGAGGCGTACACCAAGAGAACAGTACAGGCCTAAGTGCATGACCCCCTACAGTGAGGGGATCTGGTGGTTCTGTTATGCTTTGGGGGGCATTTTATTTGCATGGTTTGGGTCCACTTGTCCCATTAGAGGGAAGCGTCACTGCAAATCAATATAAAGTTGTTCTGAGTGATCACCTTTATCCTATGATGAAACATTTCTATCCTGATGGGAGTGGTCTCTTCCAGGATGACAATGCCCCAATTCACAGGGCACGAGGGGTCACTGAATGATTTGATGAGTATGAAAATGATGTGAATCATATGCTATGACCTTCACAGTCACCAGATCTCAACACAATTGAACACCTACGGGAGATTTTGGACTGATGTGTTAGACGGTGCTCTCCACCAAATGAGGGAATATCTTTTGGAAGAATAGTGTGCATGCTTCCAGTAGAGTTCAGAGACTTGTAGAAATGAAGCTGTTCTGGTGGCACGTGGTGGCCCAACACCTTACTAAGACACTTTATGTTGGTTTTTCCTTTAATTTGTCACCCGTCTGTAGTTGACATTATACTTCAGTGTTGCAAATTTGCAGTTAGTAATAATTGCAAATACTAATGATTATTTTCATTATCAATTAATCTGCCAATTATTTTCTCAAAAAACCTTTTCTACAAAACATTACAGTATAGAGAAAAAAAATGCCTATTATAGTTTCTTAGAGCCCAAGGTGACATCTTCAAATGTCTTGTCTGATCAACAGTCCAAAATCTGAACATATTCAGTTCACTATAAGATACACAAAAGCTTCATTTAAGAAGTTGCAACAAGCAAATGTTTGGCATTTTTCCTTTAAAAAGAATGACTAAAACAATCATTCGATTGTCAGAATAGTTGCTGGGTAATTTTCTGTTGATCGATAAATCAATTAATCAACCAATTATTGCAGCTCTAATGTAAACCCGAATGATATAGAGTAAACCTAGGCTTTTGGTGCCCCTGGACAGTTGCCCTCTTTGCCCTGTTGGTAATCCAGACTTGGGTCAGGTCACCTGACAGGTGTGAGACTGAATTGAAGACAATATAAAGTTGAGATTTGAGACAGACGAGATGGCAGACACTTTGATTTGAGGGGATGACAGAAGTGAGGTCATTTGGAAAGGAGCAATAAGTGGAGGGTGATGTGTAGGCGTTTCAGTTACACTGATAAGAGGGTTATGACAGCATGAGTAACACCTACATGTTCAGACAGAAGGCGGAGAGATGGGGCACACAGAGCACAGAAATTATGAACAATAAAGCTCAGATGCTTGACTTTCACAACCACAGACAAAAACACAATTCAAATACAGAACATCTTTTGACTCCTTTATTACTTCACTTGGTCATGTTTCTGGTAATTAGAGTTCATTTCAGTAATAAACTAAATCAAACTCATATTTGCAATTCCCGCTTGACATTAGTTTCACAGTCAGGACCCAGAGACGCACAAAGAAACATACACTCATACACACACATATTCCTTTCTCACATTATTAGGCATAATGGTGTAAAATGACCGTGTGTGGCTTTGTGATGATAGAGAAACGCCACCCTCGTGTGGACAAAAGCAGGAACTACAGGTAACACTGTCAAACCTCATTCAGTATCGTCTGGTTTTAAGTTAAATCTTCTTTACTGCTAAAACTATAAATGCTCATCCCTCATGTTATACAGTATAAGTGCAGTAAAACGGTGTATTTTTCATTCTATAGACTTTTACAGCAAAGTGTTACCCACTCTAGAGGTATGAAATAGAGCCGTGGAACTGTCACATTATTCAACAGAAGTGGAACTGCACGGCCTGAACTAAAAGATTAATGTAGGCACACACCCATTACTAGACAAAAGAAACAGGGACACAGAGAGACAGAAGCAATAATGCACAGCAGAAGCAGTGTGTCTAGGGATGGGTGTGAGCATTTGAAAGTTTGCCAGCTGGGATTGTGGCAAGATTTTTTTATGTGTTGGTTGTTGCTTAACAGGCTCAAAATGGCAGCTGACTGCTGCTGACCACGCCAGAATCATACAAAACGGCACCATGATGGTGGTGAACGGCAGGGCTGGGACATCTGGTTTATTGTCCAATGATCTTGCTGACAAATGAGTCCAGCTCATCATCATCTTTGATACCCACAAAATGGTCGACGACGTCACCTCCTCGCATGGCGATTACTGTGGGAACAGCAGACACCTGGAGACAGACCAAGTTATGTGTTATATGACACCAATAATAATAATAATAATATGACTTAACATCCAATACGCCAAGTAAAATTCAATTCATTACCCTCCTTTCACTGCGAATTATATCTCTCTACACACAACAATTTTATTTCTATAGCACTTTTCATACACAACGGCAGTTCAAGGTGCTTAACATTAGCATAAAAGCAATGATCAACATGATAAAATTGTTTTAAATCAAAGTTTAAAAATACAGATAAAAATATCAAGCACAAGTCAAAAAAACAGTTGTTCAGCCACACACACTCAGGTAAGAAATTGTCATAAGCCTGAGAAAAGGTTTTAAATTTTCTTTTAAATGTGGAAACAAGCATCTGATCTCAAGTAATCCGGTAATTTGTTCCAGAGAGCAGGACCAAAGCAACTAAAAGCTCTCTCTGAAGACCTGGATCTTATTCTGGGTACGGTTAGATGACAGCTGCCAGATGACCTGAGGGGTCTGGTTGGACTGTAGTCAGTGAGCAGGTCAGTAATATACTAGGGAGCCAAACCATTAAGTGCTTTATGGAGTATTAGCAGAATTTTGAAGTTGATTCTGCGCTGTACTGGGAGCCAGTGAAGAGATTTAAGAACTGGTGTAATAGGTTTGTGTTTGTGTGTTCATGTAAGGACTCTAGCTGCTGCATTCTGAATGAGCTGCAGCCTTGAGATTGTCTGTTTTTGGTAGTCCAGTGTAAAGAGCATTAAAATAGTCCAATCTGCTAGAGATTAATGCATGCACCAGTCTGTCAGAATCTGCTTGAGATAAGTGCTGACCAATAAATTGTATTTTCATCGCCATCACGTTATGAACATACGTGATAAACACATTGCAAAAGACTACCTGAAACGCCCCGTGCATTCACACTCAGCCTGTTCCTGCTGTAGTTCACCGCTCCGCTCCGCTAATGTTAGTCTTGGAATGATGGTGTAGAAAGTTCACAGTATACTTCACGTTCATCTTGCAAAGGTAATTATTTAGACATTAAATCAAAAAATGCTTGCAACCGCTGCTTTTTTTAGAAGATGAGCTCTAGTGTATTGATGTTACGCTCAAAGCAGAAGTATTGCGGCAAGATGTTTCGAGCCTCGCTTCACCACGCCAAAAATCACGTGACCACCTCAAACGAAGCTTCATTACGTCACACTTGTATCAGAGAGGTGTGGTGCTGGTTTTGGATATGGGGACTGCTGGAATTGGAACCTACCTTCTTTGTTAATGGAATAAATATTTTAAGTCACATATGTACTAATATACATGTAGGAAAATATTTCTGCAGTAAAAGTTCAATTACTCCACGTGGGAAATGTGTGTAGAACTCCCATTTTTCTAACTATCACTGGGAAACAACAAGGCTTCTCTCATATACATTTGTTATCCCCAACAAAATGCACCAAGTACATTACAAAATAGTGCATAATATCTATCCCACCAACAAATTTGTCTCAAGATTTGTGGATATCGATACCAAATGTGAATTTTGTAAAAGTGAAGAAGAATCAATTAAACATCTATTTTATGATGATGCTGGAAAAAAATTGAGGACTATTTTGACACTCAAACCAATCATTCAATTAAGCTGGGAGCTAAGAATATATATGTGACCAGACTCAATTTATTAATTTTACTGGGAAAATTTCACATCCATAAATACAATTTCTCACCCATTGTTTGAACTTGTCATGACTGAATTTAGAAAGTATTTATGAGTCTCTATAAATTATAAACAATAAGAAATGTGCACATACAGTTAGTATGCTCCAAGAATTTTTTTAAGAAATCTGATTTTACTGCCTACTTTTTCTGTTAAGTTATCTTTTTTTTTTTTTTTAATTTTTTTATGTTAATTCATGCCTGTTACATTATCTTTATTTCATCATAATGCCTAAGTGTTTTCTGTTATTGTCTTAATGTCACACATGTTGCAAGTGACAGTTTCTATAAATAAAGAAATGAAAAAAAGTATACAGGGTTTGCTTCTCAATCTGTCACGATATCTAAAAACAGATCTATAGACTGTTTGAAAGTGATCCGTTTTAATAATATTGAGTGTATTGAACAAAATAACAAGAATGACAGAAGTAAAACCGCTTATAATCTGACTAACTGTTTCTTCGGGCTTCGATTTAATTCAGCCATGCAAATAAAATACCAATAGTTGCCCAGCAGATGTTGCCATTTCAACTGTATTAGATGCTTCAAAACAGTGAAGAATTTTCATGCCATTGTTTCACATTGATTCAGTACTTCAGAAAGCTCCGTTTCGACATAACTACTCTAGCACGTGCGTGCTGTAGACTGTCCATGTGCTGCACTGCCCTCGCAGTTGACTTATGCCTTCAGTTACATCACTATTAACTAACATTTAGAAACAAGAAAAGCATCTTGCTGGGCCGAGTCGAGGGCCTTGATGATTGTAATAGGAGACATTACACTTATTTTAAATTGCCAATTTAGATTCATTTAATTTAAATTGTATTATTTTCATTTCAACACTGTAATATAAAGAGATGTTTTTGTTGAGTTTAGAAAAAAATATTTTAAAGGGAGCAGGGGAAGTTAATTTCTTATAGTTAGAATGTCTTATTTAAATGAATGTCCTGTGCAATTTGTTCAATAAAAGCTTGAAAGTAATGTATTTCATTTCTTTATTCAGTGAGCACAGGCTTTTCAATATTTGGGGTCTATCCCAAATAGCAGTGTACCTATTGAAGCAGAAAGACATAAGAACTCTTATAGCTAATATTCAATAATTGTTTATTTATCGCAAGTCTTATCGTCATCGCAATATTTAACAATGTTATTGCAAATTAAGATTTTCCTTATATAGTGCAGGCCTACTTGAGATATGAACCTTCTAACTTTGGATATATTCTTTAAGTGATAGAAAGCTGTCCTAGTTATGCTATTGACATTACTTTCAAAGTTAAGATCAGCATTAGGAATGACTCCAAGGTTTCTGACCTGCTCACTATATTTTAGAGACAGTGAATCTAAATGTGAATATATTTTCGGTCTCTGTTTTTGAGGGCCTACTATGAGTATTTCTGTCTTATGTGTATTTTATACAAACTGCAAATCTCACCCCATATTCGATAGCCAGGTCTGTGTGATCGTCAATGTCAACTTTTGCCATGGCAACACGACCTTTCTGTTTGGCTACAGCCTTCTCCAACCTTGGCCCAAGGATCTTGCAGGGACCACACCACCTAAAAACACACAAACAGAACAAATGTTAAAGCGTTCATTCCCTAAAAGACAGCAGTATTGTGTATGACCAGCACAAGGAGTGTATGATAATGACTGCTATAGATTTTAAAGGGGTTCAGCACACCATTGATTTAGTAATGCATTTCCATAAACTTGGGGGGCTTGTGAGAGACAAAATAAAGCAAAGAATGGTCAAAATCAAAGCGACAGAGGCTGAAATATCCTGTCTTTTAGTCTAGTATGGGTTGAGCTCCAGAAAAACTGCTTACTACATTTCCCACAATGCAATTTAATAGCGTCTTTGATTAGGCCTTCCATGACTGGCAAACCTCCATGTCTTCCATCATCCAAAGTCCACACCTCCAGTTTGTAACACAGGCTTTCTGTTAAAAATGTTAAAGTGTCAGACCGTATTCGCCATAACCCCGATGACATCATCAGGGTTATTTTCTCAGTCAGAAGACTTTATACAAATGTTTTCATGGAATAGTACTTGTGACTCTTGATAAGTTTGAACCTTTAAAACACAGAGCACGTCGAGTTCAAAGGCTTGTCACTGTGCATTTAACTTTCAAATATCGATGAACTATAATAAAACCATAAAACATGAATAACTATGATGACAGAGCTGCAACGATCAGTCAACTAATCAATTAGTCGATCAATAGATGTTGACAGAAAATGTCAATATTTACTGGTTGCAGCTACTCAAATGTGAGGATTTGAATCTTTTATACATGATAGTAAACTGAATATCTTTATGTTTGGACTGTTGATTGGATAAAGATGATTAAAGATTAAGATGTCACCTTGGGCTCCAAGAAATTTTCATGACATTTTTTAAATGACATTTTAAAGATAAAAACAATCAATAGAGAAAATAATCTTTAGTTGCAGCCCTGGATGATGTATTTGTATAACAATGTATGGTAACGTAGTCGTATGTCACTCAAAATGAGAGGGTTATAAAGAGCTGAAGAAAAGGAATAAAAACAAAAGAACACTGATACTGTAGGTAGAACATCTTTAGCAAGAAAACAATAAGTTAAACAACATTTGGCTGACACAATAATAAAAACTTTTAAATGATAAAGCTACTTGGTACTTTTCAGAGGAGGGAATTATATTCATTTTTGAAATATAAATAAATAATAAACTTAACAGCTTTGTTTTATAACTTAAATTCCTGCTTCACGGAAATATCTCAGACAGCTGTGAGTCAATGCTGATGATATCCAGGCTTCAGTCAAATGAAGACTCTTTTGAAAATTTGTTCATAATTAGTATGAGATTAATGTCCTTTAATATTTTTTTGTGATGGGCTCCACCTTCCCGACCCTTTATCTGGCTAAAAATGATCTGAACAATCACCTGTCTATGCTACCTCTTATACTATATATTACCTTTTAATTATAACATCTAGCTATGCTTGTGGTGAGAGTACAGAATTCAATTAGTTGTATAGCATCTCCTCAACAAAAACATAGATATACATTTACACAATACCATGCCAGTTAACAACTCGCATCAGAATGCATCTCGCATACATTTTGTGTCAGATAATCTAAAAGCTATGGATATGAAGACCTCTCTATAGGACATTATATATCCAGTGGCGTCTTGCAATAGCTGCTGTGTAGCCTCACATGACTTGAAAGTGGAATCCCCACAGTCAGTTGTGTACATGTGTATTTATTTTTAACAGCGAGACACATGCTGTATGTAACATACTCTAGTCATTTAAAGAAACAGGGCAGCTGCAGCAAGGTCAGTGCTTGAATTCCTCAACTATACATACAAGTCAGCGTTCATACAGACATGTTATTGGAAACTTTGTGTTCAACACTGCTCTTTTGAACACCTAAACCTGTTGGCCTGATCTAACCCACTTGTACACCATTTTACCACATCCACATGGTTTGTAGTGCTGCAAAAAGTTACAGATACACAAAAACAATCTAATCACACATTACATGTGATCACTTTAATTAATTAATTCCTTCATACAGCTAATTAGTACGGTGGCCCTGAGAGCTCAATGCACTGCAACTTAAGAGAAGAACATGCATATAGACTAAACACAAGCAAATTAAGAAAATGTCTTCATCAATTTGACAACACATGCGCAGCATTTAGAAAACACGCTGCAAATTCATATTTTACAGAAACACACTGCAAATACAGACAACTCAACGAAAGTGTTCCCACGGGGCGCTTAAAGGTGATGAACACCTCTGGACATGAGATCACAATGTTAAAATAAAACAAAAACACATTTTAGCTCATTTTCAAACACCACTGACAGATAGCCAACTTCAAAAACATCATGAGTCACAAACCATGGCAACAACTAGCGCGTCCATACGTGTTCATCACTTCTGTTGTGTTGTCTGTAATGTATTTGCAGCTGTTTTCTAAATGCTGCATCTGTGTTGTCAAATTGATGAAGATGTTTTCTTAATTTGCTTGTGTTTTTTTACAACCATCCCTCCCCGAGGTACTCACTGTGCGTGGAAGTCGATTAGCACGGGCAGTTCGCTGTTGATGACCCTCTCTGTGAAATCCTCGTGGTCCTGAACATTGAAGGAGACTTCACGGCGGGGGGTGTGAGGAAGGGCGCGAGTGCGTGAAGGAGAGAGGAAGGAGACCCGGGTTGTGGCGGACTGCAGGGAAGTGGAAAAAGAAGAGGAGGCGATGGTGGCAGTGGATGCTGGGCGGCAGTGGATCTCTTTCACAGAGAGCGTCCAAATTCTACGCGCTAGCAGCCTGTGAGCCATCTGTGCCAAAAGACATAAGATAAAAGAACAGAGGATGAATGTTGATTAATATAATTCATGGTGATTTCAAGTCAGTTTGACACTGCTTGAGCCAAAAGCAGAGGCACTGCACAATGCTCATACTGTATCACATGGGGACACTTATGTAAGGCCAGCGGGTCTACATGCAGGGGTGGGTGTGTTTCCTGTATGATTTATGTGTGTTTAGCTCAAGCACAAACAAGGTTTAACTAGATTCTCCCATGACTGTAATGTCATAGTTATGCAACATTAGAAAGTCTTAAATCTTAAAGATACTGCTACAGATCTTATCTGATTTTAAATATAAAGGCAGGATGTTAGGAATCCACTTTAAACTCTGCATGTATTTACCATGCAGGGTTAAAAGTTGGCACCAGTTTGCTAGGACTAGGATTAGAGCTCACAATTAGTTGCTTAAATGATGCGTGTTCGACGCAACATCAGTCCGCATCAATTTTAATAATCCATCAATCATTTAAGTAATTCCTTAAAGTAAAAATGTCAAAACTTTACTGGTTGCAGCTTGTTGGATGAGAATATTTGCTGGTTTTCTTGGTCCTTTATGACTGTAAATTGAATTTCTTTTGAAAATGTTTGAATAAGTCAAGTTATAGACAAAATGATTAGGGCTGCAACAATTTCTCAGGTGACAGGTTGACCTTTTCAAATGTCTTGTTTTGTCCAACAAATAATCTGAAACCTATAGATATTCAATTTACAATGATATATGACAAAGAAAACCACACATTTGAGAAGCTGGAACAAGAGAATGTTCAGCTTTTTTTTGTTTTAAAAATGACTGAAATGATTAATCAATTATCAAAACGATTAATCGAATTATAATTTCATAATTTAGGCTGAAAAAACGATTCAAGTGTCTAATACTATGAATATTATTCATTCATGAATATAACTGTTAGTTGTAGCCCGAATTAAGATATTATTATCACAGATTGACAATAAAATCATTCAGCATCCCTTTGATAATTAAAAGTGATCAATAGCTCACAACTCAAAGCTGGATGACAGAAGAAATAATGAATATCGCCATTAACATTTGACCTTCTGTTATCAATACATAACACCATCTCTTACACACCTCCTGGTTTACCTGCTCTCTCAGGTGTTAGTTTTGTACAATTAATTGAGTACATTTCTGTGACTGGTGAGATAGTGAGTTAGTCTACTAAAACAGTTCACATCGCTTTGTCAGGAAAACCAATATTAGCTTGTGTTAAAATATCTATCAGGCTTGTGAACTGTCACAGTGTTTAGAAGAGAAGTTAAACGAGGTTAGCTTCCCTAACAGACGGTTTACAGCCATGTTGCTCTGCTGTTATAACACACTCACACACCAAAGACGAGGACACAAAAAACAGCTTCAAACATGAAACATTACAACGCTAGATAAAAATCTAATCCATTCCCCGCCGGCTTGGTCGGAGGTGTTGTCAGTCTCTTGTGTTGGCAGCTCGTTTCGTCCATTAACCTACGTTACGTATGACTTTGCCCTCTTCGTCCTCCTCCTCCTCCTCCTCCTCCTAACCTTACCAACGCCGCCTCCTCTCGCCGTGAAACACACAAACTGTCAAACCGGAGTGCACAGTCCGGCGACACATTCACATATGATACATACATTACAGATAAATTAACACAATACCAGACATTTTCAGTGTTTACCTTGCCGTTAAGCTGTAGTTGCACTTGGCCTCGCGGACCAACGAAGTGCTTCCGCTGTAGCGCCGCAGATGATAAGCTGCTTTTTATCCAGGCTGCTGTACTGTGAGCAGCCCCATCGCCTGGCAGAGTAGAGAAGCACATGGCGGTTTGTTAAAGAGATAGTTCGTATTTTTTTAAGCGGGGTTGTAATTATTAGGTACTTCAATGTATTACCTGCACTAGATTTGGGTCGGCAGCCCCCAATTTGGAGAAGCAGACAGGAGTAATTGCATGTAAGCTAAGCAATGTACTACTGTGGACGGGGACAGCAGCAAAATGTATTTTAGCCACCTAAATAAAGGCTCACCTAAAAAAAAATCAACATCAGTTTAAGTTTACGCTATATTTAGAGTATTTTCATCGCTTTACCTTGCCGTCACACAGCCCTTTTCTTTGGCACTACATTTTCTCAACCGTAGAACTTCCATATTCCTACGCATGGCGCGCACTGTGCAGCTGATCTGATCCCCTCCTCTCAAAAACATGTTTTTCTTCTTGTTCCCTCAGCTTCACTGTGCAGAATGATGTACCAGAAAGCTTTTTTTCACATTCATCTGCTGAAAGTGGAAAGTTCCTCTGAGCTCATTGAAAATCTGATTTTTGAAGGGGTGGGCTTGCGAACATGATTTGTGACATCTAAAATAGTTTGGAAGCCAGTCCTGGTCCAATATTCAACTTGGCTTCAACCTTCCATTACACAAACACTGAGAATAGACTTTACAGTGAATTAGGAGACATCTTGTGTCCAGCAGATAAACTTCTGAAATGAAATATATTTCCATATTCAGAGATTCTGGAATTTTTAATGAGGGGGATTTTAACAAGACGTTCTTGTTTGTTTGTTTTTTGTGTGTGGAAAAACCATGTTAGACACAAAATATTATTCAAAGTAGAGTATTTCATATACATCTTAAAATGTCACTTTAAAGGATAGGTTCATTATGCCTCAAATCTGTCTTAAAATAACAGTCAAGTGCCCAAATGAACATTGACACAGGTTTAACTTGCTGTAATCATTCCTTCTCTTCATATTGACTAGTAGAAGATCCCCTTTATTAGCTTCAAATAAACTTTTACATACATTTTTGCACAGATGGAAGACTGGATTTTTCCCCGATCACTTATACTGAAAGTGAATTAGGATGGAATCTCTTAATGAGCAAGAAAAATTATTACAGCAAGAAAAACATGTGTCAGTGTTCATTTGGGCACCTGACTGTAATTTTAGGACAGACTTGAAAAACTGTGAATCTGTCCTTTAACTTTAAATTCATCCTTGAAAACAATTTGGACATGTATTGTCGGTGGTGGAAAGTAGCTAAGCACATTTACTCAAGTACTGTACTTAAGTTCAGTTTTGAGGTACCTCATTTGTAGTATTTTACTTGA
Source organism: Thunnus thynnus (assembly GCF_963924715.1). Classification (NCBI taxonomy): domain Eukaryota; kingdom Metazoa; phylum Chordata; class Actinopteri; order Scombriformes; family Scombridae; genus Thunnus; species Thunnus thynnus. Next base: position 23,589,349 of record NC_089533.1, read on the forward strand.
GTATTTCCATTTTATGCTACTTTATACTTCCACTGCACTACATTTCAGAGGAAAACATTGTACTTTTAATGCCGCTACATTTAGCCTATTTGACAGCTCTAGTTACTTCTCAGATTAAGATTTTACATTAAAAAAAAACAAAAAAAACAAATGTGACCCTTTACAAAAAGAACTGGGTCTGATTGGGGATGCTTCCACCAAAGAGACAGCAATGGACTATTTTTACATTGTGGTATTGGTACTGTTACTTAGAGGATCTGAGTTCTTCTTCCACCACTGAGTATTGTATTGTACAGCTCAAGTTGATGTCATCAATTCAAGTCTCATGCTGTGATTTCCAGCTTAGTGCGACATTTGCATTATGTTTTTAGATTCAACCTTTTCTGTACCAAATCATTGGAATAGCATAAATGAAAATCTAAGCAGGAACTTCCCATTTAATAACATGTGTCTTCTAGTAATGATGACCCATGTAATTTTAAACACTTTTTTTTTTAGTTATGATGTTAGACATTCAGTTAAATGTCAAATCAGTTGGACTTTACATGGGTTCCCTTTGCCCATGTGCCACCAATGATTTCAGTGTAACTCATAGTGGAGTGTTGATTGAATAATGAGGGAGATGCCGAATGATTGCAAAATAAAGTGCAGCTTGTGTCCACACAGATTGTGATCTTTGTTATTTGACTCAGGGGTATGTGGCATTGGTCCATACTGTCCCTATGAAAATAAACATTAAATAAATAAGATATTTTATTAATATATTTTGATAGTTCATGCAGTTAAAGCAATAGTTTGACATTTTGGTAAATACGCTTATTTGCTTTCTTGCTGAGAGTTAGATGAGAAGCCCCTCTCATGTCTGTACAGTAAATATGAAGCTACCTGCAATAGCCAGTTAGCTTAGCATAAGGACTTGAAAAAGGGAGAAAAACCTAGCCTGGCTATATCTGGACATAACAAAATCTGCCTTCTAGCACCTCAAAAGCTCACTTATTAACATGTTATGTCACGTTTGTTTAATCTGTACAAAAAACGAAATGCATGTAACAACAGTAGGCTATTTACAGATTGTACAAAGAAGATACTGTATAGGCCAAGAAATAGTCTGGCACATAGTTGCTTATATAACCACCAGTTTCTGTTTTTATACTTCAGTTTTTGTATAGATTAAACAAATGAGATAGATTAATTAGTGAGTTTTAGAGGTGCTGGTAGGAAGATTTTGTAACCTTTGTACCGAGCCAGGCCAACTGTTTCTTTTTTATGCTAAACTAAGCTAGGTTTTGTTTATGCCATCATTCATATGCACAATAAATTAGTTGAGAGTGGATCCAATCTTCTTCAGTAAATGAATAACATCTGCTCTCTCCTCACTATTAGTTCATGATTTATTGAGATGGAATAGCATGGTCGATGCACTGTGCCTTTCATGTCCAAGAGGGCATCAGGATAAAAGAGAGAGAAGGTGGGTGGGTGGGTTGTTTGGAATAGAGATGGGTGTCATCCAAGGCTCAAAGTCAGATAGACTGAAATACACGCTGGACAAGGAGGATCACGGATGGAAAAGTTCCATGTTCCAAGTTGTTGTGGTAAACCATGTCTAGGACCAGATGAAGAACAAAGGAGAACAGAGGAAACGCTGTGGTTCTTTGACTTACCTGTACATTTCTACAGAGAGGCATGGACATTTGCCCTGATCACCACCAGACATCCTTTTGTAAGGTTAGAGTCAGTCTCCCTCTGTGTTGTATGGCTGATACATACACAAAGATTCTAGTTTCTACTCTCTAGTTTCCATTTGGGCATTTTTATCATTTCTTAGAGAAGTAAAGTTGTAAAGAAGATTGCTTTGGTGACTTCAGTGCATCCTCCCTTTGGACTCTTGTGAATCTGTGGACAGAGAGCATTTTGAATGGGGAGAGTGAGCCATCTATTCCTCTACAGGAGGAAATCTGAGTGGCAGCTGTGAAGCACATCCCAAATAATAGGATGGATAAAAGCACTCAGGGGAAAGTTGGAGTTTTGAGACATCCTCCCAGTCTTCGACCTCCACCGCTGTTTCGCAGCATCGGACCACCCGGGCTTTCTGCCAGCCTGCCCCCACACCGACGACTCCGCTCTATATTCTGCAGGTCCAGAGCTGTGCTGCCTGCAAACACACACACTATTGAAGCCTCGGATACACACACCTTTACGGACATACAGACAGGCGACCATGCTCGTACGATTATGTGTCCACTGGGTTGCAGTGATGTACTCTCAGAAAGTATTCAGTCCAGCACTGTGTTGACTGCTCTGCAGCCTGAAGTGGACTCATATTTACACAGGAGAGCTGTGTTTAAGTCAAGTGTTTTTGCAGACTCATGGTCTCTACTCTCAGCAAGCCGTCAGACACAAAGCAGACAGCAGGATAGACAGCTGTTTTCTCACCTCTGTCCATCTCAGAGAGTCACTGGCAGAAACAAAGGCAGACAGGGCAGATTGGTGACTCCACTTCAGACATCAGAGGATGCTGTGATCAAAGAACGGCAGCAGCAGAAGAGGAGAAGGAGGAGCTATAAGGTGGACTGTGCAGGCAAACAGAAATATTTAGTGCCGTCACTCACTGAGAAAGAAGAAGATGTGAGGCTCTGCGAGTGGTTGCAAAGTCTGGGCATTGCAGATAACAAGGAGAAGCACTCCATCACTACAAACAACCAGCAGCGGCTATTTGTATCTAGGTGCAGCAGGGGGGTGACGGGCCACAGAGAGCCAGACACAGCGGCAAGCCACAGGAGAGACAGACGCCCCCATTTCCTACCTCCCATCTGTCAGTCAGAGACCCTCCTACATGTGCCCCTCCTGCTTCCCAAAAACTCCCCCCCGCCCTCACCTTGTACTTACCCAAATGCCCCCATCCGCTCCCTACCTGTACCACCGTTGCAGCCACTCACGTCAAGGAGGAAGTGAGATGCTGTCGACCAGCCAAAGAAGGAAGACCACTGACTTCCTCATGTCTAGAGGTTCTGGCTGTGTTTCAGATTTATGTTATGTTCTGTTTTCTCTGGCTCTCATTTCAAAGATAAAACATCTGTTATCTAATACATTCATTCATTCCATCTTGATTGTTCCCTTGTACATGCATTTAATCTACTTTTAATTACATTAAACAAGAAATGTACAGTCTAATGCCATCAGGTGCAGTATCTGTGCAACACACTGTGCAGCTTTTAAGAGTAGTTGCTCAATCTATTTGCATTATTATATCAATTGTTCATATTTTGTAGTCCTAGAGTATACATAGAGGAAGGCAAATAGCACAAACACCTTGTATTATTATCATGTTGCATGAAATTACTTAACAAGACCCACTTGTTATTTCAGTGTTTAGAGATGTTTATTTGAGTCACTTGGTTGTGTTTGTCCTACCCTGTTTTTTCATGTCATGTCCTCATTTCTCCAGCAGAGGGAGCTGTCCAGTGAGCAGACAGGAGGTGTGTGTGTGGGGGGTGCTTATTAGACTGTGGCCGTTGGGGCCTGAACAGAGCAGTACTCTGTGTCCTGGCTGAGGTGGGATCTGTGTGTCAGGACCAGAACACACAAGCCTCAGTCCCTCTTACCGCTCGCCCCTCCTGCACATGTTTACCCTCGAACGCAGCCCAAACTGTTTGTGAGTGGGGCTCTTTTTTTAAGGCAGCTCACCCCCCAGCCCTCTTTCCGCCAAATAAACATTGCACCGGAAATTGCAGGGATATCTGGGATTTTTGAGGGGTCCCAGTGGAAAGGAGGAGAGGGCTAGAACAAGGGTGCTCTCTGTGACACCTTGGAGTTGAGGGGAGGGCAAAGGCGCAGGAGAGAGGGGGGAGGGGGTCCAGGGAGGAGGGCGTGACCTTGTCTTGGGTGGTTGGCGGGGTGGGCAGCATCAGTAAGATGCATATCCACTGACGAACAGGTACAGGTGACCCAGTTTCCTTTGACCCCATCAGGAGTGCCGGGACCCGGAGTGCGTGCTAAGGCCGACCTCGCCCGTCACCGAAAGAACTGACCTGGCCTAAAGGTCAAGAGGAAGTGATACTCTGTGACGCAGAGCAAACTGTACTGCGTGTCTCCTAACAGATAACGACTTCTCAGGATTGCTGTAACTGTTGCACCTGATCACTCTCCTCTTGTGGCCTTTAATTCTCTCTGCTCTGCATCCTTACTTTTTTCCTGGCTGCACAAGCCTGCAGTTGGGAATACAACAGCCATTGATGAAGCTGAGGTTTCATAACAGCCCCTGACAAAGCACACATGAATGGAAGGGTGTGTGTTCATTGCGTACACAGAACGCTCCCTCCCCGCCTTTGTGTGTGAGTTTTGTCCCAGCTCACTCCCTATAAAGCCCAACGTCTTTATTCGATAATAACAGCATACCCGGTGGAAAAGCACACAGCATAAAGCCTGTTGTTGGGCAGATTGCGCCAAGAAGATGATTACAGTTGATGACCTTGTATTTATTTCAATTAGTGTGAAACTGTATCCTCAGTGATTTTTTAGTCTCCTCACGTTCTTCTGCTGGTCTGTCATCTTTTTTTAAATGTTGTGATTCCTCTCTTTCTGTCTGCGCTTACCCCTGGCCTGTAATTGACATATTCTGACTGTCTGTTCCTTATGTACACCATGTCTTGATTATAGTCAATTAGACTAAATGCAATATACATATGTATACCAGAAAACAAGGAATACAAATAGAAGTTCAAATGAATGCCTCTCTCTTCTTTCATTAAGGGTTTGAGGGTATGAATGTTTTAAAACACAGAGTTATAGGCTGTATTTACATGAACATGAATATGTGGCCACATGACAGTGCAAATTTGTGGGCATGAAATAAAGCAAATGTGTATCAGCATCGGTATGTGTTGACTGAAATGTGTTTCGAGGGATGCATGTGTGTAGATGTAGACACATGCCTAGGATGACACACCTGACAGCTGTATGAGTGTGTGTGTGTGTGTGTGTGTGTGTGTATGCCCTCCCTGTCTCCTCTTCCCAGCTCCAGTCTTATGCCGATCTATGTCTGAGTGTTTGGGAAGTCAACAGTAGAGTTCCTGTTCTTGGTTTAAAAATAACTTTGGGACTTAAATTCCTTGCCCCCCTCCTCTCATCCTTCCTTACCGGCACTCTCCTAAACTCTCTATTTGCTTGTTTTTCTTTCCCCTTTCTTCTCTGTTTTGGAACAGGCTGCATAGCTGTCCATGCTGCACACACACACACACACACACACGCTAAGATAATGACAATGATAAATTATATATGAGTGATAACAGAACAAATTTATTACTATCCACAACTTTTTTATTGCTTTTTTATTGTCAAGGCACAAGCCCAGACAACAATAAAACATACAGTACAGTATAATATTGCAATGTGTCAGTGAACTCACTCCTTGATCCTAGAGATGAACATGGTAGACAAAAAAAAACAACATAAACATATTAATAACAATAACAGAGGTTTTAAAAAAAAACCCCATAGGATACAGCAGAAAAAGGAAGGTAAAAAATAATCAGCCATGCTAGCGGCTCTGTGAGGCTGCACTTGGTATTTAGCTCATAGCACCACTATACCTAAAGTCAGCATGCTAACATGCTCACATGTGACAATTCTAACATGCTGATATTAAGCTGATATAATATTTATCATGCTCACCAACTTAGTATAGCATGTTAGCATCCTTACATCTGCTATTCAGTATTAATAACAAAGTAGCACTAAATACAAAGAACAGCTAAGGGTGATGAGAGTGTTATTAGTTTTGCAGGTATTTGATCATGAACCAAAATACTGGACACATTAAAAGTTTGACCTGATAATGGTGTTAGTAAAACAGCACAGCCTAAACTACAGTCAAAAAGTCATCCAATTCCATTATGGTAATAATAAAAAAATGTAGAAGGAGCTTCAGACTTTTCAAAACTCAAGCTTATTTTTTGTAAAAAAGTGTACTATATCTCTTCTGAAGCAAGACAACAAGTCATCCCATGAACTACATCGTTTTGCTTCCAACGGTTAAATATTGATTAAAGAACTTTTACTTCTTGAGGTCACCAAGCCCTCAGGATAAACATTTAAAGGACAAAGTTTGGGGCTAAGAGGAACCAAATCTACCGATAACTGAAAAATCTTCTCCCAAAAGCAAATTATCTTTGGACACTCCCACTGGCAGTGAAAGACAGACCCCATGTGCAATGTATCTATAATGCATAAGTTTGAAATGTTAGGGTTAAGATAATGCACCATGTTTGGAGTAATACACTGCTGCATACTGCTTATCCACTTAAACTGTAATAATGTCAAATTCACTGTTTGACTTTAGGCCAATGAACAAGCCTCTAACCATTCTTCCTGTTATAGGTTCTCTTGCAAATCATTTCTCTGAGCCTGCAGGATATTGTTTGAGGACTCTTGTATACTTTAAGGGACTGTCCAAAAATTATTGGGGTGGTGAAAGGAGCTGAACCTTATGTTTCACTTTGTAAAAAGTAATGCCCTGCTCAGGGCATGTTTTCTTTTAACCCTCTTCATAGAAATAAGATGCAATACCCTCCCCTCAAAATGGTACAACTTGTATAATCCTGTACCCCAATTTAAACATTATTATCTTATCATATTATATTTTAATGGAATGTTAACTGTGTGCCACCTATGTACACCCTACTCTACCTTCAGCCAAAAGAAAAAAAACTTACGATGCCCTCACACTTTTTTGACCCCCTCACCAGTTCCTTATAAATTTTGTACGGTCCCTTACATAGTGTTTACATATAAATACACCTGTTCCCTTGCATTTAAGGAGTCCAGAGTGATATTTTCTCACGTGGACAGAGGAGGAAGCTTCAGGCTGTTACTTTGGCATAATAAAGCTTTGAAGCTGAAGATGTGTTAAAAAAATTTGTTAGTAGTCCATGTGCAGCTTTAATTTCCTCAAATGACATAAATCCAGTCTCATTAAAGATCAGACACCTTGGCCAAATGGATCCTGTATCCGCTGTACCTGGCCAAAAATCAAAAATCTTAATATTTATGTGTGTTTAGAGGCTGTACCATATAAAGAGTAAGAGTTGTGTCCCCATCTGAGAGAAGTGTCGCGGCAGGTGTGGCAGGGGCTCTCCTGAACAAACACCCCACACCTGTCTTCCTCTCCCCCTCCTCTCTGCTTCCCTTATGTATAAACACACTGTTTTTCAAAGCTTTCCTTACGGTAAGACCACCACTTTTCTGCTTGGCTCACGATGTTGTGCTCCTTGTGGTGAACAACTGGATGTGAAAAGTGAGCCACTTTTGTTCCACTGACCTCACACTGCTATCATGTTCTTCCTCTTGTCTCATTGCCTAATACAGTATTTCCCTGGCTCCATGCATGTGCCTTCAATCACTCTCTCTTTTCTTTTTTACTCCCAGTCTATCATCTCTGTCTTCTTTTGAATTTCCACTGACTTGTTTTTGAACTTTTCGATCTGTTTCTCACCTGCCATTGCTCACCTTTTCCCCCTCTCTCTCCTCTATCATTCCTTTGACTTTTTAATTGGAGTGACAGGGAGGTTTTCCAGTGAACTCTTAAAGCAGACTTGTGTCACTTTAACCATTACGAGTTGACGCTCACTGTCAGCTTAGAATGTAAAGGTCAGCGCACAGGGCAAAAGTTCCCAGTGGCAGTGTCTAGTATCCCCAAGAGCAAATGAATGCCTCTACTTTGGTGTGTTGGAAATTCTGCATGTTTGTTTATTATGTCTAGGATGGAAGCCACTCAGACCAAAGGGGAAAGGAATCACTCTTTGATGAGTAAATGGAACTTTAATATGAATACAACAAATACATTTTTCTCCCTCTGTGTGTGTGTGTGTGTGTGTGTGTGTGTGTGTCGTGAGAGGGTGGGTGTGCGCACACACACACACACACACACACACACACACACACACACACACACACACACAGAGCTTCAGCGAATCCAGTGGTTTTTCTTCCTTCATTTTCTCCATACGTGCTGGGCTTGTTTACGCGGGCCTGTTACATCACCCCACTGACAGAGAGAGATGGATTGTGTGGGAAGAGGATGGAGGTTTGGTGAATACATAATTTTGCTCTCTGTGTAGGCCTCTGTGTGTGTGTATCTGTGGGTGTATGAGCACATACTGTATGTTTATGATGGTGTGTATTAAAGGACCAGTGTGTAAGATTTAATGGCATCTAGCGGAACGGACTTGGCAGAATTGGAATATAATATTCATAAGTATGTTTTAATTAGTGTATAATCACCTGGAAATGAGAACTGTTGCGTTTTCGTTACCTTAGAATGAGCCCTTTATTTCTACATAGGGAGCACGTCCACTGTTGCACCGCCATGTTTCTACAGTAGCCCAGAACGGACAAACCAAACACTGGCTCTAGAGAAGGCCTTTCACATTTTTCACAGGTTGTCAGCCACCATAGGTTTTCCTACACACTTGGAAGGGGGAGGCAGAGGGGTATTCAGTTCATTGTAATGTGTAACCTCACTGCTAGATGCCACTAGATCTGACACACTGGTCCTTTAACCCCAGTTTGTGCCTCTTATGTCTTATCATTACGTTCGAGTCACAGCATCCACTTTTCTCAAAAATAAACACCAGGTAATTTTTGAGAAACCCAGAAGGTCATCTAAAACCTCTCTGTGCTGTTCTGAAGGTATTTTCAAAATCCTAAAAGACTCTCTGAACAATCTGAATGAAAAAATGTTCTGCCTTTTGCACCATAAAACATATTTTCTTCTTGTTTCTCAAGTCACTGTATTTTTTATCTACCTGGAAAATTACTCTCTTTGTACAACACAAAAAAGTACCAGTGCTTTATTTTGTCTGAAAATATGATTTTTTTTGGTTCATTTTGTGCAAACTGAGCAGAGACATATGTCATTTCTGACTTTGTTTGCATTAGGAAACAGTCACAACTAGGGACACAGGTCAAAAATCTTTCTTTTATTGTGCAGACTAAATACTTTTTCATCCAGATGGTTTTAAGAGTCTTCGAGGATTCTGGAAATACCCCCAAAACACATGTAAGTGTTGTTAAATGACTTTCTGTAAAAGTTTTTAATTTTAAGCAGGTTTAATTTGAAAAAATATTTTGCAGGTGCATTGAAAATGTGAATTAAATAAGCTAAACTTTAATCATTTGTTCAAAGTCATCTCAAGAGTTGTTAAAATGTAAAAACTGAATTAAATTTTATTGAACTTGAGAAAACAAATTGAACAAACTCAGAACATTAAGTTCATTCAACAAATCACGTTAACACGTAACAGTAAGATTTGCCTTTTTAATTTACATTCTCAATTAATTGTCAGTTTTTCAACTGCCACAAAGGTCTTGGAGATACATTTATCACCAGTTAGTACAGAGACAACTTGTTACACTGCTTCTAGTACTCCTGTTTATTGGAGGTGGGTGGGGGGAGAGGATGAATGGACACTGTGCAACATGGTTAGCATTGTTTTACTATCATTACTATCAGAAGAAACAACCAGGACTCAGCTCAATATGTATTATGCACAGTGTTTTAAACCCCAAAACACTGCTTACTGGGGAGTCTGACAATATGCTAACTGTGTTTCTTTAAAAACTTAATTTGATATATTTAGTGAACTCAACTCGTCATTTCAAGTCACAAGTTCTGAAGTAGAAATTGAAAACTGTATGATTTTTAATTTTACAGAGTGGGGTTTCAATGATTGCCAAGTATCTATTTTTTAGGAAAATCAAATGCTGAGCTCTGTGACTTGAATGTAATGGTAAAAACATGAGAGGCACAAACTGGTGCTTGCGGAGTGAACTGCTGATATGCAAAAGTTTAGTGTGCTCGCAATATGCAATTGTGTGCATGTTTGTGTAGCACAATCCTGCTGAACGCATCACTCTACATGTGACCATTTGGTAAGTGCAGGGGGTGATTTATAGAGGATGAAGGGGGATGATATCTTCCCTGTTGGCACAAACGACTGCAGGCATCCCTCTGCTTAATGATACATTTTATGGAAACTGCAAGGGAAAACAACAATTTAGCCACCCACAATCCCTCTCAGTGAATTTCAACAAGCAGCCCACTGCGTCACTGGTGAACAGTTTAATGTACTGGTGTGCCTGCGAGTGCATAGATGTGGAATATATATTTAACCCTCTCACATAAAGTATCAGTGTGTATCACTGCGGTGTTAGCCACCAGCTCGGGTACTGTATATGACTGGTTTCCTGTATGCATGTCTGAGGGGATGACAGGAAGATTATCCGGGCAGTCCCCACCTCCGTTCTGCACTCTTCAATAAAAACCCTAAACCAAATGAACTAAATTCTTGTCTGTTTACATGGGTAACTGTATGTGAGTGTGTGTGTGTGTGTGTGTGTGTGTGTGTTTTAGAGAGAGAGAGAGAGAGAGTGGGAGGTGGCCTGGGAACCTCTGAGTAGGTAAAAGGGATGTGGGGGCTAAAGACAGGATATGGAGGAAGGAAAGGAGAATGATGAATTGCACGGGAGATTATCATAATCATTTTCAACATCACTATCACTCAATCATGTAGTTGTACCCAGTTCCACTCTGCTCTCCTTGTGCATGTACTTTATCTCTGCAACTCTTGTCTGAAAGTGTTTTTATAAAGTGCGGGAAGGAAATTCCTAGCTGTTTTCCATGGCTGCCCCCAGTATTAATGTAGCTCAGACTAGCAGCTGAGTATATTTATTTTACTTTTCACAAAGCAGCAGCCGGACAGAGGTATGCGTGTGAAAAGGACTTTAAAGCATCAAAAATATTATTTTCGCTCAAACATAAATAAATAAACACCCAAAAGCCAGGTCCTCTTTGGAATGTAGTAATTCTGAATTTTTATGAATGACTGCATTCATGCTTGGCCCCGCCCCCCACCTGAACCTCAGCTCTCCGTGTTGGAGCTTCACGCCCCGCCCTCCGCGCGCCCTGTTGGGATACCTTGGCCTCGCGCCTGCGTCCTAATTGGTTAAAGGAGGTCCGGGGTGGGCGTGGCTGCCATAAAAAGCAGGGGGCACATATAAAAACAAGCCTCAAACTTTGATCGATGAAAATTTACAAGTGATGGAAGACATTTGAGGATCATTGTGCTAGACGGATTTAATCTTTGTGGACAAAACCCATTGTTCCTGAGCGCGTGGAGGATTTATTTTTCTGAGATATAAATTACTTTTTTTTTTTAAACAATTTATCTTCCTCTATGTGAACTAGCTGGCAGCATGGGGATACTGCTATTATTTGCTGTCCTGCAAGTGGTGACAGTCGGTTTGGTGAGTGTATGAAGTTTATTTTGCTTCATGTAAACACTGAGGAATAAAGACTCACGTGCCTGTACTGTAAGTGCGGCTCCAGCAGATTTGAGCTGCTGTCGTCTGTTAACATTAATATGTAGCTCAGTCTTCCATCCATCTTATTGCTGTCTGATGAAATCAGCTCCTCGCCAGTTCATAACAATGTGACCACTATACACTTACCTTCTGCCTTCATCACTCAATGTTTTATTGTATTGTATGTGCGGGGAATCTGCCCTAACATGTGCTGGTTCCCAAAGTCGGGTTTTGGGACCACCTGAGGACCTCGAGGAGTGTTTCAGGGGGTCCTAAGTAAAATAAAAATCAGGAAAATTAAGGATAAAATGATTTAAACTTTCACACACCCTATTTTCTCTGGTGTAAGAAGTATTCTAATTTTTAAGTAAAAGTAGCAATACTGCAATATAAAAACACTTAAATGGCACTTAGCACGTAAGTATTATTAGCAATAAGTGTCAAAAGTAAAAGAAGCCAGTGTTATACATTACATATATTTTTTTATTATCGGATTATTAGTACTGATGTATTAACGTGTAATTAGTATTTTACTGTTGTAGTTCATCAAAGTGGAGCAATTTTAGCTATTTTAAATACTGTTTGGTAGTTTAATCAATAACATCATGTTTTAGCATCTCATCATGTATTTTGTATGTTAAATCTAAATCTGCAAAGTATCTAAAACTGTTAAATAAATGTAATGGAATAAAAAGTACAATATTTCCCCCTGAACTGCAGTATAGTAGCATGAAATGGAAATACTCAGGTAAAGTAGCTCAAGTTTGTAGTAAAGTACTCGAGTAAATTTACTCAGTTACATTCCACTGCTGCCTATTTCTACCTCCTTATTCACAGCTTAGACACTCATTTCAATCTAAATAAAAAGATGCAACAACAAAAATATGTCCAGGTGGCGCCCACTTGGAACAAACTTGTGTTTATTCGGTCTGTCAGGTTTTGGGAAACTTTTTTGACAATTCACCTTTTTACCAACGATGTCCACATGACACTACAGTAATATTACCCTACAGTTATACCAATGGGGATAAAAATACTCTTCAGGTCAATATGAACTGACTGCTGACTATAAATATCTACAGGAATATTTTGTGATGTTCTGTCAGGGGATGTTTCAAGTGCCGCGCTATATCCAACTATAATGCTAAAAATGGAAAGTTATTGTCACTGAATTGTGTAATGTCACACCCAGCCTTCATACCCACCTGAGACCCCCAACAGTAGGTGAAACCAGAGAGGGAGAATTGCTCCGTGGTTGTATTTAATCTGCAGTGGCACACTGGGACCTGGCCTGGGTTGAGAGAGTGGCAGAGTCAGGAAGGGATCCCTTTGGGTGATCTGACTGTGGACAGTTAGACAGTTCCCTGTGATCTCAATACCTGCTGGGAATTGTTGGAGTGGCTCTGCTGTATGTGTATGTGTGTGTATGTATGTGTAGAAAGAGTGGGGGGGTGGGTGGGAGGGATGAGAAACAAAAGATGTAGGAGCAGGGAGGTGGGGTTTTTTTGGGGTCAGAGAACGTCTCTTTCATCCCTGCTTGCCCGGCGAATGCCAAGCGGAAGGCGACAGAGGGTTACAGATATCCCTGTGGGGCTTGGGACAGTGCTGGGTATTCAGCGAATGTTAAAGCCACACACACTTTGAGGAATTTCTGTGATCTGTGTAACATGAGTCAAACTATTGTCCTGCTTGGTTCCAATGTGACTCCTCCTCACACGGAAACTGTACTGTATGATTTTTTTTTCTCATATTCAGGTTAGTGCACACTAAGCAGTCTCAGCCATGACTGTACTATATGTCCCCCACCTGTAGGTGACTGCAGGCTGTCCAGTGGTATGCGAGTGCCCGGCAGGTCCCCCATCCTGTCCCCCAGGGGTCAGTTCAGTCCCGGATGGCTGCGGCTGCTGCAAGGTGTGCGCCGCCCAGCTCAACCAGGACTGTCACGAAGGGCGGCCCTGCGACCACCATAAAGGCCTGGAGTGCAACTATGGCAATGATGTCGGCCGTACCCACGGCATCTGCAGGGGTATGTACTGTAGCGGAGGAGCAGTGGGGAGGCCGAAAGAGAGCAGGGGACAGACTGGGTACAGAGTTTGGGGTTTAGCTCGGGGTTGAGTGAGGGAATGTGTAACTTCAGGGTGGGGAATTAGGCTTCCGAGCCAAACGGCTGGAGTTTCTCTTTGATAGGGGCTTGAGGTTTGAAGCCTGTGCCACGTTTCAAAAACAGAGCACCTTCAGGAGCTGCGACTGAAAACTGGCCAAGTCCAGGATTTATATAAGTAGTTCAGTGTGTACACAAACAGCCCCATGAAACACACAAACATGCACGCACACACAGAGGTATTTTTATATGTGTGTTTATTTGGGGGTGTTTCTATATAAAGGGGGGTATCCGGGGTGTTGTATGGGGAGTCCCACTGAGGGAGCGAAGGGGAAGGACTGTAAACAAGTCAAAATTCCCTTCTGGTCTAAGAATAGAGCTTGCTTCATAAATCTGGAGATAGTGTTTCAGTCCCTCTCTCTTCTTATGCAGATTAAAGGTGCATTTACATATGAGCCTCTTCTTGTTTATTCGTTCTTCTTGATGCTTCAGAGTTTCCTTTAGATCAATATTTTAACTAACTTGTGTTCTTCCTTCCCCTCAGCGAAGGCAGAAGGCCGCTCCTGCGAATACAACGGAAGGATTTATCAAAATGGCGAGAATTTCCGTGCTGGTTGCAAGCACCAGTGCACCTGCATCGATGGAGCGGTGGGCTGCGTGCCCCTATGCCCCAGCCATGTGCCCCTGGCTTCCCCTTCCTGTCCCACCCCGCAGCTGGTCAAGGTGCCAGGCCAGTGCTGCCTCAGCATCGAGTGCCACAAGGGAACCACCGTTGTGCCCCCAGTGCACCGGCGACCCCAACCTCCAGCTTACCCGCCTTATCCCTTCATTCCGTACCCGGCCTACCCTTACCCAAAGCCATATCCAAAACCTTACCGGAAGCTGTACCCCTACAAACCCAAAAAGGAGAAGGACACCCTGGGCAACGAGCTGGTGGAGGTGGGGCGCAAGTGGGACAAGCCACGTGGACACAAGCACCTGGCGGGTAAGAGAAGGTGCCACGATGTCGCCTCAGAGTGCCGTCTGTTTCCTCTACGCAGTAAAGCATCATGTTTACGTTTTAGCCATTTTAGCCCCCTGACACACAAACGGCCCCACTGTGAGCCTTTCCCTCTGCATCTGCACTTGTGTGTGTGTGTGTGTGTGTGTCAGCATTTATGTGAGGCTTGTTTTCCACTGGCTCCTTGCACACCAGAGGTGCTCTCCCTCGTACACACAGCTCTCACACAGCACATACCTCTGTCACCCAGCTTTCCCCTCTCTGTAATCACCCTCTCTATGCGTCAGTGTTGCCTGTTCAGTGAATGAGGCTAGTGTGCTTTGCATCTCTCGGTGCCTCTCCTTTTCCCTCTCTCTCCCACTGGCCCTTTCCCCCCTAATTTTACTTTTGCTAAACTCTTTCTCCGACTCTCCATGTTTTGCACGATCCGTTGTTGTTCTCCCTCACACGTCCTGTCTTTCGTTCTCTCTCTTAGCGTGGAGGCAGGTGGGAGATCAGTGTGTGGTTCAGACCACCTCCTGGTCCCAGTGTTCTCGGAGCTGCGGGATGGGCGTTTCCTCTCGTGTTACCAATGACAATGCCCGGTGTAAGCTGATCAAGGAGACGCGTCTGTGCAACATTCGGCCCTGCAGCTCCATGTCTATCCCTGTCAAGGTGAGGAATGTGTTTGTGGTGCTTTTAAGATTCTCATAAAGGGGATAAAAGCAGAGCTTCCTCTAATGGCCCACAACCATGCAGTCCAGCCACCATGCTAAATAGATTTAGGAAAGGATTGCTCTCCAGGGGTCAGATTGGTATTAATATCATGGCATGTATACAGCGCCCTGCCCCAGAATCGTTCTGTAGCTGGAACCCTTTCCATCTATTCATGGTTCTGTTGCTGTGTGGGCAACATCCCCAGCAGGATGAAGACAAAGCTGGGGTTAGTAACTTGGGCTGAGTTAACATAAAAACATACATGTAGTGTGTATTTTGAAGGCTGATCCCATGTTTTAAATCAAATATTAAAGCAACTATGCAGCTGTTAACAAAAAATATAACACAACTTTTCAATATGATGATAATATTTGGGCATTAGTGAGTAGTTTAAAATAGTAATACTGCAAATCTAATCTGGTTGTGAGTCTTCTCTGATTTTTCACTGACTCCCGGGGGAACCTCAAAAAGTAACAACAAACAACTGCATCATTTTATCAGATTTGTTTTCATCCCATAATTATAATTAGCTTGGTAAAAATGTATCTTGTTTCTACCCATGCAGACCATGTGTCTGCATGGTTCCAATTTTGCCCTATTTTGCAATTTAAATTTCATTGTAAGAATATTGGTCAGCCCTCAAATCTTTCACACTCCTAAAAATAAAAAATGAAATATCCAAATAGTTAAAAGAAGCCTTTTAATGTCTGGTCAGAATCTCTGAGGAGGGGCTGTACTGAGGGGGTTTCGACTCATGACCTCACTATTTCTAAATTAATTAATTTCTAAGTTGAATTGTTGAAAATCATGTCAGCTGTCCTTTATACATGACACAACAGAAATACATTTACACAGGCTTCAATCCCAGAACTTTTCAGAGATGTGACAGTGAAACAAACTCCCCCCTTAATTTGTCTGCGGGGGTTGTGGGTTTTGGAGCACTCCCACACTGAACCTGCGACACTGTGGCTGTCAGCTGCACTCAGTGGCTCTTTGCTGTGTGATTTAAAGAGCACTCGATTCACCCACTCTGTTGCTCTCTCGCATTTCAAACACAACACCCTCAGGAACATTCTGCCTTCCGCCATCAGCCACTCATGAGGCTGATGGGTTGTTATGCACCTGTTTCACTGTGCTTTCCTAGTGTTTGCAGAGCTGTT
Organism: Thunnus thynnus; assembly: GCF_963924715.1. Lineage (NCBI taxonomy): Eukaryota > Metazoa > Chordata > Actinopteri > Scombriformes > Scombridae > Thunnus > Thunnus thynnus. The sequence continues at coordinate 23,605,664 of NC_089533.1, forward strand.
GTGGGTGTTAATGTGCATCAGTGTCAATCCTTAACTATTGTTGGCATGCTCCTCTCTCCGGCACTTATCTGTTACTCTGACTTTTATTTTGTTTTTCCCTGTCTCTGTACTCAACTGCATTAACTCTGTTTTTCATGTCTCTGTGCCTGGATAATGAGTTATTTCACGTTGCTGTGATCCTAAAAAGCTTTCACAGGAAAGCAGCGTTCAGCCTGCTCTACATCTCTGCTTAGTGTGTAGCATCGAGGCTGCCAAAGAAAAGATTTTTATTTTCTCTCGTCTTTCTCCCTCCACAGAAAGGAAGGAAGTGCTCTCGTACCCATAAGGCCCCTGAGCCACACCGTCTGTCCTACGCTGGCTGCAGGAGCACTCGCCTGTACAGGCCCAACTACTGTGGTGTGTGTAGGGATGGCCGCTGCTGCTCACCCCGTCGCACACGCACCGCCAGCGTGACCTTCGCCTGCCCTGATGGCGAACGCTTCAACAGGTCCGTGATGTTCATCCAGTCCTGCAAGTGCAGTGACGAGTGCAACCACCTCAATGAGGCCGCCATGCCTCCGCAGCGATGGCTCTACGGAGACACACACAAGTTCATCGACTAGTGGTATCATCCCCCCAACCTACATTCCTTCACAAAAAAAAAAGACTTTTCCTTCCCCCCCTAGCAATCCCCATTATAGAATAGCTGTCCGTAGTGTATCTATGAGTAGACGCAAGCGAGGTGCACACGTCAAAACATCTTTTTTGGAAAATGATTTGGGGAGGAATGGGGAGAAGAAGAATGAATCAGTTGGGCGCATCTCCAACTTGGAAAGAGCAAAGTGACCAGCCCCTGCTTTAGAGTAGATAAAAAGTTGATTCTGGACCGGCCAGACTTCTTCAGACTGCGACAAAATCTTTATGGAAAACGTGGATTTTATCAGCCACCATGTTGCTGCCACGCACCAAATGTCCCTTGAACTCTGAGACTTTCGTTGGGGATGATGGAGCAAAAGCTGCCACACATAAGCCTAACTGTTGGTGACTTCTTTTACTGAGCAACATGTCTGACTAGCTTATAGACAGCTGGTCTGATGTTTCTTTGGAGCCAGATATCAAACCAGTCTGTGCACTCCGATATCTGAGTATTAATAAACCAAATGAAGACTCATGGAGAGGACTTGACAGAAAAGACTGGGATGGTGATAGGAGAAGATGGAGGAGCATCTCAGATGCTCTGAGCTCGTGTCTTTTTATGGTATTTATTCATTGGTATTTATTGTTGAGAAAGACATGATGACAAAGTGGCCTGCCACCAGGGAAGGCGGCGCTGCTATGTTTGGAGCATCAGCGTGGCTGAACGGGGATCTGAGAGGGACAAAACAGCTGAGAGCTGTCAGCCATGGGAGGGAGAGGAGAGCTCCCACAGATCTGGGGCTTGACCCCAGGGTCACATCAGAGGTCACCTTGGTCAGAAAGCCATATCTAATGATGGATGATGAAGGCTACAGAAGAAGAGGCGGTATGTACTGGAAAAAGTCAGAGTTGAACCTGATGGGTTGAGGCTTTGTACGCATTAGTGGGGAATATGTCAAAGGTTGTTTACACAGCTGGACTCATCCCCTGCGTTGCCTCCACAAGAAACTGAGACATTTAGCAAGCACCAGAAGAACAAGCCTGGGATTCTGGCGTCAAGAAGTCGACCGCCTAATTCTGTGCAAATTACAATCCTGACTCTGAGGGGCAGTGAGAGAAAATCAGCCACTTACTGCTATGCTATAAAAATAAAATTTGAAAACTGCGTGTACTGAGGCAAACATGTAATTTGTGACTGGCGGGTGGAACCGCTCTGCTGCCCAATCTGGCCTGTAATCGAGCAGCAAACCGATGCAGGCAAGCTCACTGAAACAAAACAATAACTCATGCTTCTTCGTGTTAAAGTAGTGTCTATTTCTGAAAAATGCTGTGGAAGGCTGTGTTGTCGGTAGACATCACTGTCAGGGACAGAGAAGAGCTTTATGGCCCTGCAGAGGACGGGGCCAAGGCTGCCAGAGGTCAACAAGAACCTGTTTCCAAGGACAGGTTTGAAGGAGGGGAAGACTCTTAAGAACCCAAGCATCGTACTTAACCGGGACGTGGGTTTAAGTTCACGCACCTTACGACAGCTGTCAATCATGACCTAATCTTTTATCTCATGCCAATGTAATACAGAGGGATGAAGAAGTCATTTCAAACTGATTTTCATCTTAACCAAATAAATATTTTACACTGGTGATTCTGAATTATTGAAGCACCAATTTATTATTTCAAAGTTTGTTTTTCTGTTGTGCCATAAAATAGTGGCTTAGATGCTTTTGCAGTTTTCTATGAAACTGCAAAATATTTGCATTTTCTACCATCTCTTGGCTACAATAGGCTTTCTTAGTTAAGAGATTCTGCTGCCTCGAAACCTTACAACCGTGTTAGGAGGTTTTAAACTTTACAGGTGAAAATTGTTTGATAAATGTTTGCCATGTTGCCATTGCTATTTGGCTATGTAGATGCTGTGGTTTTGGTACTGTTTGTCTAGTTTTGTTAAAAGGACACTATAGAGCAGCTATGTACAGATGCGTTGTTACCTTCTTTTGTAGTTGTATCTGCTGTATAAGGGCCAATCCTTTTACTGAGTTATACTGAAGTAGTCCATGTATAGTTTAGCACTGAACGAGGCAAGGTTCAGATCCTTTATGAGCAGTAAGTGCCAATTTGAAAGCATGATGATTGTATGTCTAAAAGTGTACATTAACACCATCTGTAATAATAAAGTCGTGCTTTTTAATAGTATATTTAAAAAAAAAAAAAAAAAAAAAAAGGAATTCACAAAGATGTTAAAATCAATTTAACATGTTTTTCCACAACTACTTCTATTAAAAACCGGTTGGCCAACACACATTTGATTAGGGTTTGGATGAGTTTGTCATTTTAAAGTTTTGAATAAAGACATTTTCACTCCTACACTTGGTGTTGAGCACTTATCAAAGTGATTATTTCCTTATCATGTAGATAAATGACCCAATCTTAAGTCCACAGACATGCTAGCAGCTTTGTAAAACTGTACTTTGGCACAGCAGTGCTTGAACTAAATGTTATCAGCATGTTCACAGGCCATTTATCAGGTATAAGGTTTTGTCATTGTCACCATCTGAGTTTAGCGTGTTAACATGCTAATATTCACAAATTAGCACTACACAAAGTACAGCTGAGGCGGATGGCAATGTCTCCAGTTTTGCAGCTATTTGGTCATAAACCAAAGTACTGGACTAATTAAAGTTTTCAACCAATGATGGTGCTAGATGTAAAGTCAGGGGATCACACACAAACACATTAGAAACTTGTTCTCTGGGAGCCATGAAGGTCTGTATATTAATTTCATGGCAATTCATCCAATGGTTGGTTGCTTGTAGTGCAATATTCATTGACTTTTCCATACAAAGTTTTTGCTCATTTAATGGACACACATACAATTAATGTCATGTTTTTGTGTAGTTGTGTTTTACTTCAAAAACAAGATACCAACAGATACATGTTAAGCATCAATTATTTTATACAATGCGCTGATGACATACTTGTATCAAAACTTGCAAATTCACTACTAGGACTCTACTTGGTGACGTCATTTATTGGAGGCATTCAATTGGAAATTCAAACAAAGAGCTGCCATGTGATCTAAAATCCTGTCTTTACTTAAATGTCACTACATGACTACTTGATTACTTTGTAAAGATCAACTCTTCTGCATTGGGGGAAAAACAAAAACACAAAAACGTCCTATACAAAAACTAGTTTGAACATTTAAAAAAGGCTAAAAATCACTTTTACATGTTCCTCAGAACTACGTCTCTGAACGTTTCCCTGAAGCTCTGCTGGAGACTGAAATCAATGAAAATGGGGTAGAGACAATAGCCTCACAAGAGATCACAATAGTGAAATGGCATTTTATAAAAAGTTTTAATTTCATTGAGCAAAAACAGACAGTAAAAGACAAATTAAAATCAACCATAATACCCCCCGTCCCCAAAACTGACAATAAAAATAAATGTTTGGTGAACAAAGGGAACGAGCAGAGCTTTCAAATTAACAGTGAAGTACATCTATTTCCAACTATAAGACACAAGATCCATGGAAAGAAGACTTCTGCTTGGCTGGAGTACTCATCTGGACTGCTCAACTAGAGGGGGACAGAGGAGGAGAGACATGAGTCCATGTAAAAGATCACGATGAGCAACAGCTGAGCATACCAACTTATCACCAGCAGGTTAAACATGTAAGGGGGCAGTTTCCATTTGTCAAGAGCTGCACAGTTACATAGCAGCACCAACTGTTGTCTTGAGTTGCCAAAATGACCGTATGGGTTTATTACACCAGCTGATTATCTTGTATGGTAATCCAGAACTGGCAAGATGTCACTGGCTTCAAGGGCCCAGCAAAACACAAAACAACAACAATTAAGATAATATGTTGTTTTGATAGTAAAGTGCTTTGAATCCATTTAAAGCCGCAAATTACAATCATTCCAACAGGTCAGCCCAACAGGCTAACTTTATTAAGATCTTCAAGCAACACTACATTTCAACAGGCATTTGGAAATAGACTTACTGTAAGAGGAGATGTCAATCTCATCTGGCAGCTCAGCCACATTGACCTCAAAGCGGTCTTGCACGTCGTTCAGAATCTTGGCATCGGTCTCGTCAGACACAAAGGTTATAGCCAGGCCTTTGGTCCCAAACCTACCAGCACGGGCAACCTGACCAGGGCAGAGAAGGCATGAGTGAGTGAAATCTAAAAACACATGTACTAACATTTAATATAGTACACAATGACCAGCGTGCCACCATACTTCTTTTAAACCAATAAGCCTTTTTCACAGTAGACATCTCAACTTGTAATTGTAGGAAAAGCACAGCTGTTGCTAATACCACTAATGATGGACTCTGTTGTATTCAAGCGTCCCAGTAACTTATGACAGTGTGACAGTGAGCCAGCATGCACAATACCAGGACCCTGAAAATGAAGCAGCTAAATGGAATCCAGTCACCATTAACCTCATTAACACCTGTGCAGTGGTTTCCTAATGTGACATGTCAAAATATCTGCTGTGAAAAAGGACTATATCCCAGGACAGTCATATATTAAAAGAGAAAAACTAGAGCAGTCATCCCCCTCCTCTGTAGTTCTCACCCTGTGCAAATAGGTGTCAGAATCTTCTGGCATGTCATAGTTGAAGACGATATTGACTCGCTCAATGTCCATCCCTCGGCCAAAGAGGTTGGTGGCCACCAAGATCCGCCTTTGGAAGTCCTTGAATTGCTGATAGCGAGACAGTCTGTGGGGGGGAGAGCCAGAGAAAGGATTATCAACACAGCTGCTGTGGTCATTACTGAACTGCATTCCCTTTGAAGGCAATGATGTGTTGAGTTAACTGATAAAACCTCAAGCTCCATAAACATACTTCAGAGCTCAATAGAGCATATTCTATGAGAGTAGGTATGCAAGAGGAAGATGTCTGTATGTGAGGTTTACCTCTCCTCCTGAGCCATTCCCCTGTGGATGGCAATGGCAGGGAAATTTTGTTCCACCAGAAGCTGGGACAGAGCGATGCAGCGCTGAACTGACTTGACAAAGATCACCACCTAGAGGCAAAGCAAAGACATTAAAATACTGCTGCAGAGGCAGTATGGGCCAGCAACCTCAAGCTCTTCTGAAGGGAGTCCTTCAGATTGCAAATTAGAAGTTTCCAATTACAGTTTTAAATAATTTGAACGTCTAAAACAGATCGACATTTAGTTAGATGACAGACACCAAAAATTGCAAATAATTCAACATACCACGTCCTGCAGGGACAGTAATAACACCATGAAATAGCTCCATCAGTTTACCTGGTTGAACTCCAACACGTCAAGCAGGTCAAAGAGCTTGCGGTTCTTCTCGCTGTCCTTCAGCTTGCAGTAGTACTGTTGCAGGCCGTGGAGTGTGAGTTTGGTCTCGTCGTCCACAAATACTTCCATGGGCTGTACAGGGGATGACAGAGTGTTAGCCGGGCAGTTTCTAGTTAGAGTTGAAAGAACTTAAAGCAACAAAACAATTTAATTGTTCACTTACATCCTGCATGAATTTGCGGCAGACTGGTCGGATCTCTTTACTCAATGTTGCGCTGAACATCATGACCTGCTTCTCATGAGGTGTGATCCTGAAGATGTCCTGTACGTCACGTCTCATGTCTGTCACACAACAAGAGTTCAGAGACAGAAAAGGTCAGCAAAAAAGATGTTTCCTTCCTTTCCTTAACTAAATTTTTCGTCCAGGTACTGGAAATGCCAAGTTTCCTTACTTTTCTATATAGCTAAAAATATTAGTCAATTAATCAGTTCTATTTAGTTGCAGAGGTACAAATAACTATTGATAGATTCATTTTATATATGTTGTTTGGAGGATAGAAGCCTTCACCAAATACATCAAAGTATGTTAGAATTAGAACTGAGGAGAAAAGTCAGTTAACACATGACAACACACCTAGCTGCTCCAACATTTTGTCACACTCGTCCAGGACAAAATGCTTGACGTTCTTCAGAGTGAGGGTCTTGTTCCGAATGAGAGCGAGGATGCGGCCCGGCGTTCCGACGACGATGTGAGGGCAGTTCTTCTTCAAGACTTCCTCGTCCTTCTTGATAGCCAGGCCACCGAAGAACACTGCTGCTTTTACCGTGGGCATGTACTTGGAGAAACGCTCGTACTCTTTACTGATCTGGAAGGCCAGCTCTCGTGTGTGGCACATGACTAATACAGACACCTGTGGAGCAGACAAATGCAACGTGGGGTCAGACACTTTAGATTTCAACAATTTATTGCATCTTGATATGGTTTGAAGTAGCCAAAACACTACATTTTGATCCAACTGTCTTCCAATGCAAGAAATGCATGCAGGCACAAAATAATGCAAGCTGCAGGTTGTAAGCAATATACTGAAACTTCCAAAGGTTTGTGTACCTCTACATAAATAATACAGTATTGTGTAGTTTGCAATTTGTTGTAATTATTTTAATGAACAGCAATTATAACATGACTATTATTTGTGAAGGCCACTCGCATTTCATCACTGTTTACTAGATGCTTTTACTAAACAGTTAAATTAGTGGTAAATTACCCACCTTGAGCCTAATTTAACTTTTGTCGAAGCTTTTAATCACCATCATTTATCTTGCTAGTGAGGTTGAATGCCTAAAATATACTTACTTCCTTTAACTCAGCCTAACCCTTTATTTTATATGCAACTTAGTCTGGAAAGAACTTGGGCTTGTCCTTGATTGTAAGCCCAAGACCATCAGACAGCTCAATTTTTGTTTAATTTCTGACAATGCTTACTCAATTCAATGCATAGACCTTGTGTGTCGAGTTTATGTACTAACCTGTCCATCAACAGGTTCAATCTGTTGCAGTGTGGCCAGCACAAACACAGCTGTCTTGCCCATACCAGATTTGGCTTGGCAAAGGATGTCCATGCCCAGGATAGCTTGTGGGATGCACTCATGCTGGACTGAATTAAAAGAAAACAAAAAACACAAAGATTCAAGCAAGTGCATTCATGTTATTGGCAGTAGAGCAATTATTTGAAGCTATTGTTCAGAGCATGTGGAATGTGACAGTCAGGCTAGTATTTAACAGGACATGCAAAACCAGTCCACCTCCTGCCACACTGTTACTGTGTCTCACTGCAGTGGCTATGTCTTCTAAAGTGAGACAGAGTATGCACTTATAGCTCTGTCTTCTTAACTCAATCTGGCATACATGTTAAAAAAAAAAAAACACAGATGGAACAAGTAGAAATTCCTATATCCAGTGTCTAAGAGTAAGCATATTAAGACCTTCAGACTGCTGCAGTGATATGAATTGCCCAAGTTGGCTGCTAAGTTGTGTAGAAGAAGGACACAGTATTTATTAACATATTCAACCTAATAAAATTATCCAGAAACTACCCTACTGTTTGCCATATGTAGCGCATGTACAGTCAACCAGTGAGGAAAACCAAACGGCTCTCACCTTCAGACGGATGCTCGAAACCACAGTCGATGATGGCACGGAGCAGCTCTGGTTTAAGCAGAAAATCTCTGAAGCCAGAGCTGTGGATGGAAACGTAAGAACCCTTCACCTCCTTCTTGCCTGCGGGGGCTGCGCTCTCAGGGGCTCCTTGAGGCTCCTCGTCTTCTTCATAATCGAGCAGCTCATTATCAACGTCGTTCTCTGCCATTGTGTCTGTCTAGAAGAGAGAAAACACAAAGTTAGGTTATCCATTTGTTTCTGTGTCTTTGAAAGGCTCATCATGGCAGCAATCCCCCCTTACTAGTCAGAGTTCCGAGTTTAAAGACAGACTTTTATTTTATTATTTATTACATTGTCCATCACATCTGTTGTATTTCAGATTGATATTTTGCGTATGTGCTGCTGTTATCAAATGTATATACCTTGTGTAGATTATTCAGGTATCAATATATATTATATATATTGGTTGTTGTAACATTTTAATTTCCTTTTGGTATCTATCTATCGTATGTATTTATGTCTGGGGGCCTTTTAACTAAGCCCACCTGTTGTTGCCACTCTTTGTGCCAGGTCTCACCACACGTTTTCAGTACGTTTAGATACCGTGTTAGTGCAAAAATGAGAAGGGCTCCATGTTATCATATCAAGATGGATTCGAGATTTGACTTCATATAAAGTGTTACTTGCGCTGATATAAAGCCTACACTGTACATTCACAGTGCTGTGTGCTCTCCACAACCCCATTATAAGCTGTGAGGCCAGTGGGAGCGAAAGACCGGCGAATTTAGCATAAATCGAAAGCGCACATATTACATAGACTCAAAATAGAAGTCAGTACATTGTAAACAAAAAGTAACACATACAATATCATAGACATAACATAGATTAAACCTATACTTGGAGCTTAGTCGGCACTGTCGGATTAATTATTCACGTTAGCTTCAGAGCCGTTTACTACACTGGAAAGCCATTGTGTTGCATAACCATTGCTAACGTGGCAAGCTAACCTGCTATTCCGCTAACAAACCAGCCGAATTATACGAATAAAACAAACAGATAACATATACATAATTAGAAAGAATGGGTTAAGGACGGGGAAATCACAAGGGTACTCATTTAGTGAGTATTATCAGAAGGTTTGTTGCGTTGTCTAGGCTATCTAACGTTAATGCTATGCTACAAAACGCTAGCTAGCTCAATAGCTCCCTCAAGCAAACAATGAAGGATGCTAGTTCATTCTATGGCGGCTACTTTATAACTTTGGCACTATAAATAACAATTACGACTACCTAGACGCAAATCAAAGTCTTAAAAACTCTCTCAATCTTAAAACTCAAATTGATATTGTATTCTTACCGTTTCGGTGTTAGCTACGAGTCCAATAGATCAACACCGCATGGAGAGGCCTCAGTTGGTTTACGAGTAGCCGGAAGTCCCGTCTCCGTTGAAATGCGCTCACGTCATTGGTAGATTTGGAGGACCAAAGGCAAAGAGGGCCAGTGATTGGACAAAAGGTATGCCGCAGTCCACCGCAGTTCAAAGACGCGGGATACATCAGTGTGAGACTCTTTGTATGGAAGCCCATGAAGGACAAGAAAAAAAGAATACATAAATAATTAAATGTGCACAGGAATTAAAAGATAAATGTTTCCCCCCCCCAAAAAATCAAATAATTGGACACACTTTAATGATACTCCATATTCTTGCAACCTGTACCAATATTATTCCATTTGAAGCGATCTTTTCAGCTCAGATGGACAAGCCTTTCTTTCTTTTTTTTATTCTATAAATTTATAAAATTTTATACTTTATACAACTTTATTTATAAAATCCGGTACCCATCCTTGGACTGCATGGGCAAAGACTGGTTTCCACGCTGAGGGATGTAGCCTGTAAAAAGGACTTGTATATGTAGAAACCAATGTATCTAGTGTATGTTACTGGCAAAAAAGGTACCTATACACTGTTCATATGTTTAGAGACAACTTGGTAACTGTGACAAGAAGAATGACAAACAGCTACTTACTTAAACTTATTTGAATTAATTATTTTATTAGTGTTGTTTTTATTTTATACACAGTTTCTTCCTTCTTTCGAATAAATTTATTTTCTTCTTCAGCCGTGCAAGAAATATTACCTTTATAAATATTTTGTCCACTTCCTGTTACATACATTGCAGTGAACAGAATTATATCCCCATATCTGTTATTCAACTGTGTTTTAGCCCATTCAGTTCAAATAATTTATATGTTGTTATATGAATTGATATGCATTTGGTTTGTACATTCTTACCTTTTGACAAGCCACTGATTGACACTGATTTAAATGTGGTAAGAAAATCAATGTGCAGTATGTTTATTATGTGGTCTAAAATGTAAATGCAACAATACTCTTATGGTTGTTAAAGAGTCACATTAAAAGTACAAACAGTAAAACTACATTCTTAAAGAATAGCCAAAAGCATAACTCCTATTAAAAATAGAAACATTAAAATATCAGTATTATCAGTAAATAATGGTATTAGTGTAGGATACTGTTAGCAGCCAGATAGTCATTAGTCTTATATCTGTGATTCCAGAGCAGAGGAGAAGCTCCATTGTGTTGGCGAGAAGTATGGGAAACTGTCTGACTCTGGCCGGGAATGCCCCTCTGTGTGGGAGGGGGGGCAAGAATGGCTCAGAAAGTCCCTCACCTGGGGAGGCAAAGACAGAAACAGCCAGTCTTCCACCAGAAGACCACCTCCATGCAGCCCTGAGCAGCAGCCCAATTCAGCAGGCAGTTCCTCCAGACTGTTACTGCGCAAGTCCAACTTGCACAGCTGACTTAAAGCTGCAATCCCTCTTGGTAATGAACTTAGAGAGTTGTGAGCCACATTTAGGATGCGCAGCTCTGAACAGCTACTGAATAGTTCAGGGGGCAGACTCTCTAGTCTGTTCCCACTGAGGTCCAGCTCTGTAAGCAGCTGCAGTGCCTTTACCTCAGCAGGCAGCTCCTCTAGCAGGTTGCCAGCAAGCAGGAGCCTACGAAGGCGGCGAAGAGTGAAGAGCGCTGGGGTAAGGTTCTGGATCTGGTTGTTGGACAGGTCTAGCAGCTCCAGGCCTCGAAGCACACCAACACTGGCTGGCAGTGCCAGAACACGGTTATAAGCAAGTCTGAGGCAAGAAAGACGTCGCAGATGAGCCAAACTGAGCAGTTCTTCCAGAGTTCTCAGGTTATTATGCTGCAGGTCAAGTGTCCGCAGGTTGGTCAGAGCCAGCAAGGCAGAGGGCAATCGCTCTAGCTGGCAGTCCTGCAGCTGCAGCTCTGTCAGGTCGAACATCCGCTTCAGGCCTGTCATTACAAGCAGCCTGGTGCCTTCATTGTAGATCTCCAGCCTCACCAAGCTGTTGGCCACCTCACACAGCTCCCCGGGGATTCGCTGTAACATTCCTCGAATCACCAGCACACGGAGGTGACGTAATTGGCGGAGGCTCCCCAGTGCCCAGCTGCGACCCACCCCACCTTCACTGCTTAGGCGACCAGAGAGGTGGAGCTCATGCAGGTTGCGGAGGGAGAGGACCCAGCTGGGGATCTCTGACGCCTGAGTGAAGGTGAGGTGGAGTACTTCTAGACGTTCTTGGAGGACTCCAAGTGCACTAGGATCCACAGCTGCTGTACAGTGGTAGAGATGGAGCTCCCTATTGTAGGAATAACCAATTAAAAGACTAATTATATTTTGATTTTTTTATTATAACAAAATATCTAGGAACTGGAAATAACATTTAATTCAATGGGCATTTTTTAAAATGTGTAAAAGTCTGGCTTCACCACTGTACAACTCACCTGAGTGAGGTCATGTTGGATACCTGCACAGTAAACCTGGCATCTGTGATGAGCTCAAGTTTGAGGACCTGAAGTTGGCTGAGGGTGAAGAGGGCTGGAGGAAGGCGTGGGAGGGCCACCAGCTGCAGTCTGGAGCAGCCTTTTGCGTCCACACTAGTCATAGCACGCAGCTTCTCCTCCCCCCAGCGCCTCTCCAAGCTTTCCTCCAGCAGCCTGCTCTCACTGACAGGGGACAAAAAAACAGACAGACGCCGGGCCAGCAAAGGGTCATACTGGTCTAACATATGTAAAAGAAAGGCCAGGTCATTTCTAAGGTCAGGGACATCTCTCAGGGAGCACAACTCCTTCAGTGAGTGGAAGGAATACTGCCGTAGAGAGCTAAAGAGGGCACAGACCAAAAAAACAGAATGAGAAATATATCACACAGAATATATTGCAGCCCAGAACACAGAATTACACTCTAATCCTATTATAAGACCTTTGGCATGCTCAACCTCATGGGCATTATTCTGTTTAAAGGCCCTTAAAACAATAACAGCCTGTCTAGTCAAGAAATCTCAACTAATTATTAACCAACCTTTTCACATTTAGACTAGTTTATCTTGTTTAAACAACCAGATAAAATTATACACCCATAAGCCTATTCAACCCTATAACACTTGTATGTGCACATTCCCTCTCTCTCACTGTACATTTTGTATGTTTCTAGCCCATTGTTTACACTTAACGTCACTGCCGACAAATTTCAAAAGCTCAACATTCACTTCAGTAAAGTATGAAACTCAATGTCAAGGAGTTGAAACTTATTTGAGATTAGTAATCCATGGAACATAATGATTTTGTTATGTTATGGATATGGAGTAGTATGTAGTATGGAATGGAAACCAAAGGTAGGAAAACAAATTGTAATTGTAATGTAAGGTATTCATGAGGTTTGTGGTAAATGGGCTAAAATATTGGTATGGTTCTTAGATAACAATTAAAGATGCATTAATTGATATTTTTGGCCATATTAACATACTCAATAAAGTTTATATGGTGAACATCTTAGCAAACAATTACTACACAAAAATTAATTTATTCGTCCAGCTGACACAGAGCAACATTGGCATTTGTTTGAAGTCGTGTTTCTTGCCACTCTAGAAATGTAAGTCCAGTATTCACTCTCCTTTTAGCTCTCCACTAACTCCTGAAAGAAATATCTGGCTCATTAGGTGCTAAATGCTCCACTTTTACCAGTTGGTTGCTAAATTGGTCTTTCTGCTGTTGGGTTCTGAGCAGGTAGTGTGCAGTGGGTTTGTCAGGACTTTCTTGCTGAAAATGGCTGGAAATGATGTTGATATGAGCGGAGACACTGAATTAAAATAGCAAAGTTGCAGGCCGTAAAACTAACACAATGAGCTGAAAAATGCTAAAAAACTCCGTATAGCTGAGTGGAATGGCAGAATCAGGTGATAAATACACTACAAGCAATACCTTTCACATTACACATGGTCATTTTTTCCATTGTTGACATAAAAATATTAAGTGGTGCGGTTTTAAAGTTTATATCAAGATACACTGTTTTTAATGCATTGTCACAGCACCAACACATTTATCCTGCTCATTATACACAAATGCACTCATTGTGAGTCCTGACCTGTGCAAAATCCAACTGAGGGTGTATAAGTTCAGCATGCCATACAGCCCCAGTAAGGTCAAGTAGGCCACCAGCAGTTTGCGTAGAAGGGAGGAGAGCACATGGATACACTCAAAGGTAGTGTAGCCCACCAGGGCCTGCTCCTCAGGGTAACAGGTGTGGGTGAAGGAGAAGGAGCTGAGAAGAGGTATGGTGTAACTCACAATCAGCGTTACCATCAGCAATTTGAAAATCGTCTGAGCCAAGTAGACCTGCATAGATGAAAGAGGGCATGATGAATAATTTGACAACGTTCGATAAAAAAAAAATCCCTGTAATGTCACATCATAACACATTTTCATCTTTGAATAAGAAAATGTGAAAAGGAAAGGTCTCATCAATTAACCTAATAAACAAAGTAGATGATTTGATATATACAGCACATCTTTGGGGCTAGAGGATCTCTAACCTTATAGATGACAGCTGAGCTTTCGCAGTGAGATCGAAATTTCCTGACCCTTTCGAACAGTGCCCTGGCCTGTTCTCCATCACTTTTATCCAAACTGATTCCCTGCCTGGGACTGTCAACCATGAGTGAGGGCTTGGGAGAAGGGAAGTGCACCCTGGAGCCGAGGGATGTAGATGACATAGTGGAGTTACAGGAGAGTGTGGAAGGGCACGGGGAGGGAGGGGCGGCAGAGGATGTACTATCTGACCTCTTTAAAAGCGGGCTGTCCGTGCCCGAGTCTATGCTTGAACGTCTTGTGCGGGTCACTGGTGATGAGGATGAAGTTGAAGAGGTAGGAGGTTGAGGTGGGTGCCTCTCCTCCATCACCTCCTTCTCTTGGATGTTTTCCTGCTGGGCAGCATGGGACAGGGCCTGAGATGTCCAGGGTGACTCACTGCACTTTGCCAAGATTGCCAGGAAGTGCTCTATGCGGGCAGAGGTGTGGGGAAAATGGAGCCAGAAGGAGCCGCTGGCTACCAGCACTAGAGACTGCAGCAAGGCTATGTAGGGAAAGAAGCGGGAGCACAAAGGCAAAGCCTCATGGTAGCACACCTAGAAAGACAGACAGACGGATAGACACTTAAAACTGCAATCACAGATTTTTTGTTCACTTGGGGGCAGTGAAATAAGCTACAAACACAACATTGTGGTGAATGTATTAGCGAAAAGTTGCCTTTTTATACATGCTGCAAAAATTACAACATTATCATTCATTTGGAGTCATGCTTCTGGCCACCCAGCAAATGTCAGTCCAATATTCAGTCTACTTTTAATGCGGTTTTTGGTCTCCACCAAATCCTGGGAAAAATATTTGTTTTCTTAGCTGCTAAATGCTCCACTATATTCACCAGCTAGTTGCTAACTGTCTGTTATTTGGTGCTGTGTAGAGCTTTTTTGCCGAAAACATTTGCCTGCTGCAGCCAAAAACAATGCTAACTATAGAGCTATGAGAGTGAGTCAAACTAGAAAAGTTGAAGGCCGTAAAACCAAAACAGCGAGCTGAAAGTCGCTCCATAAAGCTGAGGGGAACTGCAGGGTCAGGTGGTTTAATATGAGCGAATACCTCATTTAAGAGATTTGACAGACAATATTATTATATTATTATTATATATAATTTTATTGGTTTCACCTGTTCTGTTGCATCATTTAAGAAGCAAGTTAAGCTAGTATTACAGTACCTGGCTAATGTAAACATACTGCTGGTAGACCAGGTGCGTGCGTCGACCCCGAGCTGTAGAATGAAGATTTGGGCTGATGTTGCGTGGAATTTGCGTTGGGGGCTTTGAAGATGGAATCAGTGCCACATCACTGCTAGTTGAGGACCTGTGATCACTAGTATTTGCAGTGACAAGAGGATCCAAGGGAATGCACACCACTCGGTCCCTGGACAGCTGCTCAGTACAGGCCAGAACAGATGCCATCAGCATCAGGACCACCAAGTAGTCCATGAAGACCTCCCACCATGGCTTCAACAATTTAGACCTGCTTTGATGCTGGTTCAGAGGCGCCAGCTCCGACAGGGAAAACATGGCAACCTCTGGGTCATACAGGGATGACTGCAAAAGTAATTGTGAGATGGTGAAGAAAGGTTTAGGCTACACACATAAACTAATGTTGTGACAGTAGAGGGTCAACAATGGAAGAAATATTTGATTTGCTGACCAAATACTGGTAGGTGCCATGTCACAATTACAATTTGTAACCCTATTTAAATATTATGGAGTTTCCACTTGTGGTAAGAGCTATCAAAATATGTGACCTATGGAGTCACCAGTTTTAAACAGAAATCAAATTACAGTATAACCACAGCCTGATCCAGGAAGATCCTGATCAGGTCACAGAATAAGAGGTAGCTGGTAAAGAATAAATAACAGTTTCAAGTGGACTAGAAAAGCTTGGTGTTTTAATAGAAATTCAATAAATTATGTATTTAAAATCTTAACATTACAAGATGAAGCTTTAAATAAGTCCATTTCAGCCTTTAAAGATCTTTTGATCAATGGTTGCACATTACTAGTAAACCAATTCAAAATAGTACAAACACCATCTGACAAAATGTCCATTGTTGGCAACATCTACTTAGTCTACTTCTTGGCAAAAGAACATGTTCAGCACTTAACAATTAAGTAATTTTTACAGCCAACGATCAACTTTCACCTACCTGGGTAAATAAGTTGTTTTCCTGTTTTCTCTGTTTCTCTTCTGATCAGCTCACAGCCGCCTTACAGAAACTTCATTCCGGTGCTGTCCGGTTCTGCCGTGAAAAACTCTTGAAACTTACAACAAACTCCTCCTCAGCTGGCCGACACACAGCTTTTCAACGGTTGCCATGGCAGCAGAGGATGTGTGGTTGAAAAATCTAATTCAGCACTAGAAGCCCGTTCATGACCCACCGGGGGCATGCCTGCACCCTTTAACTCCTTCAGAACTAACTTACTCTGAGCAAAACATCTGAGGGAATCACAAGAAAAAAGTATTATCAGAAAAATGTACTTAGATATCAATAGTAGATATACTTGCTATTCATTCAGAATGATCCTTTTTAGAATTTCAATGTTGCAGCTGCTTGAGGTGGAGCTTATTTTACTTTCTTTGTTTACTGCTGGGTAGTTTAATCTATAACATGGTATCATATTTTATAAGATGATCATGGGTTTTGTGTGTAAAATCCTAATATGGATTAACATAAATACTAACTACAGTAAATAGTAAAGGAAATGGAGCAAAAAATACACAAGTGCCCTCTGAAATGTGGTTACATAAAAGTATAAAGTAGCATAAAATGGAAACTCTTAACCTCAAGTAAAGTACCTTGAAGTTGTAAATAAGTTCTACAGTTCATTAGTAAATGTATTTTCCTCCACTCAGTCAGTCACACTCCATGATCTGCTAGCTGAAGGTGTCTAGCATTTTTTCACGTTTAAAATCAACTTCTATCAGTTACTTGGATAAAAGACTTTAAACCAACATTAACAGATTTTTGATATTTGCTGCTTAATTTAGTTTGGATCCCATTGCTCTCACCTCTTTCCTGTACAAGCTACACCACTATTGGGTACCCTACAGAGAGAAACTACAACACTGTATCCAGCAATATCCAGCAGGGGCTGCTGAAGTTACTGTGCTGTGAGTTACACAGCTGCACTTGACACCGGAGGCCTACTCCAGTTGATGTTGCAGCTCTCATCGCAGGCCTGCATTGTTTAAACCCAGACACGTTATCTGTTAATGTTGTTTGTTATAGACTGATGTTTGCTACTGTAGAGAAACCAGATTTGTTTTCTACAGAAGGTACTGACTCTGATGGCCAAGGAAAGTTCTTGCGTGTGTGTGTGTGTGTGTGTGTGTGTGTGTGTATATACACACAGGAGGGTCATATAAGTATACATGTAACTCAGTGTGTTGTTTCTTTGTATTCGGGCCAAGAAGAATCTGGAGCAAAGGCGCAAACTGACACTGTACCACAACGTGATCTACTATACACAGCTGGTTCACTGTGTCTGCAAGTGTGAAAATGAATGTATGTGTTTGTGATTGAGTGGGTTGGGGAGTGACAAACAGTATGTGTGAGTGAGATTCTCATTTACTGATGCCACAGCGAAAAATCACCAGATAAAGTGTGAAGGTGTAGTTGAGGGACACCTACAGAGCAGTATTTAACACCAGATAAACAGCTTCAGAAAACAGCACAGTGTGTTAGTGACAGCCTGACTGTATTCAGTGTTGTTTGTTGTGAGGCTGTTTGTGTGTCTCTGAATCTTTAAGTGTGTGCGTATGAAATCATTCACATGGCTTCCAAGTGTCCTGATTAGACCAGTGTAGCCTATTGTCCTCATTTCCCTGTTAACATCTAACCAAAGGGAGGCATACTGTACATAGTATTATACCTACGCTCAAATGAAGTAGAATTATTTTAATCTTCATTGCATATCTGTGCACATCTCACCATCTTTACTACTAACCTGATAGGATAATTTGTCATTTAATGATAATACTGATAAGTGTTAAACTTAGTTTTTTACTCCTGTTCGATAACCATAGTCATGTGTGTGCATGTTTACACCATTATGTATGAAACATTTTTTTAGGTGTAAAAAGTCAAGTCAAACTGTTATGTAACTCACTCAATCTCACTCTTTTATCTCCACAAGGGGGAGCTGCTTGGCATCATCAGACCACATGCCATCTGGCGCCACCCACTGGAAAGAAATGTAACTATAATGGTCCAGTGAAGTAGCCAGAGGTCTCAAATGCACAACTCAGGCTTCGTTCACATCACAGGCCTTAATGCTTAATTCAGATTTTTAGTCAGATCTGATCTTTTTGTGTTGATAGTTCACATTCATGTATGTAAGTCACATGTATCCAAAAACTGTTGAGGTCCTAAACTGTCACACATGTGTACAAGAATAACAATGATAATGTCATCTGTGCAAAAGTCAAATCATAAAAGTGGATGACATGGCTGTGGTAGCGTACATGTCCAGGAATATATGTTGTGGAGAAGCTTGTCTGTAAATGTCCAACAAATTTGAAACTTCATCATCTCTCTGTTGACCCCCATCATTGTTGTTGCTCTCTTCCATGTTTATTTTTACAGGACTGTGGGGCTCTGACACTGAGTGATGACTACAGGCAATATGCACGGAGAGGTGAGACATTATATAAACCGCATGAATTCTGATCTGACAATTCTGACAGCAGTCACATAGCCAGAGATCAGATATGAATCAGATCTAGGACCACATATACAAGTGGCCCAGATCTGATGTGAAAAAAATTGATTGATTTGGTTTGTTCACACTTCCGTGAAAAAAATTGTGCCACTTTTAGCATGTGATGTGAACATCGCCTCAGAGACAGGCAAAGTGAGGTTTGCTGTGTTAATGGTTCAATTTGTTTGTTAAAAAAGAGGTTTGTATTTTAATCATCTTATTTATCTTGTTACAATACTTACTTGCTATATGTATGTTGAAAGTTAACAAACCGAGTGGGCATCCTTGTCCTTTTACTGGTGTTTTGTACAATGCAACTACCGGGATGTAAGCATGGAAACAGTGGCCATGGAAATACAAAGCCTATTGTGCAAGTCTATTAATTGACAATCTGGCAGGGAACTGAAGGGGACAGGGTTATATACTGGGGAGTTAATTGTGAGCAGGTATGCAGGTGTGTGTGGAGGGTTAGGCCCTGAAATAACAGGGTTAGGAAACATGATGATGTTCAAAAATAAGTTTTGACCTTGGAAATGGCAGTTGAGAAAACAACATTTAGTCCATTTAATTTTGTAATCTTTAAGAGCACATTTATGTCCACCATCTTATGCGAAACTAATTTTGGTTTTTGTATCTGTTTCTGGGAAATATGTCTTTAAAATTAGACAGCGGGGCTGTGGTGTGGTAAGCTAAACATTACAAGGGGCAGATATCCTATCAACACCCTTTCAGAGTTCTGCTGCAAAAAGGCCTGCGGCTTCACACCTCACTTACTATACACACACACACACACACAAACACCCCCCCCACACACACACTCACATTCACACAGCCATGCCCTTCAGCAGGCATGTTATGGGTGGGGTTGTGTTATGTGACAAGGTTCACACGTCCATGCCTTGAAAAAACATCACAAGATTGCTAAAGACCTCAGCACAACAAATAGTTACAATATTCAAACCTGCAATAACTGATTTTTTGGCCACTTGGGGGCAGTGTAAACAAGTTGTGAAAACAACATCGAGCTTTTATGGTGAACTTGTTAAAGTTACACATCTAGCACCTACAAAGCAACTTTATCATTAATTTGGAGTCATGCTTCTGGCCACCTGGCAAATGTCAGTCCAATGTTCACTCTCTTTTAGCTCTGCTTTTGTTCTCTACCAACTCCTCGGGGATGATGTAGCTGATAAATGCTCGACTATGTTCACCTGCTAGTTGCTAACTGTGTCTATCTGCTATGAGAGGGGTGAGAGTAAACTAAAACAGGTTTTTTGGGGGGCTTAGTTAGTTTTGCTTTGCGTTTAGTTGTAGTTAGTGTCCATCTTGTTTACCCTTTGTGTGTTATTTGATTGGACCAAGTCACTCTATATATGTTCCCTCATGTGTCATTGTGTTAGGTGTGTTTGTTCAGTTAACACCTTATTTAGTTGTTACATTGAGTATTATTGTATTTTGTTGACCTCTTTCATAGGCCTAGTTATCAAATTCTTGGTTAATAATGTTTTCGCATTTTTTTATGTAAATCTACAACTCCTGTATCCTCATTGCCTCACTGCTTGGTCCCTAACATCCTACCACAAAGATGTTGAGGTAAATTGCAGAGTTAGTTGTTCATGGTAAAAAGTAATCTATACTGAATGTGTTTTGAATCTTGTACAAACACTGTTTCCAGATATTGCTGACTTTGATGATCCTTTGACTCCACTGGGGCCACTATGATGTCGGTATTTTTGGTTTTTGGTGAAATGTCTCAACAAATATTGGATATATTCCATGAAATTTGGTACAGACATTCATTTTCCCCATGAAATAAATTGTAATAACTATGGTAATGACTTTGCATCCTGGTCCATCATCGCGCACGTGAAAATCTTTATTTTTTAAATTTTTACTACTTTTTCTTTACCTTGCTTTATGACCAAATACCAACAAAACTAATGACATTCAGCTTCAGCTGTACTTTGTGTTTTGTGCTGATTGGCAAATGTTAGCTAACATGCTAAAGTAAGATGGTGAACATGTTAAACATACTAAACATGCCTACTAAACAAGCATGTTAGCATTATCACTTTGACCATGTTAGCATGCTGATATTAGCATTTAGTTCAAAACACTGCTGTGCCTTACAGCCTCACAGACCTGCTATCATGGCAGTAAAGTGTAAAAGTACTATTTATTATTATAGTTATTCTAAATGAGGGCATCTGTCTTGACATCAAGGTGAATATTGAAGGCTCCAACGATTACAGTATGTATTTAAATACCAGTATATATTTATGTACTCATTTGATTTGTGGTTATGTAGGCTTTCTGTATGTATACCACCACCAGTTTTGAAGATGTACATGAATGGGTACTTTCAGGCACTGGCTGCCTTGGGTACCATGTCATCTTGCAGTTCTCACACCCCCTTACCTTGCTGTAACCCTGCATTGTCAGAGTGATACAAATTTCATCAGAGAGTTAGCTGCATGTGTGGGAGTGGGGATGCCCACTTGCTGACTGAATTTTAGAAGTTGTCATCATCAATATCACACCATCACCATCATTTACATTATTCTCCTTACATGGTGATGTGACAGTTGTAGTTGAGCATATTTATGCAACAAATGTATTTTCATAGACACCATGGGAAAAGCGCTTAAGCACATCAACAAAATGCTTTGCTTCAGTTACTTCTTTGATGGAAAACCACAATTTGGTTTTAATCTGAATCTGTGATGTTTTCAATCTGACAGCAATTGATTGAAAGGAGTAGGAGGATGTGATAAGCCGTAACATAGAAAGAAAAATACCTCAGCAAAATATTTGTTTCCTGTTCAGTGGGAGGCTCAGGGCTGCTTGAGAGTGTTGCAGGTTTACTTTTGTACATGACCCTGTGACATAGTGTGATATTAAGAGAGACAATCCACTGTTCCTATGGTTATAGTAAATATACATTTATTGTTGTTTATACATCCTTTATATTATATATAGGATCACACACACACACACACACACACACACACACACACACACACACACACACACACACACACAAATATACATGTTAATCTATTTTGCCATCACCACTTCCTCTGTTTTGTTATACATTGTTTACTTTTCTTAAATCTAATTATTACTAAATTAAGCACGCATTTAGCATATCTATTTCCGTACAGAATAGTAACATTAACATTAAATGTCAAAACCTCTGTAAGCTCACTTCTGATTTCCTGTCCCTCATCTAAAAAGGAAAAGAAACCCCTGTACTGTCCGTATCTTTCATTCTACTGCTGCCAACCAAAGTGAGAGAAAGTTGAAAAGGTTTGAGGAAATGAGTGTCAAGTGGGTGGGTGGGGGTGAACTAGTGAACAGAAAGATAGAGAAGCTGTTGGCCGTGAGAAAGTGGCACAGTGCTTCTTTCGTCAAATCCCCTGACTGAAACCACTGTAGGCCACCAGCCGCAGCAGCTACACAGATAAACACCAAAAAGCTGAGACTGTGACCTGACCCCGAGACTATCCTGAGAATGTAGTGTTTCTCTTTCTGTACTCATTTTGGATGACAACTCATTTGATGTAATGATGTCATTTAATATATTTCAAAACTCCTCATAGTCACAGGCACATTGAGAAAGTACATGGATAGGTACTTAATAAGATTCTCATACAAACATCAGTCACCTAGATGTTACATATATGACATCTCATATTTGTTGTGGAGTTTTTAGGACCGTCTAAATGTAATTTTATATAAAACATTTTAACACATTGTACACCACTATTGTGCTTCTACATTGTGATGGTATCTATATACACATGTGCATATGCTATCTCAGTTGCTGCCATGTTAAAACCACTTTACATAGAGATCTGTGATGAGTTATATGAGGATGGACGAAAATCTTGCACAGCTTTTCTTAAATTTTCTCTCTGTTACAGTTTTTATTTTGAATCATGCTTTTACTTTTCTACTTTACCTGGCAATATCTTCTTGCATTACTAGTCAGTTCAACATGGACTTAAAGAATAAATATATCTTGATGTGTAAAATTTGTGGAGTGCCCCTTGAAAGAGCTAGGGTCATTAAACACCTGTGTAGTCTATTGTTAGCAAAAATCTTTTATTTGAAAGTCAACTGTTAATTGCTGTTTTGATAACTGATATAAAACTGAAACTGAAAATATTTTTGGTGGATTTCTTAAAAATTTTAAAACCAAAGGGAAATATTCTCAGTTAGAATTAGCGTGGGTGCATGAGTATTTTCAACATATCCGGTAAACTGTATCACACATGTATCACATTCCTCCTACATACTTACCATACAATAGTAAGATACATAACATTGTAAATGAACATCAAAAACAATGCAATAGGAAAATGAACTTTTGACTAGATTTGCACTCTCTTCTTCCCTCCCTCCTCCCCAAGGTTCAGGTTCCTAGAAAGGCAGTTTTCTACCACCACCAGGGGAACAAGAAGTCCATGAACCCCCCAAAACACATGAGACATAAACCCACTGAACCCACCAGCCCATCTCAGCTCCCTGCATTCCTCTCGTCTGCTTTCGCTGACAGCCCCTGGGAGAAGGTTGCAAGCCCCCCACCACATCAACCACAGTGCTCTGACATGCCTCTCTTCATGCACATCAAGGCAAAACTCAGCTCCATCATATGCTGTTCACACCAGGAGTCAAATGAGATGTGTGCAGAAATACAGCCACATTGAGAGATGCTTTGGTCTCAGTTCATATACAGCCCTTGATGACTTGATTTCAATCTGAGGTCATATTATTCAGACCTGAATGTTTTAATGGTTTCAGCAGAGAAGCATTTGATTAATAGATCTTTCTCATGAGTGAGGAAAACTGTTTTTTTCAGTGTTTCTTGACACTATGGTGCTATTGCTTTGTCAAAAAATGGTAGCTTTATTAATCAAATAAAGGGTTGTATGGATTTCTGTATTTGATGATGTTGTGTTGCTGCTTTACAGTGTCTGTAACTGGGTAGATAAAATATTTTAAGTAGAAATTCCCTTTTTTAATTTTGATTTTTCCATTAGAGTAGTGTAACTATGTATTATTAATGTAGGATATTTACTTTTATGGCTGCAATCACTCCAGTCAGGGACGGTGTCAGTTTATTCCAGCGAGAGAGGTTGTCTTGTGTGATTTTCAGCAATACTGTGAAATTCAAAGGAAGTATATCTAGATTATATAAGATGTATGAATTTGTACTTTTTCTAAGTAATTTTGATAGGAATAGTCTGAACCGTACCATCCAAACAAGGCTCATATGTTTAAAAACTGGTAGTATTTCAGATTTTGACCAATGGAGAGCAACCAAAGATACAGCCCAAGTTATATACTGCAGCAGATCACAGCCCTGACTAAGCAAACTTTGGGGTTTGTTAGCTAAAGGAGTATGTCATCTGCATATAGACTCATATAGACCCAACCAGATATGCCTTTTTCCTGATTAATGGAGCCTGCAAGTGCTACGGAATGTGTTCCTCAGCCTTGGCACTGATTCTACAAGTCTCTGAACTGTACTGGAAGCATGCACACTATTCTTCCAAAAGATATTCCCTCATTTGGTGTTTAGATGATGGTGGTGGAGAGTGCTGTCTAACACGTCAGTCCAAAATCTCCCATAGGTGTTCAATTGGGTTGAGATATTGTGACAGCGAAGGCCATAACATATGATTCACATCATTTTCATACTCAAAAAACCATTCAGTGACCCCTCGTGCCCTGTGAAGTGGGGTATTGTCATCCTGGAAGAGACCACTCCCATCAGGATAGAAATGTTTCATCATAGGATAAAGGTGATCACTCAGAACAACTTTGTATTGATTTGCAGTGACACTTCCCTCTAAGGGGACAAGTGGACCCAAACCGTGCCAGCAAAATGCCCCCCAAAGCATAACAGAGTCACTGGATCCCCTCACTGTAGTGGTCAAGCATTCAGACCTGTAATGGTTTTTCCTTTAATTTGTCACCCATTTGTATCTGTTATAAAGAAAATTAACAACAGATATAGGTTTGCATTGTGTGTGTATGATTCAGTGAGCTGTGAGTTTTGTTGATTTCTGAAAAGCTTTTTGTTTCTATTTTTATCTGTGTCTTCAATTTGAGTGATTAATGTGTTCACTTTGTTCTGCTTTGGTTAATGTTCTTGTTTTTGTTAACTGCCTTGAAGTATGAGTAACTTTTTATGGTTGTTTTCCAAGTCCAAGTTCAAGTATCTTATTTGTCATTGTATAAAACAACGAAACAACAGAGCTTCTCCCTGAGCCACGTAGTGCAAAATATAAGATAAAAGATGTAATCAAATAGAATAGAATAGAATAAAATAGATACTAAGAATGAAATAGATATTAAATAGATAGTCAACACTTATTTACACAATAAAATTGTATAAAATAGTTATCAGGAATAAAATAAACATAAAAATAGTCAGCACATATTTACACACACAGTAATCAGTAATATTTTCCGTGCAAATTCTTCAGGTGCAAAGTAATGCATGTGGTGTTAACATGATTCAGAGTTCAGAGTTCTTGTCTGGGGTTGTGTAGGGAAGTAGTGGGTGGGAGATGGATTGAAACAGGACGGAACGGTACCAGAGGGGTGTGGGCTGGAAAGTTTTGTTTAGCGGCCTGACTACTTGTGGGAAAAAACTGTTCATCATTCTGGTAGTCCTTGCTTGGATAGACCTGTATCTTCTTCCTGAGGGCAGTACATCAAATAAGAGATGAGCTGGATGTGATTGGTCTCTGATGATGCTGTGAGATTGGTGAAGGCTGTAGATGGTGGTGATGTCTTGTTTTCTGATGGGTTCAGTGCAGCTGGACTTTATCTCTTTTTCTGGTTTTTATATTTCTTTATTTTCCCGGTTCTATTTTGGGATGAAATGTTTATAATTCTTCTGGTGTTGGACACAATATCTTATAATATATGTAATATATAATATAATATCTAATTAACTTATTCCGTTCTGATCACAAATTTGGCTTTAGGACACAAACAGTTTGGTTTATTTATTGAAACTGTAGATTTGAGTCTGATTCATACTGTGTATACACCCACTGAGCACTGTGTTAGGAACATCTGTGCAATCTAATGCTATCCAATACAAAAGCTCTGCCATAAATTCTGCTTTTACAAAGCTTATACATTTTCAGTATGTGTTGACAAAAAGGGGATATTTCTGTTTATTATAGCAGTCATACTGGGTGGTGGTGGTGTAGTGGTTTCTAATAGTGTTTCTAATATTTAGTCAACCACATTAACATACATGAGGAGGGCAAAATATTAGGAGCACTTTTCAATAACACATATATAGATCATTTGTAACTGGTGATGAAAATTAAAAATGGTACAGTATATATTTGTAAATAGATTAGGGGCTGCTAAAACACTTACTACTGATATAAATTATATTTGTGATGACCATTTAACAAATCATTTACAAATAATGACCTAATCTAAGAAATAATTTACTGATCATTTGTAAAGATTTAAAAGCACACTAGAATGAGTGATTCCAACTGTAAATAGTTTTGAACTATCCAAAATTATCCAAGTCAAATATTACTTATTGGTTGACAGTTTTAGTGTCCCTGTCTGCTTTCTGTCTGTATTGTTTTGTGAACCTGCAGTGTTGAAAATGCAGTATAAGGCAAAACACCATGCAAACAAGATGCTGCACACAGTGGTTTACATGTGGGTATTTATTTTACTGCAGTTTAGTAATCAGCGTTGGTTGATTAGGATGGGAGCACTGTAATTTCCATGCTTTTATGGATGAATGAATTGAACCTTTGAATTGGCTTGTTTTCTGTTGGACAGATAGATGCTGGCTAGAATAGTTTGCTGCAGCTAATGCTGTAAATGTGGTAAATGTGTTCAGGGGGAGGATGCTTCATGTCTTGTTAGGAAGAAGAAGCAGGAACTTTGCAAGTGGTATTCACAAGTCACACAACTAGGATGACTCAGTAGGTCTTTACGGTATTGTACGATTTAACACTTTTTTCTTTTGGCTTGAGTGTTCAAGTTTACACTCTGCTCATGGTAGATCATAGCATACTTCACACTTCTCAATATTTGCAAATATTTGGAAGTTAATGTGTAGTAAATGTAAATGTTTTCAGCACATATATGATTATGCATTCATAGTTTGTAATGGATATTTCTAACAATTTATAACAGATTAACAACAGTAATTAACAAATGTATATAAATGTTGTGTTAACATTAGTATATCATTTATTAGGGCGTATATTGATTGTTATTGTGATACCTGAAAAGTGTTATGGTATCTAAATGATGATCTTCCTTCCTGAGGAAAAGGTTAGTAAGTTAGGCTGTAATTCAGTGATTACAAAAAAAAAAAAAATCTCCCCTCGCTCACAGATGGAAGTGTGTGGGATGGCTGGGTACCACAAGACCACATACACATGAACAGACAGGTGGAAGTGGAGGGTAAGGGCATTTTAGTGCTAAAGGTTCACATGTTCACATGAGAATGATGAGATATTCAAACTTTCCAAAGGATGCTCAATCTATTTATGAGTCCACCCACAGTAACAGTCATAATAGTGGGGAATCCATCCAGTAAGCATATTGGTGTCACAGTAAACAAGATTACACATTCATGTGCAGTCGAACAAACTTTTCACACACAGATAGTGTCATGTTATTACAGACACGCTTGTCAAGATGTGGCATCAACAATCGAGAGCGTAATAGAAAAGAGGAAGATATGCTCAAAGTTACTCTTTTTAAAAGTAATACTTTTTGATTATTTTGTAATTTTGTAGATCACTCCAATGGACTTTTGTTGGCGTTTTTTTTCTTCTTGTGCCTCCTGCCCCACAATCCTCTGCAGCCTTTCAAAATCAAATCAAATCTCTTTGTGTCATCAGTTGATGGGTGTTACAAAGAGAAAAGAGGACGTTACCAACAGTGAAGACACAACAAACTCCCTCAACCTTCAACTGCGCAATACAGAGGTAAGATCAACAATTCTGCTGGAATCTCATTGTTATGGTGTCAAGGTTATATCTCATATATATTATCATTTATGTTTCAATAGCTCATGTACTTACATAACAACATAACAAAGTCAACCTACTGGCACTTTTCTACTTCCTCTGTGCAACAGTCAGCTAGTGAAAGATATTATTTTACAGAATTATGTAATCAGGAGGTTACTAAATAAATGATCTTTATCACAGTGGCTGATAAAAAAATCTACATGAAGGGTTATGGAAATAATATGAAACAAGCTGCGCAATATTAGTCAGCCGTAATTTTCTCGAGTTGTCTCTTACTTTTTCTTTCGGGCTTTCCCGAAAGATAATAATGTTAAAATAACCTATTTTCAAAGCAGTTTCAAGCAGTTATTTGTAAAATATCTTGTGTCTAGAAATATGAAGCCGCTCACAACATAGTTAACTTGATACATTGATCACTTAAATACTCTTGTTAAATTCTGGTAATCTGAACATCAAATTCTTAAATTTAAAATCATTCTGCTGTCATTCTAAATGTCAAAATAGAGGGTATTATCATTAAAATGGAGGTATAAAAAGTGGTAGTACAGTGTCAGTTTAGAAGTTATCTGACAACATCACAGCAGGGTTATCCTCAGTGAGAGCCCTGGCACTTTTTGCAGGTGGCAGGCTGTATTTGTTAAGGAAACCTCAAGCTTTGGCATTGTAACTGAACATGCACCAACAGGTGCGCGACATCTGAGTGTGTGCAGCTCTAAAAGTGACATGAAAGATCTGACTTTTCAGTCTCCTGTGGGTCTTTATTCTGCATCATTTTTACCTCCCTCAGTCACCCTTCTGCCATGCCACGATCGTTCCTCGTCAAGTCTAAAAGGACTCATCTGCTTGGCCAATCTAAGGACTCCTTTAGACAACACTCCAAGTCCCAAACAGATGCTGACCAGCCTGTTACGCAGGGCAGGACGGAGCCTGAAGATGCTGTGCAGCCTTTGACCGCCACATTTGGAGTCAAAGACTTTCTGGCTGAAGCCCACTCACTGTGGGATAGCTTCGCAGTTCGGTCTCACAGTGCCCCCACAGATCATCCTTGGGCTTCAGGTACCCAACACTTTCTTTGTTTTTGTGACACTGAAATAGTTTTTAGAGTATACAGGATGTGTTTCTGGATGGCAACACTGTTAATTAAGGTGAATATTGTTGATCTCACTGATTTTGTCATAAAGTGGAAGATGATTACAAGAGGAGGCTCTGCATTATTTGAGACAGTGTTCAGGATTCAGTTTTGTGCACTTAGTGTACTCAGAACAAGCAAGTATCCTACACAAAGCTAGAAATTACTCAGTAATTCTCCGTAAACTAAAGACATTCCCACCATCCTTATCCTTTCATTTTCTAACAAAAGCCACTGTGGAGAACAGAGACGCTCCTCTACAGGCCTCGCCTTGGTCGACAGACAGATACCAGGCATCTGAAAGAGAGAGGGAACTGGAGAGACTGGTCTTCATATTACTCAACCACACATCGCACACTGACCTCAAATCCCCCGTCAGCCAGTGCCCGCTTTGTGAAAAGGTAGGAGGCCTCTGGATTTTGAGATTTCCATGTGACCCTTATGCTCTCTGTTCTTATCAGTCGTTGTAATGAAAGTGTGAATAAAAGTACTTGCAAGGCAACAGGTCAGAGAGGAAAGCAGCAGTGGTTTACTGTGTGAAATAAAATCTGTGAGATCAGTCTGTGCTGTACAGAAGGAGTAGGATTGCAATTTTTCTTGCAACTGGGGGGATATTGTGAACAACAAAGAAATCTAAAATAAATCGCTGTTTACGGGTAGAAAAATTTGCTAGTTATTACATTCATTTATATGCATTTAACAAAAATTGAGATAACCAGGTTGGTAAAAAATATATATTTGTGATGTATCTTCACAGATTATGATTTTGTTAATGTTATTCAAGCAAATGTCTTTCTATTGACACTATGCCTTGCCTAAAACCTTTTTTCAAGAATGTTTCCACTCAAATACCTGACTTACAGGTTTAATTAAAAGATAAAATGAATAAAACTGCCCCCTCTCTCTTCACTAGAACCTTATTCATACCAGATTTCTGAGGCTGATACTGACATTGATATTTGGATTGTTTTAAAAACGCTATAACTACATATCAGCCAATATTCATTTAACACTTAACATCCCTTAAATCTAGTTATTAAAGGACTGTGACTACAATGTGTTGAAAAATAGTAATCTTAGGTGATATAATAATAGTTATGTAAAAATAAAAACTGTTGAAAACTAAACTTGTGGATAAACTATGTAATGGTATCACTGTTCATAAAAAACCTCAAATGTACATATGTTGTCTTTGTTACTTATCAGCTGACACATATACCGATAATAAGCTAAAATCGGCTGATTTATATCAGTCCATCTCTGCTGTTATGTCATCCTTCTCTTTTTCTCTTGCTGACACTCTGTCTCCCTCAGTCTCTTTCAGAAGTCTTAATATCAAGAGGTGGTCTGCTGCCTCATATTTACAACACCCTCTCTGTCCCATTGACAAGATCATCCACAGTCACAGACATGCCCAGTATGCCCTTTGGTTTCAGAGCAAGAGCTAAGGTACAGTGCACAATGAGAAAATATTTACAAGAGAAATAACTTTAGCATTTTCAGTGCAAACACATGACTCTGTCTGCTATTTGACCATGTGTGCATGTGTTCTTACACATCCAGGAGCGTAGCTTTGGCTGCAAGGTGTGCGGAAAGGTGTTCAAGCGCTCGTCCACCCTGTCCACTCACCTCCTCATCCACTCAGACACGCGGCCTTACCCGTGCCAGTACTGCGGCAAACGATTCCACCAGAAGTCAGACATGAAGAAACACACCTTCATACACACAGGTGAGTGAGCACTGCAACAGGAAATGAACTATACTCTTGAAAATGCTCCTACTCATACTCTGCACTCTTTTGGTGTCCCCTCAGGTGAGAAACCACACGTGTGCAAGGTGTGCGGTAAAGGATTTAGCCAAAGCTCCAACCTCATTACCCACAGCCGAAAGCACAACAGCTTCAGGCCGTTCAGCTGCCCCCGCTGTCAGCACAGCTTCCAGCACAGGCTTGACCTGCAGCGCCACCAAGAGACTCAGTGTGTCTATGGAAACATGTACGCTAAAAACTGAGTCCAGGAAGTGATGAAGTCATATCAAAACTGGGTGAAATGGCACTTGTAAATAATTCTCATTCAGTCATTCACATGCATAATTAAAAGTGGAAGATTTATGTCAATAAAAGTTAGTTGATTTGTGTAGAAAGCATTATTTCATCCTCTTGGTTTGTGTTTTTTTTTTAGTTTGAAAAGCCTTGTTGTTAGTTTTGTGTGTTAAGCAGGAACTTAGGCAGCATCCAAACACACTGCCTATGACCTCTAAAACATGATGATGATCTTTCAGGAAATTCACCACCAAAACGTACTCACAAATAATAATGGGGTTATTTTTCCAAGATGTGCTGCTGGGCCACAGTGTTCTTGGAGTAACATCATCCAATCACATTGTGTAATTTTCTGAAACTACTTTCCTCCAAAAGTTGTGCATGCGTGTGTGTGTGTGTGTGTGTGTGTGATTGTCCCATTAGTGAATGAAGTGGGCATCTGCTCCCACAGAGATGACTGATGATGATCCATTCACATGATGCACTTCAACATCTGCATGTAATAGGAGGTTTATGTTTAAAATATTTTCTAAAAATAGAGCTAAAAAAGAAGTGAATGTTCAGTACTGTTTCTACAAGACAATTAAAGATACTCTGATTTAAAGCCGCACTTATCAAAATCTTTTTATCAACAATGGATCATATAACTACATGTAATGTAAAAAGGGTCGCTTGTCCTTAGAGTCCTGAGCTCTATGTAGTGTTTTAGCATCATTTCACACAATGTAGAGGTTTTGTGGCCTACAACTTTACTGCTTTGGTTCACCGCTCTCATCAACCAGCAGTCTCCAGCTGCAGCCGGCAGCTATTTTTAAAGAAAACGCTTTGGTAAACCCAAAGCACACAACCTGCTCACAGACAAAACACAGCGGCGCATTTATTTCCCTCAGAAGTTGATAGAAACCAAACTAGAGCTAGAAGGAGAGTGAATATTGGACTTACATTCATCAGGTGGCCAGAAACACAACTCTAAATAATTTTGCTCTGTATCTGCTGGATAAATTACGTTTGCCACTTTGTTGTATTTACAGTGCTCCACTTCCCCCAAGTGGCCCAAAAATCTATTATTACTGCTTTAAACATAAAAATAAACACATTTTACAGCACTGTATGTTTGACTTACTCACAACACATTGACCTCCTTTTCTTATTTGGGTTGCGTGTGATTTGAGAGTGAAAAAAGGGAAGTCAAAATGGATTTTAGCTCATTTAATACATCTTAATTATTTGCCACATGAACACAAAAGAATTCACATACAGTACAAGATGTAGTTTTGATATCCAGCTGATATTCACAGTTACAAAATTTCAATTCATCTTTGACCTTGTGCTCCTTTTCTAAAGGCGAGGAGGATGTGGTTTTTGTTTGAGTCACTGCAACCAAGTTTAGATCCTGTTGAGTCCAGATAAAGGCATCTGCATGTGATGATTTGCTGTCAGTTTTGAAATGACTTGATGTAGAATGGCGTGCAGCATTGAACAAACAATGTTTCACTTTGAATCAAACATCTGATTTTTTCACAATGCTGCGATGAGTGCTACTGTATTCACATGGTTTCAGCCCTCTCGCATCTCCGCTGCACAGTGATGAGCGACACTCACTACTGAACTGCACAAACACGGCTCAGTACACACACAGGCAGCTGTGCTCTCTCACAAACAACTTGTTTGAACTTCTGTCCCAGTTCTCCTTTTCTCAGATTTTGCAGGAGGAAATCCTGAGAAAGAGATAAAAGAATAAAACTGTTCAGACCTATCTGGCATATCAGAGTTACAATCTGCAGGTGCTCGCCTAATGCTGACTTATTTTCTGGAATTGTCAGTACTTTTAGCCACTAAAGTTTATTTTAAATACACAGCTTTGACATTATAGGTTCACTCATGATTAAGTAACAGCTGGAGTAAACTGTTCACTTCTATTCTGTAAGCCTATGAACATGTGTTTAGATTGAACAAAGGGGATAGTGACACATACTTATGATTTACTGACAATGAAAAAAATGACAGTAGCTTCACATTAATTTATCTGTGTAGTATGCTACAGTGTATTTTAAAGTATTTTATTGAATCATTTTGCTGGAAGAAGCAGCAGAATTTGCAATTAAATATTAAAGCTGAAGAGGAAGGAAAATTAATACATAATACTAAAATAAATACATAAAATACATAAAATTATTTTATCCATAAGTAACACTATAATAACAAATACACAGTTATGCCACATAAATATAGGTATGTTATATAAATGATGGTAAATGATTTGTGTTGATAACATGTCTCTCTATCACCTTTTTCGCATTTTTTCACAGATTTTGATGCAACATAAGGCAAATGTCAGAGTTAAAAAGAGGCCAAATTGATGAAACTGATTAATTGGACAAACTATCATCAACACAGAAACAGGTTAAAAAGAAAACCGCAGTATAGCATCAGAATTATAGCTTCAACTTAAAGTGTGCAATGTGAGTGTTACAAATATCAAATTTGTTAAAATCTGTAGTCTGAAATCCAGTCAGAGGTCTTTGACGATATATTCTCCCTCACATAGGTGCACAAAGAGTAGTCTCAAAACACCCAAAGTCATAATGCTCTCTTTGGCATCAACAGTCACATAAAACCCCCCTGATATTTTAACGGAAATCCAAAGTGCACATCAACATGAATACACCCAAAGTGGAAACAGGTGAATAAGTAGCACATTTAGTCATCCTCCTTAAATGACCTTCCTCATCAGGTCTTACCTCTACAGCGAGCTGGTGGACTGATTAGACGGTGAAGGTGGATTCCAGATGCTGTGGCCTCCATGAGTCTGGTCTGTTAAATGACCTTCTCCTCCAAGTGATGCTGGGCGTGCCCCTTCAAATAATACATATATATTTATAATCACATTATAGTGCCTACAAAAGGCTATCATCATCTGTGATCATAACTGGTGGTTTCTGTGACATTTTCATTCTGCCTGTCATGTATTTTGCCTTGGATTTACTGTTGAAACAACACCTTCTGATCAAAGGGGATGTTCCTGGCACAGAATTCACTTCTGGGAATTTGTAATTATTTTTTACTAGAGCAGTGTCCACCCCGAGAGTGAGTCAAATTCATTTATGTGCTTGCAAACTGAAAGTGTCCTGATCCTCTCAGCATCAAAGTTTGCGTAATCTTGAGGATCATTCTTAATGCTGCTCCTCCCCCCTTGAGGAACTTTGTTAAACTCAGCTCAGAAAAAATAGTTGAGGGTTGGGGATTTGGGGATAATTGTGTTTGTATACTCTTATTGACTACCATGGTATTTTGTTCTCTTTTAATGTATAATTTTCTTTCTATTTATTTACCTGCCCAGGTACTACAGGTGGAAAATAGCAATTTGCTAAAACCTGGTACATTACATCTCTCCTTGTTTTATATAAGGTTAATCTACTTTGTACATTATCTCTTGTTCAAATAAGGAAATTCAAAATTCAAAAGGACAGGATGTCTTTGAGAGAAGTAAGAAACTCCACTTCCATGTCTTGTCACTGTCAACCTCTCCAAAATATGATTTGTAGCCTAGCCTAAAACAAAGAAATGTTTTCACAATTATACCCCAAATCCTAAAAAACAATATTATCTTTTGAAACTAAAATGTTATGTGACTAGTAAAATTATTTGACTTTATAAATATCTAAACAGTTCTGTCTTAGAAATAGTAAACAATCCAATCTAAAAATTAACAGCCACGTTAGCGGCTCTGTGAGGTTGTACTATGGAACAGCAGTGCTTTGAGCTAAATGCTAACATCAGCATGCTAACATGCTCAAAATGGCAATGCTAATATGCTGAATATTATAAGGTATAATGTTCACCATGTTCTCCATCTTAGTTTTGACTGTTAGCTTGCTAACGTTTGCTAATTAGCCCTAAACACAAAGTAAAGCTAATGTTGATGGGAATGACAGTTTTGCAAGCATTTGGTCATTAACCAAAGTATCTGACAAATGTAAATGTTGACCTGATGGCTCTAGATAGAAAACTAAAGGATGACCAAAGTTATTAGGATTCATAAGTATCAAAAAGTGTTAATAGTGTCACTATTGTGTTACATTAATCAGTGATCAACAGTAGTGAAACAGATATTTATCGGTATGGTCATGATATTTTAATTTGTCAAGTTTGTATTTTTAAGATGATTATATATTTGACACCCTAACTTTACTGTGACAGAAGGAAGCTGATCTCATTACCTGTATAATTGTAGATGCACCACAGCCCCCCCATTAAGCCAACACCCATCACAAAGGCTGCGAAGACAATTCCCATCACTGGTCCTGTCTGCACCACAGAACCTAGAGACAGCGTTCATGAGGGATTGTGATGGTAGGTTAAACACTGAAAAATGATGAAATAAATGATACTCACTGCTATGCTCTTGATTTGGACTGGACAGTGGAGAGACGCTCAGTCTCTTGGTTCTTTGTCCCATGGGGGGCCTCAGTGATTTGGGTGCCAGTGAACTAATACGCTGGGTGACCACCATGGGCCTGGACAGGTTTCTGATCTCACACTGAGATGGGAATACAGGAGTAGGCCTGTACTTTAGTTAAGCTATTACCACCTTGCAGTACTATAATACATGATAGTGTTACAAAGCACATATTATGATCTAAAGACAGAGGACAGGATAAATTAAAGGTTTACTGGTAAGTTTGCACAAATTTACCCTTCAACCACAAATTCTGTAACCTTTGCACACTGCTGAGCACATTTTTTGTTTTTTTCAATAGATTTCTTACCCCTCAGTTCATGCCAAAACAGTATGAAAATTAAGTTGCAGAGGTTTTAAACTTCCTTCAGGTCTGTAACCCATTACAGCGAACATTTTGCTGTACTAACCAAAGTTGCTTTAAATGTAGCCTGTGGAGTTTCTCACCAAAACATTGTGTGTATCCTTGAGGCCAAATAACCTGCTGTGTATTTTCTACCTCATAAAACATTTGCAGAGCTGATTTTTGCAAGAAAAGGTTACATCCATGTTAGCATGCTAGCAGTTTCTTGTTGCTTGCCTTTGTTGGCACATTACTGCCACCGACTGTCAAACAGTGCATGAGATACTAACAAACAGGGACCCATTTTTTAAAATTGTTGTTGTTGGTGGATACTTAGAGCTGCATTTGTCTTGTGAAACGTAGCCGCAGTGTAATAATTGTTTCTGTACCTGATGTCTGGGTGACCTGGATACGAGTGGAGGGATACGTAACCCACCCTGACAGTCATTCTGTGCGGCTTCTTTCATGAGCTCCCCTCTTGCGGAGTCAGAGTTACACAGGCGAAGGCTACAGTGGAGGAACTGCATGGAGTCATTATAAATGGGCCGCAGGATGAAACTAAATCTCAAGGACTGCATCTCCTCCTCCGCTCCCATACTTGTGCTACTCTTTTTCGTCCTTGCTGGTGCTTCTCTCCCTCTACCCATTTTGCGGCGACGTGAGACACTTTCATCTTTGTCATCAATCTCCTTGTCTTTTCCCTCTCTCTCTTCCTTTTCCTCCTCCAGTTCGTCATCAACCTCAGCCTCTTCCTCCTCTCCCCCTTTTGTTTTTACATCAAGGGTCAGTGAGGGGTCTGAGGAACAGCCGTCCCTGATGACAGTCCAGAAAGGAGACTTTTTTGGGTCTGACAGAGGGGAGACCACACATGACTTCACCTCCACAACATCTGTAAAGGGCCCTTTTGCAGAAATCTGTAGAATTGAGAACGAAACAGTGATGACAAAGACAAATTATACTTACATTTTTGGACAAGATGTTGTAAATGAACAGAATTAAATGATGCACCATGTCAGTTTTCACTTTATTTCATCAATAATAATTTCAAATAAGCACAGAAAAAAAAGACAGACGAGACACACACAGACCTCAAAGTAGACACGGTGGTTTGCAGTGATGACACAAGGGCCAATCCGCTTCTGATCGTAGCTGTCAGTAACGAAAAGTTTCAAAATGAGAACAGGCCCAGTTCTGTGTTTGGGTGTCAGGGTGTGGCTCAGTCCTGGATCCGGCCCCGGACCTTCGGGTGCCCAAGGGACCAGCCCTGTCTGAGGAGTGTTTACATTGTCATTATCATCAGAAGCAGGGCTGGAGACTGCAGCCAAACAGCTGAACTAAAAAGAGAAAGAGGAGATTACGCATTAAAAATACTGAAAGAATAATGGAGAACATTTTGACCAAAATGAAAACAGACACACAGATATCTCATGTATGCCGAGTGGAGTTTTTGGCTTTTTGTCTGTGCCATTGAGTGCCGGGATGGTCCGAGGCTTGTCTCTCCATAATAACACCTGGTCAGACAGGAGGGAGAAGATGGAAACAAGGTTGTTATAGTCAACAAGATAGATATATGTTTTGGGGTTTTTTTTTACATTTTTCATTGTGTTACAACACATACGCCTCTGTTGTTTGTCTCCTTTTTTCCACTATTCTGAAGTCAGCATGCATAATTCTTCCTTCCAATTTCCTGCCTCTGAACTGAGACTTTCTCTCTCTTAATTTGCTTTTGTGCAGCTTCCCAATTTTAGGCGTTGTTTTGGTCACTATGACCTAGGTCATGAATCTCACCGGGACAACTTCCACTAACCATGTTTTCAAGTGTCCATTATGCACAGCGTGTTTTTGTTTTCACTGCTCCCAGAGAGACTTTGACCTTATTTAGATTTCAGATGTTTTTCCCTCTTTTCTCTTAAGGCATCACTCATTCTCTCCCTCTCAAACAAACTAACTAATTTTCTCTGCCTCTGCTTCTGTCAGATTTTGTGAATTATATCAACAATTATGGCAGAAACCTTAAAAATCCCCCAGAACTCAATCAAAATTGAATGAAAAAAAAGGATAAAGATAACATGGACTATTTTGAAAATGTACGTAGTTATATGAGCAATTAACAAATTATTATCTATTTAATTAATTTAAAATTAAGTTAATTATAGACACAACATATTTCTATATTTTAATCCCATTCTGTCCAAATTTCTTATCTCACCTTGTTTTTGTACTGCACCCCTTTGGGATGTCCCAAGAGCAGTCCCTCAGTCCCACAGGAAATGACTGGGAACACCAACAGGAAATGGCTCCCATTGGACTGAGCCTGGCACGTTGGGTCTCGCAGAGTCACGGCAGCCACTGGGACAGACAAGCTCTGAGGAAGAGAACTGGTGTGAGACAGTGCAACTTCCAAATTGAATCATTTCTCTCTATAACTAGAAGAATGAACACATCACAATAACTACTAATGCTAGAAATAACTGTTTAAAAACTAAAAATGGGCAGATACAGCAGGCTGCGTATCAAAATAATGCTATTTCAGCACATGAAATCACACTGACGCCTTGAATTTAGCGAAGAGGATATTGTATTTCTGTGAACACACTAATTAAAACATACTTATGAATATTACATTCCATTTCTGCCAAGTCTGTTCCGCTAGATGCGACTAAATTCTACACACTGCACCATTAAGTTGCAGTAGCTAGTAGTATGCACTGAATGTACAGTACGTGTAGTATTTCTTTCATGCGTCTGACTTTGTAAGTTGCTCACATATAAGACCGCATCTAATACTGAGGTATAAAGACCTGCAGGATGTGTCGGTCCACGGTCATACTGAGGCGTCCGTCATCACACTGCACTGTGAAACTCTCTCGGCCTCCTCCTACTCTGGCTCTACTGTTCAGCCACTCTCTCAGCCTGCGCTCCTCAGCCCAGTTAGGCCTCCCAACCAGAGGATTCATCATTGCAAACATGTCTGAAGAGACATTAAATACTCCTTTATTCAACACATACATGCATTGATGAAAATACTCTGCTTTCAATTCTCATTCTCCAGAAGACCAAAGAACATTTACATAGGGGAATTGAAAAAATAACAAGGGTGGGTTATAAAGTTAAATGGAAATGTTCAGTTCACTCACACAGTGATGGAAACAAGAGACACACAGGGGTCCTGACCTGTCCCGCCCCCAGCCAGCTGGATCACAAAGCGATTGGCCAGGTCAGCCTCAGTGTATGAGGTCACCTTGGTGTAGCCGCTCTCACTGGCCCAGACAAGAAGGTCAGGTATGGTGGACAGGTCGTAGTTCAGTGTACTGGAAAGGCTCAGGTCAGGCTCAGGTGGGTAGGGTGGGGATACACTGTTGGAGGACTATGAAGAGAAGGAGAAGACACATAATGTACATAGACATAAATACATAGTCAAAATACAAGCAAGTAAGAGACATAAATTAAATAACAGACATAAAATAAATTCTACATTTTTCTCATTGTCAACAAAAACCAATAATGTGTTAATAAATCTCTCATCCCTTTCTGACTTCCCTACCTTCCCTCCTGACAGATATATTTTCATTTTTAGAAAAGGTTCAGTAAAACAGCTGGAAACTGTGCTTTTCAGCAACTTTAATTAAAACAGGAGTGTACAACATAGCTGTGTGGCACAGATGAATAAGATATATCACCAATATTTGTTAGTAGGATCAATTCATTATTGGTTTTGGTTGTTTCATGGGATTTATATAGAATAATACCAGCCTTATCCTTTCAGGGCAATTTGCTGCATCTTTAAAAACAACTCTCAAGTAGACATATAAATCACATGATATATTAAAATACAAATCCTTACATGAACAGAGACATGACCCCGGACACCGTGAGCAATAATGGCCCAGTTGACTGGCACCGAGCTGCTGAGAATCAACACAACCTTCTGTGTCTTCCAACTGGCTATCGGGGGCACAAGAGAGACTATCACCTCCACCTGCAGAGAGCTGGACGAAAGAGAGAGAGAGAACAAGGTTTGCATGTTTCAGTGAATCCTATATCAGGTCATAACTTATCTTAGTGTCTGAAACTTATCTTAGTGTCTGAAACTTATCTTAGTGTCTGAAAAATAAGAATCAGTCTATGCTGTAGCTGAAGCTGCATGTTCTCACCCACAGAGCCCTGAGCCCGCTGAATGGAGCTTGATCACATGGACTTCAGGGCTGATCCCACCTGCATCCGCGTGGGCGCAGCCCTGCACTTCCTGTGGCTGCAGGTCAGAGGTCATGTAGTTGTTAGAGAGGAACATGGACTGCAGCTGGCACACAGCGGGCAGGGTTGGATCTGAAATATGGAGACAAGAGTGTCATTTGAAAGGGAAGTTAGATCCTCAGATCTCAGCCTAATGTTCTGGTGAGAACACAGAGGGGAGATGAGAGATAAGTTGTATGACCTGAATTCTAAGCGTACGGAGAGTACCAATCTAGTACACAGATGTTTAGGTTAAGCATGTTACCCACAATGAAGGATATTATTTCAGTGTCAGTTTTATTTTCACAGTTATTTTTTTACTTTTTGCTGTTTTAATATTAATATGCTGATAAGATGAGAGCTGTAAGAAATTGTCTCTTAAATTGATATACATTTAAGCTGTTGTACTTTTGTAAAGCTTATATTCAAATAATTGATAATATGACAGTGGTTTCTCGGTGGCTCACCCTCTCCCAGTCGGACATAGACTCGATTGCCATGCGTTGTGTGTGTCAGTGAGGACAGGTTGCCGTGGTGTTTCAGAGCCCAGCGGTGCAGCGCACGTGGTCGGAAAGGTAGTGAATGTACCGGTTGTACAAGCAGACGCAGAGAGTGGGACTCTACACTGGAGTTACTGGACACCTTCAGGATAAGGGCAAATTAGAAAAGAAATGTAGTCATATCATACAGATAGAATGAGCAGATTTTGAATGTCATGAAAACAAAACAAAACAAAGAAAATAAAACACTTTTTGTCTGTGCTGCTTGATAAATCTGTATCAGTTTATGTTGTTTCTGTCTTACAGAAACACACAAAGCTGGATCCAAACATTTCTTTGTCCAGGTTGTAAATGTATTCCACAATATAACATCCCAAAGACAGCATTTTACACTGAACCGCACACTCTGACTGACCTGCACCAGCACTGGGAGGTCGGGGGACAGTCTCTCTGCCTCCAGCCACCAGTTGACTGGGAGCTTGGAGCTGAGCAGCAAGTGGAGGGCTCTGAGAGGTGAAGGGGACAGAGACAAGGGCTTCAGCAACACCGTCACCTGTAGACAGAAGAGGAAAGGAATGCCATGTAGTTGTAGCTGTAAAACCAGCACTGTGACATTGTGAAATTCTAATTTCATGTTTGTTTAGTAAGAATAACAGCAGAGAGGATGTATTTTAGTTTTGTTATGTTCCCTTGTATGGAGTCCCGAAACTGACAAAATGTGTTAATCGATTATATTGTTAGTTAAATAATTTAAATGTAGTGTTAATTTATTTTGCCCTTCTATTGATCTTTTACAAGCTCAAACATTTCTTTATATTTAGTTGTCCTTTTTTTCAGCAATCTGAAAAGATTGGTGCTCACTGTGTTTAGTCATTGGTGATTTCACTTAAGCTAGCTAACCACAGTCCTCTCATTGCTCCACCGATTGTTACACACACACACAAACCCTTGAAATACACGGACATACATCTCATTATCATATCATCATCACATTTTGAATTGTCTGAACATTTTACTACATTTTGTCAGTTTTGGGGCTCTGTACTCATATTTTACTCTGTACTCTGTACTTTGAAAGTTTAAAACACATGCTTAGAACATTTAACATTTAATATTTAGATGATCATGAAGTGTGACAAACTTTGAGACACTATTCATTCTGTCCCTCAAAAGTCTGTGATATTCCTTTCTGTGTTGATCACTTTTGAAACTTGAAACTTGAAACTTTTTGAAATGTTACCTTGTTGTTGGGGCTGTTTGTTACTCTCCCCACTGCAATGACATGAGTCTCCTTGTTGCCACTTTCTCTGGCAGCACAGCCCAGACCAACCTCAAACCTCTCCAGCAGACCCTGAACAGGGTGTAGCGCCTCCACTGGTGCCACGGAGCATTGCAACTCTTCACTTTGAGCTGAGGGGGAAGAGCAGATGCATGACTATAAAATGTGAAAAAAAATGAAACCTAAAATAATGGCATAGGGAGGTAATCAGTGTTCCTTGATGTCAAAGAACAAATAACATGAGTTATGAAAGAGGTCAGTTGTTAAATCCCTGTCTGAGGCAACTGGAAAGTTTCCCAGAAGAAATCCGATTTCTCCCACAAAACTATGTAGACTAACAATTTTCACTTTCATTCTGACAGTTCAGTTAAAAATCTCTGACTTGTGGGTGCTTGAGCAGAGAAGATATAACATTTGATTCTGTAACAATACAATCATCATTTTAAAAATAAATGGGTGCAGTGTTGACAAGTCCAGC
Source organism: Thunnus thynnus (assembly GCF_963924715.1). Classification (NCBI taxonomy): domain Eukaryota; kingdom Metazoa; phylum Chordata; class Actinopteri; order Scombriformes; family Scombridae; genus Thunnus; species Thunnus thynnus. Next base: position 23,647,885 of record NC_089533.1, read on the forward strand.
TGAGTCCTGATGTTCTTACCTGCCATTGTCCTCCAGAGCAGAAGGAGACAGAAAACAGTCCATCCAATCCCTGGCAGTGAAGGCATCATGAAAGTTTCAACACTACACTGATTTAATGTGTTGGCCCCTCTTGCAACTTCCTAGTGAACAAAAACATGATGATGCATCATTCATCATTAGAGCTGCAACGAGTAATAGATAATTTAGTTGAGCGATACAAAATATGTAACAATTGTGATAATCTATTGTTTTTAGTCCTTTTTCAAGCAAAAACAGCAAATATTCTCTGGGTCCAGCCTCTCAAATATGAGGATTTGAGAATAATCATTTATCATATATGATTATAAACTGAATACATTGGTTTATATATATATATATATATATATATATATATATATATATAGAGAGAGAGAGAGAGAGAGAAATTGATATATTGATATTTTGGTTTTTGGATTGATGGTCAGATGTCAGATGAAACCAGCAAGTTCAACACACTACTTAGAGCTGTGGGAAAGTATAATGTGCATTTTTCCAATATCTTCTAACATTTCTGCCCATTTTTGTCAGAAAAAGAAAAAAAATTAAGTTAGTCATGATAAAAGCAAATACTCATGTCAAAATTTTGACCAAATGAAAATGAGATAGTACATCAAAATCATGAAACACAGTCAAAATCTTGAATCTTAATAAGTCAAATTCGCAAATTTGTGAGATTGAAAAGTGAAACTTTTGAGATAAGTCAGAATTTTCGGTTAGTGTGTCAAAATTTTGTCTTACTGTCAAAATTCATCGTTTTTGATTTTGGCATGACTAACTTTTTTATCTGCTTTCTTCTTTTATTGGCAAGAATGGGTTTCCATAGCTTGGCAATTTATCTTCATGCAGTTTCTGTTTAGTTTTTAGCAAATGTATGTCTGTTTGTCAAAATTAAAGACAAGAAAAAAAGTACCCACTCTGTTGTGAGCCTCCTGAGAATCCACAGAAGCTCACGTGAGCAACAAGCAATAAATCAAACAGCAACATACTAAATCTGAGATCTGGTGTCACCCAAGACGAAGGAAAATCATGTTTAATATGCAGAACAGCACAAGTCGATGACACCTACTTAAACAAACAATCTTAAAACATATTTAGATGATGCATAAGGTGACAAAACGTGATTTTCCAACATAAAAAAAATCTAAAGAAAATTTCTCATGCTTAGATCATATTAATATATCTGTATTATTCATTAAAGGATTTAGCAGCGAGCCTATGTTATATTTATCATGTCTAAAGTTCATTTCAGGCTACTTAAAACTCTTTCTCCTCACCAAACATTTTATGAACTAAACACGTCCAAGCAAAAGTTGAACTCACCTGCGGCGCTACACGGAGGGACAGGCGGTCTGCTGATCCAGCTGTTGCTTCAGGCTCCACTGGAAGGGCTGGATTCACAACTCAACACACGCCTCCCTCATTTCCTAAACACACAACCACGCAGTCACACACACCCTCCACATCTTGAAGCAGGCAAAAAATACTCAACTCTCAGCTGCGTGTCGCATCTTTTATCCAGCTGAGGTGCGACTTGTGAGAAATATTTCTCATGGGAAATTCATTTTACAACCGTGTGGGCCTGGGGGGGGGAGAAGTTGTTGTAAAGACACAATTAAAGGGGCAATGGGAGGGACTGCGGGATGGTGTGACAGAGTGGAGAGAGAGATGGCGAGGAGAAGAATAAAAGGCTCTGAAAACGTCTCCAATCGTAGAAGGCAACAGGAAGGAGGGTTGGAGGGAGAGAAGGAGGGAAGAGGAGGAGGAGGGTGGACCTCAGGAGTTTGACTGGCAGGTGAAATGTTTGGGAGATGCAAGGAGGTGAGAAAACAGGGGCAGCACACACACTTATTATGTCTTCTCTGACTCTCTGAGACATTCATGACAGGGATCATAATTTCCATATTCCTGCCTTTGAGTTTAGATGTTGCATTTTTTTCATTTTAGTTGAAAATGCAGCAGACATTCTCCTTTTGGTCTACAAAGTCTTTCATTTCCAAAATAAAACAGCACTATGAGAAATACATTAGGACAGTGCTTGGTTTTTTTTTTTGTTGTTGTTTTTTTTGTATCATCTATTTATATGAAAACCCATTTAAGTCACATTTGTATGTGTCTGGATGGGGGCCCTTTTCAAATCATGCTCTTTTTATTTTTCTAAAACTTTCTATAAGTTGACAAAACAGTGTAGTGTAGAGTTTGACAAACATCAGCATTTAGCAGGCAGAGCGGGTCTAATGCTATCAAGTTGCATTGTGGGATGTGTAGGATCAGCGTTTTTGGAGCTCTACCTATACTACAGACTAAAAGTCAGGATATTGTGGCCTTTTTTGCTTCGATTTGATGATTATTTTTAAAATCTGTCTCTCCTAAGTCCCTCAACTTTATGTTAGTTCCATACTAAATCACTGGAGTGCCCCTTTAATATTCATTTGTCACTCACACAAGAGATATTCCAGTGTAGTTTTGGTTGCTGTACATGGCTGCATGGGTGTACACTGAATTAAATAATAATAGTTATCATTATGTGCTCAAGTTCAAAATATAAAAAATAAACAATGCTTTCAGATGATTTTCAGTAATGTTACGCGCGTGTGTGTGTGTGTGTGTGTGTGTGTGTGTTGGGCTCCTTTCATGTGTCCAATTTCATTCCCATTAATAATTACAGGAATGTTTTAATGTTGACCATTTCAGGATACATTCATAATAACAGCTGCGCCCCTGCTTCATGTTCATTCACAAGTACCATCTAACTACCAAACCATTGTTACACTGAGATGGAAAATATTTTACAAAACCGCTGCAAAGCTAGCAGGACATTTTTGGTCCTCATATTGCATTTAATCATTTTGTCTGAGCAATCCATCTGAGCATTTTTGAGTTCAGACAACTGATGTTGACATCAGCCAGTGCAGCTTAAAGGCTGAATTCACGGTCTGTGTGACCCTTAGACAACATTACATGAACAGCTGTCTGCTTTTCTCTCAGTTAGTGAGGAAACTTTAATAACATCTATATATGTCTTCAGTCAAAACTCTACACTCAAATAGCATCTAAGGAACATTTGGTTTCCAGGGTTTGAACTTCTAGACATACATGTCTGCTGTAAACACCTGTCACCATAATATTTCATGGAAAACTACATTTTTCCAACAGTTCTTCACATCTTCCTCCCTGAACATCAATGAGACACAATAACACATTATATTAGCCTCTGGTTGGAAGAAAAATCTTTTCTTCTTCTCTGAGCTGCTCTGTGAGAAGATGCTGTTCTCTTGTCCTCTGACACAATGGTCGTCCTCATTGCTGATCTATTCTTGAATTCAATGATGTCTCTGACATTTTGTGTTGAGCTCCGACCCAGAAATTGCCACAAGAAGCTGCTAATGGTTGCAAAAACACGAGATCAGAGCGGAATCCCATCATCATGTAACATAAACGCCGGGATCTCAATTTTCACATATTGTACTTGCAAATAAATCTACTACCCGTACTCCAATTTTCTGAAACCATATTTATATAATTGTGCACACAGACTAAAAAACATTTTTAAAATGAAGAAAACTGCCTGCTGAATATATATTCTAATTGTGTTGCCACATAAATACAAACAAGATCTACAGCGTGCTGGTGCCTCTTGAGACTTACTGTAGCCACAGCAGTGCTTTGTGCTAAATGCAAACATCAGCATATGTATTGTACAAGTTTTGGCCAAGTTTTAACCTGATGATGGTGCTAGCATGGCTAATAAGTACAATGAGAAACTGCAGAGAGGATTTGGAGTTATAGTGAGTCTATAATTTCGTCATCCTGTCAGTCTATGCTGTATTTCTGTAATTTTGCTTTCTTGATCTATTCTGTACACAACATCTATTGCATGTGTGTTCGTCCCGGGAGAGGGATCCTTCCTCTGTTGCTCTTCCATTTGTTTCTTCCATTTGTTCCCCATTAAAGTTTTTTTTGAGAGTTTTTCCTTATTCAAATGGAGGGTCTGAGGACAGAGGGTGTTGTATTGCTGTAAAGATTTGAAAGCCCCCTGAGGCAAATTTGTTATTTGTGATATTGGGATAAACAAATAAAAACTGACTTTACTTGACTTTTCCACAGACACTACTGATCACTTCATGGGAAAAACAAAGTGCCAATGAATCATCAATGCTTCTGTGTTTCATTAACATCTTTACTGAGTCACAGTTCCAACACATTTCACCAGCAAATGACAGAGGAGAAAACACAGATGGGGGGAAAAAAACAAACTATAAATCACAAAAAAGAACAAAATCCTTAAAAGACTTTCGTCATTGAAAAATGATTGTAGTTAAAAATCTGTGTGGTACCTAAAGACAGTGGGAAGAGAAGACGATGAAGGCAAGGCATTTTTATTTATAGACGAAGAGGTGTGCTATGTAAGACCGAGCACAGACACACAAACAGCACCTGACTCCCTCCCTCTCTGTTAAGCCCCCCTTCCTGCTCTGCCTTTCTTTGACACAATCAACAGGCAGCAGCTATGCTCAAACATGAGCCGAATTTTCTCTTTCCTCTGGCTCCCCCGAGTGTTCATGTAGAGGCGGTGCATGATTTGCAGCTGACGTGGATACATTCACAGGGACACCGTACACAGCGAAACACACACTTAGCAGCAACAAACAGCAGAGATAAAGGGACAAGAGACTGGGGCAAGAGCAGGAAGAAAAGAGACAAACTGCTTCCTGTCAGAGTAATCAGTTTTCACCCTTTGACTCTGCGATTCTTAGGCTCTCTGAGCACTTCAGTGCAATCGCTGACTCTTTTATATGCCTCACTCTGTTGCCAGGCAGAACACACAGCAGGATCCATCATCTCATTTTACATTTGTTACATAATCTGGATTATCTTCCGTTATCATCACCACTTCCTCCTCCTCCTCCCCTCCTCCTTTAAAAACCACTCCAGATAGTCTAGAGGTCAGCAGATCTGTGACACTGCGTATGTGTGCGGCACGCGATCAGATTCTACTGATCCCTGATCACACACGCTCGGCCCAGCCAGTCCTTCATCCCATCTCAGACACGCAGAGTTCCTGAGGTCAGCTGTCACTTCTCGGCCTCCGTTCAGAGTCTGTGGCTGGCAGTGGGCAGCTAATAATCTTTTGACCCCTGACCCCAGGCCCTAGCAGAGGTCAGAGACGTAGTCAAAATCCTTGAAGTAGTCCTGTTCCTTGCGGGAGAGGGTGCGGCGCTCGCGTGGCGGAGTCAGGGCGGGAGGCTCGGCTGTGAACTCCACGTCAAAGTTGCTGACGTCTTCTTTTCCTCCGATGCTCGGGACGAACGGTGGAGGGGACTTCCTCTGGAGGAGTGCCTCCCAGTCCACACCCTAAACCACATTTACATTCAGTTTAGAAGTGTAATGAAGTTCCCTTATCAGCATCATTACAAACAACCTCCAGCAGGAATAATGAGAAAAAAAACTCACTCTGAAGAAAGGTTGTTTTTTGACATCTTCAGCATCCTTTTCTCCAGAGCCCAGACGTCTTTCAGGATTCCTTCTCAACAACTACGGACCAACCGAAAAACAACAAAAAGTCAAAAAGTGATGAATGAGTAGTCATATATAAAGCTTACATCTGCATGTTTCTAACTTTTCGAGCAAAAAGGCAAAATAAAAAATAGAATAGAGTTTGAGTTAGTCAGGAAGTGCCACAGGAGAATTATCAGTCTCACCCGTCTCATGATGCCGATAGCCTCGGTGGAGAGGAAGCGCGGGTAGCGTACTTCATCGTTCACTATGCTGTCGAAAACCTCCTCCTCATCGTCACCTGGGAATGGAGACTGAAAGAAACAGATGCGCATTATTTTTCATTGCATTACATGTTAGACCCACCCGATACAGGCTGAAAACCCACCTTTTCAGACAACACCGCTGCTAGATGTGACGGTATCTATTGAGGTTGATTGCAATTATTGTAACTTTGGACAGAAGTGTATGTAACGTGATGTATAATGTTGGATTTTCCACAATGTTTGGTTTGACTGCCTCAAAACCTTCTATTACTCATCATCACCTTCGTCTCTCTCTTATGACTGAAGTGAATCTTGAAGGTGAAAAACTAGTGATCATAGTTTTCACTTCAGTCTAATCATGAAACCAGCTGATTTTATGCATTTTCAATTAGACAAATAGATTTCGACAAATACTGTATGTACATGTACTAATATTAAACCTGTAATAACTGTTTGTTTATTTGCCACTTGGAGGCAAATTGTAAACACAACACTGTCATATTATCACCTTTTTCATTGAGATGGTAAACTGGTGAGCAAACAGCTGAAAAGAATGCTACGAGAGCAGTGGGAGTGAAACCAAAACCAAAGAAATGAGCTGAGAGATGCTACAGGTAATCATGTGACTTATTGTTAATGTTAAAATATTTATTATAGCCAGCATGAAAGCACAATTTTAAAATATCGCACATTTTTTGAATGTTGAACTGATAGAATTACTGTAAACAAATGAGACAAGATGACTATATATCTGTATTATTAGTGCCAGTGTTTCTGTAATTATTGTAATTTCTTTATTATTTCCCATAAAGCCCATTCTAAAGACAATGCTGTCCATCTCCCCTTCCCAAACATTCTTCTACATCCTTGTTTTCTTTTTCTCCTTACAGCATTAGATAAACATGTTGAGTGGATTTTCTTTCCATCAGCTCCTCAATCCACTTTTCACTCTAAAAACTTTGGGCTCCATGTCTCTTACTGTGGGTCAATAGTTCCTGTCTTAAGCCAGAAAGCAACTTCCCTTAGTGCCTTAAATTAGCCTGGGTATTGTCTGAAGTCTGAGCATGCAGAGGCTGCCATTGTGGCGATTATCTTGTCAGTAATAACACTCATGTCTTAAGACACAGATTAAAATGCGTTTTAGCATCTTTGATAGATATAGTGATTCAAAAAAAGTGTGTATTCTCACCTCTCCGACCAACATCTCATAGATGAGCACTCCGAGCCCCCACCAGTCGACTGCTCTGGTGTATGATGTGTCCGTCAGCACCTCCGGGGCCAGAAACTCAGGGGTCCCACAGAACGTACTGGTCCGGTCCCCAAAACCCATCCCTTAGTAAGAGAAGATAAGAGAGAAAAACTTGATTAGAGGTGTGAAGACAGAGAATTATTGACTGTGGGAGTGAGGAGAAACATTTAATTGATTAAGAAGTAAATTGTACAACGTAAGAAAAGTCCATTTTTCTTTATGTATGAAACTTTTCCTCATTAGGTGTTGTAGAGTGCCAGTATGTCACTCACCTTCTTTACAGAGCCCAAAGTCTGCTATCTTTACAAAACCGTCAGTATCGAGTAGCAGGTTGTCCAATTTCAGATCCCTGAGAAACAAAAGGAAAGGCATTTAAAGCAATAATGAGTATGTATCCTCTTGTATGTGCTGTTTGTGGAGGGAAAAGACAAGAGACTTACCGATACACAATCTTCTGGTCATGAAGGAACTGCAGACCCAAAACCACACAAGCTGAGTAGAACCTAGATGAATGGACAGAGAGACAGAGAGATTTGAACATACACACTGCTACATATTCATGCTTCATACATTAATGCATGTGAGATATTGTGGACAGACACACAGAGCATAGAGCTTTCCATGTAGGCACAAACATCATGTTTCTTGTCTTTAACACACACACACAGCAGAACTCACACAGCGCGTGGCTCAGAAAAGACGTCGGCATGTATGTGCATCATGAGGTCTCCTCCTGCTGTGTACTCCATGACAAAACACACATGTTCTGGCGTCTGGAAACATGCAAACAGGTTGACCAGGAAGGGGTGGTGGGAGCCGTTGACGGTCTCAAAGATCCGCTTCTCACACATCAGACTGGAGGCAGACAGATAGGGTGCGTATGAGACAGTAATTACTGTGCAAGGTGTAATTATGAGGTGAATGAGCTTCTGTCGTGCAGCAGAGACTTTGGTTAAGGTCACCGGGTGCTGTGTCGTGAGATAAAATTACCTTTCCACTTCATCCCGCGCGACTATGTCTCCCTTCTTCAGGGCTTTGATGGCATACAGAGTGCCTGTCCTTTTGTACTCAGACAGCAATACCTGAAGAGTCCAACAAAAGCTTCATTAATATTAATAAGGCTGACAAAATTCTATATTTTAGAATTATTATCAACAAATCTCATGAGAAAACCAAAACCAAAACAATGTGTTAGTCCATCTCTCAATAATTTTCCACTTCCCTAGCTTGTTTGTGACACAACCCCATTTGTTCCTACTAAAACCCATTAGTTCCTCCTCTTTAAAAACAGCTCACAGATACATAGTTTCATTAAAGGCTTAGTAATTCACTAAAACAGCTGGGCACTGTAGTTTTTCAAGCAAACTCAAACTGAAGTAAACGGTGAATTTGTCAGGGACCACTTTCAACTGCAGATTAACAGACATTTCATGCACTAGTATGTATTTACAGCAGTACGACAACGTCTATGGTATTGAGTAAAAATGAAGTACAGTGTGTGTGTTCATGGCAATAAAAGAACACATGGCACAAATGATTGTCAGAATTTGGCTGGACAGATACTGTTCATACTTGTTTGTAGGATTAATTCATTGTTGGTTTTTGTCTTTTCCTTGGATTTGTTTAAATAGAAAACAGAACTGAAAACAGATTATTAGATGCAAACATGAATTTTAACAACTGGGCATTTCCACTGTGTCAGTTGGCAAGGTATTATATAATAGAGGAAAGGAGTGTTCAGCAATATGAGACTACATAATGTAATAAAGTCATTTCCACAAAATAAAATTTAATCATTATCATGCATTAATTGTTTTTCTGGTCACTTGAGGGCAGAGCACATCCAGCAGACACGAACTAACATTAACATTTATTTGGAGTCATGTTTCTGGCCGCCAAGTGAATGTAAATCCAATATAAGCTCTGTTTTGGTCTCCACCAACTCCTGAGGGAAATATCTGGCTCTTTGCTAAATGCTCCACTATATTCACCAGTTAGTCACTAACTTTGTCTGCTGCTTGATGCTGACCAGTGAGTTTATCTGAGCATTTTCACTGAAAAAACTGCCTACCGCTTCTGGAGAAGATGGAAGCAGACTGAATCAAAACAGAAAATCTATGGGCTGTAAAACCAAAACAATGAGCTAAAAGACACTAAAATGCTCCATAGGGCAGAGGGGAACTGTAGAGTCAGATGATGATTCTCTGTGGGTTTATCACTACTAGCAACACATTACACGTTGTCATTTGTACTAGTGTTAATATAAATATATTGATTGGTGCAGCTTTAAATATTTTGAAACATATAAACTAGAAAAATAAGAGGTCAGATATCAAAACAGGAAGACATTAAATATTAGAACATAGGGGTTTTGTTCATTTTACAAAGATAAACAAAGTACCTTCCCAAAGTGCCCCCTGCCGAGAACTGCTATCAGCTTGAAGTCCTGCAGGCACAGAGGGCCTCTGCTGGGTCTGACAGAGAGATTAGAGGCAGATTATAGGCAGTGCATGCAACACAACATAACGTGACGTCATCTTCATACTTAAATCTGCATCATACACTCAACAACACTGGAAAAACACGCACCCGACATGCCAAACTTTATAGCATCCATACAGTATTGTGCTATGAAAACTGCTCAGTGTGTGACTCTTTGTATTTCTCATTCAAGGGCGACATATGCTGTAATCCACATTAATGATGACTTGGCTTTACTGCTGGGTGTTAAAAAAAGAGGTTACAACACAGCACCATATTGTGTGTGGGGGTGTGTTTTTGGTGTCAAGCTGTGTTGGCCATATTGTAAAAAGATATGCTCAGGTAGGGCTTGTATCTGTGTGTGTGTGTGTGTGTGTGTATGTGTGTGTGTGTGTGTGAGAGAGAGAGGTTTTGTGTGTTTCTGCACCTGCGTAAAGAGTTCTGGGACAGCGTTCTGGTTGGCTGCTCATGAACAGCTACATCCGGCGTAGACGGGGGCTCAATCACTGGTGTCTGTTCCTGTGAAACGCCACAGAGACAAAGCAGGAGAAGAAGAAGAAGAAGAAGAAAAAGAGGAGGGGAGTGAGAACATAAGTAGAATGATGACATGTAGCAGTAGGGAATAGCATGAAAAGAGAGAGAAATGGGGACAAAATGATTGCTAACATCTGTAACGACCTTCAGTCAACACAGACAAACAGACCGACAGTCATTGCCCCGTTGCCAGATCCCCTGCTGGCCGACAGCCTCGCCCCTACCCTCTTCCTGTCCTCTCCACTCCTTCTTCACTGCTAATTAGTCCTCTAAAAAACATCAGAGTAATTAATCCCATAATACTTCAACCCTGTTGAACATACCATCTGCCACAGGCCCTCTCCCCCTCTAACTATCTCTGTACTCGTCTAATTCTTTGTCTGTCTGCCACTCTGCTCTCTAAAATTCAAATTTGCTTCATTGGCATGACCATAAAGAAGCACAGTATTGCCAAAGCATGTTGCACAAAGCCCATAATGTTACTGTTATGATTGAAAGAGTAAGACAAAAAAGTAAAATATATATATATATATATATATATATATATAAGCATATAAATAAATACATATTTCTTCTTCCATCTCCTTTCTCTCTCTCTCTACAGTAATTCCTCTCTTCATAGTTTTCTTCTTGCTCCCCTCTCGCACACATTATGGCCCTGTGCAGATTGTGTTTTTCACACTGAGAAACTAACACGGATTCGGCCTTGATCAAATTAAAGCTCCCCTCCATCCAATTTAGTCTCATTAAAGCTGTCTCCCTGAGTTTGCAGTTCTCCATTTCTCTAATTATTCATCCTCTCCTTTCTCCGGCCCCTGCTATGCCCATATTAGATTTCACTGCAGCACACAGTGCAGCGGCCTATGACTGGAGCACTGTTTCCAAGCCAAAGGCTGCAGGTAGAAGTGAGCAAAATAGTAACATGATAGTGTAAAGATGCCCGTCGTTCCCCTGTCTGAAAATCCTCTGTCTGGTTCCCTTCCTCTTTGGCCCTCTCTCTCTCTCACTCACTCACCGGAGTCGGTGCATCCACCACATCTCTCCTGATCTCAGCTTTGGTGGGAGTGTCGCCGTCCAGATTCAGCTTTTCCACTGAGATTTCTCTGCAACGAATGAACATGCACACACACACACACACACACACATACACAAATTAAATGAAATTAAATGGCTAATATAAGAAAAATTAGAAATCAATCACTTTTGGCACCAAACTTGAGCAAACGTGTTACTGTGGTTCAATGCTGTTCTCAGTGCTTTAGAGGAGACTTTTCAGGACCAATTGTTATGATTTAAAAAATAATTTTGCTTCAGGCACACTGGTTACATACCCGGGGCTGTGTGTGAGTGTGTTGCTTGAGAAACTGGGTGTGTAAGCAGGTGTGTTGCCTCCACTGGGGATGGCGTTCCTCAGCAGGCGGACCCAGGTAGCAATGTCCACGTTCATCTGACGAGCACGCAGGAAGGCTTTACCTGAAACAAACACAGTGGAATACAACTGGATCAATGAAAAGGGAAAACAATAATACAGTGGGTACTGCCACTATGTCTCTTTTCTATCTGTACTGAGGAAAAAGAAATAAAGGTTATAAATGAATAAATGGTTGCTGGTAAGACATTGTCCAGAATTGTCTTTGTCCTTTAAACAAAGTGATGCAACACTCCTCAGAATGGGTAAAACCGCTGTGGAAAAAAATAATTTCCTCTTTTAGGATGTTGTTCAATTATTGAAGACTCACAGGCTGGAAATGACTCAGAATGTCAAACAAAGATTAGAGGAAAAAAAGATGACTTTTGCCTGACCTCAAGGTTGGGACAGCTCATCTATATAATACTAGTGTTTTTGCTTTGTTTTTTACAGAACATTCATTTGGCAGAGGCATTTCTGGAGTAAATTGGGTTACAGTGTCCCACTCAAGGACACGTTGACATGAGGACACAAGGCGGCTGGTATTGAACCACCAACAAAACCCTGTTCTATCACTGCAGCCACACATTTATGAACATGTTTATGAATTTTTTTGTCGACTGAAGTGTTGCTACTTCTAACAAGTAGATGGTGTAGCAGAGCATCTATGTGAAAGCCAAGTGATTTGATTTAAAAATTGAGTCATTTTTGAAGACAATCCATTCACTCTCAACAGTTTCTAAGGTTTTCTCAAATCCAGCAATTCAACTGAATTGAATGAGAGCAGAAGGAGGCCTGCTGACACTCAGGGCTCTTGGCTTTCACTGAAGTCACATTTTATATTGTGAAGTTTTTTTTTCTTAAAAGTGAAGGCATCCTCCATGTTTCAGTTCAGAGGCTGTGTGCGTACACTTGAACATACCGTGCTGTTTAGAGAAGACTTTCTTCTGCCTCTGGAGTCTTCGGCCTCTCTCTATTATTGGGTTGAAGAAAGTCACCTGAAACAAAAACAGTGTGTTAAAGCAACAAACTGCAGCTGCAGTAAGTGTATATCTAAGATAAAAAAAAGACCTACTGGGTCTTTTTCGTATCTGTGTTTGTCAGTTTGTCTGCACACAAATATCGACGCCAAGCAGCTGTGTAGGCTGATATTTATTAGATTTTATATGCACCAGGCTGTGAATGACTATCAAGCAACACTACCACAAATATAATAAAAATGTCACCTGCCATATTCATATGGCTGATAAATGCAGGTCGTGTTATATGACTTGTCTCTGTGTGTGTGTGTGTGTGTGTGTGTATGTGTGTGTGTGTCCTGTACCTCAGCCAGCAGCAGCCCCTGTGGCTCCAGTTCCAGCTGGACTCGGTGTCTTTGGTTGTCCAGGAACTCTTCCAGCTTCAGGTACTTCAGAGCGCACAGGGAGCGGTAATCTCTCCAGTACACCGCTATCTCCATCTCCCTGGACTAATCATAAAAAAAAAAACACACAAAGGATGTAAATATGAAGAATGATTGATCTCTGGTCACTATTTTTCTAGATTTTAAAACTCTAAGTTTGCAATTTGGTTTCAGGATTACAGTTCCAGACACCGACTCTAAGCTAGAAGACCCTCTTGTTGTTATAGCTACTGTATATCGAGGGCGTATTATTGTCAGTTTTTACTTTACTTTACCTTTTTACCTTAAAAAAATATGAATTTAGTCAATAACCATTTGCAACTCAAGCAGCACAGAGTTAAAAGTTATAATCCTCATGAAATCAACCCTCATTTTTATACTGTTTATTCTGCAGTTTTTCAGCATTGGTCATTCAATGTATTTACATCCTGTAATTACTTCTCTATATACTGTGGGTATAGAGAGGTTTACAGTAGTTTCTGATTGTTAGTGACGGGGTCCGCCATTTCTGCGTGGGATTCAAACTGCCTGTCACTGTGTGTATTTTATTTCACTGATATCAGCCTTACTGTTCACCCTCATATAGCTGCATCAGAGCTGTATTAAGTTACTGCTAATGCAAAGTAAACACTACTGCTGCTGCTTCACATTAAACTGACAAAACACATGGTGGATTGTATTGTGAAGCAGTCACAGGAAACACAATGCATTTGTTACTGGTTAGCGCTGACAGTGATCGTTCATCAATAAATAGTCTACAAGATAAGACAAAGGTTATTTTCTGCATTTTTTGACAGTGGATCGGTTTTAAATATTGCAGGAACTAACGGAACAAGAACGAGCCGGAAACGTACATGCTCTGTGTGAAGCATGACATTAGATCGCTCATAACATGATGGAAAAAGGCCACTTATTGACTGATTTCTTTATTAAAGCTCCTCTGTTGTATTTCTGATAAAGTAACTTCTCAAAGAGTGTTGGCTGCCCCCAGGATTCTGGGAACTGTAGTATTAAACTGCACTCGCTGCTACCAAAAGTAACCACAGGTGTTGCTAAATCAACCCGGACTGAAATCTTAAGGTCACAACTTCAGCCATTTCCCATATTTTTACACATTTGCAGGGCCTATGGTGCATAATCAGCAGCTCCTTTGCAAAACATAATGTAACATGCTGAGTGTGCTGTGTCTTACTCTCTCCAGCTCCACAGTGAAGCTCTGGTCCCAGGCCTGCTCTCCAACTGTTCTCCAAACTGTCTGACCCATCACCGTGTTCTCCAGCTTCAGCACCGCACTCACTTCCGCTGTTATACACACAAACACAGAGGCATTGCTTTTTCCAGTAAACGCACTGTTATCAATTTTACCATGAAAGAGAGATGGATGAGGGAGAGGAAACAGGGATTTTTAAAAATCCTATAGACAGTTGAGATCTGAATTGTCCAAAAGGGTTCAACTTAATATCAGGAATGTGCTTCTTTATGCTTAATGGTTCATGTTAGGTGAATAAAACTTCTGTTCAAAATAAGAAGGGAAGCACTTACAGGAGAGCTCATCGTTCTTGCCGGGGATCTTAAGGCTCATGCTGCTGGTGCTGCGGCTGTAGAGGCCACTCAATTTGAAGGAGGAGCGTCCGTCTCCTGTAGAGTAAGAGGGTAGAACCATCGGGGTCCCTCTGTTTCGCCCTGGGACAACCTCCAGTAGGCCCACACAGCCCAGAAGACGCACCTCAAGAGTACCTGGAGAGAGACAAAAAAATAATTATTTAAAATTAACTTGATTTATAAAGATCAGTGCTTGAAAATTGTCCCCTTTGAAAAGATAAAACAAGCTAGAAATCAAAACCAAATATCTAATTTAATTCAATATTCTAGGTAATAAAACGACTGTGATCAAAACAGAGACTGTGTCTTCTATGTCTACCTGTGAGTGGCGACGGTTTGCTCAGAGTGCTGTACTGGTTATGGACGTAGGGTGTGCTGTGGCGGGAACTGAAAGCTGAGGAGGATGCCAACACCAGCTCCTCTTTGATGAGGCAGACCTTGGGATGATCCTCGGGGAGCTCCAGCAGCCTCTGCTCCAGAGAGCATTTGAGCAGGTCCAGACGTTGGGATGACTCGCTCAGACCACACTGTGCCTGCAGATCACAGAGTGCAACATTTCACAGGACTGTCAGAGTTCACAAGCTTCTTTGCACCAGTCTCATCCCCAAACAGCCAAGTGGAGACAGAAGATCATTATAGATAGTATTTCTCCTGAGCGTTTTTTATTTATTCTTCCATATAAAATGTATTTATCTTGGTGGTATGTTGTTGCAGAACCAATACTAACAGTGACAATAAAAATATAATCCAGAATAATCCAGAAAAAATGAACGATGTGTGGTATGTAAGTATATACACACTTTAACATATAAATAGATTGTTAAAGTGGGAACAATGGGGAAAAATAATGAAAAACATATATGTTTTTTTACTTACACACCAAGAATTGATGGCTTCTAAATTGATAACTTAAAGGAAGTTGTACGTGTTTGGAAATATAATTATTTGCTTTCTTGCTAAGAGTTAGAAGAGATTTATCATTTTCATGTCTGAATAAATATAAAGCTAAAGCCAGCAGCTTATGGTATCATTATCAAAATGTAAATAATATAACATTAGAAATTGATGAAAGAAAGTATGTAATTTATGTACTTCAATCACGCATAACATTTTACAAGCATTTATCAGAGCACAGCTGGTACTACACTGGAACAGGTGATGATGTTTTAATCCAAGTCATCTCCTCTCTGTTCTCTCACCTCAGCTATGGCCTTTTTGTCTTGGACCTTTCCTGCACCCAGCAGTCGCAGCATGTTCTTGGCGCCCTCAGCCATGGCGTGCTCCACGCGGTAGTGATGCCACAGCTCCTCCACACGCAGCTCCACCCCACACATGTCTGGCTTACCTAAGACACAGTGTCAGGTTTAGTAAAACAACATATGAACAACAGGGGTGCACAGCAACATGCAGAGAAGACATAAGTTAAATATATGTGACTGTGTGGCACAGTAAGAGATTTCATTTTAACTGTCAAGTGTTTATTACATGTTTTTTTGTTGAGAGGAAAATTTACTGGGTAGAATACAAATAAACTCTTTTTTACATGAGTGTGTGTGTGAGAGTCCTGTGCAGGAGAATACCAGGGGAAGTGCTACTAGCTCAAATATTTACTCTTAAACCTGCAATAACTGATTTTACGGCCACTTGGGGATAACGAAAATAAGCTGTGAGCACGACACTGACATATTAACATATGTTGAGTTGATAGAAAGAACGTGTTAGCAATCAGTTTCCTGTTTACACATCCAGCAACATTAGCCTCTATTTGTAGCCATGTTTTTTAGCCACCTGATAATACCAAGTTCAATATTCACTCTCCTTTTAGCTCAGAAGATAGCGTACAATGTGTGAAGTGTACAGTGGGTTTTTATTAGAACTTTTTTGTTTATTTGTTTATTTTAGGTTAGCATTTGTAACATATTGTACCAGAGTTAGCTTAAAGAAACTCAAACAGCTGCAAATGACATGGGTGAGAGCAGTGAGAGTGAACTAAACTGCTGAAAGATGCTAAAATGCTCTGTACAACCGACACCTTAATATACAAGTATTCATACAATCCATTTCTAAAATTAAAAATTTGATTATAGCTGCTTTAAAGCACATAATAGCTAAAGGAGCATGTGGAGGAAAATAAAGGCAAACGGGGAGAAAACAGACTCCCATTAGAGACATGAATGTGCCTTAATCAGTCAGTTTTTTGTCCTTGCCAGGATCACTGTTGCTCTTTCAGTGGCTCTGAGCTTTGTTTTTTCTTCCCTGCTTATTCTCTCTTTCATCTCTGACTCCTTCCTTCCGTCCACTTCACTCTGTCGTCATCTCTGACTCAGTCCTTTCATTCTCACTCACTTCCTGGCTCCCCGCATCTGTCCTGCCTCTTCTCTAACCTCTGCTAAATGAGGCATGGCTTTTAGTTGTTGGGCAACATCAAGGGGATGCAGGAACATCAATAAGGCTCTAACCTGAGAGAGTGAGAGGGCTGTAATGGACAATGTGTGTGTATGTGTGTGTGTGTTCAACTGGAAGACTGTACACTGTGAAGTTCTGAAGCAAGAATTGATCCATTACCACCCGCATCATAAAATATGCAGTGTATATAAGTCGACAGACTGATAGGTGGGATGAAAAGGAATTGAAAGATGAGTGGGGATAAAAAATAAAATCATGATGAACAGTACATTGGTGGTCCTCAGACTGCTCTGTGGCCTGCATGGCCTTTCGGATCTGCATGCGGATGATGTCGATCTTGGTCTTGCTGTCCTGCAGCATCTGCTGAGCCGTCTGGAGAAGCTTCTTGTCCTGTGGAAGGACATAAAAATAAGAGGAGATCAGGAAGAGAGTTTAAAGGAACACAGACTGAAGAAAACCTGTTTAGAATATCTGCAAATATATGGTGTAACGTTGCCTCTCTTTTCAACCAAAAAAAGTGAAATAAATTTCAGTACAGAATCTGCAATGCATAGTGAAGTGAATGGAGTAAATCAGAGTTTCAGTTAAATACCTTGGTAGATCCATTGGCATAGATGGGAATCATGTTCTCTGCCCCCTGTTTGACCTTCAGCTCAATGTTTAACTGTCGCTCCAAAGCTGCTATCCGGTGCTGATTGGGAGACGGCCGATTGAGTGACCCCGGAGACTTGGGGTCATCTAGGCAAGAAAAGTGGTTGGATGGTAAGAAGTCAGGTTACTCAGTATCCCAAAAGTAATGTTTCAATGAGCTGATTCAATGTCATCGTTGACATCTGGCAGCACGAAGTTAAAGACCAAACCAGGGATTTTACATGTTTTAGCCCATTAACTACTATTCTTGTCTACTGCCAAAGCATACAATAGGTGTTAAGATTGATTTCCTGCCTTTAAGGAAGCCAATGGTTTGACTTTATGCCACTTGCTTGAGATATGTAACCCATCACAGTGAACATTTCATCCAATTTTTAACCATCCTTCGTTTGTTGGTCGGTCCACTACTTTGATCCAGACTGAAATATCTCAACAACTACATTGGCATTTGTGGTTTTGCATGACATGTCTCAACAACAAGATGGATTTCCATGAAATTTGGTACAGACATTTATGTTCCCTGGAGGATGAATTGTAACAACTTTGGTGATCCCCTGACTTTTCATCCAGCATCATCAGGTCAAAATTTGTTCAATTAGTCCAATACATTGGGGTATATTCAAATACTTGCAATACTAATGACAATGCCATCAGCCTCAGCTGTACTTTGTGTTCAGGGCTAATGTACAAATGTTAGCATGCTAACACGCTAAACTAAGATGGTGAAAATGGTAAACATTATACCTACTAAATATCAGCATGTTAGCATCATCACTGTGCGCATGTTAGCATGCTGTTGTTAGCATTCAGCTCAAAACACCAGTGTGTGTCAGTACAGTCTCACAGAGCTGCTAGCATGGTGCTGTTACTCTTGTTTAAGTTGAATAAAGTCTCAGATGGAGATGTGCATACAAGAATGAACACATCAGTAAAGAGTTTCAAGACAGTCCCTGCTCATAAAAGCAAGTCATAAATAAGTTAGTGTGCCTATAGGTTCACTTGGAAGGATGAATTTTCTAAAGCAGGTTTTCAGCCTGCATGTTCTCCAGTGAACTGAAACCAACTTCTGCCTACAAGGTAGAAAGTCAACTAAAAACATTTTATATTATATATATATACTTTGGAAACAGTCATCACTGATGTATAGCATGTGATAAGATAAAACAGGCAAAACTCATTTTTTAGAATAAACTATAAATAGATAACCTAATACTGGAAACATGTATGTAATGACAAAAGTTTTTTAACTATGTTGTAAGTGCATTAAGAAGAACAACTGGCATATCCCACAGAGGCACAGAACCACGTCTCAATGGCAGATACTGTACCTTTGTTGTCATCGTGGCCCTTGACCACAATGTGTGCGTCCAACTCCTGCAGCTGAGAGTGGAGGTACTCCAGCTTACGCTTGGAACTACGAAGCTGTGTCTCCACCTGCTGTGCGTTCTTCTTGTCAGTGGTGGCCCTGCGTAGATTCTCTGCACCCTCCTTGATCTTCAGCTCCTTGCGGATCTCCCTGCGGATCCTCTCACGTTGCTCGTCCAGGCGCTGCTGCACACTGGAGTCTGAGAAGTCGGAGTTCTGGTCCAGACCGAGCAGCTCGAGCACTGACAGCCCACCTGGATCACTCTGAGGAAGGAGAGAAGGAGGAGGGTGAGATGATTAAAGAGAAGGCACAAAAGGAGAATGAGGTGTTGGCAGAATATAAAAGTGAATCGAAGGAGATATTTTGAAAGAATATAGTACACATTTAAAAAAAGGAAAAGCAAACTACATTTAGCATACTGCATGTGGAAATTATTCAATTTTGACTGAAAGAGAAACAAATTCAAAGGTTGACATCTCTATCTGAGACGTGTTGAGCTGAGGTTACAACAGACCAAGCTGGAAATAGTCACCCTGCACCGTTCTGACTAAGTGAAGCACTGCGGGAAGGAAGGAAAAGAAAACCTCAACATGTGAAACCTGCCATGCTTAGACTGAGACCTGCATCGAAGCAGAGGCAGCTCTTAAGTGCGTAGACAGCTGAGTGCTCACATCAGCTCTCCTACTGATCAACACTAACCAGATTGCAGCAGATTAGAACAGCATTAATACAGACTAAAATCAATCAGGGTCTCGCCTGCTTCTGGATGGGTCAGAGTCACAAGTAAACATACACACGAACTGTGTACATGTATAAAAATGTAGCATGGATATGCAGAGACATGCAAACATTTGCATGCAGTGTTTGCCATTTTTTTCCCAAAACACCTCTCTGTCAAGGAGCAGCTCAGTTTGAACTAACTTCATCTAGATTTTGTGTCTCCGCTTCTCCAAAAGTTGTGATTTCTGCTGTTGAAGATCACCTGCAGTTTAAAGTAACAAATATAACTCAGAAAATGATTCCATTAATAGAAAGTGAAGAGAAAACACAAATAAAGTACTGATTATGGAATATGTAAAAACGAATGGTTCAACTACAGTGTTTTCATTGCAGATTGTATATTGGACTGAAATTCAAATGATTTTCTTTTCAGAAATCAGTATATATCCTTGATGTTTGTTTGACTTGTGTACTCATTTGGTCAAATCTGTAATTACCAAAAAGAAGAAATGTAAGTTTTATTCATTTTTCTATAGTGATAGTGCTCCCTTTATTAGTGTTCTCCAGAGGACGTCAATTTTTGGTTCCAACTGATTGACAATGATGAAAAATAGTAATGAAATATAACTTAGCCGTTACCCCATCTGTGATTGCAGTGCTCCGGAGTTATGTTAGTTACTCTGCAGTTTGTTTGAATTACTTTACATATTACTGAGGTTACAGGGCTACTTGCTGCTGTGAGTTTTGACAGTCTGGTCATCATAAAACAGAGACAGCCAATGCTAGCTAGACCCCCTCCAACTTTGTATAATGTGGGACAAACACAGCACTGAGTGGGCAGGAGCTGCTGCTGACTCAGCAGGTGTTGCTGTAACATGAACGAAAACAAATGTCTAGTGGGAACCAGTGTTAAGGAGAGCTAGCTTGCTAGTTTGCTAGCTTCCACTTGATGAGTGGAATAAAAAACTTAACAGCACAATGGGTCCTGCCAGATGTTAAATGTTGTGAAAGGACATTATGGTACATGACCAAGACTGTGTGGGCTGGTTGAAAAAGTGGGGCAACATGTCTTGTATGAACGCTCTAAGGCTATACAGGGCTGTGAGATGCTAACCACAGAAGTTAACAGTCCATCTTCCAGCAATGCTGGCCCTTAAATGTCAGTAAACCGCCTGCTGGGGGAGGCTCGAGGCTTAGACACAGTTTCCACAAATATGACCAAAAACCATTTTATGCTCTTGTGCACAGTAACCACAGTCTTATTATAGTTTATATCACCTTACGAAAATTGAGGACAATTCAAATTTTGGTTTGTAAAATCCAATTTTCATGTGTATTAAACATGAATTGATTCCTTAATTGAAAAAATAATACAAACTCCAAAAAATGATTGCCAAAATAGCTCTTGGCCATGAGAATGTCCTGATATCAGTGCATAAACTACACACAAGACAAGATTAGGTGAACACCTTTTCAATCCCCACAACAACACCATACTTAAGGCCTAAAAATACTGGAGGCAAGTCAACACATCTCTGACAACAATCTGAACAAACTGAGCTTTACAAAAGTAATATGCAGTATGTTGCATTTAACAATTGTTCATGTTTTTGTTAGACAATTCCAAATATTCTTCATAAACCTACTAAAAAGGCCTTTAAAGCCTAGAGATGCATTAATTTAATGTTATGACATTAGATCTCATCAAATCACACACACACACACACACACACACACACATTGGGACACAGAGGACTGTCCCCTCCCCTCTGCCAGAGTATAATGACGGGGTGCTCAGGGCCTTTCACTGCACCATGCAGCCAGCTATCCAGCTTAGCAGATCTGATTACAACTTCTTAGGTCTCTGTGTCCATCCAGCTACATGCAGGCTGGGGCTACAGCCCTGCATCATTAAAACCATAATCCATCTGCAACACAATACAGTACAACAGTCTGGCACGATCCAAGCAGCCAACCAAACCACATGGCCGAGTGCTTGCAGGATTTTAACTGTGATAATGCAACGTTAGGGTCATTGCACAACTCTGAAGCAACATAAATGAAAATGTTTCACAAACTAGTAGTGCAACAAGATAATAAAGATAAATAACACTGCAGATGTATGTTTTATGTCAGTTTGGTCTATAAGAGGAACAACATCTGCCATCTTAACTTTGTAAAGATGTAAACAGACTGAGTCACCGACATCACTGACAAGCACACAGATATGAACAAACATTTATATACAATCTCCTTGATGTGGTGGTCCTGAGAAGTTCTCAGTGCAAGCAACAGCAGGGGTCACAGCCACAGCAGAAGAGAAAGAAAAGGCAGTAGCACACCATGAACGACAGGAAGGGAGAGTTTGTGCTGTGACGCACTCCTGTTCAACACAATACAACTTAATCCCTGGTGTTTTACAACAAAGAACCTC
This sequence comes from Thunnus thynnus, assembly GCF_963924715.1. Taxonomy (NCBI): domain Eukaryota; kingdom Metazoa; phylum Chordata; class Actinopteri; order Scombriformes; family Scombridae; genus Thunnus; species Thunnus thynnus. The sequence goes on from NC_089533.1 coordinate 23,669,936, forward strand.
TGGAGCGAAGTGTAAGACAGCTCACACAGCGGGGCGAAATCACAGCAGCAGAAAGGAATGAAAACTCACAAGTGATTCACTGTCAGATAGATGTTTTTACAGGAAGTGAACGAGGAAGCTGACAGAAAAGAGAAGGGATGTAACAATGGTTGGAAGGAAAGCGATGAGAAGGCGGCCATGTTGAGGCCTGCAGTGACAAGAGTTGCCTACCGAAGGCTCCGTGTCACTTTGCTCGGTGTGTACCGGGGAATCAATGGGTTGATCCCCTGACCAGTCCTCCAGTGCGTCCTCGCTGGCCATGTTTGGCCTCTGGCTTTGCTCCAGGCCCCCTCCCTCCCCTCTGTCCCCTGCCCACACTCACACTCACACACACACACACTATCACACAAACTCAGCACTGACAGCAGCGCCACTCAGGCAACACTGAGTGCTATTCCTGCCTCCTCAAAATCCAGGATGTCCTTCCCGCCAGGAATCAAAAGCCAGTCTAAATCCGGAGCGAGTGAACGAGGCGGAGGAGAGGAAGAGAGAACAGCACAGACCGAGCCCCACCTCGCTGCTTCCTGTTCTGCTCTTTGCCAGATAGAGACTGAGGCGTCATGCACTTTGTACAGACACACACACACACACACATTCGGGTTGGTTTTGTAAGTGAGAGAGCTCACAGTGACTCTGCTTCCTGCTACTGGGTCTCCGAAGCTGAGAGACAGGCTGTTGTGATAGTCTGTGGTCATATTAAATGGACTATCAGACCGTGAATATCTTTGTGTCTGTACGTAGGAAGTGTGTGTACAGAACAGTATGTATGTTAGTTACATGCAGGTCTGTTCAAGTGCATATATGGAAATGCAGAGACAGACAGAGTGTGGTGAATTGATAAAATAAACCACACTGAACAAAGGGGTCGAAGGGCAAAACATACTATTAAATGGAACTTGACATTTAAATGAACAGGGTTGTTTTTGTAGAAGCCAACCAGCCATGAACACCAAATCAGGAATCACAAAAATCTTTACAAAACGAGGAAGGGACTCGCTGCTTTTCAACAAGAAATGCAAAACACGAAGCGGCCGTGCATTGAGTTCTGTTATGTCCTCTTCATATAACACCACGCCATATGGAGATGAACTGCACACAGAGAGGAATAGACACAAGTCCCACCGAGTTTCTGGAAGCTCACACACAATCTAAATTCACAGGAAATCCGGCTGACTCGTCACCTCAGAGAGATGACCGAGCAGCGGGTACATGGCGGCAGGGCCGACTTATGACGGACCCTTGGCTTCATCACTGACTTCTGTCCTCTTCCTGTCAGTGAGAAATACTCAGGGTCACGGGATTATCTGACTCAGACACTCAGCAGTGTGGGGTCACTGACCCTCTGAGCCCTCACTGGGTGGCAGATGGCCCTCTCTCTGGCTCCCTATCTCTATCTGTTGCACCACACACGCTTACACAAAAAAAGGATGCACACTTATAGAGGGTGAGGGAAACATGCAGTGTGGCGTTCAAAGAGGCACCAAAGTACATCTAGTTCTTCTTATTCTCCTATGTTGCCATAGGGGAATAGGAAGTGAAATAACATGACCTTAAGCCAACATATGCAACACACAGGCCATTTTGATGAGCATGATTTTGATAAAAGACATAAATGTTCTGTGTCCCATATGTGTAAGCAGGTAGTAAAATATTTCCTTACCGAGCAGCTCTGACTCTCAATGTTTTCTTCGTGATGGGGACTGGTGGCTGCACTGAAAGCAGCCCCCATGCATCCATACTGTCTCTCACCTTTATGAATATGGTTGAGCTGTCATTATTAACTCCACCGTGATGAAACTGAATACCTCAAACCAAAACACGAGCTGCTGCGATGCCTTTGGCATCAAACTGTCCTGATCTTTGTTTCTGGTAAACAGATGTAGTTGCTAAAACTGTGTTGACCACAGTATAAGGAACTAAGATCAGGTTTTACAAACAGCCCTTAAAGTTACAGTCACCTGGTTATGGACATATATGGTAGGTGTGTTTTTATGTGTGCGTACAAAAATGAACCAAAGTTGGCTATAGAGGAGGACGTGGGGCGGGAATCATGTGAGATTCTGTGGAATATGTATAACTCAGTTATGGAATATGCTTGAACATGTTTGATATGGAAGAAAACAGACTGATTGGAAAGATATTTATTTACAAAATAATTTATGTTAGAAGCAAAGATCTGTATGTGCTCAGCTGAGATCTTTTATTTTACCAGTTAATGTTAAGACTGTATGTCAATCTGAAAAAGGAAAACGGATTTGTTCAATATGCCATCTCAATATTATAGAAAATTAGTTCCATTCCCATACTTTATTTAGTAATCTGTTCATTTATCATGTTACACAAATAACAGAGTACAGGTTTCAGTTGAGTAGTTTGTGATTTGCAATATTATTTTTTGTTGAAGGACTTCAGTCCTGCTGTGATGTGCTTCTTTTTTGAGAGTGTTTTGCGAAATTAAGGCAGATCGTCTGCTTAATTAGTGATAGTGACAACAGGTGTACATCATCAGGTGCCCTAAGCAGTGAGTCATTAGGCTCTGTCAAGCTGATATAGGAAGGATAAAACTGTTCTGTAGTAAATTACATTCTCCACATCCCTTTTAAAGTTTTCCAGTGCCAAACAGCATCTTCTGCCCTTTATATCAGGGGTCGAAGCTACTTTCAGATCAACTTGGGGCTTATGGCATTTCTCATATGGTATATATATATATAACGTTATAACTGGTGTTTTTATTTTTTATTTTGTATATGCGTTACCCAGATGATGATTTGTTACGTAGCTGATGTTTGATTTACTGTGGTGTCTTGTAACCTCATGTGGGATGAGCAAAATGTTTGGCATGGCACAGAAATAAAAACAAACTAACTTAAACTAAATTTAGCCATATACTGTGACGTTAAATGACTTATGTGAGTTTTGTAAAGGATTGAAATGACTTTGGGAAGGGTCAGCTGTGCCTTCATATCTCACATAGACCAGAGAAACAAGTGATTACAAAATATATGAACAATCTGAAGTGTTGACCTACAGTCTATGGCACAATCAGTCATAGCTCCCAGTCTTATTCTCATATTTGTCGCAGTATGTTTGTGTGAAACCATGCAGCCATACCATCTTTCACAGGGATGTTTTCTTCTGTTTGCAGGCCGTCTGTTTTCAGGTGGTGGCATGCTGCTGGAGAATGAAAAAAAACAACATTTTTTCTGTCTGTCATCACGTCTTTATTGCTTTTCTCTCTGCGACCATTCTTCCCCTTCCTTTATTTTCCTTTCTTTACACCATAAACCTTTTTCATCTTGCTCCCGCTTTCCTATTTTTCTTCATCTTATTGCCAATCTATCATGCGTCTCCTCTGTCACGCTGTTTGGTTAGCGGACCTCTGCCGCTGCCGGTGGGTGACAGAAAGCCATCCCTTTGATTAAATTTTAATGACCCGTCAGCTCATCTTGGCTCGGCTGTGTCTATAAACAGAGATTAAGTCCATTTTGTTGGAGTAGAGGCAGTGGGTGAAATGCTCCAGTTGTCAGCCCTAACTCTGTATTACTCATTCATTCACTTACTCACAAACACCCTCAATATGCTGCAATATTAACAATGGGGCCTAGGAGAAGACTTTCAACCTAATTGTTATAATGTAGTGTTGCAAAAAAAGAAAAATAAATAAATAAATGTACCCTGAGCTTAATATTGCATGGAGAGATGTTTTTGTAGGGGAACGAGGGATTGGGATTTCCAGGAAGTGACTGGTGATGAAAATATGTTTATTATGGGAGATGTGGATTACACAGCATAACACAAGGTCATTGCGTGAGCTTTAGTGTGTGTGTGGATGAGGGCCTTTTTTGCAATGTGTGGCCTTGATGCTGCAGCAAGTGTCACACGCTGTTGGAAACTGCAGAGATAAAACGTGATCTGTGGACTGTGGTTGTTCAAGAAAGTGATAACCATAGGTGAGCAGAAGGCAACTGTAGTTTATTAAGAAAGGCAGAGGAAAAAGGAAACGTGACTTTTGTGGTCCAAACTGACTGCTGGTTAAAACGTGAAAAGATGAGCAAAGACATAGAGGGAAACAGGAAAAGAGAGAGTGTACACTTAAGAGGTCAGATTTCTCTTAATAGTGCCATTCATCACTTAAATGTAGTTTGTGTGTGTGTGTGTGTGGCAGGCAAGTCACACACTGAAGCACTACATATGAAAGAAAGAGTGAGACAGACAGAATTCGGGAGAGAAAACACAAGTTTAAATTCTCCTCACATCCTGATGTCTGCACACAGCCTCTTTTAGCTGGCAGTGGATGAGATTTGGGTTAAGGGGGGGTGGGTGGAGGGGTGTCTGGAGGTTGGGGGTGGAGGGGTGAACAGTGAATTCCAATTAATCTCTCTAAACACAAACACACGCACACACACTCCTGTCTGTATGCCTCTGCACAGCAGATAAAATAAAGTGATATAGATCGAATTAAAAACATAAATAATACACTCTGACAAGCAAAAAGGCACGAACACACACACACACACATACAAAACGTGCATACACACACACACACACACACACACACACACACACACACACACACAGGACTAATGTACTTTAACTGGTCGGTAATGAATAAAACAGCACTGTAAGGCAATGTCAGCTGGATGTTGAGAGTACTAACAGGAGGAAATGTTGCTCCTCATTATGTCAGCACAGCAGATCAGAGGGAAGCCTGCGTACGGCCGACTGTAGAGTTAACTTCAGGGCACTGTTACTACTCAGAGTAGACTCCTATGTGGGTAAGTGGGGCAATTTTATTGTAGAGCAGCAGAATAAAAGTATGTTATTGGTTTTGATCTTCTCATCTAACTCTTGGCAAGAAAGGCAATAAATGTATTTCCCAAAATGTCTAAGTACTGCTTTAAAGAGGCACATCATGGATCTTCAAAATCAAGAGGTTTACTTGTCACAAGGATTAAATGCTATGTTTGGACATTATACTACTATACTACGACTGGTGATCTGCTTAGTGATTATACATGTTTGACAGAAAGACTGCATTGAGTTTGAAAGATGTGGGAATTCAACAGGCAGGGAGGGTTTAACAAAAAAAATGCTATAGAGTTGCATTATGGGAAGTCTAGGATCAAGCAGTCAGGATAGTGGAAAGCAGGATATCCTCGCCCCCTGCTGCATCAAGTTTTGCAATTGCATAAGATTCCTCTCTTAGATCTGTCTCTTGCGAGTCCTCCAACTTTATGGACCTGCAATATTAATAGGCTGCAGCGCACCTTTAAGACCAGGAAAACACTAATTAAACAAAATCATGCAAAATCACCACAACAACACTCCCAGCTAATATCTAGTAGTGTATTATGATTTCAACTCTGGCCCTGTGTGAATGAGTTAACAGCTTACAGAATGTACCTTGGACTGTATGTGTTGCCTGTTAATCCGTAAAATCCCTCATATTCCAGGGGAAATTCTGCCCGCCAAATCTCCTTTTGCTGTTTTACAGATCTAGACGGTTGTATGTATATCTGCTGTACTACCAGTGCTTGATGAAGACATCACGTGCATGGGGGGGAGACTCACAGTCTGGGTAAACACAAGAAAGACTGTGCTGATGGTTAGGTGAGAAAGTGCATCTTGTGTGTTCGAGTGCACATCTGTCTGCCTCTGTGTCTGAGCCAGTGTGTGTGTGCGTGTGTGCGTGTATTTGTGTGTGTTCCAGCAGTGTCCGCTCCACAGCTGGGGAGGAGCAGATCAGCATGAATGGCATCTTTGTGAAAGGGTTGATCTTCTCAAGAGACTTCAGTAAACACTTATGTGTTTGTGTTCCCGGCTTTGTCCATTGTGAACCCGGCTGCAACAAACAGTCGCTCTGTTCAGGCTCCTGAGCAATAAACCCCCCAATGAGAAAAGCTCTACAGTCCACATACTTAATCTGCTTCTGTCATGCATGTAGCAGAAGCTTGAGAAAAAATGTGACAGATGAAGGACACCGAAACAATCCAAAAATACAATTTTACAGAGCAGAAACAAAAAGTTTCTCATTGTATCTTCTCAAGCACACAATGAAGCTAGTAAATTCAGACTTCATACAGATTTGTACTCTTTACTCTGTATGCACTGACCATCACCATCTTAACTTAGCATATTAACATTGTAACATTTGCTAATTGGCACTGAACACAAAGAACAGCAGAGGACGATGAGAATCGCATTATTTGCAGGTATTTAGTCATAAACATTTAACTGATGGTGGCACCAGAAAAAAGTCAGAGGATCATCAAAGTTATTACAATTCACCCAGGGAGGGAGATGGATTTCTGTCCCACATTTCGTAGCAATCCATTCAATAAACAGACACGTTTAACTAAAAACCACAAATGTCATGGTGCTAGAGGATAAGTCAGGGGATCACCAAAGCCAGTAGGATACATCCTCTAGGCAGCATGAATGTCTGTACAAGCTTTCATGGCAATTCATGTCATAGTATTTAATATTTTCTGCAGCCACCACAGGCTCCATATTATCCTACACTTCCTCCCTACAGTGACATGAGCTGATGGTCAAGATGGTGTCTGACTGTGAGCCATGCTGCTGCTAGATTCCCTTACTTTTTTTCAGTCTATAGGTAAAGACACACACACACACACACACAGTGCTACAATAGCACCAGGTTATTTCACTGTCATTGTACTTTATATGATTACATGTGACAAATAAACTTGATTGATTGATTGATTGATTGGTGAAGGGGAGTAATTTTCCAGCAGGGTGGTTAGAAGAAAGAGCAAGACAAAAGGTGTTGCAAAATGCACTAAACACAGATCTTCCTGTGTTGTGTTTCTGCATGGATGTTCCATAATTCAGCATCTTACAGCCCTGAAACATGAATGAGTTACAACTGCTACAGGATTTGATCCATTACTATCTCCCCCACTCCCTGGGACCAATCCAAACTCAGATGTTGCGTAAATGATGCACGGATGTCCATAGGAGATTTTACCAGCAAACTAAACACATGCATCTAAATCTGTGATTATTACGATTTCCTCCCACTGTGGCTATCGTTCTCCTCAAAAAAAAAAGGTTTTTTTTGCAGGGATGGCGCATAATTAAAAGTAATTGCACCAGAGTTAGCTAGCAGCTAATTTACATCTGTTGTCCCTGGGCAGGTAGACAAAAATCAACCACAGAACAACAGATACACGACATAAAACAGCACAATACATTAAAGTCCATCAGTGTGAGATAATAAATAGACTCAGTATGAAAAATACAATAAATTGGTGGTGACACTTTTGTGCTGACTTTAGCCAAAGCTTGAGGCTGGTTTTAAATGCTACAAAGCTTCCTGATTCTCTACTGTTTCTGGGTATGGAATTCCAGTTTCCCACTACTACTACTACCAAGAACGCAGATTAACCAATGGCTGTCTTTCTGAACCGCGTTACCCAGTCAGCCCTAGTAGATGCTGTAGTCCTTCTGGCACTGCCACTGCAGAGATAGGCCAGGCATCCTCTAGGAGGAGGGGGAGCGAGATTATGAATGATTTTAAACATCAGACATGCATCAGAGTAAAATAAGAAGACAAGGAAATGAGGAAATTACATTTTCTAATCTGGCAAATAACAGGTCATCTGACATGCTTCATTCTACTTGCAATATGCTCCCAAGTCACCTACAGCAGGTCAGCAGGGGACACAGGCAGCAGAAAGAGCCCGGCTATGTAATGGAATGGTTGAGCAGGCACGATGGTAATGGACATGGAAAGCAGATTAAAAATGATTATGGCAGAAGAGAGAGGGGGATAAGAGGTCCATTCTATAATGCAGATGATTATCCCTCTTTACTGATGCCGTTGATTACGGTAGCATGGCACTCATAAACACCAGAAAAGAGAAAAATACACAAGCAGCAAAAACATTTACAGATCTGTGTTACTTCAATTATAGTATACTGGCTAATGAAAACAAGACCCTGTTAGTAAAGACAATGTGCTTTAAGGTCACAGTAGTCCACAGACAGCAGTGCCTCATCTGCACATACTGCACAAATATTTAGTTTTTTCTTGTCTGTGGCTCTTAGCTTATTCTCTCCTATTTAAGACCTACATCTTTAAAAACAGGTCATAAATATTTTTTAAAGAAAAAGCCTCAGCAATTTCTTAAAACAGCTGGGCTCTGTAATTTTTAGCAAACATTCCTCAAGCATGAGTAATTTGTGCATTTGTTGGGGTCTATTTACATCTGTAGATTGCTAGTGCAAGACTAAACTAAATAAACTGTAGTGTGTGTTCATGGTAATGAAGGAACATGTCACCCAGCACAACAATGTGGCACATTGATGTGTTTTAAATAGTTTGTAGTCATGGATTTATGGATGGAAATGTCAGTCTGTCAGTTGGTCCGCTACTTGGGTCCAGACTGAAATATCAGGTTTAATGATCTTATGTATGTACAGACATTCATGGTTCTCAGAGGGTGAATCCCAGTGACTTTGGAGAGTTCCTGACCTTTGGATTGGCTTGAAATTTGGTACAGACTTCCACATTTCTCTCAGGATGAATTCTAGCAATTTTAGTGATCACTTAACTTTTCAACAAGCCATCATCAGGTCAAAATTTCAATTTGTTCAATACTTCAATTTAGGGCCAAAACCTGCAAAACTACAAAAATGACATTCCCATGAGCCTCAGTTGTACTTTGTGTTTAGTGCTTATTACTAAATGTTAGCATGACGACACAAACACTTCCCAAATCTCAACTCTGCATTGTGCGGACTTGCACGTCAAGCAAGTTGATTGGTTGGTTCAACTCCTGTAGTGAGGCAGGTTTGAAACAGGATGAAAATAGACATAAGTGTAATACAGAAGCATAATTCCAGCTTTAATCTTGTTGGACAACAATGGAGCTCTATGGCACAGATGAATAAGTTATATCAGGGTTTGGCTACACAGATAATACTCATAAGAACCATTTAATTGTTGGTTTTTAATGGGATTTGTTGACATAAAGAAACATACTTATCCATTAATGAGAAAGGAGTTGTACCTTTAGGACGTTAAAATAAGAAGCTACAGTACAATGAACCCAAAATTAGAGCCATGAGGAGGTAGTTGTTCTATGTATTCTCGTTTTGTGAGTCAGCGGCAACAGGAAGAAAAAGATCAAGATAGTATTCATAAAACTGCTAGACTGCCCATGACAAATCCCAAGGCACCAACTTCAAAGATGACACGCTCTGCAGTCAGTCAATTGGTGCCTCAGTACCAAAACTACCAGCCACACATCTCTATAGAAGTTTCTCTTTTTTCTGTGGACTTTCTCTGGACTTTCCCTCTTTAGACGCTGCATCCTATTCATAAAAGGCTATTTATACTCCTCCAGTTACAACTCTCGTTTTCTCCTGTGCATTGTTGATGGTGGGTAAAAAAAGCCAAACTCACAATGGCACCTGTCTGGTATTTGTGCCTCAGTATCCCACTGTTCCAGCAATTCAGCCTCAGAAACTTAAATAACAACAATGGCCGCAGTTTTGGGTTACATTTTGAAGGGTAGGCTTGTTGTTGGGCTACCCTTCTACTACCACCTCTGTACCTCTCAAACAGGTAATGATAGCTGTTTTTTCTTTCCCGTCTGTCTCACTTTTACGGCCTCTGGGCTGACAGAACAGACAGGCCACTGTTGAGGGTGGCATCTCGGCCGAGTGCGCTACTGCTCCCATGAAGTCTAAGGTCTGTGCTCCTCTTAAACCCAACACCACTCTTGCAGCACAACACACAGGCTATTACATGACCTCAGCATGGTGGTGGGATAACTCATCTCAAATGCCTCAGGTGTAACCACAATCAGGTCACACAGCCTAGGTTCCTCTCATTCTCTCTACTTCAGTTTCTACTCAAACAGAATGTGTCAGCCTTACTGGTTTCTACTTTGTACCTAATTGATGCTACGCAAGGTTAAAACATTTGGCGCCCAGCTGCCAAGTGCTGCCATCTCTGAGAAGGCAGCTTCTCAGAGATGGCCCTCTCGGTCACATCAGAAAGTGGCACAGTGAAATTAATCAGCACGTCTTCGCAGATGCTGGTTCTATAAGCTGTGTGACATATTGACTACTTGCATGACTACTGTAGTTGGTGAACTACTACAGGTGCACTACTGCTGACATGCTGGGAACATGTTAGTGCTAGTCAGTCACAATAGCTCCCCAAGCTTCTTTCAAATTTCTCTGAACTGTGCCGTTTAATCCCTCCTGGCATTTTGTTCACAGGATTCTACATCATTTTATTCAATAAAGAGTTTTATTGAAGAGTGAAAAAGCTGCAAGTCTGCAAAATGTCACCATTTTAAATGCAACTTTTAAGATCAAACCTTCATGTTGATGCTACAGTATAAGAAATTGGCTCAGTATTATTCCATTTACTGCTGGGTGATATCAACATATCATATATTGTATGAGGCTTTTTTATTGCTTGTCATTAATCATTCATTTATTGATTAATTCATTTGTTTATTTTATTGACCGACCCTGGTTTTGTAAAAGGTTTCAAAATAATACAATTTTACTTCCTTAATATCATAATATTGCTTCAATGTAGTATTCTCCTGTCCTTAAGGCTGCATTACAATAAATGAATACTATTTCCATATTTTTATGGTTTGACTGTTCTGGCTTCGTGTCACTGAACTGTTTCCATTGACCATCATAACTACACTATTACAATTTAATAGGTTCAAAGTTCATGGAGGGGGGAGTCTTTAAAAGTGCCCAGGAGGAAAATGGAAAATTGAACTTCATCTGCTGATGAAGATCATGTTATATGATCCAAAAAAATCCAAAACAGCAACTAAATTGACCCTGAGATTGTTTTCTCCATTTTAAATGATGTTATGTTTAATATCAATTTTAAAGTTTTATATCAAATGTTCAAAAGCACTGATAGCCACACCCAAAATATCACCACATTATTGAAATCACTAAATCAAAAATATCACATTTGATTTCGTCATTAGCTGCACTTGTACTATTACTTTGATTCAATCAATCTTGTTTTTCCCTTTTACCTTAGAATGTTCTTTCACAGACAAACACAGACCAAACAACACAGTCTGAGCTATTTCATAAGCACCACTGAGCCTCAGTGCCCACTGGCATTACAAAACTACTTCAGCAACCAATCAATGCTCTGTTCTCAGACCAACACATGGCTCCTAAACGTCTCCCTTCCTTTGTGACCTTTCTATTCCCCAGTAACACTGAGAGAACTATCATTTCCAGTTTGAATTGACAATAATTCTCTCTCAATGTAATGCCATTTCTCAAACCTGACCTTCTTTGCAACACATTCTTTAATCCTGTAATACCACAATCCTTTAAAGCCCTACAACGCACTAAAACACTCGCACAACCAGCTTAAACACAAGTAACCAGTACTCTGTAACTAGCAGTTAGTCTATCTTTCACCAGTCCCCCCCGTAGTCTTTATTTTCTTCCTTCTCTTGGCTTGGTATGATAACTAATCCCCTGAAAGCCTAATGGGTGAGTGCCATGCAGCAACAACAGCTGGTGTTCAGACTGGTCAGCTGAATGGAAATGGGCCTGGTGATGGGTCAGGGGGAGCAGCCATTAGACTGACATGAAAACACAGGACTTATGGATACTAGCTTGAAGGGATACTTTGAATTTTTGGGGGTTTTTAAATCTACATTCCTCCCTAATTGGGACTGCTTGGCTACACCCTAATGAGTGAGTTTGTGGCCAGAAGCACCCATTGGTTTAATTAATGAATGCCATTAAAATGTCCCATCAATGCATTGAAGCTGTAATGCAACAGTTATCTGCTTGTCTGCTGGTACGTCTGGGGGAGAGACAGATTTCTGCAGACACGGTGTAATCCTGGATTCACGGGGGAGCGACTGGATGTTGGGGGTGTTGTTTATGTGTGTGTGTGTGTGTGTTTGTAAGTATGAGCCTGTGTGGGTGACTGCTACCCTCCTAGGAGGTCAGAGACACATGAAGTCCACAGCCTCCTAATCCTATTATTCATAGCAGTGGCAGCTGGAGACACATTATCGCCAGCGTGCTGCAAGACATCATTGTGTATTATAACACATGTGAGACCATCGATGGAGTCTGAACCAGGAGCGCTTCAGTGTGAGTGTGCTCTAAAGTTTTCAGATGCCATTAAAGAAATGGACTGAGTTGCTTCCACTCTCTTGGATGATCAATAAAGAGGTAATGTGGTCAGAGTTGCCTTTGCTCCTCGCTGCTGAGGGAAGAGGCAGCAGCTCCTCTGACCTGCACAACTCTTACAGATAATAACTGCAGGAAACCAAAGGAAATAAACAATTCATGAGAGGGCGGCCGCAGAGTGTATGGCTTCCACAAAGTGTATGTTATGTTATCGGCTTGGTGCAGAGCTCACATCCTCAGCAGGAGGCTTGATTTACAGTCCTTAAAGCCATGTGAAGGAGAAGGAGGGCCAAAATATGAACAGGCTGCAAATCGATGAATGCAGGAGCAACCAACAAGATAGAGTTGGCAGAAAAGCGCTAACAGTTAAGATACATTTTACACTGACAGCCTCATTCTGTGCATATAAGGATAATGTGTTTTTAAGGAAGACAGAGACGACAGAGTCATTTCAGTTGTTTTTCTCAGTGAGCCAAGCAGTCGTGACCTCCGATAGGATAAGTGTTAGCCACAGTGCAGCCTTGATGAGGTATTCAGGAGAAATAAAGGGAAGCGAGCGATCAAGCGAGCTCAATCACCACACCGCTGTGCCTCAGTCTACTCTGACAGGTTCAGCCCATCATCATTACCAACATGCCCCCTTGATCTCAATCAGCCATCATTCACTGGCCTGAAGTAATGATGACTGAATCCTTTTTTATCTTCAGAGAAGGAGGCTGAATAGATCAGACCGAGCAGAAACTGCTCACCTGCAGCTCAGGCTATCATCAAGGTGTTAGAGATTCAGTCATGAGGCTGTAAACATGTTTAAATGTCTTCTCTGGTGAAAAATGCTCACATGGTTGCAGCCTTATTAATGTTCACAACCTGCATCTACAACCTGAAAATGAGAGGAGCAGGGTAATATAAGAGATGTTCATTAAATTTATCTGACACATTCAATTAAGAGCTGTAGCCTGCTGCGCTTCACAAACTACTTACTCCAGATATTAAAGTGCCTGATTCAGAACTATGAAGTTGATCAGGTTAAAATGTTGACTTGATATGAATCAGAGTTTAACTAGAAGATTTTTAATTTGACATGAGGTTATCAGGTAAATCATTTCTATAGAGAAGAGTTACCACCCTGTCACACAGTCCACTCACTCATGTTCGTACAGTGGTGTTACAGAATGATGTGTCTTTACTCACTATCAATCTCTGGCTGAATCTTTGGTAAACTCCTTCATGGGTTGAGGCTGAAACTGTCTCTGTGTTTCCATTCTATACTACATGCTAATTACAGTATACAGTATTGTAAACTGAGTCAATCAAACTGCAACTTCAGTATGCCAACAACAATTAAATTAGTAAAAGCACAGCAAAATGTTGTTTTTTTCTTCAAAAATACAATTGTTTCTAATGTGTTCCTGGTGCTTTTTCACCATCATCCTCTATTACTCTCAGTTTGTCCAGCTGTGAGTACATCCTCCATTTCCTTTATGCATTGCATTGTGGGAGAGTAGTGTCCATTAACAGCACACTTAAAAAATCAAGGGCTTCTATTCTGCGTACCGACTGTTTTGCAATACACTTAATTGTGTCACATTCAAAACCTGCTTAGAATCAGGATTTGGGACACAGCTCTAGTATCTGTGACAAACCAGTTGGTGCAATGCAGGACTTGATGGTGCACTATGGCCCATATTAACTGTTGCTGTTGACCCTCATGCAGTGCAGCTTTCCAAGAAACAATGAAGGCCCCTTCCCTGTTCAGGGAAAAGCAATGTCAAGAGAGAAGCCAGTTTTCACTCACAACAAATGATTCAGCTGTGTCAGAGCGTCAGATGGATTGTGAAAAGATGCAGTACAAGGGATTTCTAGGGAAATTGGGAAATACGTGTCTCTTTTTTCTCTTTTTTTCACTTTGTTATTTTTAAATCTTTGCATTCGTTGCTTACTGGCCACAGGAATTACTTGAGTGACGCTGAACCCACACAGACTTCCTGCTGTGTGTCAGCATGTGTAGATAGATAGTGGTTTGTGATTATACTATCATTACATGCTTTCACACAACAATCACGTACAACACAGTGAACTTATTTAATCTGTGTGGATAAAGTGTTTAAAAATCTACAGAATAAAAAACTACATCAAGTGCACATACTCTGTGCAGCAGTTTAGCCTTGTGACAGTGATGTGCAGCCTGCCTGCCGAGCTGAGCTGAACCAGCACTTCTTTAATTTTTAACATTTCCTTCCACTGTGTCCTGAGCTGGACTGACACCAGGGTAACTGCAACCTAACCCCTCTAAATTACACCTGTGGCTCTGACACCATAACGTCCTCCATGACTCAACTCTGCTGCGACCGGAGGGCAACTACTGTGTCACAAATGGGAAATCATTTAATTTAATTTAGGAAATCGAATGTGCAGCATGGCTGTAATGGAAGATAAACCAAACTGAATTAAGTTTACCAAACATTTTATCTATTAAATTGAGTTTATCCAATTTTGTCTCGGAAACTAAAACATTGCAAAGGTCAAACAAATACTGAAAATATGTTCTTCTGTCCTAAAAATATCACCGAGCTCGTGTCGGCTGTTTGTGTGTATGTTTGTCACTGACTGGAGGTCACAGCAGGGACATTTAGAGGAGCAGTCTGCTTTTACTTTAACATGATTCTACTTTACACTTTCCAATTCATAATAAATTTAAAAAAGAAACAATAGGCTATTATACAGTTTTATTAACTTATATCCAATTACTACATTTATTTAAATGAGACTTTATTTAAAATCTAATTTAACCTTGTGTTTGGGTGTAGGGGAAATGGCCGGGGCCTGCAGCCATGTCTATTAAAACACACTGCACAGCAACAATTAATAAACTATCATAATGGATGTAGCTGTAGAAACTGCTGCAACCAGCCAGCAGGTGTGAAGGCTGAATTTTAAGAAGATTTGGACTTTAATGTTGTTTGGTTTGCTCGTTATAGGAAGCAGAGCAGCAACGATTAGTTGTGACAACAAATTAATCTTCAGCTACTTTGATAATCTATGATTTTTTCAAACAAAAACCAACCAAGCATTCTCTGGTTCAAGCTCCTCCGCTGTCAAGACTTACTGAGTGACTGATGATGAAAACTGTTAGTTGCAGTTGTAACGGGGAGTACTTAGCCTGTAAAAACAGTTGTATAATGTTTTTGTGACTTTGTAATGAGCTTCTGAGAAAATAACCCTGATGATGTCATGAGGGTTACTTAGCTTGGACTTTTGCTACATTCATGTCACGTGGGAGTTTCCATAATTGTCAGTCTCTGACTTACAAACTTATGTTCACATAAGTCATAATTTCTAAGTTGAAATTATGATTAAAAAGATTTATTTTTCTCAAAGCTCTGATATTATCCAACTGTGAAACTAATGAGAACAGAAGTGCATTAGCAGGGACGGAGTGTCAAATGAAAGACGCTATTGAGTTGCATAATAGGAACTGTAGGATTTAGCATTTTTGGAGCTTGACCCACATAGGGATGAAAAGTCAAGATAACTTAACCTCTACTGTTTCAATTTTAACAATTCTTTCCAAAACTGTCTCGTTGGAAATTTAAGGAAGTGCAATAATAAATGGCTGGAATGCCCCTTTAAAGAACAGACTCTCTCATCAGAACAAGAGGATGGGTATTTCCATCACAGACTTCCTCCAGTCGTACAGAAACCAACGAGTTATTCTTTTTTTAAAAATCTGCAAATGTTTTCCTCGTTTACATGTACATGTTTATGTGTTTTGAGGTCTAATATGCACAACAACACAGCAGCGTTAACGCAGTGGATGATGAAAAAGCAAAAGTTGAGAAACTCACCTGTAGCTCGTTGTTATTGGCCATCATGTGCTGCCAATTAGAAGGCGACGCCAGGTGACTTCTATGAATGTCTGTCTCACTTTGCAGCCCTCAGATCATTATAGAAATTACAATTGAAGTTGGTTAAATGGTTGAAAACAAGCAGAACCGCGTTTGATGTCCTGTAATTTTTCAAAAAAGAGCTCTTAATAGTCCAGATGAAGGCGCAGTTTGAACGCAACATGCAGGAAGAGCAGATGAACAAAATGACACGATAGAGGACCAGGTGAGCAGAGAGGAGAGGAGGAGACCATCACCTCCTCTTGGACTCTGATCTGCATCACGCAGTGCAGTGTGTCCTGTAGTCTGAGAGGGTTTCTTTATCTGTCATCCTCAGTGAGGAAAACACTGTGAGGATTCACCACCACACACTGCTCGGCTTGTTAGGGGAATCTGAGGCCATCACCCCCGCTGAGGTGCGCTCCTGATCGGCTCTGCGGACAGCTGAGAGCCGGTGAGTGATGCTGGTGGGGAGGAGGAAGAACAAATGTGAAGACATGTCAAGAATACAAAACACGACTTCCGGTTCAGCCAGCCACAGCCTTCAAAATAAAACTAGCACGTCAATGCATGTTTGTTTTATATTGAGTTAGTCTGTTTTTATTGTATATAATTTGGCCTTTAACTGTATTCTGTACCTACATCATTGTTTTTAATTTATTTTGTGATTTAAGTGGCTGTAATTCGGAAGTTGCCCTTTGGTACTCAATCAATCAATCAATCAATCAATCAATCAATCAATCAACCAATCAGTCTGTCTGTCTGTGTCTGTATCTATCAATAAAATGGAATACAAAATAAAAAAACAATGCATTTTATGATTATTGTGCCAGTAGAAACTGGCACATAAAGGCCCATAATGAGCAGTTCGACAAGTTACTTACTGTAGTAATGAGGCACAAACACCAGTTTTGGCTCCAAAAACGTCATTTGCTCAGAAAAAGCTCCAGAAAACACGAAAACAAAGAAATAATTCATTGAGCAAACCTTTGTAGCTACATCACACAGAATCTCTGAGATGATGGATGAGTCATGAAAACATTCAAGCTTGCTAAGTCATTGATATCATGATGTGCTGAAGGCATTAACTTTACAACAAATTACTTCTAGCTAACATGATCACAAAAACATGTGGTAAATTGAAGCCCATTTTAATATACAATGTACATATAAAGAGTTTTACTTTTAAAAATGTATAAATTATTTTTAATTATCATTGTAGTAAGTAATTATCACTATAGTGAGCTCTGTCAATTATTTTGACAGGGCTAACTAATGTGTCAGTGTACCATGGGGACAGGATTATGACAATCAGACAGTGTGGCCCTCGTGCCACACACAGCAGCAGACCCAGTGGAAAAATTAATGTAATAACAACAGGAATTACAAATGGGAAACACTTTTTGATAATGATGAGTGGAATCATTAGGTCAACTTTACTACATGCAAACTTAAAACATATCTTATTAAAGTCAACTTTAATCTATGTGTTGTATCTGAGGTGTAGACTTACTCTGAAATTAAATGTAACTTTCTTTGTGCAGATTATATTGTAGCTTTACAGTCTTTAAAGAGCAATTAAAAGCCAACATTTTTCAAAAAGAACTTCTTTGAACATTGTTAAAGGAATCTGGCCATGATCTGCTTATTAACAACTGAAAAATCCTTTTCTTGAGTGGTTTACGTGCTTTTATGTTGAAACCAGGCTGCTGCTTCCTGTGCTGTTGTCTGTCTGCAGGCAGCTTGACGTGGATCTCTGCTGCAGCTCAGCGCCCTCCTGCTTCCACCTGAGACCTGTTGATCACGTTTGGGCATTACAGTGTATTATTGGCCTTGAGAAAGCTAACAAAGCTAGCAGATATGTTAGCTCCACTGTTACTGATATAGGGCCCACTTGTATATAACTGTACAGCTTTTTTGTGTATGTATTAAAGAATTTAGGCTCTTGAATCTCAGGATGTAAGATCAAAGTCCTTCTAAGGAATAGAATTTCTGTCAATATGAAGATGAGCATGGCCAGATTAACCTTCTTGGATTCCCCTTTTACCTTTTATCACTATTCCATCTCCCGGAGGTGTTGTGTTCAGGGGCACTTCAGCAGGGTGAAATCCTCCCTCTCACTACTGCTGTCATAACATTTACTGTATATATCAGACTCTTGCATTTGTTCTCTTCTGCAGTGTCAAATGGCGTCCATCTGCTGTAAGAAAATCACCACAGAGAAGAAACCCAAGCAGCCTGCACTGCACATTACTACAGCAGATGGATGAATGAAAGACTTATTTTCACTACAGGAATTCACCATGCAGATGGGTGCAGCAACAGTATCATCACTGTATCACTGAAATCTCTCGCAGACATAAGGGAGCAACGCCCCAAAACATATGCAGGGAGAGCAAATGTATTAACTCACTCTCATTCATTCATTCATTGAATACACTCTCAATGAAATGGGTAGACTGCAAAAATAAGACTTAGCTCTGAATTTGCACGTGATCTCTGTGACTGTACCTCTCCTGCACATTTGGACCCTTTAAAACTTCAATCAAATTTATCAAATTCAATGTTTTTGTGGTTTTCTAATGTTGTATTATTAACTAAACTATAACCAACTATTAACTAAATGTCCCTTAGTTAATAGTTAGTTACTTTATTGGACAAAAAAGTATTAAACTGAATTCAGCTGAGACTCCTGGGATCCTGGATTCATTGACCTCTGACCCCATAAGCTAAATATTACACCTCCTCTGAACAGGAGATGCTGTCAAATCAAACATTTCTGAGAAGGCTTTCATGGACTGTGTGTCCACAACAAACATCTAAGTTCTTTTAGTGTCCTCATAAGCTACAAGTTAACCATAATGCCTCATTTTTGATTTATTACATTGTTACTGTTGTGTCAATGCACAAGCAGCATTTTACTGTTGTAGCTGGTTGAGGTGGAGCTTGTTTGAATTATTTTATATAGAGTTAGTCCAGTTGTTCCCAAACTGGAGGTCTGGCCCCTCCAGGTGGTCACAGTATAAATCTGAGGGTCATGAGTTGATTAACGGGAAGTTAAGAGAGCGTGTTCTTTAATCTTTGCTTTTTTGGGAAATGTTATATAATTTTACCTTTTTTTGTGAAATAGAAACCATTTGAGAAGTTTAGAGGGGAAATGTCTCTTTGATGAAACTGCTAACAAGTCACAGACATCTGAAACATGACAAAGGCCTCCAACTAAACACTGCTTTTTTAAATAAAGGTTCACAAACCAAAGTATTGGGCCTCACTGGTTTAATCTTAAACACTGCATTGTATTTAGTAGTTATCATATGCTTTGTGTGAATATTACACAGATAATAATCTGAAAAGTATCCAGTAAGCATAGCTGTCAGATAAATGTTGTCCAATATTTCCCTCTGAAAAGTAATGGAGTTGAAGTGAAATAGCATAAAATGAAAATAGCATATCAAGATTGTACTTTACATCCACATTTAAGTAAATGTATTTAGTTACTTTCCACCACTGGCTAATACAGACAGAGCACAAATATGATATTGTTGGATTCCCCTGGTAGATGGTTGTTGTTGCCACCTGGTGTTCGCGCACTACATTATCTTTATCATTACAGTACTATTGTCTGTATGTATGTCAATAGTTCTGACAGTAGAATAACTATTACTACTATTTCCAATGTAATAATCACTGTTAAATGCTTCATAAATATTGTTTACACACCAATAACTAGACTGTACAATGTCTCCGGGGTGCTGCCTCTCATTTCCTTCATATTTTCACATGTAAAGTGATCATTAAAGGTCTGACATAAGCACCACTGCACACGTATGAACACCAGCTTTCAAGCAATTTTATTTAATATTCAGAGCAGTGATTTTTCACATTTCGTACTGAAAATGATTCGGCCAATGACACAACACCACAGAACGTTTCTGCAACACAAAAGAAGATGATGACAAACATTCACAAAACAAATATTAACATATTAAGAATGTAAACACTTATATTGTATGTGAATTGTATTATATGAAATTTAAGTTACACAAAAAAAATATCAATAAAAAGGAACTTGAGGCACTGTAGACTATATTATCAAAACAATACAGGAGCACATATAGGTCTGCATGCATTATTATAGTTAGTTGTGCTTACTCTTATATAAGACTATAATTCTTAATAAAAACTCTTAAATATGATAAGTACCAATATATAGCAGCATACAGCAGCAGCGGCCATGTTTACACACACACAAACATAATTTGATAGAACATGCACAGTGTAGCTGCGGTATAAATTGTTAAGTGATTTAGAAAACTATATTCTGTACATGCTGCTTTCAAATGTCATAAATTCATGTAACTCTTCAGAATCATATAAAATTGTGCATTTTACTGATAGTAGCATAGTAGCAATCGTACATAAAAGTGAAGTATATTAGATCTGAATACAAAACACAGATCTAAGGATTTATTTTAAAATGTAGGTTAGTGTCTCACTCATGCAGCCAACAGGTGGCGGTGTTGTGTTTTTATTTTCTGTGGTCTCAGACTGACCTCACCTACCTTGTACAGACACAAAGAGAAACACACAGGTGCTTTTTCTCTACACGCAAGACCTTTAAAATCACAGTTTATGAGATATGTTGATAAGTTATGATCACCTGATTTGTCATAAGTATCAAACATGTTTCTAATATATTGCACAGATCACAAAGCTATAAGAACAGAGCAAAATATATGGACAATGTGTAGAAACTCATAACAGGCTTATTTTAAAGTGAATACATATTAAATATAAAGTATGGACTGAGTGTTGGTAGTTGAGTACCCCCTGCCCCCCCTGTACGCTCCCATCCCCACATCCCCTCCAGAGTGGTGCATTGTCTCATCTCAGACATCCTCCTTTCTCTCCCACCATGACATCATTGGTAACCTCGGAGACTCCCTGAATACTGGGCGACCCAGGAAATGAGGTTACAACTTTGGAATGCCAGAGGGAAGACAACAACTACACCCCTGCCCCCCAACCCCCGTCGACCACCACCAGCACCCTCACCCCCATCAGTCCAGCACCCTCCCAGCCTTCCCACCCTCCTCCCCTCCCCTCGCACGCAGAACAAGGAGGGCCTTCTTCTCTCTCACGCCCCCCTCTTCCTCCATGACTGACAGCTCTATTAAGTCCATGAAATCCCGGCTGTCCAGTGAAGTCACAGTAACATTTACTGACCAGAGAACAGTGAATGTCGTGAAAGCTTTTTCACCCAAATAATCCTATTCGACACACACAATGGGGTTGTTTCAGGGTTTTTTTGTTTAACACTTCACTATGAGGATTTTGGGTTCACAAACATGTAAAACTATTAACAGTATTACCACTTACCTCTATAAATACTTTGCCCAACACAATAATTAGAAGAAAAAATCAAGTGCAATTTGTCATAGCTCAATCCCTCATTTGAGAGGTGACCAAAATTTGGTCTCAGTATCTGGTTGTGACACATACAAAAGAGACTATACAGTGGAGCGCTGCCCCCCACGCAACACATGACAACAGTGTTTCTAAAGCAGTTACAGTGCATTTCAGAGTAAGACAGCCGAGGAGTGCTACAGTATTAAGTGCTTCTGGTAAGGAAACATGCTTTAATGTGAGGCTACAGTATGTGATATGCATGTCTGGGTAACAGTAATTAATGACACGGTGCATCTACAAAGTCTTCTAAAAATAAATAAGGAAGATCTGAAATCAGTTGAAAGTAAAGTTTGTGTGGTCATATGATAATAAATAATCTGACGTGCTCTCAACTCCATGAAATCCCTGTGTGGCTTCAGATATGACTGCATTGTGTGATATGTTTTAAAATAGTTTGGCTTTTTAAATATAAATATGAATCTGTCACTAAATTTCAGTCTTACGGTGCATTGCATATTTATGATTAAAGGAGTAGTTCAACATTTTGGAAGATACTCTTATTCGCTTTCTGACGGAGAGTTAGATGAGACGATGAGACAATCTCATTCTTGTGTTTGTCTCTTTAATATGAAGCTACTGCCAGCAGCCAGTTAGCTTAGCTTAGCATAAAGACTGGGAACAGGGGGAAACAACTAGCCTGGCTCTGTCCAAAGGTTAAAAATCTGCCTACCAGCACCTCTAAAGCTCACAAACGAACAGGTTACATCTCATTGTGTGGAAGTGGTAACCTTCTGGGGTATCCACTGGTTGCCTGGCTACCATGAAAGAGTCCACCACATAAACCTCTATAAAGCAGCAAATGGTCAATTTACACATTTTCTTTGTATGGATTCAACAAAAGGATCATGTATTAACTAGAGAGCTTTTGCAGTGGTGGTTGGTGGAATTTGTTAACTTTGGTCAAAGCTAGCTAGCTGTTTCCCTGTTTCCAGTCTTTACAGCGTAGCCAGATGGGAAATGTTAAAGTATTGTACCAGAGGCTTAAAATGATCGTATTTTGAGGAAAATTATCGAATGTAAGTCATAGCCATGA
This sequence comes from Thunnus thynnus, assembly GCF_963924715.1. Classification (NCBI taxonomy): domain Eukaryota; kingdom Metazoa; phylum Chordata; class Actinopteri; order Scombriformes; family Scombridae; genus Thunnus; species Thunnus thynnus. The sequence continues at coordinate 23,692,541 of NC_089533.1, forward strand.
CAACAAATAGGCGTATATATGTAATTTCAGAAAACAAGGTCTGCTGCATGGATGTATTATAAGAACTGGTTCTGGCACGACACCGGAAGGCAGCAATCGACGCAACTTGTGGGATGTAGCTCGTACAGGTTACCCTGTGCTAATACTAAGTGTCACAAAATGATCAAATTGTCAGACATTATGGGACTTTTGGCATTATTGATTGTACATCGTACAGAGGGCAAAGTTATTGTACAAATACCATAATTATCATACATCCAGCAACGCTGGGTCTTTATGCTAAACTAAGCTAACCAGCTGACAAATATGAAATGGTTGGTGCTAGATTGGATCAGCCTGACGGATGATTTCTAAAACTCTTGCAAGATTTGTACACTTTGTGTTTCTTCATTGTGCACATAACCCTAACCTTAACCCTAACCATGCTCACAAGAGTTTGTCCCTCTGGCTGATCCAACCTAGCATTTACCATATGGAACTGGAATCAATCTTCTCATTTAACTGTCCGCCAGAAAGGGAATAAGCGCATTTCTCTAAGTATCTGTAAGTATTTGTTCACTGGTTGATCGACCTGATCGGTAGACCTGTTGATTAGTTGTCTTCAGTGCTGGGTCTCCACCTCCACCACAGTCCAGTCTCCAGGAGGGGAGCTGCCCCGGCTGTCTGGGGAGTAGCTGCTGACGGAGGTGACTGTAGCAGCAGGAGGGCTGAACTGGGGCAGCATGTTGGGCCACATGCTACTCTCCAAGGGGCTTAAGGTGCCCCCTGTCCCCACAGGGAGGAGGAGGAGAGGAGGGCAGCCTCCATCTCCAGACAACATCAGGGTCTGGTTGATGAGCTGCTGCACCATGTCCACCTTCTTGTTCCACTCCAGGTCCTGAGGAGGCACTGGACGCAGCTGCCTCTGGAAATCCTGTGTCACACTCGGGGAAGATGGCACCCTCCTCCCTAGAACCTGTGTGTTCCTGTTCTGCTCTCCTCTGGCCTCTTCCTCCTCATCACTGGTTTCCATGGCTTCATAGATGGTGCAGAGCCCTGAGGATGGCGAGAGCATGACTCCAGTTGGGCTCCTCCTCAACTGCTGCTGCTGTTGGATCTGTTTCTGCTGCATCCGGTACTGCTGCTCCAGCTCGAGCTGCCACTGCAGAACCTGCCTGCGCTGCCGGTGCTCTTGCTGCTGCTGCTGCAACTGCAGCTGGAGGAGCTCCCTCCGCTGCTTCTCCAGCTGCTTCTGCTGCTCCAGCCTTAGCCGCTCCTCCTCCAGCCACTGCCTCTTCTGTCTCTCCTGTTCTTGACGGTGCTGCATCTCTCTCAGCTTTTCCTGGTGTTGCTCCAGCCTTCTCAACTGTTCTCCACCTGTGCGACTGTCAGTGTTGGTCTCTATCAAAGGTGGAGGGGGTGCGATCTTGGCAAAATGTGCTGCAAGTGTAGGATCAATTGGCCTCCTGTTGCCTGGGACCAATGCCAGATAGTGGCCATTGGCTATAGGAACAGTGGTGGTGTGGTTCTGGTTCTGGTTGTCTTCCTGTAAGTGTGTTTGCAGCTTCTGATCTTCATCCATTTCATCTCTCTTCTCGTCTCCTGTGACACAGTCAAGATCACTTGGTGCATCCATTAGAGATGCATGCATCAAACAGAACGGGTGGCACAACAACAGGGGCCAGGAAGAAGAGGGTTCAGGAGAGATGTGACAAGAGGGCGAAGGTGTAACGCAAAAAGAAAAGGGGTTCTAAAAGAAAGTGACATCCATGACACAGGAATAGTATACATTGTATCTACAAACCAAATAAGAGAAATACCAGGAAACAGGAACACATCATAAGGTGCTGTTATGGTTTCCTCTCTAAAGTTGCATAAATAGGAATTTCTGTCCTGTAATATTATATTTTCCTTTGATTGCTTTAATAGTGTGTAAATAGCTACCAAATCTGATGCTTCATCCTCTTGGAATAATCTATAACACTGTTGAATCTTGATACTAAATGTAGAGATATTAAATTGAATTGCATTTATTTTACTGTGATTTCTTTCATTTGATGTTTTTGCACATTTTAATGTATTGCTTTGTTTTTAAAAACCTGAAAACACTTGAAAAGGAGGTCTCTTGTTCCTCTACACAGCTTTCTGGGTGTTAATAAGAGCATGACCTTGTATCACTGGGATGCATAATGCTTGAAAATGGGCAGAGGGATGATTGCCAAATAGTTTTGGTGTCCATGTGCAATTTACAGCACATACAGTCGTAGCATCCAAGACTGTGCATAAATAAAAAGACAAAAGATTTTTAGCCCCAAGTCAGATGTGAAAGTCATTAATATCTGCAAGACATTTATGCCTTAGACATGATATTGCGCCAAACATGACTGCATCAGAGTGATAGCAAATTTCATGAAAGCCAAGAGATATTAATTGTTTTGACTGCATTCTCATCTTCATGCTAGTTATGCATTAGAGCAGTTATATACACGCAGTACCATACAGACAACAAGTATTTGAAATGACGAAGGAACAAGTGAAGGATAAAACCGACAAAAAAGCCACAAATATTGAAGGTAATGTATGGTATGTGAAAAATGTCACAGTTCTTTACAGCTGTTTGATTAACTCGTCTTGTGTCATGCATAATTATTAAACCATATTATGCTAAAGGCCGCTGATGTATCTGTAACCGAAAGCAATGGTGTCCCCAAAACACAAACATGAAACAGGGTTCACATAGTCTCATGATTGATATTTAGGAACAACCAAAGCTGCAATTTAAGAGAGGTTTCAGGTAGATAGGCAAAAGGGGTGTGCGTGATTTTGATACAAGGGTCTTGAGTGTTTCCATGTCAGGGTTTTGATGAGAAGGAGCGGGCAGGTCAGAGGAAAAAGGCATGAACAGGGACAAAGTGTTCGGTCTTCTTGAGCTTCAGTATTCAGATGCATTCATTTGGCTTGTATAAAGAGGGAATGTTCCAGTACATCTGTGTGTCTTGTTTGTGATTGTGCTGAATATGTGGGTTGAACATTCAGGAGGATGGACACAGATATGAGCAGATTTCACCTGTTTGAGTGTTAAAAGCACTCGTAAGAAACCTTCAAGAAGACAGAAAGGTGTGTGGTGCAACTCCTGCCTAATTACTGTTAAAGGTGCCCTGTAGAGTTTTTGACCACTAGTAGCACTATGGAGCAATGTTTTCACCAGTGGGTGCCTGTTTTCTTTTTGTGCAAGCACACAGATGATGGATATACATTCTTGTCACTGATTTTATGTTATTCCTCGGATTGAAATGTATAATTGACAGCAAAGGCAAAGATAAAGACTGCAAGATAGAAATCATGAATGTAAACAATACAGTCCTTTAAATGTCAAAAAAAAATATCTTTGCAGATGTTTTGAGGTAGGAAATATGTTTGAACATGTTTGTTAGACCTCAAGGATACACACGGTGCATTCTGGTGAAAAACACTGAATGTTAAGTTGTTTATAGGAAAACTCCACGGGGTACCTTTAAGTGAGCGCCACCTGCCAAGGATGCGTTCTGAATGTGATGCCGTGTCGTAGTGTTGAATCTGAAAATGTCATGAAGGTATAAGCATGCTGGAGAACAGGGCACTGGGACACCATTTGGATTACCGCTTTGATTTGAGCAAAATTCCATTTTAGATACAACACCATTGTACAATGTTGCATCACTTCCTGTTTACCAGTCATTCACATGGTGAGGAACAGGTGGCACCATGGGAAATAAGTTGTGTAAACACAGAAATACACAGCGACTCGAACACAAGGACAGTAAGTTCAAGCATGCTGGATCCAGAGGGAAAATAAGAAACAGGAACAAAATGCCTTGCAATGATGTTTTAATGGAATTTTGACAGATAACCTAGTGTGAACCATTCATTTATGAACATGTCTAGTGTAGAATTGTTTCAAATTCATCAGGTAGTACACAGTCTTGTTAGTTAAACATGCAATATACTGCTGAAATAGTAAACCAAACGCCCACTATGAAACGTTTGAGCGAGTGTAAAGCTCAACTGTGGTAGCGATGTAGGACAATGCAGGGTCTCATCACAAATAAAAGGCTAGTTGTTAGTCTCTTCTGGAACACAAATGATCAGCTAACTGAGGCTTGAAAGCTTAGCCACTTAAAACCAAATGCCTGAAACACATACTGTACGTGACTGCACGTTACATACCTTAACAACCTATGCAAAGAGCGTAGAACCTCTTGAAGCACACATTAAAAACTTCACCAACTGCAATCTAATACTCCCATACCTACCTCAACAAATCTGTAAGGGCAAAACAGCCGTGTTAATATCTAGCCTTTATTTTGATAGCTAAAAGTCTTGAAACAAGAACACAAACTTTTAAGAAGGAGCATGTGACTATCGCTATGGTGCTGTTGAACATGGAGCGTGTGTACACAAGGTAGGGAGGACCAGGTTTCAACAGAAAAACAAACAAAAAATAAAACAACAAATAAGCAAATACAAAACAAAAAAAAATCATTGACATTTGATCGGTAAAAACAGTAGGATAAATACACAATGAGTCCATTTCATTCCATCTGTGGTTTTTTTTTTTTTTGTTCTTTTTCGGTTTAAAAGCTCAGTCACATTGGACCAATCAGTCAATACCCCATCAGGGGCTACAGAATATGCAGTGTTACTTAAAAAGAACATTCTACTAGAAAATGGTAGTAGCTATTGTACATAAAGGAGTTTAAGCCGTACACTCAAAACCATGACCATAACAGTATGAAAGAGGGAGGCTTCATTTAAAAATTGCTACAGTCATTTTTTTCCATCTCCTTTGTTCATTTTTTAAAATCTTTTCCTACAATCTTGCTCTCCTTTTTTTCTTCTAAGCCATCTAACCCAACTGGAGAGAAAACGAACAACAGGTAAAGGGGGAAGGTTGCGGGGAAAAGGTGCATTCCAGGGGTAATAGGAGGGACTTATACATTACCTGCCAGAAAACTATCAGTCTTATCACATATGGTAGAGTAGTAGGGTGGCTGGCTGTCGCCGGACTCTCCAGATTCCTGGGCCCCAAGGTGGTGACTGGGCTCCAAAGGATCAACCTCCTCCAGTTGGTCTGCTGCAAACCTTCCCCCCAGCATGTAGTGGTGGTCATCTAGACTAGGCTGCTTGTCTCCCGGCAGGCCCAAAGGCATCAGGTCCACGGGTCTACCCAGCAGGTCCTCTGCCCGGGCAGCGGCAGCAGCTGATGGCAGGGTCAACTCCTTGATGAGGGAGGGGTCCTTGGCCTCCTCTGGCAGCTGTTCCTCGTTCTCCAGGGAGAAGATTCCTGGACTCTTTCCGCAGCTCTCGGCCATGGAGTGCGCATTGGAGTTGGATGTGGTGCAGTCAAAGCCATATGATGCCACAGAGTTGGCTGACTGAGGGGTGGCCCCACCTCCGTCCTCTTCACCCTCTCCAGCTGGTGTGTCTCCCGCCTCCTCATCCTCATCAAGAGCAGGCAAGTTGCAGGTGGGAGTAGGGCTTTCAAATCCAGCACTCTCATCCATCATCATCGGTGCATCAGGGTCGTTTATCTGCATCTCACCCTCTGTGTCACTGGCCTCGTCTCCGGAGGTGGAGGGGGAAGATGGGGCGGATGCTGGAGCAGTTGGAGGTCCTGTTCCTAGGACCTCATCAGCTGGGAGAGTCTCAGCCTCTTCCTCTTCTCCATCGCCTTTCTCCAAGTGAATACCCAGGTCCTGCTCCATGTCAGGCTGGACTGAAGCCGGTACTGGTGTCTGCTGTTTGTCAGAATGGGATTCCACCCCAGAGCTGCTGTCGTAGTCACGGAGCTCCTCTGGTGTGCTTGTCTCGCTACTGCTGTGGGCAACCAGAGCTGTGCCACTCAGAGTGCTGGACTGGGACATGCCTACAGCTGAAGGAGCAAGTAGTGCGTGAGCTTCGTCAGGGGCCGAGCCCTTCATCTGCTCGTGGGCTGACGGATGCTGCTGGGGCTCTTGATCTGACTGAGGAGCCAGGGAAGGGGCGCTGCTGTCCCAACATGGCTGGGCAGGAGACTGGGTTGGAGTTTCAGATTCAGCTGCGCCATGGTCAGAGACGGGGCTGGGGGAGGACATGGTGACCAGTGAGGCTGGCTGAGCCCAGGTATCAGAGAAGGGGTTGGTCTGGCCCCAGGAAGAGGCAGGGGGGACGCAAGGCGGAGGACCAGAGCGATTGAGGTTGTCTAAACGCTCCTCCTCATTGAAGTCATCTTCATCTACATTTCCACAGCTCTCTGTCACTCCTTCACTGTGCATCTCTACATCTTCATCCTCCTCTTCTTCATCATGTTCCTGCTGCTGGAACACCTTGTGATGCTCCTCTACTCTCTCCGAACTCAAGTCCATATCATCCACTCGCTCGTCTTCATCATCGTCTTCCTCTTCCTCATTGGCCAGGGTTTCTACGTTGGGAGAACCCATGATATTACCATCTCCCTCAGAGCCACGGAAGCTTGAGTCAACCAGAGCGTCTGAGCTTTGGGTGCCTTCCAGTATTGCAGTGTGTTGGGTGCTGCTGAGGTCAGAAACCCCCTGCTGCTGACTGCTGGTGCAGCTGCTCACATCCTCAGAGTCCATTCCAGACAGCAAGTCGTCACCGTGCCAGCCTGCTGAGCCACCGAAGGTGGAGGACCGGACTTGGAACTCCTCAGAGGGCTGAGACGTGCTCATGTCAGTGACAATGGATGAAGGCTGATGGCCGAGTCTCCTCTGTTCCTCGTCTTCATCTTCCTCATCCTCATCAACATCCTCATTGATCTCTTCATCAGCCTTTTCCACAGCCTCCTCCTTTTCATGAGGGGAGAACATGTCCCTGGAGGTGAAATCATCCATGGGTGAGGTACCCAACAAGTGAGGCTGTGCAATCATATTGAAGGCCTCTGCGGATGGAGCTTTGGGGCTAGGCATAAACAAGTTCTCTTTCTCATCTTCCTCCTCCTCCTCTTCCTCCTCCCTTGTCTCCTGTGCCTCAACCTGTTCTTTATTCTCCTTTCCCTCTTCTGTCTGGAAGCTCAGCATACTGACTGGGCTCTGGGGAGCAATGTCAGACGAAGCTAGGGGCTGGTTCCTGTCCCAGGGATCAGACTGGAAATGCATGTCCAGCAGAGAAGAGGCATTCTGTGGCTCTCTGACAGGAGAGACGGGGCCAGGTGGGGAACAGGGAGGAGACATGACAGTAGTTCCCAAGGAAGGCCCTGAGTCGTTGGCAGACTCATCAAATTTGTAAAGGTCCAGCTGAACATTGGAAAGGGGTTCATGGACTGCCCCAGCTCCCAGTTCTGGCTCTTCTGATGGCTGAAACAGTGGTTCTGCGGGGGGCACAGGAGATATTTCGCGTACAAGTTCTGGTGTTGGTTCTCGCATGGGTTCTGGTGTTGGTTCTCTAATGGGTTCGGGTGTTGGTTCTCGTACAGGTTCTGGTGTTGGTTCTCTGATGGGTTCTGGTGTTGGTTCTCTAATGGGTTCGGGTGTTGGTTCTCGTACGGGCTCTGGTGTTGGTACTCGAATGGGTTCGGGTGTTGGTTCTCGCACGGGTTCTGGTGTTGGTTCACGTATGGGTGCGGGTGTTGGTTCTTGCAGTGACTCTGACACAGGTGCAGGTACTGGTTCTGGTGTGGGGTGTTCTGGAGTTTTTTCTTGCACTGTTAGAAGAGTTGGTTCGGTCTGGCTGGACATTGGTTCTGCTGCAGCAGATGGTTCCACAGCTGCTTCTACAGGAGGTTCTGGCTCATCTGGCCTGGCAATGGTGGCTGCTGCAGTAGCAATAGCTGCAGCGGCAGCTACAGCAGCAGCAATTTCCTTTTGAGGTTCAGCAAGTGTTGCAGCTTTGGGGCCACGTTTAACAGGAGTAGGGGTGCTGCTGCCCACAGTTTTCTTGGGGCTGGAGTTCTTGGTTGCAGCCGTTTTGGAGACAGGAGTCTTGGAAACATCCTTGGAAGGTGTGGGTTTACTCTCTTTGGAGCGGTTGGGTGTCTTTGTGTCTGCAGCCTTAGTAGCAGTAGGCTTTTTGGCTGTGACATCTGATTTTGAAGCTGATTTGGGGGTCTCTGGCTTTGTGGACTTCATTGTAGAGGATGGGCGGGTAAGAGGAGACTCAGGCTTTTTGGCAGCTGTGGTGGCCGATTTGGTAACATCTAGAAAGAAAAAACACAACAAAAAGAAAGGTTAAACAATGTTATAATGAAAATAAATTACAGTATATTACAATGCACACAAAATCTAAAAAGTCAATATTTGAGCTTCCGCTAGTGATTTGACAGGTAGGACTGGCAGGTCAAACAAGTTTAATTAAGAAAAAGAAAAAACCTAAAATATGCTTACTTGTGCATCTCTTCTTCCTTTTTTAATTTTTTTTATTTTTACCTTTTTTGACAGGAGTGGTGTTTCTGGATGTTTGTGATGCTGGAGCTTTGCCACCAGAGGGGGTAGTGGAGGTTGGTTTGGAGGCAGCAGGCCTGGCAGTGGTGGAGGTTTTAGGGGTGGCAGGTTTGGCTGTAGCTGTGGAGCTCTTGGTTGCTGTGCTGGTGGGTGGCCGGGTTGAGCCTGTGGCAGGACGGGATGTTGCTGCTGTGCCAGTTGCAGGCCTGGAAAAAAACATGACAAAGAAGAAGGTTGAGAAATACTGAGAGGTAATACAGCACAGAGATCTGGGGCAACAATAGAGACCACGTGTCCGTTGGTACAGAACCTGCCAGATAAATATGCATATGTTCTCTCTAGATCATGAATATCTGCTGGTCTCCTCTAGTCTTAAGATTGCAATCATACAACACCCCCTGAGACATATTTCTTGTTTATTGTTCATTTGGAGCCCTATGGGTCCACATTCAAAGAAAATAAATATAATCAACTATTTTTGCACTTACACCACACACAGGAAACAATATAGTTACAACATCACCATTGCATTGCAACAAGAACAGCAGATCAAAACCACACAGATAAAAAACATTAAAACAGTAATTTAAATGGGTAGGCAGGGACAATAATAATCTCAGTTTATTTAAACATCCATGCTGCAAAGACATTAAACATTTTGCAGACTTGTCTACAAGAATAACCTCTTCAGTCATTGCTTAAAAACTTTTTTGTTGATTCTTTAAAGCATAGCAAACTGTTCCAGTGAGATATGGCTCTATCTTAGATCAATAAAATAGGCATTTTCCTATTTACAGGAAACAAAGATTAATTGAAGATGACTCAAGCATCAGCTGGAGGCAAACATCAGGCCTCTCCCTGACCATGTGCCTCAGAAAGGAGAAAGTCTTTGATGTCTCACTCATTAGTCACTTCTATTGCCAGAGGAAAACCTAAGAAACAACGCAAACACAAGCAAGACTGCTTGCAAGACTAAAACAATACAATGACATGTAGGCCTTCCCCCTCATAAGGCATAAGGAGAGGGCAGACCATTCTTAATGGGTCCACAATTAGTGTTGACCTGAATAGCCTTTCACAGATGTGGCACCAGCCCAAATCCAATGAGTATGTGTCAATAGGTTCATGCAAGGAACCCACCAATAAAGACTACTCAAAAACAAATGGGCAGACTGGCGCCTGTCATTTTAGAGGACTATGTTCCACTTTGCATTTACTAAATAATAATTCAAGACCTCTACCTCCTCTCCTCCCAAACCCAACTTTGATCTCTTTAGTGTATAAGGTTCAACTGCATCTGAAACAATGGTAACAACAGGCCCAGGGCCAGCTCACCCCTCTACAACCCCATGACAAACTCCCCTGAGGGACTACAAAGTGGAGCAGCTTGGGAGGTGAGTCACAATGCACCCAAGAGAGGCTTCCCAACTCTGGTCCACCGTGTCCCTGATCTCTTGTCTATAGCCTATCCCCATGAGGGAATGACACTTGGGGCAGTATGCATCAGCGTGCCTGTCGCTGAGGCTCGCTTCTATGCCAGGTCTGAACGAAGTAACCTACATCTAGTAGTCCTGACAAGGCTATGGTGTGCAATCTTCTGGGCCCACGCTACACTAACTGCCTGTTTCTAAATAAAGAATTGAGTTAGTACTGGCAGAAAGAGACCAGGCAACGGGAGGGAGAGTGAAGATGGCTGGGACCCTGTTAATCTTTAATACTGAAAGGAGAACAAAAATAACTTCTCTACTTCCCCCAGCTGGAACCATGGGCTGTGTTAAAAGCACACTCATTGTGTACGGGCAACGAAGTAGTTCGTGCCACTCACAACCTGGCAAATGTAATGGAATAAGGTTTAGTCACATGAAATAAGATTAAAGCCTAGGAGTGATGGGTGGCAACAAAACAGGGGTGTGGTCACATCAGATGTTCAAAGAAGCTTTTACAGTTGATCCACCTCTATATAATTGAATTTGGGGTAGTGAAAGGTGTGCTACTGATACTGATATTGTTGGACCATATCAGTACAATATAAAACCCTTCTGGCTATTCAAAACCACTAATGGACTAATCTGCGATTAAATGACTTAACATATTTGGAGCAGACTGTGTTCACGGAAAAATCAAGAGTTGAAAGGTTGAGAAATGCTGTCAAGGATAAAGTAAATGTGCTAGTGAGTGTTCTTGTAGGAAAACAAAGCCTCTCATAAATACACAGATAGAGATACAGCGATGAAAATGATTATTAGCTTCCACAGTGATGAAATGTAGGCCAAAGTTGCACTAAATCCTTGGCTGAACTGCAGTTCTGGCTAAGGAAAAAAAAACATTTTTCACAGTAAATCAATGACTAGAATCAGACAGTTCAATCTTGAGCAAATACTGTAGATTTCATCTAAAATGTCTTCTCAGTAACATCCTCTACCTCTGTGTTCCAAGCACTGTGTCCTAAGCTGAAAATGGGAAACTGTGACTAAGATGTTAAGATTTTAAGCCTAAAATTGTTCCATGGTGAACAAGATGTTAAAAGGTGAATTAAGAATACATTTTTGGAAAAACATATTCAAGTATGCGGCGCCTGAATTAGAGGATGACAGATAATAAAAGAATTACAGGGAAAGGAGAATGGAGAGAATTAAAAGATAGAGACTGGCATTAGAGATGAAGTATACGCAGAGGGGATATTCAGAGAGAGCATTCACAATAATCTGTCTGATAAAAGGAATATGGATAATCCAAAAGGGCAGGACTGCTTTATAGAGCACTGGAAATGAACCAGGCCACTAAGAAAAGAAAGAAGCATGAGGGAGTTGGAGATCAGGCGAGAGAGAGAGAGAGAGAGAGAGAGAGAGGAGGGGGAGAAGAATATTCATCCGATTACACATTATCTTATATCAGTGTCTTCTTCTGCTTATCAAAGAAGGCAGTCTGCACAGTTGAAAAACGATTACAGTATTTACAGTCCTACAACTTATAATGAGGACTAGTGTGTATGGAGATTAGAAGTTATTTGGCCATGGTGACAATGCCTGGATACAGTGATGCGTCGCGTCTTGAATTATTTTAAGCTTTCATTCATTCTGTAAATAAGATCACTGTCAGTTGAATGACAGAGAAGACTGTGAGGCGTATTGTAGTCTTTAAATTATGCTACTTTGCTACATTTAACTCAATGGGCAGCTTGTATGAAAGGGGGAAAAAAAGCAGCGTTTATTGTCCACATTTCACCAGAGGCCTTGCTGAGAGAAACAACACTACAAATCGGGGGTTAAAGCGAATGCTACACAGAAAGCCCAGAAATGCAGTGGAGCTGAAAAATCAGATGACTGACAGTTGCTACAGGCGCACCGAGGCACACGGCAAAAAACTTAAAGTTCGTCTGAGGATCAGTGATAACACTTTAGCATGATTGCAGCTACACGTTTCCTCAATCATTAGAGCTGAGAAAGGATCGGTGTGTGTGTAGAAACATGGTTGCCTGCCGGTGCTGCTTTGTTTCGATACAAGAAGAGTTAGGCTATGATTTAAATAATGAGATGCACCATCAAAGGGGCAAATGAGTAAGCAGGAGCTAAGCAAGCATGCAGGCAGGCAGGCAGGCAGACATCTTCCCTGCAGCAAAGGCGACAAACTGTGGTGGAAGGACCTCCCTCCTCTCAAGACAAGCAGCAAATTAAAGATGGTGCTCTGTTAATTACTGTAAGCACCAGAAATACGGAGGCAGGATCTTCAACCTGGTTAAAGAGGCCTCAGACACTTCAGGAAGGCTGCAGTCAAAACAGCATAAAATATGAGTATTTACAGAACTCTGACAAAGGGAAAAGATGAGAATGTCAGCAGCAGACCCATCCTGTATTAGATGATTTTATTTAATCTATATTAATCACAACTCAGTATCAGATTCTAATTTTAAATGTTTTAAAATAGTACGCTACTGTGGTAGAGAGAAAACAACACTTTCAACAAAGCCCTTTGTCCGGCATCTATCACGATCTATCTGCCACTTGTCTGCAGCATGAGTAAAAACACCCACGAACACACCCTCACACACTTAAACCTTTGTCTCACACTCAGACAAAAATACGCCTCCTTCTGTCCCTCTTTCCTTCCCTCCCTCCCACTTATTTCCACTAGATCCATTTGGTAATTGGTTCTGCGGCTGCACCCGTATAAAATCACGGCAGCGGAAGACTGCATCACAGAGTCATCGGCCACACCCATAGCAGGACGGAAGATTTACAGCCTGCGCAACATGTCGTCTGCTTCATGGTGTGGCGTAGAACAGCGTCTGGGGCAAAGACCCTGACTACTGTTCACCACACACACACACACACACACACACACACACACACACACACGTACACACACACACACCAGTGTTGGACCATTACATCAGCAGCAATTGGTTAGATCATGAGGAGGGTTGAATTCAATCCGCGGCAATAAAAATTTATCATCCCTATGGGACCATCAATGAGAAAAACAGAATGACTAATGTGAGAACATGGGTGGCTGAGTGGATGGCAGGGGAACGACAGCAAAAATGGAAAACAATCTGATCGTCCAACACTGAACTCATCCCACTTCCTCCTCTGATTTTGTAAATAAGGACAAGCTGAATACCCTTGCTCTGTCCTCTGATCTACAACGGGGCAACATTTCTCTCTGTTTCACGCAGAGATACCCTCTGGTCCTCGCTTCTTTTCTCCACCTCTGCTTCTCTCTCTCTCACACACACACACACACACACACACACACACACACTCATGCACACAACTCACACTCTCTGCATGCACAGCCCTCACACTCTGTATGTATCAACTGGCAGCAGTGATGGGAGCTCAGCGGGGACACATGACTTATTCAGCCGTGTAGCTTCTATACTCCACTGCCACCATTTTTGTTTTACTTCACCCTGCCGCATCCGCAGACAGCAGGGCAGGAGAAAGCAGCTCAGCGGCACGTGCGCGTGTACCACGTGTTCAGCGAGCCAGCATGTATGCCTCCCTTCCCCCCCCTTTACCTCCACTTGAGTAATATACCGGCAAATGAACACATGCTCTGCATCCTAATTACATGCTGTTCCTATCACGCAGGCGTCCACGAACAGCACATAGTGTATGTACGCACTCTAAAGCACCTTCGCAGTGTGTTGTACTGTCCTGTTGGGCAGTCTGCATGCAGCATACCGGTCCCCAATTATCAATGCATAACTGGACACCAATCACCTTCGCAGCTGCCCAAGTGAGCCAAATATTGGTACATATTCATGCACACAGGCTGACGCATAAACTATAAGCATACATCCCAGCATGCATAGACACCATGTTCAAACAGCCCATAATGATTTGTACTTTCTCCATTTGCACGCTAATCAGGATCAAATGTTTCTTGTCACAAGCGGCATGCTGTTGGCAATCAGCTTCAAACAGCAGGTGCACACAGACACACGCACACAAATACACGCACACATTCTACACACATGCACACCAACATTTTTACAATATACACACTTCACTTCATAGTCATGACCTGTGGTGCATAAACAATGTATTAGAACTATATTGCCTCCACACCCTCACTGACCCTCATCGTTGCTGTTTTTGTTGACAGGTGCACTGTGAAGGGAGCTAACTTCTGATGGTAAAATGCTATAACAATCAGATTCATCTACACAGAAAATAACATCTTTCTCACAACTATAAGTGTACAACTACAGTTTTTTCAGACCAGTGAGAAGTGTGTTTTTAAACCAGGTTTGCTGTGCATGTCACTAAAAAACTGCCACACTAAGAAGGACAATAAAGAGCCTCTGGCAGCTACAACTAAAAAAAAACCTAATTTAATTTAGTTAAAACCTTTGGCTCAACCGGAGGGAACAAAATACTTGAGTGAGTGGCCTTAAATTAGATTGATGTCACTTAGTGAACCTGCATTTGCTCTGCACTTGTATTTGTCTGATAAGTGGAACCTGCTGCAGATGGATTTAAATCAATTGAGTCTCAGTCTAACATGTAAATTGAGAGACCCACCGCGGGTGTGTGCATGTGTGCGTGACAGTGACAGAGGGAAGCAGGGTGTGTCTGATGGAGCAATTAATGTTTCTATCGGGCTCTCCACCACTCTGCTGATAGCAGGCTTAAATTAAGGATTGAGTGAAGTAGGAAAAAAGGGGCAAAATTTAATTAAAGAAGAAATTTATGGCCCTGTCAAAGCACATCACGTATACAAATGCTGACGTGTACGCACACACACTTAGTAAAATAAGCCCACAGGGGTGCATGGTGCTGTCAGAGGATCCTATTGTCAGTAATGGTTATACCTCTCTCATGGGGATTCATATATTGGTTTACTGCAGGTGACTCCTTCTCTGGGCTACACATCCAGTGTATGTAACATGTTTTACTGACTCATACGCTAACAACACACTAAATAAATGATAATCTGATCTTAAACAGATTAAAGCTAGGTTTCAGGTCTGTCTTTTGATCAATTCGGCCATGTTTCTTAGCTCATTGCTTTTTTTTATCATGTTGAAAATGTGGACTAAAGCCAGCTAGATGCAGTGCAGCTCCATACAGGTGTTCATTGAACACATAACAATGGGACAATGACATATGCAGGCATCACATCGCTCTTAAGACTTTTTAATGAGATGTTTGCACATGTACTATTGTATAAAACTGTAATCTGAGTGTAATCTCCACAGTGCAAATGCTATCTGTGGTAGGTGGATGGGGGAGGGTATGTAAGGGAAACACCTTGCTGTAAGGTGGAAAAAATGGCTTGTTGGTGTATTGGCAGTGACTAAAATCATACTTGTGATAGCATCTCTTGGCCTTTGTATTATGTGTGTATATTCCATACCTCAGTCATATAAGTAATGTCTCGTTCCTCTCCTTCCGATTTTGATATTTGAAAGTTTAAAAAACCTGATAAATATATATCGACAGATTATTATTATTTTTTTTACATAAAAACATTTTGTGATAAGGGTCCCTTGAATTTTGTTATTAAAGAATTGTGATTGAGGAATGTACTGTAGTGAGCAGGACATCTTACAGTTTAAAAATGAACCTGTTTCTAAATTACCCCGAACATGTCTTTGGCATCTCTGTACTGCTATTTCTTGTTACTTATTGGCAGATCTATGTTCTGATCCCGATACATCTGCTATAAAGTAATACTAGCCTAGCTCTAATATGAAAGGAGTGGTTGCTTCCTTAACAGCAGTGCCCTTTCTGTAAATACACCACTATAACCACTGAGTGTTTCCCATGGTCAGAAGAAGGTCCCTGACTCAAAGTTTATCAATTAAATATGAAATCTGCTGTAAAGAAACTGTGGAAACCTTCCTTTTTAAGTGTTTCTGACTGAACAATGTGTCTATACACAGACATACCAACAGGATTACATAGCACATCATACCAAACCCCATGGTAGCATAACAGTAAGGCAAAAAGACGGCACTGCCTCAGCAAACAAACAAACAAGAATTAGAGTCAGAGAGATAAGCTCCTGTTCAAAGAACAGTCAGACTCCCACAGGCTCTATCAGACAAAGGCCTCCTTCAGCCTCCTCTCGCTCCTGACTCCTGGTCTAACGCCAAGTCACCTCAGGACCCAACACCATGCAGGCAGTGTGATTCAGGCGAGGAACACATGTTGACCAGATTGCACACAACTTTACGCTGGCTTACAAAGATGAAAACAAGCGCTCATTCTAACGAAACAAAAACATTAAGAGCATTCTCTTGTTCTTGGTTAATACTTCTAACCGACCCTCTCTAAATCCCACTCCTTCCCAAAACTTGTTTTATTAATCATGTTGTATAATGCTTGCTCGGGAGAAACCCTGCGAGGCATTCCTCTGAGGCTTGTTCTGACATTGGGTGGCTGCTGGCCTACTTATACCCGGCCCCTCCAAGCCTCTATGTGGGGGATCATTGTCCCTCATTCCTCCGGGGTGTTTTTTCTTAAACAGGATCCTCTTTGAACCTGTAGCCAAGTGAAGCCTTTTGAACCAACTGCTTCTCACTTGGCACTGAGGAGCTTTATAATGCTCAACTCATTCTTCCTAATTCCTATCTATTTGGTAATTTATTTGGATTTACCGCTGTTCTAGAGCCAATTTGCTGATTTGCTAGCAAATCATTGGAAAGGCCTTTACTGTACTGAATCCACTTAGAGCATTTTTGCCAGGAGAATGTTTGAGGAGAGGACCGATTACAGACAGCTGCCTCTGCTATCTACAGACACACAGAAAATCTCTTTTGGACACACGTGTGCTCGCAGACAGATATACACTTCAGTACTCCACTCCACGGCACGGGTGAGGATTCAGTTCTACACAGAATGTCACACCTACCTGGTTGTCTTGGAAACAGGGGGCTTGGGTGAGGCAGTAGAGCTGGGCTTGGTGGGAGTTGCAGAGGCAGGTTTGGAGGCTAGAGGAGAAGAGAAGAGAGGAAAGGAGAGGAGGGGAGAGGAAAGAGGAGGAGAGGAGAGGAGAGAGGAGAAGAGAGGAAAAGAGAGAAGAGAGGGTAGGAGATGAGAGGAGGAGAGAGGAGACAAGAAGAGAGGAGAAGAGAGGAGAAGGAGGAGAGGAGAGGAGAAGAGAGGAAAAGAGAAGGAGAAGAGAAGAGAGGAGAGGAAAGGAGAAGAGGAGAGGAAAGTTGAATTATGTATACAAATATACAGTATTATATGCTATACAGTAACATATTTCACAGATATAGGTCACTCTTTCAGACAGTAGTCATAAGAATCTAGGGCAAATGTATTTCTAGTTTAGCAGCAGTCACTCTGGCATGTCTAATATGTGTGCTGAATCCGTCTTATGTGCATCTATCCGCATGTCATCCCATTACTCTCACTAGAGTTAGAGCTGTGAACAAAAAAATCACAGTAGACTTACTTACTGTGAACGTGTTTTTCCCCATCAGCCTACGTTCTGAATTATACCTTCTGTATACTTCTATAACTATTTCACACAGCGTTTTGTTTCGTGATGACATTTTCACCAACCTGGGGGCTTTTTAGCAGCTGCAGTGCTGGTTTTGACATCATTAGCTGTAGTTGTCTTCTTGGTTGCTGTGGTCGTTGACTTTGCACCATTGGTGGCAGTGGAAGCTTTCTTCTCACCCACTTTGGCGGCGGTCCTGGAGGCTGGGGCTCCAGCTGTCCCTGTTGGTTTTTTGGAGGGCGCTGAGGTCGTGCTGCTCTTTTTGTCCGCAGCAGGTGTGGTCTTCTTAGCCACTCCGTTGGTCTGGGGCTTGGACACGCCGTTTGAGAGGCGACTCTGGGATGTGTTGGGCCGTGAGCCAGATGTGGTCTTGGTTGAGGTGGCGGTTCCAGGTTTTGTCTTGGCCGTGGCCTTGTTGGTAGTCTTGGCTTTGGCGTCTTCTGAGGTCTTGTTGCTGGTCTTGGCAGCTGGGGTCTCCTTGGCCTGTTCTGGCTGGGGTTCCACCTGGTCCATCTCTGCTGCAGGCTGCTGTGCCATCTCCTCCTCCGCTGGGCTGCCTGCCTGGTTGGGCTCCTGTCCCGCGCCTGGTGCTGCCTCGTTTACTGGATTGGATTCCAATGTTTCCATTGGCTCCAGTGCTGCCGTGGCAACCCCATCCGGCTTCATCTCCCCTTGAATGCTAGTGGTCTGTCTGGTTGACTTAAATCTCACAGGACGGCCACAGGTCTAGAGGCTTTCTGGAGACAGCAGGATCTGGTCTGGTGAGAGACAGGATCACATACATACAGTCCAACAGTTAGTCAAAAGCAAGACCAGACATGAAAAGCAGTTTGCTGTCTCTCCTATCAGGAGAAAGAGCTCCAGGAATGTTGTTATCCCTGGGAATCAGATAAAGCAATGGCTTGTATCTTCTTACAGCTTCAGCATCACACACAAATATTTTTATACAAGCGTCCAAGAGTTAGCAGGAAAATTCACTGTCAGGCATATATGGAACAGGATGTGCCAAAATACTGTATATGAGATTGAACTGCTGCAAGAGAGGGCTGAAAGCATAAATAGGACAATGTAACACATAGAGAAAGACATTAAACACATGCCCATGTGAAAATACATCACAGCTTTATGAGTTGTGCTGGGAGGGAAACCTACACAACTACATCAACACATTTTATGGTGAGTTGAATGTGTGCAATGTCTCAGGGGTCACAGAGGGAGGGGCTGCAGAGGACATGTCTACTGCAGAAACAACACATTCTACAAATAGCCTTCATTAATTTCAATGCCAACTGCACTGCAGTGGCAAATGATCCCCCCTCTGTGACACTAAAAAGCTCAGTGACACACTTGGCCGGCGTAGCTGCTATGGGTTGGCTTATTTTTTTTTTTTCCCTAAGAACAAAATTGCATCAGAACCACTAGTGTGGAAGACTAGTTTTCTAGGATAGTACACTTAAGGGAGTGCAAAAAGCAAGCAAATTGTATGCACACTCGTATGTAAAGGTCACTGGCAATATCGCGTAGACATGCAACTTTATCTGGAGAAAGGCTAACAAAGCCTGCTTCACACTTGGTGAAGAGTAGGGTCGGGTGGGGAAAAAGGCTTGGAAGGATGTGCTAAGTGGGTCAAGGCCTGTACAATAAACCCAAAGATAGAGATACAGTTTGACTCATGCGCCACAAACAGAGGAATGAGCAACTGAGGACAAGAAGTGGGATGTGAAGCATATGAGGGCTGATAAAGGGCAACCATCTGTAATATGAGCTGTCATACATAGTCTGCATCAATGTTAGACAACTGTCTCTTATTTTGTTTCCTCAGCTATTTTAAAATGGAATGCGCAGGGGGAAAGGATTGATTTTTTACATGTTTGACATCGGTGGTTTGGTTAGAGAGGCAAAGAGGGAAGTGAGGGGGGGGGGGGGGGGGGGTAGCAGGAAACTGGCTTGTCAAAGTTTACAAACAGAGCGAGAAGCTGACTGTGCAGGAGGCTAAGTGGTGAGACAAACTCTGAGGCGACGCAGAGGCCAGCCCAGAGGAAGAGGCTCGGCCTGCGGAGCATGGGAACAGAAAGAGGAGGTGGGAGAGAAAAGAGACAGGGGGGAAAAAAACAAGACGTAAAATGAGCTCACTATGGGCTGATGTTTGCTGGTCCAACTCTAAAATCCAGACATCACTCGTCATCCTAGTTTCCACTGACCCAAACTTGTACGCGCACACTCACTGTCCTATTTCTGGAAGAGGACAGACATCATCTTTATGCTGCTCGCTTCCTGAAAACAATGCCTGCACACTCTTCTTCATCTTTCTTTTCCCCTCTTCGGTCATCCTTTACTCATGCTCTCAACTAAATCTCATATGTCAAAAGGCTTTCTTTCATGGCGCTGAGCTTCCCTTTCTCCAAGCCATTTTCCCCTCCTCGATTTCTTTCCTCCCCCCCACCCCCCCTCCACCACTAACCGCTCTTCTTCCATCCCTCTGTTCTCTGTTTGCCTTTGCACAGATGGCCAGAGCAGCTGAGCAGGGCCAGAGGGGGAGAGAGAGAGAGAGAGAGAGAGAGAGAGAGAGAGGGAGAGACTGAGAAAAAAATATCCCTGTATCTCAAACAACACATATGAACACATACACACCGCTAGTGCAACAGGACGCCACCCAAAACAACCGAAGAGGCCGGGAGGGAGATGACGGGTAGCTGTGAGAGGCCATTGGTGCCACACCCTTCAGTCACAAGAGACTTTTAAATGCCAGTGAGGCAACAAAATGTGGACAGTTGGTATAATTATATTTACAAACCACAACCAGTCATAGTTGTTTGGAAGAACAACGGGGTGGGCACTGGGAAAAGAAAAAGTAAGATGCAAAGTGAGAGTTTTGTTTTAAGTCCTGCACAGTTTTAATTTTTGTGTCAGAACAACCTGTAGCTCAGCCTGCCTTTCATTTATCCTCTGCACTCGTATTTCACTTAAAGCAATAATTCAATACCTTGGGAATTACTCTGAGAGAATTAATACATGTTTGTATAGTGAATATGCAGCTAGAGCCAGCAGCCAGTTAGCTTCACTTAGCATAAAGAGTGGAAACGAGGAAGCTAGCCCAGCTTTGTCTTAAAGTAACAAAATCCACAGTCTACCAGCTGCTGTAAGCTCACTGATTAACACATTACTGTATATCTCATATGTTTAATGTAAAAATAACAATTTGTGTTTTACAGCGGGTTATATGGCTGACTATTTTGTAGCCAGGACCTATTACACAGGTGCTTGTGGATGGGTTTAGTTACCTTTGGCCAGAACCAGGCTAGCTGTTTCCCTCTGTTTCTAGTTTTTATGCTAAGCTGAGCTAAATAGCTCCTGGCTCCAGCCACAGATTTAGTGTACAAACAACAAGAGTGGTATCAATCTTTTCATCTAACTCCCATCAGGAAAGCAAATAAAACTATTTCCCAAAATGTTGAACTACTGCTTTAACCTCCAGGCCTCTGAAGAAACAAAAAAATAAATATTTAGTCTTGTGTCTCAAACTCCTACGGGCCAAGAACAGATCATAGTGGCTGTTAGTTTGTTTTCAATAAGGTTTCACACAGGATGTGTGGGCTAACAGCTACGCTTGATATGTTGTTTTTGTGATAACTATATATATCCAAAACAAACTCCACCCACTTGATACTCCAAAATCTCTAATACAATCACACCACTGTTTGACTGAGACCCGGTATAACTGTGACCTCCTTCGACCAAGCAGTGAACCAGAAAATAAGACTGTGTCCAATCGCCATCCCCTCTTCTCTATTTCAGATTTGTGTTTGGCTCCTGCTCTTCCCACAGTAGACTACAGCATCTGGCCAGGCTGTTCATTTCACTACTCCTCTCCAAAGTAGCCCACACTGCTGGTGTGTATGAGTGTGTGTGTTTGTGTGAGAGAGAAAGAAAGAGAGAGTGATAAATCCCGATCGCACGACCGCAGCCAGAGGGACATTTCTCTTTCTCCTGCAAGTCTTCAGACAGCTGTGAGATTGCGCTCCTCTCTTTGGCTCTTTTGCTCGCTAACTCGGCCCTACGTCATTAGGACCATCAGTCAGCAGTAAGCATAAACAGGCCAGAAAGCAGAGCAGGAACATTACTTTTTTTTTTCATCTCTATTCTCCGCAGAAACCGAAGATCCGAGCCACATCCAGACACTTTCTCTATTTCAGAAGCCAAATAAACTGAAATGACGGTTTAAAATTCATGTCTACTTTGCTTGCTGCCAAAGTGAATTTCAAACTCTGACATTAACCCCTTAACACTCCAGTGACCCAGTACTTTACTCTTTTTTCAACATCTCTTTACAATTTATAAGCTACAGTGTGTATTTTTTCTACATGTAAGGCTTTGGACTGACTTATAATTGTTTCTTAAATGCACACTAACCTTCAAAGTGTTGCAACAACTTTATATTACGTTGAACTTCATCCATAATTACTACAGCACTCCCACCTGAAACATCTTCAACCCACTAATGTTATTACAGGTTTTCCTTAATATTCTCTTTCAGACTGACTGAGTTACCTGTTGCTACGAGGGCACACGCTTTGTGATTATAAATGAGCCTACTGTGGTAAAATGGTAATACTGCTGAATATTTGATTCTATTTATCTATGGATGAGTTTCTTTTCTGAGAGATCCTCCCTGCTTCACATTCAAACAAATGCATATATTTGGACCATGGCGCTTGGTGGCACAACTCTAGGTTTCTCTGTTAAAACCTGAGCAGCAACTGTAGATTAAATATTTTGCTGATTCATTAACACCTCCACAACAGCTGCTGAAGAGGGTTACGATGGGATTATGTTACATTACATAATGTTACGTAGCTGTTACTCAAGCACCATCATAATTATTCCCGATGGATGAGGGGGAATCAATACAGTCTTCAGTCCATGTCTTCCACTTGTGCTCTACCAATCTGATATGAATAAATCTAATATTTCTGTGTCAGAATAAAGCGAGGTTATGACATTTAGCTCACCTAATCTTTAAGTACAATTCACCCTCACATCCAACTCCAGGAACCAAGCGAAACCCCAGATCGACTCTAGGAAATCCTCTCTAATACCATCTTGGGTACTGCCTAGGCTGTAACACACAAGCTGGCATGTTCAACCCATACGGGACAGAATGTATTCAATGACCTGAGACATAATAGCTTGTGTAGTTAGCGCACATTTCCAGCAGCAGATCCCAGACAGATGGCTGTGTCGGCTACATTACCTCCATTTCAAAATATGTTTAATTTCAGACACGGTGCGCTGTGTGAAATGTTTAGAGCGTAAAAGGGTTTTAACCTGAAGAGAACTTCTGGTTAATCTACCCTCAGGAAAGGCAGTCGGAGAGCATCTATTGACTGCGCGTTATCCTGACGTCCTGTGGCCTGAACACAGAGGCACGAGCACACATACTTCCTGGGTTGTTGTCCTTTGTAATCAGCTAAAAACAATAGCTGGAGACATAAACAGAGTTGTGTGGAAGTGAAGTGGAAGTCCCATGCTGGCACCCTCCTCTAGGTAGATTTTTCACTAAACTTGCAATTTCTTCCTCTGTGCTATGAATGTTGACTTTGCAAAAATGTGTTTGTTGGCCTTCACAATGTGTCCAAATCATGTGGCTCCGGTTTCCAAGCAGCATCCCACTCCAAATTCCCTGCAAGCCTCAATGATGAGCTACACAGTAACTGGGAACAAAGGAAACCCACACGGATACTAAACCATACAAAGAGCAAAGGCAGTGGTCAGAGCACAGGATCAGACCAGTGAGGGATTCCTTCATGCCTCATTCTAACCCTCCACACACACATTGTTTACATTCTCTGTATGATAATTAATCCGTCATACGTGTTATCCGATCATGTTTAAAGCTCATCTATTGTTCATTACTGACATTTTATTTCCTTATGAATGTTGAGATTCTAACAAAGAAGTCCTGACAAAAGATTTCTGAGCGTTTTCCATCAGGGCTAATAGAACAATGTAGATCTAGATCAATGTAGAAAGGTACTTTCATAGACTAGCTTTTAAGGCTGCAACTAACAATTATTTTCATTATCATCAATCTATTGATTATTTTCTCGAATAATTGATTCATTGTTTGGTCTATAAAATGGTGGAAAGTGTCAATCACAATTTTCTTTTGTCCAGCCAACATCCTAAAACCCCAAAATATTCAGTCTACTATCATGTATGACAACAAAAAGCAGCAAAACCTCACAATTAAGAAGCTGGAAACAATGAATGTTTGGCTTTTTATTTAGAAAGAATTACTTAAACATTAAATGATTAATTGATATCAACATACTTGCAAATTAATTTTCTGATGATCTAATCATTAGTTGTTTCAGCTTTACTAGCTTTACTGTAACAACCTTTCTTCTAACAAGTTTAATCCCCTTGTTTTAACCTTTTTCTTAAAGTCATCTATCTTGTTATTAATGTGTTTACATAGTGTATGTGTATATAGTATGTACTGTATACTATATGTGTATTTGTGTGTCCATTGCATACAAGGTGCACTTTCTTTGTTTTTATTTGCTTCAAGGCATTTTCTAAGGTTAGCTTTTAGGCAAAATGCTGTGTTTTGTTTTTTTTGTTGTCATCATTACATTTAATAGGCCTCAGGCAGTAAGTTAATGATGGGCAAGCCGGCTCTGCAAGGTGAGATCATCCTCCCAGGCATCATCCCTTCCTAATACCCACACTGGGACAAACCAAACGTGTGTGCGCTCACACTTGTGTGTGTATCCCCGGCACACTACGGTGCTTAGACCAGTACTGTCAATAACTGGAAGGCATCCAGCTCTGCTGAGAGATCTAAGATTTTCTGACTGTCTAGACACAAACATGCTGTTCCTGAATAATCAGGTCATCAGCATATATAAACAGTAAACTAGTACTTTGACCCTCTTTTTGCATCGAGTACAATCTACTACTGTGTGTGTGTGTGTGTGTGTGCACATGCAGGGGGGGTGCGTGTGTAACAAGCCTGTTTTGAATACAGCTTGAGGTTACATTTAAAGAACCGCTCAGAGGAAAATACAGCATTTCTGAATAATAAAAAAGATGAATCAGTGCAAGGGACAACTGTGCTTCATTATGCTGCAGTGTGGCTTACTGAACTAAATGTTAAGTTAATGTCAAATCTTCTCTTGGGCTGTGGTGTGTTCACGTCTAATTACTACCACTGTCGGTTAGAGTCAAGAGACTCTTCGCCTTCTCTGCACAAAGGCCTAAATCAAAGTGCCCCCGCTCCATCCCTCACTTTAGCCAACCAACCGTCCAAGGGCATGTACGAATTGCGGTGGTAGAAAGTCAGCTCTGCTTACACAGTACACAACTGTGTACACACACATATGCATTCTGTGAGCCTTCTTCTATCCCCGGGGCCTACTCTAAATAGTAGTCAAAGAGAGGGATTGTGGGGGAAGGAAGCAGCGGCGATGGTGGTGGTGGGGGTGGGGTAGGGGAGACGGCAGAAAAGATGCAAAAGAAAGTGAGCTTTTGTGGCCGACGTAACCCTCTGCTGATGCTCATCACATCAACTCGTGCAAGCTTGATAGAATAACTCGAGACATAAATAATGCCTCCGTAAGAGGACGGGAGGTTTGAGTGAAGACGCCAGCGGTGAGGGGAGAGAGAGAGAGGATGTTATTGGGTCTGGTTTTTGAGGGCGTTTTTAACGAGCATTCGGTGGCCTCTGACCCTGTAATTGACGTGCTTTTATCTCTGTGAGCAGCAAACACAAGATACTGAGCTGCAGTGTTTGCTCTTTGACGCCGCTAATTAAGCGTCCTCCTTCCTCTGACACAGCCAGGGTTGGGGTTTACAAAGCATATCTCGTCATGCAAAGTCACAACTGTCAAAGCAGGAAAATGCAAACTGTTTTTGCTTGAATAGCTCAATTTTTCATTCTTTTCATACAGAGAATAAAACAAAGTGTGCCCACTGTGATGAGCGGTGATGGCTAAATTGTCTTTCCTTTGCTGACTGACTATCAATCAAGCCATAAAAATTTTTTCTGGCGCTCCTCAGATAAACATTCATGTCATAATAGTCAAATATGTCAAATTGTTTATCATTAATATTAAAAATACTCATATTTTGGACATTAGTCTAAACTTTTAGTTCAACCTTCCTTGTTTTTTTTATGTAAAATGATATAACAGTTCTAAACTTGTCTCTGACGGTGCAGAACTCTGCAGCTCTGCTTCAATAATTTACTGCCCTATTGCTGATGGCACAAATGCTCATGAGCAAGTGAGCTGATGCAATTGGCCTCAGATTTGACACAGTTTTTACTTGTGACTGTGACCAAAAATGATAAAAAAATAAGGTTGAATGTGTATATGTTTTCATGTGTTTGTGAATGTGTGTGTGTGTGTGTGTGTGTGTGTGTGTGTGTGTGTGTGTCACTCCTCCTCTTTGCAAGGGGGAGAATGTCAGATTCTCCCCCTTGCAAAGAGTGGGGGGAATGTCAGATTCAAGACGCCACACACTGGCATGGGGCCTGAGATTGTCTATTCAACCTACTCTAAATCACAACAGTAGTCTCAGTCAACTCTCCACCTCATTTACTGATACTTAAACCCCATGGGGTTTTCAAAAATCTAGTTCTGGTGCCTCAAATGTCAGTATTTGCTACTTTTTTTTGTTGTAAATTTCTGGGTTTTGAACTGCTGATTGAACGAAACAAAAAAAGACATTTGAAAAAAAGACAACAGATGAACATGGCATCTTGAGCTCAGGGAAAACGGAGATAGACAAACATTTAATAGACAAAAATAATGAATAATTAACCAAGTACAACCGAATACAAGGGACTAGAAAGGAGAGAGGTCCGTCTTTACCTCTCAAGAGAAGTGGATCGAAAGTAAAGATGTGCTACAACCAGCAGGATGTTTCACTTGCTCTCAGCCAAATCTTGGCAGAACCCCAGCGACACACTAACAGCTGCAACAGTTACCGTTAGTGATAAACATAAAATGTACAAACAGGTAGAAGCTGCAGAAAGACATTTTCACAGCTGATGAGGCCATTTGTATGAAAGTGTAAAATGTCAAATAAATCCAATCCCATCTGTGCAGTAGGTTTTTCTCATTAGGACTCTGTCATCATTATAAGGGAGTTATGTAAAAGCAGTGGCAGGGTCACAGGCTAGTACCGCTTTCATCCGCCATTGCTGCAACCTGAAGTCTCTGAGAGAGCCATCCATGAAACGAGAGGCTGATCATTATCAAAAACATTCCTGATGAGGATGTGCGTAGGGGTGGAGGGAGAGCAGTATGGTTTTTGTGTGGGAGTTGGACAGTGGGGGGTTTGAAGGCACATAACACCCAGTTGGGGGGATACTGGAGCTGACGCAATTTGATGCTAATCACAGCTCACACATTCCCCAAACACCCTCGACCTGAGGTCAGGAAACCGCCTCTGTCCTGCACACAAATAAACTCCAAACAAAGCCTGCTGCTCCCCATGGCATTCCCCACAGCCAGTGGGAGGGCTGAGAGAGCGGGGAGAGAGAGAGAGAGAGAGAGAGAGAGAGAGCGAGGACGCAGCCAAGAGTGACAGAAGGTAAGTTTCCATCTGAAAAGTTGTGAGCGAACGTCTAAAAATCTGGCAGGTTTCCATCTCGGACGAATATTTTATTTTAGCGTTTTTTCTAACATTTCCGATCTTACGTGCAAATTCGAAATAAACAACAACAGGTGGATGGAAACATACCGTAAGTAATCCAGACCTACCTCTCGCTGACAGCAGGGCCGCAACAAACATGCACACCCTGCTGATTGTCAGGTGAACTCCTTAACGGTGTCCAGTACAGTCATTCCCACCAATTGATTTCCTACTAGTCCAGTGGTTTAATGCTGGGATGCTCAATTAGACAGAACTGAACCAGAACAAAGGCCCCGCTGAGAGGAAGGAACAAGTCTTTTTCTGTCTCCTTGTTTACTTGGATGCCGGCGTGTGTGTGTGTGAGAGAGAGAGAGAGAGAGAGAGAGAGAGAGAGAGAGAGAGCAGCAGATTGTGTGACAGACACCTGGATCACAGAAACATGTGATCAGGAAGGCTGGCACTAATCCTAACTCTTTGGAGCTTCACACTAAGATTTTACAATGTCCTCAGATGCCGTTACAGAGACGAGGGGGACATTCGTCGTGTGAGTGATTACGAGATTATATAAAAGTGTTCGTTAAGGAAGTTTCAACAAACTCATTAGTAAAATAAATCAGCAAAACAGCGAGAATGACAAACGGTATGGAATGCCTATACCCGCCGTGGTTTAGCGCTGTACATTTTGTGCGTTCACACCACCCCTCCTCCTTCCGACAAACACCACACACACACACACACACACAAACACTCGAACCCTGTCCTTCCCATGGTGCGCCCAGGCTCGGAGAGACTTGGCCCCCTGGGGACGGGCAGATTAACACATGACAGAGCTTGTTAACCCTGGACAAAGAGAGATGCTAATCTTGTACAGTCGGCCTCGACTGTCCTCAAACAGTGCACAGACAGTTATAGGGACAGAGAGCGAGAGAGATAGAGAGGGAGGGACAGAGAGAAGCTCAAGAAAGACAAGAAAGAACAAGGGCGGGATACGCAGCGGTAACAGAGGCCTCAGTATGTCCCAGAAACTAGACAATACTGTTGGGAGGCAGGGCTAGAGGGTCCATCAGCCCCGAAACAATAAGGGTAGAGATGAGCCCGATTACAAACAAGGCCCCAACGGCGTGGGCCCTGCTACAGCCTGGCTGAGCTCCGCTGCCTGCAGGGACGACCAGCGGGGCGGCGCACAGCTCGACTGTGTGGATATTGATCACACAGGAGAAAGTGGGGAGTCGGGCTACCAGCTCCACAGATGGGCAGGACAGAGAAAGAGACAGAGACAGAAAGAGGAAGTGCATTAGTGAGACAGCCGTCCCTCTGATGCTGTTAACCCTTTCCCCTGGGAGATAAGAGAGATAGTACTGACAAGGTTTTAGGACAGAAGTATAAAAAAGGGGGGGGGGGGAGTAAAAAAGGATGGAGGCAAAGAGAAAGAAGGACCGAGGAGACAGAGGACCCAACATAGAGACAACAGACAAACTAAGGCTAATTTGTAACTTGAAGAGCTGCTGGATCATCTCCATAATGGGCCGTCTGCCCACAAACAAGCTCCTCTCTGGGGGTAAATGAGATCAGGCCGGCCCAGGACCAGCTGGTGGTTTGGATCAATGACACCAAATAGAGCAGATATAGAGACAGAGGAAGAGGGTAGGACCAAGGCATCTGGACGGGATAGCAGGAACACACCCGAGAGGCTTCGGCGCTCTCTCTCGAGATTTTACACGGACACGCGCACGCAAAGTACAAGTGGAACGACTGTGTCCATAAGAGGATTATGTCCTCCTGTTTGAAGTGGAACATGGCACGTTCCAGATGGAATCTGATCCCTCACAGGAAGGCAGACAGTTTGGATGGTTGACCAGCCCAGCACCTACTAACTGCAGCTTTCTAAGAACTAAACCACACATCTGGCATCAAAACACCACGACATCTGCCTACAAACTGCCAGAAGCTCCTCTTGTGCCATGTCCACAACAACCATCAAGGCACACAGTTAGCACGTCGCGTGACTGACTGTATACTTACGGCAACAAACAAATACACTGAGACATGCTATTACCAGATTTGAATGTCATGAGGAGGAATGGATATGACAGAGGAATAAATTGGCCCCTATAGCTGCCTATGGTAAAGAGAATCTATCATTCTGTCAGCACCAGTGTCTGTCATACATGCCTATCATTCCACACATGGCTATGGTGAGGGCAGGCAGGGTAGCCTCTGATGTAATCTCGACCACATCAGCCACTGGGCCAGAGCAGCGAATGTATAGCGATGCCAATGTAAAGGCTGACCCATTGACACCGATATCTGTGAGCCACAGGTGGCAGAGCAAACCTTTACTTTGCTTCCATCCCTGGAACCAATTTTGGCCATATTTTCACTTTTTCCATGGCGTCATTGCACCAAACAACCAGACATGGTTAACACACTGTGCCATAAAAAAAATTTTGGTCTTGAGGCCTAGCAACAGGGCTGTGAACCGCGTCCATTATCCATCCTCCCACCAGAGGAATTCAGAGCGTCCAAACACAGCAAATTACTGCAGCTGCTGGCAAATACTGCCTCAAAACTGCGCCGCCAGTTGCCAAATGCATGCCCTGACAACTGTGACACCACAACCAAGGCTGCTATCTTGACTGGGGCACAGGCGACAGAAAAGTTTATCTGTGCTTTATCTGCACAGCACAAATTTACTGTAGTGCCTGCGGCGGTTTCCTCAAGCCCCGATCATTCAGAAAACAGAGAAGGAAATTCAGCCAAACATACAGTTTCTGTTGGTGATTTGATAATCTCAAAACAAGAAACTATTGTGCTGGGCTAAAAACAGGGCTACAGATGATGATGGTAATTTTTAATGACGCTAAGAAGTGCAAGGGTCACAGGTTCAGGCTGAAAAAAGCCTGATGACCAGAGGCACAGGCTTGCCCTTGTCACAATCGAGAAGTTCAGAGCTGTGGGGGTTAATTCTGAGTCACACAGCCACCCAACACCAGTCCTGAGGCTAAGGGCAGGCTGACACACAGGGCTATTAATGCAACAATCGTCTCCCCTCTCAGGACCGTGGCATGGGTCGAGAGGCCAGCTGGGAGCAAAATAGGTCATTAAAATTTAAATTGCCCTAAAATACGAGCTCATGAAAGTCATTCCATGTGAAAATATTCATTTTTGTCAACTGGGTTTTCATAGGATAATCTCAACAGAAGAGTGATGATGCATTTAAAATGTGTCTGAGTTATTATATGATTCTCTTGTGTAACTGTAACTAATAATTGTCATCATTATCAAATGAATAAATCATTAATAACATAAAATATTACCAAACTGATGTCTTAACACAGAGTATCAATTTTAAATGATAATGAAAGAAAAACAAGCAACTCTGCATTTGTGAACCTGTAAGGTATTATTACTATTAATACCATTAATTACAATTTGATGGATTAATCATTGTTAGAATTAGGACAGAAAAACCGTTTATCAAGCCACTCATCAATTAATTTAAACACCATTTCAGCACTGGTACTATATTTTAGAAGTGCAACAATTTTGATAATCAACCCATCGTTTCAGGCATTTTTCAAGCAAAATGTGTTGGTTCTAGTTTCTTAAATGTGACGGGCTTTTAACCCTGCTTTTTGACATTTAATAGACTAAACAAGAAAATAATCAGCACATTAATCAAGAATGAAAATATTCATTAGTTGCTGCCCTACTATACTTTTAATTGTACACATTTCCATGTCTGCATATGGAGGATTGTAATCAAACACAGGCAATGCGCTCTCATTCTTCTTGCCATGAGTAGCTGTAGACAATCACACCCTGGATTCTAGCTCTACCAATAGAGCGCATCTGCTAATGACAGAGTGAGAAAAACACACCGACAACAATGAACAAAAGACACAACTAGAGTCCACTCTATAACAGAAAGAAGCTTCTTATATTATTTTTTTTTACAATGACATAAATCGTCTTTATTTATTCAAGTACAGTTTCTGACAAATCCTCTCCACACACGGAATAACTCTGGCAGTAATCCCCATCCTCCAGTCCAACTAATAATCTTTTTAAAACCATCTGAAATAACTTAATAAAAACAGAGTGTGGGTTTTAATGTCAGCTAAATTTAATTTCACATGATTGCATTAGGCTGTGGTCTATGTGCCTGCCTGCCTGTCTGTCCTCCATTTCCCTGCCTTATCCACCAACACTGTGAGTCAGCCATTCTCTCATCCGTGCACCAGAGGGGGGGAGGGTGGGGGAGCGGACTAGCTGATGGCTTAGCCCACCTCTGACTTAAGAGTCCTGGAGTGTCTCCAAAGCCTGCGTGGCCGAGCCTTAAAAGTTCTCATATTAGTCGCCCTGGGATGCCATTTACTCAGGATGACATCAATACCTCATGGTCGATCACCACACATTATTGACCTGACCGTGCCCGCTGTGGCCACAAAGCTCGAGACAATTTATGTCTCTGTCTGCACCACCTCGGGAGATGAGAATAAAGTTGTGGGCTGAGGATAAAGATTTTCAATGCGTGCATGTTTGTAGTTTATTAAATGCTCTTGGCCAGGCTTTGAGAGCTGGCAGCATTTTCTCTTCCCCCATTGTTCTACAGAGGGGAGTGTAATCTGTCTTGTTGCACTCACTCACAGAAAAGAGTCAGCGAGGGAGCAGCGATGGGCCCCTGCAGCCTTAACTCTCACATCACAATAGCTGATCACTTTTTGGGGGGTGACATTAATCACCTCTGATTACATGCCAGTTTGAGTCTGTGCACAGACCCACTCAGAGACATTTCAGCTTTACACTCTCCCTCCAGGGTCTGTGGGGATGATTGCTTTTAACGCGCCACAAAAGCCCCTATGTTCTTCTGTTTTAGCTGAAATTAAAACTGAATAGGCATCTGCAAAATTATTACTGCTAAATTCAACCCCCCCTCCACCCCTCCACCCCTCCCAACCCCTCCACCCCGAGGGCTAGTGAAACATTTCTCAGCACTCACACCACTTCAAGCCCATCACAGAACAATGGGCATCCGCGGTGGAGGATGGACAAGGAGGGGAGACGAGGGGGGAAAAAAAAAAAGTTTAACGAGGGAAAAGACCGACAAAACGACAAGAGAGTGAGGGACACAATTCTGTAAATGAAAAAAGAGCAGACATTAAAAGTATATATCTGTTTTAGGTTAGCCTAACAGGTCTGAAGCGCACTCCCAGCTGCCATGCAGCCTGCCACCGCCCCATCAGCCCCTTTTCCACAGCAGTCAAAGTGAATCTTAAACACAGCGGCTCATCGACATAAAGACAAAACCGTTTGGACATTTTCAACTGCATATTTAACAAAAATATTCATTCACACAACATAATTCCGATGCACTGTTTGGTGTTAATAATGTAGTATCACATGTAATAACCCGGTAAGTACAACTAAGCTAGCGTCAGTCTGTAACTGACAACAGACATAACGTTCATTTTTAAGAGTCGGTTCTGATGAACGTTAATTAGCCAAACATGAAAGCTAGTTACAAACTGACGTTAGCTTGCGAGCTAATGCTAAAACAATCTCGCCCTTACCAGTCAGTGCGGAAAAATCCTCTCCAGCTACGCCCAGTGCTAGCCAGCACACCCCGTCTGAATCCTCGAATAAGAAGAAAAAAAGAAAGTGAGGATGAGGATAGAAATGAAACCGGGGAGCAACGGAAGAAAATCACCGGAGAGTGAGTCGAGCCGAGCCCACAGACAAGAAACTTCTGGGTCTCAAGCGCCGTTTTTCACAAGTGATGCGCGTTCACTGAAAGGAAGAAAGGAGGAGAATGACGCTTCAGTCCACACACACACACACACACATACACACATACACACATGTACACACACACACACACACACACACACACACACACACACACACACACACACACACACACGCTGGTAGACCGGTGAACGGATGGATGGACAGGCGGAGGAGAGGAGAGGGCTGCCGCTGCCTTTAAGTGCTGTTGGAAGTGTCGGAATAATGAAAGGTCTGCACATGACGGACTCAATCAACAGCGAAGACACGTTAAAGGTTATTTTTTTTTAAACCTTTCTAATGGTCAACCTACCAACATGTAGCCTACAAAAGCAGGGCCCTACAGACAAGGTGAAGTTACCAACCGGGCATCTGATCAGACCAAAAAGCCCCAGGTTCACTGTGTGTCATTTGAAGAGTTGACACTATTAGTTAATTAACCAATTAATGAACAGAAAAATAAACCTGCAAAAATGTGATTAGCCATCTTGATTTAAAGGTCACATATTATGCAAAATGCACTTTTTCATGTCTTTTTAACATAAATATGTGTCCCCTGTGTGTCTAGAGACCCCCAAACTATGAGAAAAGACCATTCTCTCTCTTTTTCTCGTGCTCTATCTCTCAGAAATGTATGTGCAAAAACACCGTTTAAATTTGGCTCCTTTTATGACGTCCTAAAGGGATCTGTTGAGCATAGACCTCCCCCTCCAGGCTGATGGTCACTGCCGACTGAAACCAACTGAGTCACATTTTGAACTGAATCAAAGTTCTGTTGGTTGCTGCAAGAACCAACACAACTGTCTTTATGTGCTTGGCAACGTTGTGTAACTTTGATTAGCACCCTGCAGCTAACTTGCTCACACCATAAAGCCAAAGTGACCTGCCAGTGGCAATGTGTTTAAAGTTAAGCCGAGGCTAATACATCCATTCTGATCCACTATACACTTAGTGTTTCTGTAATACTACTATTATTGACGCTACTGGAGCTCCATTGCAGTTCCAGTATGAATATGAATACTGTCAACAGCCCTCGGTATCTCCTGTTGCGGTCGTATAATCTTGCATTGTATCACAGCCGGAAAGCCACAACCAATTCCCGAGTGGGGCGTGGGGCGCAGCAGCTCATTTGCATCTAACAGCCCATCCAGAACAGGACTGAAACAGAGGGGTATAGAGGCATGCTAGAATGCAGTGGTATTTTCAGCAAAAACATCAAAGACATGTTTTGGGGATCTCAGAGACCTATATTAACCTGTTGAAAAGCAGTATAATATGTCACCTTTAAATGAACTCTAGGGGAAACAATTAGCCTGGCTCTATCCAAAAGTAGTGTTAACAAAATCCACCTACCAGCACCACTGAAGCTCACTATTTGGGATCAGTAACTTCCTGGAGTCTAAGCTGGCTGCTTGGCAACTGGTCTCGGCCAAGAAATAGTCCGGCATGTAATCCTGTAAAACTGCAAATAGTTGTTTTTACATCGGTTTTTGTACAGATTAAATGAACAAGATATAAGATATTAATTAGTGAGCTTTAGAAGTGCTGGTATGCACCAGACAACACCAGGGTCAGGGTTTCTAAAACTTCAGAAAGTGCCTCTAAAGACACAGAAGACATTATAAAACTGCTTTTACAGGCTGAGTAGTAGCCTACTAAACATGATGAGTAAACAGACCTTAATGTACAAAATCAGTGGAGTGTCCCTTTAATTACACATTTGTTTTTGATTGCGCACCACTAAAGAACATTAAGGCAGGTGCTGCATTATCTGAGGGCCTTCTCTTGTAGATTGGCTGATATATACTTGTGTAAAGATCTAATTTTAAGAGCTAAAATTAATTATTTCAGTTACTATTTTGTTGAAATGATGCATATCCACAAATACTTGGTAAAGTAACACAAAAACAAACCTGGGGCCAGGTAGCATTCCTAGACACGAATGGTGTAGCTAGTGTTTGGGGCTCAAGGCGAAATATAATTAAGATGCCATTTGTTTACTACAGTAACGCACAGAACAGGAGGACAGGAGGGTCCACATGTACTAAGACACCTAAATGTCATGTAGCAGTTATTATCAGTTACACCTGTTTGACAGTCAAAATAGACATGTCTTGTGTGGAGTCGTGATCTGCCTTTCCTAGTCAGTCGTGGGTCAGACAAGATTGAAAAGTAAATCAAAATAAATTCCAACAGAGTGAATGACAACAAAAGAAATGTTGTTAGTCCAATCAAATGGGCATACACTGCCATAATTTGCATAATGTTAAATCAGGTTGTGTCCTTCCCCCATCTATTTACCGCTCAGCACTAAAGGTCAATAAATGGAGGGTGGAAAGGCTTATTATGTCTGTTAACTCCAACCATGTCCTCGCATCACTTTCCCAAAACTGTAAATTTGTTTCATTCCAGAATCAGTAAACCATGTCAGGAGGTTTTTCAACAACTTCCAACCTCAGAAATAGGAGCTTACTACTAGTCCTTGAAGGCAGCATTTACCACGACAGCACGCCATGCTGAAATTGAAAGGGATGAATAGCGAATAGCAGGGGGACTCTGCTTTCTCTGAGCACAGCCAATCACCTCCCAGGCTGGGGGATTATTCAAATTAGAGATGATGTCACCTCTTGCAAGTCACCCTACTCTCTTGCCCGAGTTCCTCCCGGTTGTCTGTTGCCCTCCCTCTAGGCCCCTACACCCCTTTTTCTCTCCTCTTCAAACCCTTTTCTTCCTTTCTCCATGCCCGACTGCACACACACACACACACACACATACACACACACACACACACACACACACACACATATCCTTTAACGGTGCTGCTGCCCCACATGCATCAAGTTGCCTGCATTGTCCCCTCTCAATGTTACTATGCAGTAGCATCAAGAACTTGTAATCTGTTTACACATTTCAGACCTGTTGATAGTGAAATTGTAATTAAAAATGATTTCGATTTGATTGCTTCCATTCTGGCCTTATTCATTTCCAAATAAGGGAGTGATCCTGCTACTAATATGTACATACAACTGTTTCTTTGTCTTGAGAGTCAAATTTCCTGCGAACAACAAACCTTGAAGGCTGTTTAAAGTAAATTCAGCTTAACATGTGCACCTGCCTGAGAGTTTACACAGCTGAAATTGCAAGAAATTCATTGAAAGGGGTTAGCTCACTATAGCAAGAAAGAGAGCAAAAAAAAAAGAGCAAGGAGCAGCAGATACAGTATACAAGCCTTTTGGTTAAGATGTGTTTTTTCTCTCAGTCACAATTAGACACCGAAGGGCGTTGTTTCATGGCTTACAAGCTTTTGTTTCTGTGTGCCATACCCCATCACTAGAACAGGGCTTTTCATCAGAGACAGTCTGGGTGGGCATGCCGCCTGTCTGACTGTCTGTCTGCTGCGCTGCTGCTCAGCTCCCAGCAGCCGCCTGCTCTGTCTACATGAGCCAGGCTTTTGTGTACTGCTCTGTTCTGGATGGGCTTCTTTTTATGTCGAGCCCGTGGTGCACTCTTCTCTTTCCAAGTGCTGGAGAGGGGAGATTTGGCTCTGCAATACCCGTCTGAGCTCTACAGACAAACACTACACATGCACCTGATTGCATAAAAACATGTAATTTCTTGCTTTCTCTCTTATTTCTTCTGTCAGATTTCCATAAGAAGTTTTGTTTGTTTCCTCCCTGACTCTGCCCATCAGCTTGGAGGGCTTTGCCTCCCATCAATTAGTAAGTTTCTCCTTTATATTGCTCCGCATTATCTGCTTGTTTTGCTGTTGACTCATAATTGAAGGTCAAGTCATACCCTCCGATTATCTGCAGGATTAATTGCCTGGACAAATGACCTTTTCAATAGTCAAACTGTATGGACTTGAAAATGGCATCCACATACTGTAGCTTTATGTGTGGACTTCATTGTGTGAACATGTGATCATACAGTATGCGTGCAGGTGTGTGTGCAAGTAAATGAAGGACATGGAAGGAGACCAGAAAGAGGGTGGGGACTCCGGGGGGTTCGATGCCTGCTGGCTTGATGCTGATGGACGTATTGGCATGGGCCACCAGGCGCAACAAAGAGAGGAAGGTGTTTTTTTTCACACAGGCAGTGGTGTGCGGCAGCGGAGACAGGAAGGGGTAGGGCTGTGTACCCCGCTGCACAGTTCCCGTGTTATTTATCTCATTGTTTTTTCCCCCCGGCCCACAGTCCAGCTGGGGCAGAGCGGCACAAAAGGTTCTGGCGCTCAGTCAAGCCCCAAAACCTGGCCTCTAGTCAGGGGTCTGCTACCTTTGACAAACTCTTACACAACACACAAGTTAGCTATTTAATTATCAGCAGATACAGCCATGCTCCCATTGTGTTTCATGTATTGCAGCAGCGTTTGCAGTCAGACACACAGATTGTACAGAGGTCTGAATCTACTGCTAGTCAGCCAAGCCACACAAGAAAGCAGCTGGCACTGAGTGAGGAGGCAGGGAGACACACCCATCACATCAGACATAGCCGCCATCTTTTTGTAGAGATATTCACAAATCAAACCTCTTTTAACATAAGTGGCCTCAAAATGTATCTTAGCTATTAGCACACGTAACACTTCACACTAATAACCCAAGTATCATTATGTTACAAATGGAGTGTGCGTGAAGGAATACCAGGCAGATACAGGTTAGCACAAGCCGGTGCAGCAGCTGCGGCTCTCTGTGCACAACGTGGACTCCCCGAAGAGCACAACGTGCCAACACAGCAAATCATTAACAGGCTGGATGCTTCCACACACTGACGGGCAACATGTGAAGAAGGATGCACATGCAACATATAAGAACCTGAGTGCGCCTCACTAATGGAACGTCATCATATATCACACTTATATGCTCTTCTGCGGTGTGTGGGCCAGAAACAATATGCATATTATCTATTCTACACATGCCCGGAATATGATGATGATCTTGATGCAAATGCAGACCTCATATCCTGTTTCAGTGGTTGGAAATTCAGATTGCTGGAAGAAGGATGTATCTCTGATCTATCTGCCATGTGAATGAAGTTAACCACGTAGGAAAGAGACCAGCTGCAAGGCCCTGCCCTGCAGTATGTTTTCTCTATGGGACTGTTTAATCAACTTTACCCTGAAACCTGATGATGTCCAGAGCCGGCTGGCCAGTTCCTGTCAGTCTGATTCTAAGTGCTTCGTCTCAGCCTTGGTAGCATCCTTGAGTAAATAATGCATGCAGTTACTAAGGGCATTGGACAGCTATACCACTCCACTGCACTAAGAGGAATGAGTGTGCACATATCTACTTTGATCTTGGTCTGTTCCACATGCTCTCTCATTTTCATCCATTTGCGATTTGCATCTGCAGAAACATGCACTTTTTTTGGCTGGCTCAGCCTGACTCTATGTCCACTTACCTTGTGTTGAGATGCGTAGGGTAGTTTGTGATAATGGTAGACTTGAAGGTTAAGTATTTTACTTATACTCTCAGCATAATTTATCTTTTATGAAGGCAATAAATCCCTCCCTTTCATTAATGCCTTCTCTTCTGGTTTAGTTTCCTGTCCTTTCTTTATTGCTTCTGGATTGTATTGATTTCCTATGATTGTGGCTGCAGACAGAGCCTGCTCTCTCCCTCTAGTGGTGTCAGACTACCAAAACACACTGGCTTCATGCAGTTCAAGCTTTGTATTTACATTTATCCATTTTCTATACCAGCTTGTCCTAGCACACCTTGGGCAGTTCCTTTAAATTGGACAGCTGTGGCTCAGAAGGCCGTCCACTTATATCAAGGTTAGCAGTTCAATCACTTGCTCCTCCTTTCCAGATGTCCAAGTGGCCTTGGGCAAAATAATGAACCCCAAACTATTCCCAATGGTTAGGTCAGGTTAGGTTGGTGTGTGATTGTATGAATGAGTGAGAAGGAAAATATAAAGCACTTTGGGAGAAAAGTGTTACACAAATGCAGTATATTTACCAAATTTCAGTTGATGATAAATATACAGTAAATATGCACTCGGTAACTCCCACATGCCACAAGTTTTCTGGACCTTCTGGCACCACGAAGATATGGAGCCCCAGAGTGTTCAATATTATGAAAATAAATAAGACATTACAAAATGAATAAACATATGAATAAAATATAGAAATGAAAGAATAAATTGTGAAATTGCCTAAGAAATCACAAAAACTCAACTTGTTATTATGAAATGTTATTTCACCATTCTTAATTTGATATTAAGAGTTTTATTTTTAGTTCATTTTTTATTGAATTATAGGCATTTTTATTTAATCTAGCGCCACTATGCAGTTGATATTTTTGGTGTTTAGTTAAATGTCTTGACAGCTATTGAATGGATTGCTATAATATTTGGCACAGATATTCACAAGAAGATGAATCCGAATGACTTTGGTGATCCCCCAACCTAGTTATCTTGTGAAATATATCAGCATCTTCTAGATAAATTGGCACATTTTGTATAGATATTCATGGTTCCAAGAGGAAGAATCTAACTGACTTTGATAATAATCTGACTCTTCCTCTAGTTTTTTCTCCTCTACTTGTGGTTTTGAGTGATGTGTAGACCTTACAGCAGACATTTTGACTTGTCATAGTAGGAAAAGCACAGGTGTTACTAATAACATTAACGATGGCTCTGTTATATTCAAGTGTCCCAGTAAGCCATGACAGTGTGACAGTGAGTCAGCTTAAACAGTACCAGGACCCTGAAACTGAAGCAGCTAAATGGATTTTCCCCTACTGTGACACGTCAAAATGTCTGACATGAAATTTGGCACAGACATTCCTGCCCCTGTCAGAATGAATTAAAACTGTGGTCCTATAACTTTTCATC
Source organism: Thunnus thynnus (assembly GCF_963924715.1). Lineage (NCBI taxonomy): Eukaryota > Metazoa > Chordata > Actinopteri > Scombriformes > Scombridae > Thunnus > Thunnus thynnus. The sequence goes on from NC_089533.1 coordinate 23,732,158, forward strand.
GGATGACATCATCAGGTCTACAACTGAATTTTTCCATTACTTTGATTTGTGACCAGATATCTGCAAAACTAATGACATTCCCATTAGCTGCAGCTGCTGTGTCTTGTGCTAATTAGCAAATGTTAGCATGCTAACACACTAAATAAGATGGTGAGCATTATAGCATGCTGACATATTTAACTCATAGCAGCCTCACAGAGCTGCTAGCGTGGCTGTGGACTGTCTTGTCACTCTGTAATACCAAATGCTAATCTATACTCTGTTAAAAAATGTGCCCCAGTATTTTGGTGTCAACAGGGGTATTGATAATATTATTTTTTCACAATATAATAAATGAATCAGTGGAACCAGATCTTATAAACCTGATAACTAATACTTAAAACAGTAGATAATTGAACTGTCTTCAAGAATATGAGCAGCCGACTTGAAAATGGACACACAATATATCTGCTGTAGGATAAGACACACACACACACACACACACACAAACGCTTTGTCATCAATCCAATTTATTTTGCTGACGTGTACAAGGCAGCAGCTTCACAGAAAAGATTCAATACAAATCAGGGTAAAAACCTGTACAACTTCCTTCTATACAGTAACTGACAAACTCCCTTTTAGCTCTCCTTTGCTTCTACTCAAAAAGAGGTCAAATAATTAAAACAGCATACAAAATATAAGTAAACAACCGTAGTGAACAATAACACTGTTAAAATTAAATCCAAGTGGCAATAAATAATCTTCCCATGAGTGTCAGGAGAACAGTAAGAGATGCATTGTAAACAGTGCTTTGTTCTATTGTGCTATATGGTTCCCATGAGAGACATTTAAATCAAGTGACACTGTAAATCATTCTTGATTAAGTGCAAATAAGTGTAAGTAAACATTCATGAAGAGAAAACATATGTTCCCACAGTTTTGATTTAAAACAATATTAATGCATTAAAATAAACATGTCAGTGAGCAATAAAAAATTTTAAAAAAGTGAAAGTGGCAAATATCTGTCCAGCCTCTAAAATCCCTTTGTTACCATCAATCCTGAGACAAATTTTGTCCATTGAACAGTGCCCTTCATGCGCCTTCATGCAGAATGACATTACCATTTCTCAAGTTTCTCTAATATGTGTGATATTCTAACCAGTCATTCCCTTTAAAATGGTAAACGAAGAACTGCTGGTTTGTAGAGATGTCGTAGCTCATTCACAGATAAAATAAATGAGCTATTACCTTTTCACACATGGCTTCAATGTCAGTATACTGACAGAGTCTGACACTTCATATAAAATAAACACACAACTCTGGCTTCATAGTCTAGATAAAACTGTCTAGTTTGACACACCCTCCTTTGAACATCACTTGTTTGTCAGCAGGAATATTTGCTGCCTTGCACGGAGCACTTCAAACCAAACATTAAAAAAAAAAGACTCTGTCTCGCAGTGCATTAGCGTGCACAGTCACCTGGCTCCTTACAGCAGAAACAGTTCATACATATTGATGACTAACTGGTTGGCTGCAGGGCTCATCCTTCCTCTTGCAGCCGTCATCTCCTTCCAGCCAAAGGAGGACGTGAACAAAGGGACGAGGAGCGAAAGGGGAATGGTGGAGCCGCCTTGACTGAGAATGTTGAAGGAGCTAATGCATACATACGGCAGTTAATGGTCGTTCTTTTTTCAGCTTGCCTGGCTGACTCTTGTGCCTGTTTTACCTCTGCTATGAAGATTCAGTGGACATACATATATTTACATAATGAAGAGGCACAAAACTCCTGTCACCTAGGTAGCCATATGGACAGTAAAATGATGATAAAAACCTGTAACACAGTGAAGCATTCAAGTGAACATTTGCATTCATTATACTTAACAGTTGGTGGACCCTGTGTCCAGTCTACAGCAATGAATGTGTTTACCGGTATTATGCGTCCAGTCATCAAAAACCTCATAAACGCACATTTCAGAAGAAGACAATAAATTATTCATACAGTACAAAAGCCGAAAGCAGGTAATTGGTGTAGTGAATGTGCAGTGCGTTCTACTGTTCCAGCACAGATTGAAATGCAAAATTCAAAAATGGGTAACAGAGGACAAAGTGGTCCAAGGTCAGGCAGTTCACTCTCAAGGCATCATCGTCCCTGCTGTGCTGGGTATCTGGAAAAGAGAGTGCAATTACAGTCACTGAAGTGGAAATATGGTGCACACACACGCGCGCACACACACACACACACGCACACACAGCTTATTCCCTCTGTGCATCCATTTCCTACTCCTCCTCCTCCTCCTCCTTCTCCTCCTCCTCCTCCTCCTCACCAGTCACAGCAGCAAAGGAAGGAGCATGACGACCCTTCAGGACCACGGAATTTGCCCGAGCTGGGTGTGTCCTTGCATTCTGCGATGAACGTGCTCAGGTCTGTGACGCGGACCTGCTCCTGTGTTTGAGCCTGTAAGAAGACAATGTAAAGCTGTATACTTTCTACATACTGATGTCACCACTGATTTACAACCATGGTTCTATATTTTGTTTAATTTGAACAGAAAAGAATTTGATCAAATGTGTTGTACACATCAAACATCCATGTCCAGGCCTTTGGGTCATTTGAATTATAGAAAATCATTGTTTGATGTGCTAAAATATTACAAAAAAGAACTTACATACATCTGCCTTCATTACAGCACTCCTTTTCTAAATTTAATGTATTGTAATTTGACTTGACTTCATTTTTTAATTAAATTATGCTTTGATATTCTTAAAAGGACTGTTAAAGGCACTTTTCCCATCATTATCTTTAGGCTCACTTTAAAGAGTGACTTAACCCCTGAACATCTTGTTTTAGCTGTTTTAGCTAACTTCTCATGTTGCTGCAGTGATGTACAGGTGTACTCCAGGACCCTGTGACATCACTGTTGGGCGTGGTTACTGATGCAACAGGCTTTAAACTCCACCAGAGAGGGCAGCAAAACACAGCTTTGAAGCCTGGTGTTGCGTTACTCTTTAAACTTTCAATTGCTTCATCCAAAGCTATCTCTATTTCCCCTTTCCCACAGCATTTATTTCTAATGTTCAGAACATAGCAAAGTTTCTTCTTCTTTTTTTTTTTTTTTTTTTTTTTTAATGCAGGTAAACAAGAGTGATAACTAAATGAAACCAAATGACTGACTGTACCATAATGGTGTCGTAGGCTCCGGTGATGAGTGCGATGAAGAGGGACAGCACCATGTAGATGAAGAGGGAGATGAAGGTGTAAAGGTAGACCTGGCTGAAGATCCACACGAGTGCGCCGCTATGCTCCATCTCAGCAAATGTTACAAACATGTCGTCTCCATTGATCAGAGAAAACAGGCACTCGGAAACCGTGGACAGGGAACGAAACTGTATATATGGGGTGAAGACAAAGAAAGGAATAATAATACAACATACATGAATAATATTTTAATTTTTTTAAATTTTCTTTTTTGTTTCCATTGCTACTTAAAACAAATGCAAAACTAAACTAAACTAAACCAAAGCAATTGGCGCAATGAGAGTCTAGTCTGCTAATTCATGCGAAAAATGAAGCTTAAAATATGTTCATATTTTAGAGAATGTAATTAATATTTTCCTCATTAATGATGTATTATTTCACCCCCTGCAACCCAGCCACTATTAAACAGAATGTTAATTTTTATGACTTGGCCTGCCCAATCCGCAGATTAACTGCGGTGCCCGCGGATATAACTGTGATCTGCGTATCACTAGTCCAAAAGTAACAACATTTGCTTCAGACTCCAGAAACTGCGCCCAAAATAGTCCTGCACATAACCCAACATCAAACCACAATTAGTTGTTTTTACACTTCAGTTTTTGTACAAATTAAACAAAAGATATAATGTGTTAGTGAGCTTTAGAGGCATTGGTAGGTGGATTTTACTACATTTGGAAAGAGCCAGGTTCGTTGCTTCCAGTCTTTATGCTAAACTAAGCTAATACATTTATTCTAAGCTAAGCTAAGAATAAGCAGTTTCCCAAAATGTAAAACTAGTTCTTTAAAAGGGGCAATCCATCAATTGTACACGAGGTTCTGTTAACTCATCATAAAGAGTAAAAACAGCTGTGTAATGAACACATTCACTACACCTGGAGGGAGCACTTCTCTCTGAACCCTGATGGCGGCACCATGACGTCATCAGGGTTATTTTGACTTGAGCTTAAAGGACCAGTGTGTAAGATTTAGGGGGATCTATTGGCAGAAATGGAATATAATATTCATAAGTATGTTTTCATTAGTGTATAATCACCTGAAAATAAGAATCATTGTTTTTTCCATTACCTTAGAATGAGCCCTTTATATCTACATAGGGAGTGGGTCCTCTTCCATGGAGGTCACCATGTTGCACCACCATGTTTCTACAGTAGCCCAGAATGGACAAACCAAACACTGGCTCTAGAGAGGGCCTTCTGGGTTTTTTGCGAGTTTTGTTGCCACTGTAGGTTCTCCTACACACTTGGAAGGGGATGATGAGGGGAGGGGTATTCAGTTGGTTGCAATCAGCAACCTCACCGCTAGATGTCACTAAATCCTACACACTGCACCTTTAAGGTTTAAATTTTTAACAGAAAGCCTACATTACAAACTGGAGATTTGAGGTTTTAGACAAGTGAGGATCTAGAAGGCAGGGAGGGTCTAATGAAAGATACTATTGAGTTGCATCATGGGAAATGTAGGATTGAGCTACTTTTGAGATTGATCCATTCTAGGCACTAAAGTCAGAATATCTCAGGCTTCAATTTTGACTACTCTGTTTTTATTCAGTCTCTTGTGAGTCACCCAACTTTATGGAAGCGCAATACTAGATTGATGGATCACTACTTTAATTAGCTTTTAACTGCCACTTTTAAAATGGTGATTTATGAAATGGGACTTTTTCAAATATTTTCTGTAGTGGTGTGTATTTGTTTAATTAGGATTTTTTAATTATTTAACTTTTTAATGAAATTTTGTGAGGTTTTATTAGTTGTCATTTGTTAGGTTGGTTGATTACACATACATAATATTGCAAGTCTAAAAGTAGGAGATGAGCAGACACAATATACCAACAGAACGTTGTCGTGATTCATGTTTAATAAATGTTCATTTTCTTCAGTCATTAATTATACATAGCAATAAAAATGATATGCTAGAGGGCATTTTATGATAATTAGGTTGCTCTGACATGTATTTCTGGCCTGAATGACTCATGCCTGTTCATTTCTGGTCAGAGACACTGCAGAGTGTGTGTGTACAGTACCTTGGCATGATAGGGCCCCAGCACAATCCATCCACAGAAGCAATATCCCAAATAAATGGCTGCTGCACAGCAGCAGAAGCGGATGACATTAGGAAAAGCAGCTCTTAGTGTCACAATCAGGATCTGTGGGATAGAGAGATGAAGGGAACAACCACACTATAATTTTCCTTCAGAGTAATAACAGCAAAGCAGACTTGTAAGGTTAAAAAAACAGTACTAACATGATCTTTATTATTGTAAGTGCATGTGTTTTTCACTTACATTGTATTTCTGAAAGAAGCTAAGGTAGCGGATGACTCCCACCCACACCAGCAGAGTGGAGGTTCCCAGCAGGATCCCGCACACGTCATATGATGACAAATTCTGCATCAGAACAGTGACATCATTATTTACCAGAAAACTGTGAATTGTACTACAAAGCTGAAAAGCGTATCAGTTCAGCTGGACATGATAATTCCTCTGTGACAATTTCTAAAGAGCAGACAGCAGTCGTACCGACATCGGGTGTCATATTACCTTGGATTCTATCCCAATTTTGATGAAGCTGCCGATGATGGTGAACATGTCACTGACAATGAGCAGAATATACCAGCCATTAATGAACTCCATTCTGTCTCCCCAGCTGACACTGCGGCCAAGTCTGTTTTTGAAAAACTGCACATACTCCTGGGTAGGGAGATGAGAGATCATCAATAAGATGAGGTTTCCTATGACAGTTTTACATGTCTTTTATTTAAAATTTAGATGAACATTTATTGGATTAAAAAAAACCTCCATATAAGAGAAATTCTGCTAAAGAAAAACAAACACACATGGAAGTAATTTAAATACCTGAAGCCTTACTCCCAAACCAAAGGCAACAATATAAGAATCTTAACTACCACATAAGGTCAGTGGAATTCAGAGAAGTTTTAAAGGAAAAGTTCAACATTTTGGGTGATAGGCCTATTCGCTTTCTTGCTGAGAGATGAGAAGAATGATACCACTCTCTGTAAGGTAAATATGGCACTACAGCTATTAGCTTAGCTTAGCATAAAGACTGGAAACAGAGGGAAACAGCTAGCCTTGCTTTGTTTCTGGGCACAAGGATGGACATGCACCAGCACATTATTTCACCACTATGGATTCACACTATTACACTGATCTAAAGCACCAAGGTAATGCACCAAGAACGCAGCAATCTGCCAGCAAAGGTAGTGAAGAGGACTGCTAGCAAGTAAACATGCATTTAAGTAATGTAAGTTTAAAAATTTGCAAATGTTTTATGAGGAAGGAAATGCATGCAACACTTTTGTTAGACCTGAAGGATACACACAACGCATTTTGGTGAGTAACACTGAAGATAAACAGAAACTTTTGTTTTTTGTTCACGGAGCACCTTTAATTTCTGTGCATTTTAAACAAAATACTGAGCATGGTGACAGTAAAATGGAAATTATTAATTATTCTGTCACCAAGTAAAGCAAATTCACTAAAAACATATTTAAGTTTTGAAAAATACAATTGTCATTAACTAAATATATAAATTCTTTATCTAGCTTCTTACGTGTTGCAGCAGGATACCTCTGAGGATGGAGCGCCCACACAGAAGCAAGGACAGCAGACAAACGACTGCCACCACCACATCAAAGAACTCCCGAGCGTAGCTCTCGGCTGACAGGAGAAGAGAGAAATGAGAGACATCAAAGGAAACTGAGAAAATTACAGATAATACAGTCAATATCAACAGACAGATGAATGAATATCTTCATAAATCATATGTCCATTTATCCACCACCAGTTACTCACCATGTCCAGACACGTTGGGGTCTTTACACTCCTTTATGGAGGCCTGGTTCTGTAGAGTGATCTTAATTTTTCCACTGTGCGCCTTGTTATCCATGACAATCTGATAGCAAACAAGAGTAAATACACAACGTCTGGGTGTAGTAACTTTACACAACTCTATCAGCACATCTTATCTTTGCTCATTTGAAGATACAAAGTCCAAATTTGGAAAATTGCAAATTCACAGTTGTGATTAAATGGGGCCAATTTATGACATATTTGTATCTGTACTGTGTTGAGTGTCATAGAAATACATCTCCTCCCCTTCCTATTACAATTCTAACAGATTGGATCCTTACAGTAAAAGTGTTCATTTAAATAGAAATAACAGAAGAGACAGTTCACCGTGATAGCAAAGGTGTAGCAGTCAGGGATTTCATTGTTTATAACGGTCTGAATGTTGATAGCCTTCAGCTGGAAATCAACTGTTACATTGACCAGCCTGGAGACAAATATAAGACAGAGAGACACACAGAGAATTCAATGTGCATGGTGAAAACTGTAAAGAAAAAAGAATGGTAAAATTGAAAAGTAAACGTGTAAACATCTAACTTGTAAAACTTGAGAGTGAAATTCTTGTAGTCACTGTTTCCTGAAGCAGACTCGAGAGTCGGTGGATTCAGTCCGATGCAATCTGACAAAAAACAAACAGAGGAATCATGGGAACCAAAAAATAAATCATAGGGAAGTGTTAAAACCATATGATTCTCTTTTTCCATATCATGTGATGCAAAGGCCACAATTCTACACTTCCTCAAAGCATTTAAACGCAGAATCATCATTTTGTGGCTTAACAGCCATTTTCATTTGACTCATTTAAGTTTTTGCCACAGGATTTATCAAATATTGCCAATAGCCATCCCTGCCAAATAAGCAGCTGTATGCAAATAACTTCTTTCCCAAGGTAGAGACATAGTGTGTTGCTGCTGATGATTATGGAAAGAGAAAAAGCTTCTGTTTTCTGTTTTTGGTGAAACTAGAAACTATTTCAAGCCTTTAAAAGTAGGGCACAGTTGTAGGGCTGCAACACCATGACTCACTGACACAGTCATTCCTTTTAAGGGTCAAGAAAATACTGGCACTGCATAAAAAACAAGGCTGCCGGTTTTAATGTTGAATACCCAGGAACACATTTTATGAGTGCCAATGTAGCATAAGGAGGAAAGATAAAGATAAAGGTCATTGTACCGGTGTCAACATGGGGATCAATGTCAAACGTGTCGTTGATGGGGTCGATGGTGCCTTTCCTGTAGTACCTCTGGCAAAGGGAGAGAGCGCTGCCGTTCACACCGACGCCCAACACGTATGCATACTGTCCCAGTGAGATCTGAGGCAGAGCCATGTACTGAAGAGAAGTGAAACTGGGAATTAGTGGAAAGTGGAAAACCAAGTTATACTGAAATTCCCATGGCAACCAAATGTTACTGAAACTCTTTAAGCGGTTGGATCCCACAAATTCCTAAACAACATATTGTCTCACTTAACTGTAGTAGTGATTTTATTTGCCCCCAGGTTTTGAGATATTTCTAGCTACATCCCAATACAATGGAAGTGAATGAAATTATGTTTGTGGTGCTCACAGCATTGAAAAATTACAGTGAGGTGGTGTGAGGTCAGAGGACTATTCAGTGTGTGTGTGTGTGTGTGTGTGTGTGTGTGTGAGTGTGTGTGCGTGTGTGGTGGGCTGCGGGAGTGTTTCGGTGTTTCAAAGCACCGTAAACCCATTGTTCACTGGCCTCTATTGTATTATGTTGGAGGCAGAAACCTAAGAGACGTGAGATCTCAAACCTGAGTAAATAACAGCTCCCTGTGGTTATCAATAGGCTACCTGCTCTATGGCGAAGTTGATGTGGTTGTAAAGCTCCTTCTGTGTGTGGACGGCCTGAGGAATATTGTCCTGATAACCCTTCAGGAAAAGGTGTTTGAACGCTGCTGTGTTTTCCTCTTTAAATGTCACCACCATCTGGTTGCTCAGTCCAAACAGCACCAACTAAGAGGGAGAGGCAGGGAGAAAACAAATGAGCTTCAACAATCAGGTCAATGCAGAGTAGTAATGACACAGTGAGGATAAAGCACATCATTGGTATAGAATTAGACTATTATTCTCATATAGCAGCATCCATCATGTTCATTTGAAATCAGAGCATAATGCTGTACCCACCTGCACTGTAACAATGATGATTTTGAGCAGCTGCAGGCCCAGCTTGAAAGGCTTACGCCCCTTGGCGTGATACTTGTCACAAGGGCTCATGAAGAAGTACTTGAGTTTCCTCCTCAGGGCCTCCTCCTCTTCTTCGTCCTGCTGTTGGCCGTGTTCAGAGCCCACCAGATCAGTAGGACGGGGGCCCCCACTCCCGACAAGGTCCCGGGATCCATAGCTGGCCACAGAGGAGAGAAGCTTGTCCTTCTCTGGGAAACACAAAGAAAACCTTTGAATTTATATAGGAGATGAACCTTAACATGATCAGCATTAATACAGTGTTAAAGGGGCACCACAGTGATTTAGTATTTTACTTTCATAAAGTTGGGAGACTCATAAGAGACAGATTAAAGAAAGAATTTTTAAAATCAAGGCAGCAGAGGCCAAGATATCCTGACTTTTAGGCTCTAGTATGACTCAAGTTCAAAAATCACTGGATCCTACATTTACCATAATGCAACTAGATGATGTTTTTCATCAGATCAGCCCCTTCCTCCAAAAATTCCACTCCCAAACCCCACACCCTTAGTTTGTATTACAGACTTTCTGTTAGAAATGTTAGGTTCGAAGCCCAATAAAGAGCTAAAGTCCTGACGTCACGTCTGAGCTAGCCTCTGTTCCTCCAGCTTCTGTAACTCAGTGCAATCTGTCATTAAACATTTCTTTCATCGGTCTTCCTGCAGTGTGTTCCTGAGGTTTACTATCCATAGTCTGAGACAAATTGCCTTCCACTACAGCACTTGCTATTAGAAATTGAAACCTTTGTGATTCAAGTTTTCGGTTTTACCTTAAAACCACCATTAGGAGCAGGTAGATAAAACCCAATACATTCAACAATGGATGTTAATCTGTGTTGTTAGGTTAGGCCTAAAACGTCATCAGCCTAATTGATGCAAATGAACAATCAGCTGGCACACCTGGTATTTATTAGCTATTGTTTCTCTGCCTCCTCTACCTGCTCCTGATGATGGTCTCAAAGTAAACCCAAAGCCTGAATAAACTGCCACCATGCCTGTGTCCTTTTTGGAATAACGTCACTGTTAAAAAAAAATACAACTCCCATGAACATTCACCTATGCTGCAATTTTGTCCATAAACATAATATCCACTAAAACACTAAAACTAGGGCTCATTTTCCCAGCGTTCTAGCTGTAATCTCAGCTTCCTGTCCTGCTGTTATGAACATGTCTGAACTAGCTGCAGCCACTAAACTCTCCTATGGACTGGTCTCTTTTAACTAGCCATTATGTTTTACCTGCGGTGGTCTAGGGCTCATGGGAAATGATGTTCATTAAACAGAACAGAAATATTGAATACACAGCTATGTTAGATCATTATCTTATCATCTTTAAATTAATGTCCTTATCTAGACATATGGAGTGAACCATACAATATGCTACTGAGTAAGTTTTGGTTTTGAATGAGGATTTCTTACTTATGGAATAAAACAAAAACATAAATACAGAAGAAACAGTTTTATTTTGACCTTTGAGCTGAGATAAAAATATTTTTTATATACTTTGGAAACATAAGGACATTATTAAACTGTTAACACATAATTAATAGTAGGCCTATTTATCATCACCCACTAAACCTATTATATAAATCAGTGGAGTGCCCCTTTAAGCTTTGATACACCTGTGCTGAGAATGTAAATTATTCATTGTATGAATACGGATAGCTTGAGGATATTGCTCTAATGCGGTACCTGCACACGCTGATATTAAACATTTCATTTGTTGTTAAATCACATCATAGCATCATCGACGTCACCTCACAGTAATGAATGGACCCACCATTCATCAGCACGTGAAATTAGCAGTAATGAACGTATTTCAACCACCATGGAGCACAGAAAGAAACCTGTACACATCACCGCCGCTATGAAAGCACGCAGAGAGATATGAATGGTGTGATGACGAACCTGTGGCGCTGTCGTGGATGCAAGGGTAACTTGAAGATGCCATGGTGATGCTCAGACGGTCATACGGGAGGACATTATCGGCACAAATATCGAGCAGTGACTGAATTCACATTGCGAAATCGTGTGGAGCTCCACCATAGATAAAGGATGCTCGGTGTCGCAGTGTTTGGATGACACAGAGGTAAACACAATCGCAGCTTCCTGTAAAAAAAACACGTGACACCGCCATGTGACTGATGTCTTAACATGAAAGGCACCGTAGTGCACTTCATCCTTTTTCCTCCTCGTCAACTGTGGAGGAAACACTGGATTATTCAGGGCTGTATATGTCATCATAAGTTAAAAATATAATATGGTAATGACTCAGACTCACATGCCATTCAGCTTTTCTATTTCAGCACACTTTTATTCAACATAAACAGACAAACAGTGCCATGAACAATATGGAGCACAAGAAACATTATTTACATCATGAGCAGGTGCGTAGACAGGGTTTTAGATATCCCCCCACCCCATTACAGTAAATATGAAGCTACAGCCAGGAGCCAGTTAATTTAGCATAAACTGACAATTTTACACTTCAGTTTTGTTTTTTTTAATTATCAGCTTGAGTTTTAGAGGTGCTGGTAGATGTTTTTTTTGGACAGAGCCAAGCGAGTCATTTCTCTGTTTCCAATCTTTGCTAATAAAGCTGCTGACTGTAGCTTCATGTTTATTGCACAGAGATGAGAGTGGTATCAATATTCTCATCTCTCATCATACTTTGGGAAATATGAATAGATGTATTTCCTAAAATGGCATACTCTTCCGTTAAGATTTTATTTTTGCCATTATTTGACGGTTAATAGCACAGAGACTGACAGGAATCGAGGGAGAGAGAGATGTATGACATACGACAAAGGTCCCCCGACTGGAGTCAAACCTGAGACATTAATGCATCTCAACCACTTGGTCACCAGGATGATCCCACCCTCACATACTTTTGATCAGAAACCAAGAAGGTCTGTATTATTCATTCAATCATGAATTATTTGGATTTTTCATGTTTATTCTGTTAAGTGTTATGATCCTTTTTTTCTATGAATTGCATTTCCTAACATGAAGGTCTACACTGTGTTTCAAAGCCTTCTTGATGCTGAAGCCTGTCTTTATTTCTTATTTTGTTGACTTAAAAGTTATCAAATTTCTGGAGTCTAAAAATACTAGAGACAACTTATAAAATACCCACCATGTGTATGATTTTCAATGTGGAAAGCAAACGCTCCCATGTTACCAATACCTCCCTATTCACACACACATCACATATGTGCATGTAAACTATATTCAAAGTACAATAAAATAAAAACAGTGAGGACATGACCTCAGTCGTAGCTAAATATGAATCTATTTTACAGAGATGAGACATGAAGCTGGAGTTGAACTGGAATGAAACCTAGCCGTTACTTTAAATAAATAAAATCTGGACCCTCTGTGTGCAATAATAATATTTTGCAGAGTAAAAAGAGGTATTGTGACAATATTTTTTATTAACAAAATTAGAAACTGGGGATGCTCTTTAGTGAGATGGTCATGAGACCATGACTGCAACGAAAGATTATTTTCTTTATCAGTTAATCTGTTGATTTTTTTTTTTTGGATTAATCGATTAAATGTTTGGTCTATAAAAACTCTAACACAATTTCCCAGAGCCCAGGATGACATGTTGGACAATTATGTGAAATACTAAGAAAATCTTCACATTTAAGAAGCTGTGAACCAGGAAATGTTTGCCATGTTTGCCTGATAAATGACTTAAAATTATTATTAAAATAGTTGATTCATTTTTCTGTTAATCAACTAATTTATTAATCATTTCAGCCCTACAAACTTATTAAGAATACATCTCATCCAGTGTGGTGTGTGATTAAGTTATTTAATTAAAATATAGTGACCTGATGAGCTTGAAAAACTCAGAATTACTGTGATATAAAGCCACAAATTAAATGCTTTAAATGTAAGAACGTAAAACAAATTTGTGTCACTTCATGAGGTATAACAGGAGTGAGATGATCCACACAAACTTGGAACACTGAACCAACTAGCTGCATCTTTTCTGGCTCAGGATGTCGGGTTCATCCATTCTTCCATAAAGTCACCACAGATGAACAATTCTCCATACTTCAAGAACAAACAGCCAGAGTAAAAAAAAAAAAGAATGGACCTGGATGATTTGATCCTGTATTGATTAACATAACCACTTGCTCTCTCCAGTCTTCCTTATCTGCCATCCAGAGCTTTGTCCCTGGCTATGACTGACTCGTTAAACTTTATCATCAGCGTGGTGCCTTTGTGCCAGTGGGCGGTGACCTTGGCGGGGAAGCCGCTGTGTGTGAGGATGGCCTCCACAATGCCCGCAGTGAAAGCAGCGCAGTTTAAGCTGCTGTTCTCTTTGGGAACAGAGATGTATGCATTGATAAGTGGCTCCTTTTCTATGATGTAGTAAGTCTTGTCGTCATCGTTGGCCTGCTCCAGCTTGTCAGCCTCCTTCCCGAACAAAGACTTCCACACATTAACCTGAAGGAAAGAGAATTGGAAGAACAGTTTAAAAAGTAGAAGAAAAAGTTATTGAACCCTAAAATCAACAGCGGTATTTCACATTTCTGTACCTTGATGAAGAGCAGCATGTTCAGCACTTTGGTCTCCCTCTTCCCGTTCTTCTCTCTCAGCACCAGCACATCCAGCATGCTGGCTCCCACACTCTGGCCCATGTCTGCCAGGCGTGTCTGCAGCTCAGACACAGAGTACACACGGCTCTGACAGTACTGCACCATCTCAGAGAACAGGAGGGCAAAAGCGCTCACGCTGACTTCAGTCTTGGGTCGGGTCAGAGGTCGCTCTAAGATGTTGGATTTCCCTCGAGTGAACCGCGTGTCCATTTTTCTGTTTGAGAATGATGACAGCCAGCCAAGGTTATTATTATTGACAACTAGTCAGTGTCACCAGCTAAGAGGAGAGAAATGAATATTTCTGTAATTGTTTTAAATGTGTACTTCATTTTGCTCTTATCGAAAGTTCTATATTTTGTATATTTTGCACAACTGCTATTTAAATACTGTTGTCAGCTTATCTACTGTTCACTTTACAACCATGTTTACACTTTTGCTATTTATCAGTAGTTTTTATCATTATTATTATTGTTGTTGGCTCTTCCATAGGTATAGATTTTGAACATATTAGCTTAGCTTTTATAATTTCTTGTACTTGTATTGTGCACTGCCTGGGAATTTACTTTTTCATAACATTTCACTATACTACTTGTATACATATGTGACAAATAAAATCTCTTGAATCTTGAATTTCTAAACGAGCTGTGAGTTTTTTACTGTGAGCATTTCATCTGTAACAAATGATTTAACTGATTAAGCAAATTGTTTTGGACTACTGGAGTCATTAATTCTGCATATGGTGAATGTTTGGCGTTTTCCTTGCTGAATAAATGAATTAAATGACTCGTAAATGTTTAAAATTCTTGTCGATTCATTTTCTCTCGACTAACTAATCGATGAATTGACTTGAATTGTTACAGCACAAAAGCAATATTTACCACAACACGTTTACTTACATTTATACACAAGTTATTTTCCATAATAACATTATAATAGTCACAATTTGACAAACATATTCTTTATGGTTGGGTCTCTTCCAGCACAGAGCAGATGGAGGAGAATAGAAATAATCTGTGGCTATTGATTATTGACAGGCTCCAGTTCTTCCTGGCGTTACATCGAAGTCATGTGATTTGTAGCTGATGATAAATGTTATTTAGGATAACAGACAGACATTATACATTCTGTAAACTTTTCACCATTACACAGGATTTCCAGACACTAATGTCCAGTTTGAGAGTTTGAACAGCTGATCGACACTAGCATTAACGTTACCTGTTAGCTAACTAGCTACAAATGCTAGCTGCTACTTCCTCTAAAGAAGCCCTTCAAGGAGAAGAAATATACATGTTTGAAAAACACGAACACATTGTAGAAAACATGTGATACATTACCCTGGTTTCTGTGAGGAAATGAGGTCTTTGAAGGTAAACAAACCTTGTTGGAGAAAGGTAAGCTGCTGTAGTGTTTTTGGTCGTGTCTAGATGGTAACCCTACATTTGCTAAATAATACGAAACTCTCGCGAGATTTGTAACAAAGTAACTAACCCATACCACGTTTGATCAATTCACTCCAATCCATGCGCTATCCCTAACCCTAACCAAGTGTATTTAGTGCATAAACCTAACCAGACATTAATCACAGTGTTGTCACAACATAAAACAGCGAGACAATAGTTTGAAGCGGCTCGCGAGAGTTTCACAAATGTAGGGTTATCATCTTCTTCTTCATCTTTCCTTTTAATGGCGCATTGCCACCATTCGGGGCACTATCGCCACCAACTGTTGCATTACATAGGTCTTAAATCCTTATCATTAAACCCCTGCTTTGAAGATAAGTGAAGACATGTTTTAAAATAGAATTTCCAGTCATTTGTAAAGAATATTTTCAAGTCTATGCGTTCAGTCCCTTTATGATCCAGTTCATTCTTTGACAGCTGTCTTTGTCTTGTATATATATGAGACAATGAAAAAAGATGTGATCCACAGTTTCTATATGATTGCAGCCACAAGTTCTGGTTAGATGCTTCCTGATGAGCTGTTGAGATGAGTTTAGTTTTGTGTGACCCAGTCTTATTCTGCTGATCAGGCACTCTTGTCTCCTGTTCTTCTCCCTCCAACCTCAAATCTGATATAAATGCCTTCCTTTAGCATCCCTGTCCCATAGCCTTTGCCACTGTGCCTTAATCCTGCTCCATATAAAAGCTTTTGCCTCTGTCTTGCTTATTGCTATTAAAACTTCTACTTGGTTTCTATCTAATCCATTTTTGGCAAGACGATCCACGACCTCATTTCCCCGGATGCCCACATGTGCTGGTACCCATAAAAACTGCACATCAATTCCTAATCTAATAATTCTATATAAAGATTGCATAATATCATAAAGGATATCCTGTCTGCATCCTGAAGAGGTATGCTGGAGACTAACCAGGGCTACATTGAGTCTGAGCAAAGCAGTATACACAAAGGTTTGACTTCCTCTATCTATCTATCTAACCTATCTATATTGTTAACTCCATTGCAGAGTTAACAAGACTGCCACAATTTCAGCTGCATATATCGATACTCTGGGACGTAAAATGCACTGCTTGTTTTTCCATTCTGTTTTTTTTTGGACCCATCTGTAAACATATGTACATATTGTCCCTATCTCTTGTGTAATACAGTGTTCACATAAGCCTGCAGATTAAATGTTTTTTTACTTGAACATCATCCAAAATTGAGAAATCAATGGATGGTTCAGGCAGTAGCCATGGTGGAACAGCTGGCATTAAAACAGTTTGACTAATAGCTCAATCATTAACTCCCAACTCCTTAGTTATATCTGATATGATTGTGCAAAAACTCTTGTTTTTGATTTTGATACCAAAACCTATTCATAATCTTTTTTAGTAGGGTGTAAATCATTATGACTTTGTAGATTTGCACAATATTTTTTTTTAAATGTAATGGCATGTCCCCAACTTCCACCTAGAGTGCTGACAACAGTGTTGATTTAACTGCCCCACAACACAACCGCAATGCTTGAGCCTGAATTCCGTCTAACTTTTATAAAGAGGTTCGAGCTGCTGATTCAAATACAATGCACCCATAGTCTAGAATGGATCTAATCAAAGCTATATAGATATTTTTCATAGCCAGTCTATCAGCTCAGCTGAAACAGTGCCTATCAAGCATCTCATAATATTCAAGACTTTTTTACATTTATCTTCAATTTTGTCTATATGAGTCTTCCATGTGAGCAATGCATCAAATCATAAACCAAAAAACTTGAACATTTTCATTTTTTCCTAATCTTTGATTATAAAGTTTCAGGCAAACATCTTCATTAACTTTTTTCTCCTAAAAAGAAAAACAGTTTGAAATTTTTCTACAGATAATTTAAATCCCCACATCAGAGACTAGTTTTCAACTTCATCGATAGCTTCCTGAACATACTCTATATTTCTTCCTCTTTTTCAAATTGCCCCATCATCTTCAGCAAGTGATTTTCCAATATCTGGAAAATCTGATATTTTCCAATATCTGAAAAAGTGATTTTCCAATATCTGGAAAACATCATTCATTATGATTGAGAATGATAGAGGACTGATACGCTGCCTTGAAGAGTAGTGTTACCATTTAGACACAACCAGTCTTTTTCTTCTTCCTCTACGTTTTGATTATTAATTACAACCAGCATTTACTCTGCATATCCCCACCTATTGTGTCAACGCATACACAAAGACAGTATTTACAATATATAGCTATACATGATACATATAATATACATACTGGAATACATATGCAGTTTGTTGAATACAGAAAACAGGAAAAGCTTTTAAAAAACTAGTGATATGATTTGTCTCAAACATTCACACAATCTATCCATGGCCCATACATATGATGACCTAATGGTCTACTGCACTTTGTTTCATACATAAAAGAATAATTTGTTTTATTTATTCATTTTATTAGTTTATCTGAAAGGGAAAATGCTCAATGATCAGCAGAGAAAAAGATAATCAAACAATTACAAGGGTCATTGTCATCTGTTGTCCATGGAAAAATGTTGAAAACGTCTTATACAATTCATGCACACAACATAATAAATATGCACCAACTAGCACATCCACTAATAAATAATGTTACAATATAACACAGTGGTTTTGTTGATGTAAATTGATATAATTTTAACAATTTTGGAGACACTAGTAGCAAAAGCAGCTAAGTTTACATTTCATTAAAATAATATTATCATAAAATTAACTGCATGTTCATTCATCATTCGTTCATCAAACTGTCTATAACCCTAAAGTCACACTGCTAGCATGGCTAAAAATAAATATTGCATATGTATAATAAATAAATCAAGGACATATTAACCCCCCTAAAATAGTGTACATATTAATTTTGTATGTCCTCATTTCACTCTTGTGAACAATACCTGTCTTGTTTGTCCCTCTAATATAATATATAACTGATTACAATCATTTCAGATTTGTATCTTTGATCTTTGTTACCTGTATCCAAAGCCTTCTGCTGTGTATTTTCCAGTTTACACATAGACTACATCCACTTCCTGTTCTTGTCATTATGTTATCGCTTACTATTGTAAGCACAGATCAGTGACCTTTGGTTTGTGTACTTTCTCATACCTACACACCATTTTTCAGCAATGTCAGTCTGCACATATAAACGTAATGTGAAATCTGTGATGAATAAATCAGTGTGCAGATACACATTTCTGTCACTGTCACACAGCACACGTGATTCATGGCTCTGGGACTTCCTCAGTTTTGCAGCCTAGTGCTGTGTTTTCTGAATATTAACAAGAAGGTGCTTATTGCCTCAGAGAGGGCTCCCAATGATTTGTACAAGAGTGCAGAATTTGCTGATAGCTGATATTATTCCCAGGGGGTTTGTTTCACAAGCAACAGTCACAATAATGACACCAAGGAGATGACTGAGATTTATTACAGCAGTTGTGAATTTCTTCGAAATGTCCAGGGAGATCGAAACTGTGTGAGCTATACGGCTAGACTTTGAGCCGTAAGGACAAACATTCTACACTGCCCTCATTACAGGTGGCAGTTTCCCACGTTGCTTTAGTCATCTGCCACACCAACTGATTATAAGCAGGCGAATCAACAGTAGAGTATGTGTACAGTTATTGCATAACTACCTACTTACTTTGCATGCGAACTTCTATAAATGAGTGAGGCCACAAGGTGATTGACATTTGAGGCTTGGAGCTGAAGGTATTCGAGGCTCAGAATGGATAAAGGCTGCTGGAAACAGACGCTGGCTCTTCTTGTGGTGTTGGCCAGCACATACACAGAGGGTAATCACATTTATTTATGCTTTCACTAGATTTGTAAGATGCATTAGATGTACATGTATTAGTACATGTATTCTGATCAAGATTATTTGGAGTAAAAGAAACTATTTTGACTGTAGTGCATTTAGGGTTTTTATTTCAGTTTAGGCGTATTACTCAGACAAATCTTCAGATGAGATTCTTTGTACAACTATGAAGGCAAATTTCTCCACCAAGTTTGATGTGAAGAATAACAATTGTATGTTGAGCATGAATAGATAGGATATTTGATTTTTATCTATGTATCACCCACCATCAAATCATTCCTGCTCGTATTCCTCATGTTGTAGGGACATAAACCTGTTTACACAGTCACATTATGGAGACAAAAAGCAAGTCTCCATTACATCAAATCATTCAGTTTTGGGGTGAAGACTTGGTATGAAGTTAAGGTTAGGTTATGGTTAGGTTACGTCTCTGGGAAATTAATGTAAGTCAATGTAATGTCCACATCTTGTATGTGTGTGTGTTTAGGGAAAGAAATAGTTAAAGGTTAGGTTGTGTGTACAGCTGAGGAGATGGGTTTTCATTTGAATGACAAAGACATGTTTGTGTTTTCTGTGCTCACCCCCAGCTTCATTTTCCTGGCACATGGATGACTTCATCAAGGCGGTAAAGCAGGTGGAAGATGGGAGCCCTGGGTTGAAGCCAGTAGCTGTGTTGAAGAGGCTGCGCAGGGCAGCTGGCCTTAATGATGCATTCATTCAGCACTTCCTTGGTGATGCAAACTCCGGTGGTCCTGAATTTGATGCTAGCCTCTCAAATTACATCAGCAAGGCCTTGCGTCACAGGGTGACTGAAGGTGCCAGAGAAGAAGGTGTGGTTCTGACTTCTGATGGCACCACTGTTGCCCTCAGACCGCTCCTCCTGGGCATCGAGGCTGGTTTCCTCTCCACAGGTCGAGGGCATGTTCGGGGCCTGCACCCGCTCACTCTGGCTAAAGACCTCTGCCATGCTTTCAGGCACAGCTCTCCTCTCACCCAGAGTCTGGGACCTGATGGCTGCTGGGACAGTGTAACCTCTCCTCAGGTGTTCACCCTCTTGGACAGCCCTTCTCCGCTCACCACCGCTCAGGTCAACGGTGGCATGGATGGTTTTGTTCTAGGGATGGAGTTGTCTGTTAAATCCAGACGTCCCCTCAAGCTCAGCAGTCTGCTGACAGCGTACTACTGCCACCACCTGGAGAATGATGGACTGGACACTGCCCCGCAACTCATCAGCCGACGTCGCAGGGAGAACTTCAGAGGGCTGGTCGTCCCTCCGGTGCTGGCAAGACAGGCGGTGAAATCAGTAGACCTGCAGGGGAGACTGAAGGGGCGCCCAAAGATGGATGTGAAGGAGAAGAAGCAGTTGAGGGCTGTGGTGAAAGAGGGAATGAAAGAGTTTGTCCATAAATACATGGGTGAGCGTGAGACCAAGACACAGAGGAAGTGAAAGAATTTTAAAAACAGTTGTCTTTAGAAATGAGAATAAACCACATTAAGATAGCTTTGACAGCAAAAATAAGAACAGAAAAGGCTGATTATTAACACTTTAAAAAATCATGTAATCAGGATCTAACCAGCTCTGTCAAACATTATTAATCTGTTTCAGATTGCCCACCCATCATACCACGGTGTATGTGGGGTGCAGAGCCGTACAGAGGAACACCCACCAACCTGACACTTCCTCTCTCCTTCATGTACATCCACCACACTCACACACCGAGCCAGCCCTGCCTGACCTTCCAGCAGTGCTCTGCAGACATGCGCTCCATGCAGCGCTTCCACCAGGAAGACAGAGGCTGGGACGACATAGGATACAGGTAAAAGCTTTTCCAAGACAAATATGCATATGTAAAGTCTTTACAAAGACTTTACGAGAAACCTAAACAAGACAATTCTGTGCTCCTGAAGCTTCGTTGCTGGCTCTGACGGGCACATCTACGAGGGCCGAGGCTGGCACTGGAGAGGAGCTCACACCCTCGCACACAACTCCAAAGGCTTTGGTGTCTCCTTCATTGGAGACTACATGACTAGACTGCCCTCCCAGCATGCCATGGGGCTGGTGAGAGATCAGCTGGCATCCTGCGCTGTTGGTGGAGGTCGACTGGAAGCCGACTTCATCGTGCATGGGCACAGACAGGTGGTGAACACTACCTGTCCTGGAGATGCTCTCTATAATGAGATCAAAGGCTGGGAACACTTCGGGGTATGTAGTACTGACATCATTGACAAAAAGTGCTATATGTTCTAGGATGCAAGAACATATAGCAAGACTCTGCAGCCTTCTTTCATCAGGTTTCAGCATTACTGTTCTGATTACAATTTGTTTTAAGCATACAGTTCTCCTATTAGTTTTTGTTGCATGGCTTTATGTTAATGTTTCTTTCATGTTTCATTTTCTTCTTTTTAGGAGGTCAAGAAATCAAAATGATCTGCTTGACAAGAGGAAGAGCTGTGAATAAACTAAAGGTTAACACATTAAATATTTGCCTCATCCTTGTGCTCTGATTGTTGCCATTTTCTTCAGTCCTGGCTTGAATGAGCTGAACAAACTGTTTCATAAAGCCGACTCAGTGCTGTTAAGATCAGACTAAATCAAGTCCGGTTTAAGAACTGACCCGAGACATCAATCACTGATCACATCAAATCACAGTGAAGGAAACAGACATGCAAAGCCAAAAACTGTAATGTGAGCAGCCAGAGAGCAGCAGATATTACACACAAAACACTGAGAGTAAAATATTACAGCAAAACTGAACAGAACCAAAACAATTAATTAAGCAAAAGAGCACTTTTATCAGCACACTGCTGAACTCCTGTTAGCTCAGTTTATTGTAGCACTTTGCTGAACTCACATCATTGTGGGTTCAAGTCCTGTATGAAAAATGTGAAAAATTTTCTTTGTATCATATGTGCTGAAAAATTTATCTATGATGTATGAATTGCAGCATGACATTTATAATTTAAGTAGTATGAAATAGCTTAGTAATTCCTTTTGTGGCAATAAAATAAACATAATTGCATTTTCTATCAGTTGGAATGTGCTACTTGGTTTGTTGCACAAGTGACATCAACTCCATGTGGTGGAAGTATTGTTTAGCTTCAGATTGGCTGTCTGCTCCTTTATATATTTTTGATAGACAGATTTCTGCATGTTTGATTCTTTCATTTTATTCAAGTGACATTTAAAGAGAGAACAAATCATTAAAACGCTTCTTCCTATGTGACTACAGTCCTGAGTTGCATTTATATTGACTAAAATACTGTGCAGATCATGGATGTACCATATAAACATCCGTGGTTGAAATCTAAAGTAACCAGAAACACGGACAGCGCCACTCTGCCATTGCAACCCACATTGTGGTGAGAGGTGGGATTACACCCGAGGGTTTATTAACTGGATGCTCTCGTTGCGCCCCCCGGTACACAGGCCGCAGCCGGACCCTTCTCGATTACCGTGAAAAGTGGCCTCGATGATACAAACACACACTTCTATTTATGACCACTAGAGGGCGCCAGATGACCATATAATGACCAGTAGTAAGGCGTTTATTGATTTCCAGCATTTAAGGAATTTTGTTAACGAGTTTGCATACCATACACCCACACTGTGCTTATTTTATAGCGAGGGAAACATCTGCCATGAGTTGTAAACATGTTATTTACTACAGTGGTTAAATGATTGGCCAATTAGATGTTAACGACTGAATCTAAATTCGCACAAATGACAATTAATACTTCACCTGTTTCCATAAATGAATCTCTGATATTAATAAAGTTATCAGTGTCTAATGTTTACTGTTCACTCTTGTATTTTTCGCAGAGAAAAGTGTCACTTTGATCATAACGCTGCACAACAAACATCCTTTCGCTCACATTTGTGAAAGTACGTAGAAATGAAAAATAAAGACAAAGCATTAGTAAAAGTTGAACTTATTAAACTTGGCCCCGGTGGTGGGTTACTCGAAACTCTTCTCGTCGCCCTCCCCGTCGACGTTACGTACGCAGCCGTGGCGTGCCTGCAAGCCAAATAACATGGAGTCCTCTGTCTGGCATCTTCCAAGGGATCCATGCAAAGAAAAAAAAAGCCTGAGCACCGATAAAAGAGCAAGTTTCTCCATGTGAGCTGTCAAAGCTTGTTGCGAGCATCGTCTCGGCAGCGTAAAGCTTCAGCTCTGTCCTCAAGTATGACGAGCGGTGCTTAAACAGCAAGCCTTTCCCTGCGATCCGCAAACCAGGCCGATTTCAGTGAGTATTTGCTGCAAAAAAACTGCAATTTTATGGGCGTTTGAGGCTTAAAAGGAATTGTGCATGGATGCATTGTTGTTATAGTCACCTGACAACAACCGGATCGATATCAGCCTCTGAAGCAACAGAGGCCAGTCCGTGGGACACCTTATGCACCCGGGCATTTTCCTGCTTTTTAGAGGGGCAGCAAGAGAGGACATGGGCCTGAATATAAAGGCCACTTATTTATGTAACCATTTGGGCGCCCTATTCCATTCTTTAAGACCAGACATATTGTGAAAATAGGTCAGACAGTCCGAAAACTGCAACTGGGGAAAAATATTGAGGACAGCCAAAACATCAGAGATTCTGCAGATTTGACACTTTCATGTTGTCTGATATGCTTTTTGATTCTTACTTACAATCTGCTGGCTGTTTAAAAAAAACATTTTGCATGCAAATTACTACAGTAAGTATAGTGGCAAACTGAGTAGGCTGTGGGAATAATGGGTGAAACTTTTAAGCCATGAAAAACTTGTGTTTTTGTTTAGTGTGTGTTCACGTGTGAATGTTTCCAGAATAAGAGGAGAGTGCACAATGTAGGCAGGCTGGTCACCAGTGGGACTCCATACTGTTCTCTGGGGGACAATGGAGCCAGAAGGGCGACCTCTAACCCCAGGGACCAGCTATGGGCCCCCACCCTTCAACTCAGCACAAAACCCTGTCACCTCTACTTTCCTCAACTGCACCTTACAGGTAAATACATCATCTTAAAATCATTACTGCTGTCATTCCCATTGCCCGACAACAATTTGTAAACGCCCTGTATTTTTTTATTTTTACCACTAGTCCTCATGTTCGTCAAATGTGAGAGACGGCCTGATGTCTGCCAAATGTTCATGGGGCCACCCTGGAGATGAGGGCTCCAAGCAGACTGAGGGCACTCAGTCACCCAGTGCAGACCCAGGGAGGAGCGCACAGAGGAGATTCAGGTCCTCAGCCTTTCCTTCCTCCCTAAGCTGGGACTCTGACTCTGAGAAAGAAACACTAGATGGTAACACATGGCTCAATATCTATTGGAAACTTGTTGCACACTTCTCAAGAGTAGAAACTGGTAGCGAGGTAGTGATTACAATCTGCAGTAGTACTGAATTTAGCTAATGAACAATGCCATCAGTGTACCTATCACTGTTGTCCCCTTATTGTTTTAAATGTGATTCAGTCTGCTTGTAGTCAGAAGTCTCTCATCTTTCTCTCTCTGTATAACGCGGGTATGCACTGTATTTTTGACTGTGGATTTTAACTGTTAAGCTGTGGAGTGATGTTCCTGTGGTTGTGTGTTTTGTGTGCTGTTATGTGTCAGAGGAGGAGCTACAGCACTTTTCTAACCCTCATGGTCTGGCTGCTCACAGCCCAGGATCTCCTTCTTCTGGACTCAGGTGAGGAGGAAGTGCAGTAGGAAGGGGAGCATGTTGTTTGGTGGCAAAATCAGCTGGTTAGTTTGGCAAACTAAGAAGAAACACAGCCATAAAGACAACGACAAAGACAGATTTTTTTTTTTTTTTTGCAAGGAAAAAAAATATTTTCTGAAAGTTGTATTTAAATGGAGCCATCCTTAAATTTCTCTGGGAATCAACAGCTGCATATAAATTGGGTAAGCAATAGTTTGACATTTTGGGAAACTTTCTTGCAAAGAGTTAGATGAGAAGATCGATACCACTCTTGTAAATGTGAAGCAGCTTGTTAGCTTAGCTTAGCATAAAGACTGGAAACTTGTAACAAAATTCACCTGCCAGCACCTATAAAGCTTTCTAATTAACATGTTTTATTTTTGTATGTTTATTTAATCCATAAATGTAAAAATGACAAGTCTTGTAGTCCTGTCACTGGGAGGTTGCCAAGCAACCAGCAGAGATTTGAGGAAGTCACTGCTCTTGGCCTAGAAATGGTCCAGCATATAATCCCAGTAACAAAACAATTTCAGTTCTTGTGTGGATTAAATAAACGAGATGTTAATTACTGAGCTGCAGAGGTGGTGGTAGGCGGAAACCACTACCGCTAAAGTCCATAGTTTTTAGTAGAAAAATTCAGTGGAAATTATTTGGGAATTACAGATCCATAAAATTAAGAATTACTGTTTTATTTCCCATGTGAAGGTCTAAATGCTTCTTCACCATGCCACGAATAAAATTATGAAGGGGAAACAGTGAATCCTTTATGTATTTATTTATTCAGTGCAAAAGTAGTCAAAATCAGATATAGTAAGTCTACTGGAATCATACCCACCATCATGAAAAATATCCACCATGTGTATTCATTGAACTCCCCCAGTCTGTTAAAACCCACAAAATTCCCCGAAAAATGAAAGAGGACATGATCTCGGTGTCCTCTGCGGTAGTTATAACCCTGTAAATAAGAGCTTGCACATGATCTGTAATTTTGACTTCTTCTAGGCAGTGATGCCGCTTTCACTTCGTAAATTTTAATGTTTTTTTCCTCCGGTGCTTTTCAGACTTGATAGTGAAGATGATCAAGAACCTGAAAAACTGCAGCACTTGCGTTGTAAGACTGATTCGCCTACCCCTGTGGAGGGGCGCAATGACGACAATGAGAGCACAAAGACAGAAGAGCCAAATACATCTCGGCTTGGCCCAACAGAATGTGGGTACCGTAATGAAGAAACAAAATCTGCCTGCACACTTGATATCTTTCTTTTCTTAAGGCTCCACTCATTCATAATTCCCCTGTTTTCTCTTCACAGTGGCAGACAGCGAAGTCTGGAATGTATCTGAGGCAACTGAGCTGTTTCTGTCCAAAGTAAAACCAAAGGACGGCTGCCAAATGGAGGAGGAGGCAGACAATATTGAGGGAGAGAGAATGCCCAAGAGAAAAGAAACCAAGGAGCCTGAGAGAGATGTGTACACATTCCCTGGAGACTCAGACCCGGAAAGTCCCCCTCCTGCTCCCTGGGCTCATTGCACATTCATTCAGCGGTGCAGAAAGAAGAGGGTCCTGCTCAGGCCCTTCTCCGGCCTTGGCACCTTGAAGCGCTCATTGCCTGAGACTGGCAAGGTGGCTAAGGTGGAAGCTCAAAAATCCAAAACTGTAGCGCCGACACAGCTGAGCTTAGGTGGAGGGGTCTATGATTTTGAAGAGGGCAACTTTGGAGAGGGAGCAGTGGATGAACCAATAAAGTTCAGAGATAGAGGAGGGAAAAGAGACAAAGAAGAAGAAGAAAGCGGGGTAGAGCTAGGTAAGGACATTTTCACCTGTGTGGAATGTAGCATTTACTTCAAAAAGCAGGTCCACCTGCAGGAGCACATGACTGAGCACCGTCACAGTGGTGCGGGATGCGGCAGGCGTTTAGGAAAGGGCGGCCGTTTTCGGTGTATTGAGTGTGGATGGAACCTGCCAAATCGGCTTGCGCTGGCAGACCACCACCGAAGGCACCAGGAGTCCCGTATGAAGATCCTGGAGGAGATTGAGAAACTGAATGAAAATGGGAAGGCAAAAGAGATTCATATACTGGACAGTAAGGTGGTGAAGCTTAAAAGCCCAGACACAGCTATTATGCAAGACGCAGGCCCGGTCTCGATTCCAGGCCAAGGGTCAGACCCAGAAATAGTTACAGCTCCACCTCTATCCCCAGCCCCAATTTCAACATCAGACAGAGACCAGACAACTCTTGACTCAGATACAACTGTAACTCCTCACAATTCAGTTCGAAGCCCAGCTCAGGCCCGAGGTGTCTCTGCCTACCGCCGCCGCTTTGTCTGCTCCAAGTGTAACTTCAGCACAAGAACCTCCCAGGCACTGGCTAATCACACCAAGACCCACAACAGGAAAAAGCCCGCTCTCCGGAGTGACTCCTCATCTCCTGGTTCACCATCATGTTTGGCGTCCACCTCCCTGGCCTGTGGTCATTGTGCCTTCCTGACCTCCAGTCAAACCGTATTGAGGGAACACCAGAAACTTGTTCATCCAGAACAGGTCTCCATCAGTGGGGCACAGGGTGAGACTGGCCAGCATTCAAGGTCCAATGTGGGTGCTCAAATTTCAAACCCTGTCCCAGATTCTGACCACCTCTCTGGGTCTGGATCCCTGCCCAACGCCACTCAAGGCAAAAGCCAGCAAGGAGTCACTGCCTCTGAGGACAGCACAACACCAGACAGCGCTGCAGCTCGGCCCGCAAGCCGGGTGGTCTTCAAGTGTGTTGGGAACAGGCGATTCAGCAGGAGAGGGAAGACTTGGACTGATCTAGCCAAGTTTCAGTCAAGACTGGATGACGACAAGCTCTCCGGCAGTGAAGAAGAGCAAGATGAAGATCAGTGCACAGAGCTTGACAATGACCTGTCCCAACAAGATGCTAACTCACCTGTGAGAAACAAACAGCACACCAGAGCACATGCAGGTGAGACTAAATGGCAGACTGAAGACATTATATTGCAACTCTGCACTGAAATGCTAAAGTTTCACCAAGTCACTCTTATTTGATTTCTATGCGAGTTGTTATGTCCCCTATGGGTTTGAGCATTTGGATAAAACAATAAGACATTAAAATTTACCTAAAACTCACAGTTTACACACTGCTGGCTCATAGCTTTGTTATATAATTGTTCATAAAACCTGATCATGTAAAAATAAATAAAGCTGCACAAATTCCTATTTTTATGCTACCAAGGATCAAATGATTATGTGCAATATGTGAAAGGTGTCGTACTGACAAACTCACAGGGAATTATCACTTGACTCTGCAGTTCTGTTTTAGGGTCTTTCAGCTCATTGTTTTGGATTTCCAGTTACAACTTTACTGTTTTAGTTCAGAACCACTGCTCTCATCAACCTTGTTTCCTAAGCAGGCAGCTGTTTTCAGAGAAAAAAGTCTGATAAACCCACTGTACGTCACATGCCTAGCACCAAACAGCAAAACAAAATTAGCAACTGGCAAATAACATAAAAAAATATGTATATTTTCTCTGAATTTATTGGAGACTAAAACAGAGCTAAAAGGAGAGTGAATGTTAGACTTATGTGGTCAGAAACACCACTGAAATTAAGTGCTAATGCTGCCCTGCATCTGCTTGATGTGTAAAAACAACTGTTAGCTAACATGTTAGTCATTAACAACTTTATAAGGTGATAATATGCTAATGCTGTGCACAGCCTGTTGAGCTGCACCCAGGTGGTTAAAAAAACAATTAATGCAGGTTCAAGTTCTCACAGCTTTTGTCACAACCTCTGCAGTCAATACTTGCCGGTTGAACAGACACAACCTTCTATAAATCCTCAAAGAAAGCTGGTTAATAAGATGTTAGCAATTAAATTGATGAGTACAATGTGAGTGCAATGTGATTATTACTTGTAGAAAGTATGGTTAATGGCCCAAACTATGAAAATAAAACAAAAGTTGTAATAAAACAGAATTACTCTTTGAAGTGTTGAGATATTGAGGTCAAAGTATAAATGTTTTTGGAACATTTTAAGAAGTAAATGAGGTCAGACAGACTTTAAGAGCTTCTCAAATGGAGCTCTACAGGCGCTCTTGCCTACAACCCCAGATGCACATATAGTATTTAAGGTATGCAGCCTCAAATGACACTGTTTCAATTTGAGAAGGATTTGTCTGTTTATTCAAGATTGATTTTTTTTTTTTCTTTTCCAGACGACTGTTCAGCACAGCAAAGTGCCACATTATCGCTCTCCCCTAAGAAGAGCGTGAAGGACGAAGACAAGCAGGAGGCAGAGAAAGATGGAAAGGTTTTCTTTTTGAGGAGGAGCAACCGGATTACTGCTGCACCTGCAGAAATTGACAGTGATGATGATGACGATGACATTGACGAGGAACGTTTGCGACGTTTCCTGTCAGAGGGCATCTTGGATGAAGACAGAGACGAGATTGATGAGGATGCAGAGACGCTGAAGAGTGTGGAGAGGAAATGCCCCTACTGCCCTGATCGATTTCATAATGGCATTGGGCTTGCCAATCACGTGAGAGGTCACCTGAACCGAGTGGGCGTCAGCTACAATGTGCGTCACTTCATATCCCCCGAGGAAGTCAATGCCATTGAGAAGAAGTTCTCCTATCAGAAGAAGAAAAAAAAAGGTCAGCATCTTGTTGCGTGTATTTCTTTAGGCTGTGTAGATGTTGTCTGATCAAATTCTGAAAGCCAGAAAGACAATGCCTTTTTTGTTGTCTTTGTTGTTGTCTTTGTTGTTAAAATGTTCTTGGAATAATGACTCTGATGTAGGTTGTCTGACAATGTCAGACGCCCTACTGAAAAACATGAGCTAAAGTGATTATTAACTATATGATAAGTCTCTTAAATGCCTGTTTCATCCCCAGTGGAACAAATAAAGTTAGATTTTAGTTTTTTAGAAGTAGTTACTATAATGTAAATCAGTGGTTCCCAACCTGGGGGCCGGGATCCCCATAAGGGTCACAAAATAAATCTGACGTGTCGTGACAGACAAAAAGAGACAGAATAGAAACCTGAAAAAAAAAAGTTTCTTCTAAACAGTTATACTCATTTTTTTTTAGATTTTCCTCAAATCTTTGCTTTTTACTTGTGAATTACCAAATCATTTTACTTACTAAAAACAAGACTAACTCTACAGCCATGCCAGAGGCTCTGTGTTAATACCAGCATGACAACATGCTCACAATGAGAATTCTAACATGCTGATGTTTAGCAGTTATACTGTTACCACCTTCAGCAAATAGTTTAGTTTGTTGGTATGCTAAAATTAGATAATTGGCAAAAAACACAAAGTAAAGCTGGCGAACTGGAATGTCATTGGTTTTGCAGGTATTTGGTCATGAACCAAAATATTGGACAAAATAAAAATTTGACCTGATGATGATGCTACATCTAGAGTTAAGGGGTCACCAACATTATTACGATTCATCTTGAGGGGGACATGAATGTGTTAACCAAATTTAACTGGTGATCAATACAGTATTTGTCAAGACATACCACAACTGGTAGACCTGTGCATCCGGTGACTAGGGGTCACAAGAAGACGTTGCTTGGATTTAAGGGGTCACACGCCAAAAAGGTTGGGAACCACTGGCGTTAAGTATCATACTGTACATTTAGTCACACGTCTAAATTTCCACTTGTATCGCCTGTCCTCTCCCCAGTTGCCAACTTTGACCCGGACACATTCAGTGTGATGCACTGTGAGTTCTGTAGCGCAGGCTTCGACACCCGGGCTGGCCTGTCCAGCCATGCCCGGGCCCACCTCCGGGACTTCGGCATCACTAACTGGGATGTTACCATCTCACCGATCCACATCCTGAGGGAGCTGTTCTCCAGCAGGCCCGACCTTGTAATCCCCACAGCTCCCCCCCGGAGTCCCGGCTCTATACAGGAAGAAGAGGAGGGTGAAATGGAGGAGGAAGGGGAGGGAATTGTTGAGGTGAAGCTGGAGGGAGAGACAAGTGAAAGGACGCTGAGTGCTGCCGTTTCTGATGCACTGCCTTCAGCATCTCCTCAACCTTGGAAGAGCGAGGATGGTGTAAAAGAGTCTGAAGGTTAGTCTTCATTGTTGATTCATTCTTAGAAGTAGTAGTGTGTACTCATGAGTTGTGTAGTTCTGTTAGTTGCTGACGTGTTTTATTACCTGGTGACTCCTTCAGTGTTTGCAGTTTAGACCACAGTAATGATGCCATGAGAGCTGAAGAAGACTATATACAAATGCATAAAGCAGTGGGAAATGTGACTTCAGATGCTGTTAGTGTTTGAAGTGCACCTGTCTGTTTGCTGTTTATGCTGAATAAAAACTGGCCTGTCTGACCTGGGTGACACCGCTGTGCACTGTGTTGAAGGTTGGTGGTGGTTGTTGAGAATATCAGCCTTAACAGAGAGAGAAAGTGAGTGTGAGTGTTAGTGTGTGTGTGTAGAGAGAGAGTCCCTGATGCCCGTGGTTGATGTGGCACTCGGTGCATTTATCCCAACCTCCGCCTCCACTCGATTGGTCACGCCTTAGCTCAGCGGTGCATATGGGGGCAAAATGGCTGCTTCCACCTCCCCGCAGACCCAAACAATAGCGGAAAAGCTGTCTGGCTTCAGCTGCCGGGAGTCCGATGCACTGCGGTTGCGGACCGGTGAGTAGCGCGCGGTGTAATTCCTGTGCACCGCGTGCCCTCGGATCACACGGCGGCGTCGCACTACGCGTCTAGCGCCGCGTCTTCTGTCACATTGTAGCCAGACAAACAGCCATGAAAAACTCTTCATCATGTGTGAGAGCACGTAAAGAAAAGCAGTGTCGCGCACAGCCATGCAGGTAGCCCATGACATGCATGTCAAAAGCTCAGAAAGCGGGTCATTGTGATTGTTTCGGGTGTTCCCGTTTATGCACGCGCGGGTAAATTGTGCAGATTTTCGCTGTTGTGATAGGCTATTGTTGTTACAGTTTGTGTTTCCTTAATGTTCGTCAGGTTTTTTTTTTTCTAATTGTGCACGTCTGGGATGACGTCCAGTATTTTCAATGCTGCAGGATCTCAAAAATTACCTACTGTTGCCCAATCCTCGCCATTTTACTTTCCTTTGATTTTTGATAGAGGACACGCTGTGCTTTCAAGTGCATGCATTTGTGCATGTTTTTTAAAAATAATAAACTAACAGTGAGATTGCACTGGAAACATGGCAACTTTGTGGACTGAAAGCGGTCATAGTCAGTAATCTTATTACAACTTATCCGGATCAACGGAGTATAATCGAAGTATCACTTTTTCTTGGAAGTATCGGGTTGCTCAGTGTTGGGCGACTCAGCCTGAAGGGATACAAAGTCAAGTTAGCGTTTTGCTACTTTGCTCCGTTTCATAAAAGACTCCGGTGATTATTTAGTGTTGTCTTGCTTATAATGGATGGTGTTATAACGCTGCGCTCCGAGGTGTCACATCGCCGCTCTTTTACAGTCAAGAGATGAACTGACAAGCGCAGAGCCGCCCACCAGACAAAAAGCATTGTCTGTCTCCACGTCTCCTTTGATTTACCGATTTGTCGCAGAAAATGGCACTTTTGTCCCGGGAATGCCTGACTGCGGGGAACCAAGACTGCCATGTTTGTTTCATACAGTAGTGCAATTCTTACTTTTTTTTGACAGGGTTTCATTACTTTATTTTTTATGTACATTTCGTTACAGAAGACGTTATAATTCGCTGTTATTACAAGGACTGATAAATTATAAGCAATGAGCTCACAAGACTGAGTTGATTTTTCTGCTCTCAGGCTGCATTTTTATTTATCTCACGACACTCAGAAATACACTTAGACTTTAAAAGGCTGACTTTTTTGGGGGGGAATAGAAAATAGAATTAGTCGTGAGATTCAACCTCTGACATTTATTTCAAGGTATTTTATTATCACAATCACTCTTAATTGTCCTAATTAACATGGCGTTTCTACACTTAAATGGATATTGTGTGTTATGTTTTAGGTGAGGAGGAGGAAGCAGCTGAGGATGAGGATGAGCTGCAGCTTCCAGCTCTGGATGCTCTGAGCCCAAGCCCAGGGAAAACAGGGCTGTGCAGCGTGGACCAAGACAGCCTCTCTCCCGGGGAGGATGCAGACACCAAGGGTGAGAGAGAAATATGGGAGTGCTGAGCCCAGAGTGTTGACAAGGGATTGGATTTGCTACAGCCAAGCCTTATCATAGCTGTCAGTGGGGAAATTGTAAAACTGACCTCAGGTCAACATTGAGGCGTGGCGACACTACATCAGAGAGGGTAGTCTCCAGGGAGGAGGCAGACAAATGTATTTAGGGACTAAAAAGAGCACCTCCAACACTTGGTAGTGTTACTGCAGACTGGGTGAAGATGTAGACAGGAAGGGTAAGTGAGGTGACAGGTCCTCTGGGATATCTGTGGCCTCTAAAAGAACCTGAGCCACCTGTTGTTGCTTTGCAAACTTTGTGTTAATATTGCATGTAATAAAATATATAATAAAATGATACTTAAGCAGAATGTAAATACTTACAGTTACTGTTAAATATTTATGAAAGGTTATTTTGATCGCTGTAAGGCGCATCACTGCCCGAATTCATGATGTTTCCTCTTCTCTCTTTTGCAGTGCACAACTTGAAGTGTGAGGTGTGTGGAGCTCAGTTTGAGACCAGGCGGGGAATGTCCAGCCACGCCCGCTCTCACTTGCGCCAGCTGGGTATCAGTGTTTCAGAGAGCAGCGGGGCACCCATTGACCTCCTCTACCAAATTGCCAAGGAGCGAAATCTAGACAGCCAAATAAGCTCATCTCTTCTGGAGCCCCTTTCAGCCAAGAACGCCTCTGCTTCTGCTCCTCAGAAAGATGAGGACTTAGAAGACATGGACTTAGACGAGAAACCAATACCCCTTTCCGTACTGGCCAAAGCGGCGAAAGCAGTGCCACCCTCTTCCTCCTCCACACCTACACCTTCTCCTGGTGCCTCTCCAGCTCCCACTCATTCTAGCTCCCCTTCCTCAGTAGTGAGGAAAGCCCCCATTTCCTCTCTACTGCCTGTGTCTTCCCCCTTGCGCTCTCCAGAGCACAAGGCTGGGGGAATGAAAAGCTTGACCTCTAACCTCTCTCCCTCCGCCACCATCACAACATCCAAACCCATCTGGGCACCGCAGGAAAATGACGCACCTCTCAACCTCAGTAAGTGTAACTGCCCCCACTAAAGTCTGTCTCTGATAACTTTGTATTGTATCGTTCTCTGTTCATATGAATGGATTGCATTATTTTAGAAGAGTTCCTTTTTAATTCTTGAGTTTTATAAGTCTTAGTGTAGTTATTTCTTCTTAATGTGCAGCACTGGAGGTGGACCCCAATAAGGACATAGTTTGTCAGCTGTGTGGCGCCTGGTTTGAGACACGGAAAGGCTTATCCAGCCATGCACGAGCCCACCTGCGGCACTTTGGGGTGGAGTACTCTGAATCCAAGGGCTCTCCCATTGACCTCCTGAACCAGCTCATTGATACTGATGACTTCAAGCACAAAGCCAGTGCACTGCAGCTCGACAGCCACACAGAACCGCGGGGCCTCACGACCACGACGCTCTCCTCCCCAAAGCAGTCCCTGCTGAGCCTCTCCTCCTCTTCCTCCTCATCCCTCCTCTATAAGGTGACCACAGCTGGGGGTGGGTCGACATCCAAAGCTACCTCTTCCTCTGCCTCATCTTTACTTGGCCCACCTGCCAAGCGACACAAGTCCTCTTCCATGCAGGTCTTCCGCCTGAGTAGTGGGGAACTCATGGCCCTTCCACACAGTGAGTGTTGTTTCACAGTTTTGATGGGGCTCTCCTGCATGTTGTGTAAAGTCATAAATGCTTCACATAAAGTGGGCTGTATCTGTTAAATATGTTTCAGTTCACTTTTCTAATCTTTTAGGTGAACCTCCGAAGGAAATAGGCTGTGAATTCTGTGGGGAATATTTCGAGAACCGTAAAGGGCTCTCCAGCCACGCCCGCTCTCACTTGCGTCAGATGGGCATTACTGAGTGGTCTGTTAACGGCTCCCCGATTGACACCCTGCGGGAAATCATCAGCAGACGGGGCCTGCCTTGCGCCCTTCCTGTAAAACCTCTTAAAACTCCACCTCCGTCCTCTCCGGGACCCCCTCGTTCCCCTCTGTCAACCTCCTCCTCTCCCTCAGCCAACCTCCTCAGTCGTCTACCCTTCGCCTTCGCCCGTCCCTCTAGTCCTCCTCAGCCTGCAGTTTCTAAGTCGAGCTCAGCTCCACCGACGTCGTCTAGTGGGCTGATTCTCAAGCTGAAGCCTGAGCCGGTGCAGCTGGAGGTCACCACACCAGGGGCTGTGGGGAGATCTGGCGGCTTCTCTGCTGAACCTCTCAACTGTAGCTGGAGCAGCTCTGACAGTGTGTTCCCCCTCAACTTGGGTAACGTAAATCCTACATTACTAAGTTTCTTCAGAGTTTATTTAGCAGTTTAGGGAAACTTTCAAACATACTTGCAGACTCAGTAGCAGATATAGTACGTTACATTGCATTTACTTCTTACTTACTCTCTCTGTGGTTCTTCCACAGCCATGGCCCATGAAGTGGAGCCTACAAGGGATATTCGCTGTGAGTTCTGCGGGGAATATTTTGAGAACCGTAAAGGCCTCTCCAGCCACGCCCGCTCCCACCTGCGCCAGATGGGCATTACAGAGTGGACTGTCAACGGTTCGCCCATTGACACCCTGAGAGAGGTTATGCACAAGAGAGGGGTAGACGCCTCCTCTCATTCAGACCAGGGAGTGAAGAAGGAGTCGAGCCAGGGAGCCCACAGTCCCCTGTGGGAGAGCATGGGCGGCGCCGGCAGTTCAGAGAGTTTGGGTGTTTCAGGCTACCAGACCTCCAAATACCGTAAATCTCCTCTCAGTTTGCTGCAGTCAGGGTCGAGGCTCCATAAGCAGGGCCTGGGGTCCGTGGGCCCCTCTGCTACCCCACCTGCAGGAAAGTTCTTCAGGATGTCTCCACTGGGGAAACGGTCTCTGTCGGAGGATGCCCAATCAGTGGAGACTGCCCACTCACCGCCACATCAGCTTAAGACGTTCTCACCTCTGTCACATGAGTTCTCCTACAAAAGAAAATCCTCCCCAGACAAGCACGGACACCAGGGTGAGTCACTGTTAGGTTTTTGTTTTTCTATTGTTATGCAGAAATGATCTCATTTTTTCTGATCATCATTCTCAAAAAGAGATTGCCCTTCATTTGCCTCCTGTCCCCTATTTTTCAGATCCCAGCTGTGAGCTGTGTGGGTTCTACTTTGAGAACCGTAAGGCTTTGGCAAGCCACGCGCGAGCTCACCTAAGGCAGTTTGGTGTGACTGAGTGGTGTGTTAATGGGTCCCCTATCGAGACGCTTAGCGCTTGGATGCGCAGCAGGCCGCAGAAGGTGTTGGAGATGCACCGCAGCTACATGCAGGGTAACCGCTCCACCCTCAAGAAGGTGAGAGGAAGCAGTCAGGGGTTCATTTGTTGTTGGTGGATCATTTTAGTCTAATAGCTCAGGTTAATGCAAGTGTTTTTATTAACAGAGTGAGCGCCAGGCTTTACTTGAATTTATCTTTGACCTCTGACATTTCAAGTCTGTTGTTGCCAGTGTGAATGTATTTTTTCTTGCAGGAAAAATGTAAAACATCAGTAGCAGAACTTGTGCCTCCCACAAAGCCAAGCAGCTATGCAATACAAGAGCATAACCCACTGTGCTACTTTTCTGACACACTCACTTTCCTCTCAGTATCTCTGAATAGGCGTCATGTTTGGAGATCTAACATGCCTCAGCTGGTGGCTCGACAGACATTTTATGTCTTGGAAAGCTTCAGACGTGTTGTCTGTTGTCAGCTTTGAGCCGTACTGTAGATCCTGTGTCTTTACCCAGCAAAAATCACTGGGGACAGATGCCAGAACGACTCAGCTATTGACTTGATAGTTGCCATAGTAACCAGGGTGCCTGGCAGCTTATGTTTCATCTTCAGATAAATTATGGCATGCTGTTGATAGAAGAAAATGTACGTTTTTTTTTTTTCTTTCTTTCTTCCCTCCTGAATTAGTTTCTGGTGCATTTGCGTCACCATCGCACCTTTTCCCTGAGCTGTGACACACATACAGAATGGATTACCTTTTAAATGTCCTTGTAATCTTATTTTAAAGGTTTTATCATCCTGGAGAAGTGAACCCAACTAAGTTGTATGTATTGGACTGTTAGATATGTATCTAAGAACCAAGGAATGACTTATAGCACAACGAGAAATCGACCAGATCAGCACAATACCAACACATCGCTACAGTTTCTCTACACAACACTCTATAGTTTAACATTCTTGTGCAAGCAACGTGCATGTTTATTAATGCACAAAAATCAGAAAAGAAGTGAACTGAACAATGCATACTGTACATTTTTCTTGCTAAATAGGGGACTTAAAGTGTACCCTTTGACTTGTTCTCATATGCTTTTAACATAAGTTGCTCTGCACAATCCTTTTTCTATCAGAGTTCATTTAGATTCATTTTGGGAATGCGTCTATTTGTCTGAAGACATTTTGACATTTCACAGTCACACTGTCATGACTTACAGCCGGGACACTTAATAGAACGGAGCCATCGTTAATGTTATTAGTAACACCTGAGCTTTTCATACCATGACAAGTCAAAGTTTCTGATGTGAAAAAGGACCTGTTGTGTTATCACCAAACTCTTAAACTCCGGTCTAATCAGGAAACATAAGTGAAAACACCTGTGTGGGCTGTAGGGCTGTTAGGGCCTTCTCTTTTAACAATTACTTCTTAAGGTCTACTTACTTGCTTTTTCTACAACTTTCAAATGCATCTCATGGTCATCATTCATTAATTAATTTCTTTATTTTTATTTATATAATTATTAGCATTATTATTTACTTACTACCAACAATTACAGCTGATAAAGACTGTGATATGTGGTTGACAGCTCTAGAAAAAGCTAGTAAGTGGACTTTGAGTAAAGATTATCAATATTTCAGTGATACTGATGACTTAAAGCACAAAGCCAGCATATGAGGATCGTTTAATTGCCAAGTTCTCAGATCCTAACATTAAAAACCTTGAGCTCTTAATTAGCGCTTGATTAATGGCAGGTGTGCTTGAAAGGTCAAAAGTAAGACTATATGTGGTATGTTAAAACACTGACATTGCTAAAGTAATTGTAAAACAAGCTCACAGTATGTTTGGTATTATTGGTCACGAAAATCTAGGCATTTCCCATTAGATCTAGGTCAGTTCCAGTAGCATTAGTCTCAAGGCATTTCTCAACTGACATACTTATCTCTACTTATAGTCTTGGCACATATATGAACGCCTTACTGCTTTAAAGAAGTAGTTTCAAATTTTGGGAAATATATTCATTTCTTCTCTTGCCAAGAGTCAGATGAGGAGATTGATCCCACTCTCATGTCTGTACAGGATATGGAGCTACAGCCAGCAGCTGCTTAGCTTAGCTTAGCATAAAGACTCAAAACGTGGGAAACGGGTAGCCTGGCTCTTTCCAAAGGAAACAAATTCTATCTGCCAGCACCCCTAGAACTACTACGTTATATCTCATTCGTTTAATGCATACAAAAACCAAAGTGTAAAAACTGCACATTGTGGTTTTAGGGGGGGGGATTATATGACAGACTTTGTCTTGGCCAGAAACAGTAACTTCCTGGATGTGTCATTTTTACTCTTTGGTTTTTTTTACTGATTAAACAAACAAGATATAACGTGTTAATTAATTATCTTTGAAAGAGGTTGGTAGGCAGATTCTATTATCTTTGGACAGAGCCAAGCTACTGTAGCTTGTAGTTTTCATGCTAAGCTAAGCTAACCAGCTGCTGGTGGTAGTTTCAAATTTACTGCACAGACATGAGAGTGGTGTCAATCTTCTTGTCTCATTCTTGGCAAGAAAGTGACCAAGTGTATTTCCCAAAATGTTGAACTATTAAGATTTAAGATTAGAATGAATGTTATCAATTTTATATAAAGAAAGTGTGCTGAGAGAGACATTTTGACACCTTAATTAGCTATATATAATGACTAGTTATGTTAATATAACTAGTTATTTTTAAAAGTAGTATCATGGTACACCGGGACATGGCAGCTCAAGTGTCTCTTGATATATTGCTTATAAGACCACTCATCTCTTTCCATCTTCCAGAAGAGCAGCTCACCTTTCTCTGCGTCAACGGATTCTGATCATGTCCTCCCCATCTCATCACAGAAGGCCTCCTCTTCCTCCTCCTCCTCCTCCTCCCAGTGGTCTTCTTCGTTGGCTGTAAGCCTGGTGCGGCCACTGAGCCGTGAGGTCAGCCATGGCTCTTCCAAGACCACAGAGGGTGAAGCTGGTACCAACCAACAGGCTGCTCCCTTCAGGCCTGGCCGCAGCAGTCCCAGCCCATCGCGGCTCATCAGC
The DNA here is from genome assembly GCF_963924715.1 of Thunnus thynnus. NCBI lineage: Eukaryota > Metazoa > Chordata > Actinopteri > Scombriformes > Scombridae > Thunnus > Thunnus thynnus. The sequence goes on from NC_089533.1 coordinate 23,771,485, forward strand.
AGCCTCCCACTTCAAGCACAGGTGGCACGCAGTGAGCTTAACGTCCGCCTGCCTAGAGGTACGTGAGGGACAGCGTGTGCTTTTGCTCTCATGCACTCAGGCAGGTACATACGCCTGCACGTTTTGTACCTTGTCAGTTGATTTTTTTTTTTTTTTCTCGTCAAGGTGGTGCTGGACTTGCTATATGCTTCTGAGAAAAACATTTCAACCATTTGACTCTTAAAAATCTCAAACTACTGAAATTTCCTATGATTGATTTGCTGTTTTTAGCCACTTAGTTACACTAATGATATGGCTTTGTCCATCGTCTCTACAAGATGAATCCTAATAACATAGCTGATCCCCTTTCTCTAGCACCACCATGAGGTTCCCCTCAGGATGAATTGTAAAAATGTTGGTGATCTCTTAATTTTTTTTCTCTACCGTCATCATCAGGTCAAAATTTTAATTTATCCAATACTTTGGTTTATGACCAAATACCTGCAACACTGATGTAGACATTCCCATCAGCCTCAGCAGAACTGTGTCTTTAGTGCTAATGAGCAAATATTAGCATGCTGACACGCTAAACTAAGATGGTGAGCTACTAGCATGGCTGTACACTCTTAGTCTTGTTTTTTCTTATGTTATTTGAATAATTTGCAGAATCCTGAAGAAGTAAAGTGGTCCAGTAATTCGAAAGAAAAAAGCAAAGATTAGGAAAGTCTGAAAAAATGAATATATAACATGTAGCAGGACACTGTTGTTTAAGAAGGGGTGAGTGGACGCAGCCATGCAGTAGCAGGAAAATCTGTGGGATACATGAGATACAAGACAAATAAAGAGTCTGTTATGCTTAAAGAAAAACACAAGCACTGAAAGCGGAGGGTTTCATCAGGGGAAATAAATGAAATGTTATAGGAAGAGAGCCACAGTAATGTGCTAGTCTTTGTTTTTAGTGACAGTGACTTGCCTTTTATCTTTCTCTTTTTTTAACATTGAATTAACTTTCTTTTTTAAGGAAAGGGCCACATTTTATAAGAGAAGCACTGAAGAACATTTGTACAAAATTAACGTTACAAAAGCCACATGAAATGAGAAAAGATTGTCCTGTGTTTAGAAACAAAACTCCACCTTATCTGCTTTCAGCAAAATAACTGCATTCTGGATAATAATGGACTGATACACTGACATCTTTTGGTGCAGCTCCAGTTTGCACCAACACTGTATGTTGCCTCCTCCCCTCTTGCTAAGGTTTTGAGCGTCGGCCCTTGAAGCACCCGTCTTGCCCAGATGGAACGGAGAGGGACAGCGGCCCTCCTAAGCCTCCCCGCACAGGCACCGTCCCCGCCCTGGTGCCCAAACCACCCTCCTACCCACTGGTCAAACTGGTGGGCAAGTTCTACACCCTGAAGTGCCGGTGAGTAAAACTTGAATGTTAGAGCAGGACTTCCCAGAATAATAACCTGGGGACTCACACAGGGCCCATGAGAAAATGTTCAGGGCCCTCGACATTAGACATTTTGAGACAGAAGCATTAAAGGTGCAATATGTAAGATTTGGCCACCTGCTCCAAACAAATAGGGGGAAGCATATCATTAGAAACACCCTCTCTCCCATCCCCCTCCCACCCCCCTCCCTGACATATCACCCCAGCAGCATTGGGACTCCAAATGGTTACTTTCTCAGCTGAAGAAATATTGAAACTTAATAAAGTGACATATTAACAGTCCTATAGCGAAACTTAGCCTACAGCAGCTTTTAGCCTGGCTCAAAATCTCCACCATTGCTGGCCAGTTGCTCGTGGCAGTGCTACTACTTCATCTTCTTGTGTTGGACTGAAGGCAGAGTGGATGCTACAGTGACTCACTATCGCCCTTGAGGTACAAAGTGGTATTACGAGACAGGACGGGCTAGCTTGTTAGTATTGTAACTTAAGTAGATATCTCTGTGACACAATACGTAGAGAGAAAACTGTTGTTTCTCTACATTGTGTTGATAATTTTAGTTAATTTTTAAATGTTTTGAACTAAAATCCTGGCCAAATCTTACATAGTTCACCTGTTAATGGAACTGTTAATGGAACTAAGTTTTAAATAGTCACTTACTCCCCAAGCAGCAATCGCCACCCCCACCCCCTGCCCAGCACTACTCCACTTTTGGTTGCTAATGCACTATATTGAGAATAGTGAACCATTTGGGATTTTCAGGCAACATGAATGAGTTCTTAAGTTCTGATATTACTGCAGTACAAAAGTTTTAACAGAATCGGCTGCCCCTGAGGGAGGCACTGAATTTAACAGCATCAGTTTGTCTTTTTTTTTTTTTTTTTAAGTCACAGTAAATGTTGCAGTTATTTCACAATTTTCAGTTTATTTAAAACCCAGCTTAAATGTGTTTCTTGGTCTGCGTCAGGTTCTGCGAGGTGGAGTTCCACGGTCCGCTGTCGGTGCAGGAGGACTGGATCAGACACCTCCAGCAACACATCCTTAAGATGAACTACAACAAGCCTGCTGCACCCAAAGCAGCCTCCGCTGAACCCCCTGCCCCGGCTGATGACCCAGCCCCGGTCCAGGCCTCTGCCCCAGCCTCCACCTCTACCTCCAGCACCACCTCTACAACACCCGCCCTCACCTCCACCCCGACCCGCACCACAGCTCCCAACAGCCACTCCCCTACGCCGCCGGCTGAGTGCGCTCCGACTGTCACTGCCACAGAGATAGTAAAGGTCTCAGAGGAGCAGCCCACCCTAACTCCAACTCCCATTCCCCTCACTACTCAAACGGCGTAAGCTCAAATTCATCACCCGCTGTCATTTTACCCCTTTTGTTTTTTCCTGCCTTTACAATTTCTTTTTTCCATCCGTTTCTTTCCTTTGGCCTTCACAAAGTGTTGTTGAGGAGGTGTGTTTCCCCTCCAAAGAGTTCTCTGAGCCCCAAGCACCTTTGAAGCAGCTTTCTAGACTGTTACTAAGTCCTGTTACCATGGGAACGAAGCTCTCCTGGCTTATCCATGCGCCGGGGATGGGTGATTGTGGGCACTGTCCAAGGTTTTGAGGAGAGATGAACTAAAGTTTTGTGTTTGCCTTGTTTAATATGAATGTCCAGATGTTGATGTGGACCGTTGCTGTACCCCTCCGCCCATTCACTGGGTGGTTTAGGGGTTAATGTAGCCCTTATCAAACTTCAACCCCCCTTGTCCACTTCATTTTTACCCCATGCCTTTCCCCTTATGAACAGTGTGTTACTAAGACCTGCGAGACTCTGACCATTTCTACCAGCAACATCTCAGTGAGAGCACACTGGTAGCGTTGGCCTCAGCCTCTAACCTAAAGGTCCCGACTGAGATTATATGACATTTATAATTATGCTAGTCTTGTGGTTGAGACTTTAAACACGTGGTAACACTTAGTGTTAAAAATGGCACTTTTAATACTGACATTGTCACTGAGCACTTACTGAAACGCCCATTTTAATTGGGTGGAATTTGACTATTTCAGATTGGTTAAAGGAGCAAGAAGTGGAAGCACACCCAAAAAGGGAAGATCCCCCAGTTAACTTTATAATGTAATACTGTCCCCAAAATATAGATTTTGCTTGAATGTAGCTTAAAGCACCTATTAATACCTTATATGCACACATTCATACACAATCAAACATATGCCCCATATTACTATACCATTGATGGTTTTACCTTTTCATGATGTTACTACTCAACAGTCTGCTGTTTTCTGCAGATAGGGCTGCTGTTGTGCTGAAGGCACAGTTGCTTTTTAATCTGCCTCTCTGGATTCGAGAAGTGGGGCCATAGAAAACATTCAAGGTTACACATTTCAAGTTTTAGATTTTCCATTCACAGTGTTGCCATTTTCTTCCTGCCGTTTTTTAATGTAACCCAAATTATTATTTATTTATTATTATGCATCTGAATGTGGTAAGCTAGGTCATTTTAAAGCTAAAGTAGAACTTTGGATCGTTTGAAAATAGGTCAGCAGTGCACTTTTACACTGGTGCACAGTGTGTGTGTGTGAGCGTGTGTGTGTGTGAGCGTGTGTGAGCGCGTGTGTGTGTGATAGTTTGTGTACATACATACATAGCAAATGTGCATTTGTTTCCAATTTTAAAGAGAAAGACAGAAGTAAAACTGCTTGATAGGAAGACGTCTCCGTAGCTCAACATGAACTAAATGTGGGAGCCTGTCTGTAAGTGGTCTGATCAGGACTTACATGCATCCGTCATTGTGTTAGGATGTGCCAAAGAGTCTGTTTACTTCCTTGTCCTGCCTCTGTAAAAGCTGTTTACATTGGATATGATGGTGGAGGAAACTCTGCACAGCTATCGAGTTCCCCGAGGCTCCACGCTGAACAATGGACCGAACAGTTAACCGGCGGTGATCTGCATCCACTGCATGCAAGTTCCCCGACGGTTGGGAAGACTCGGGCTACTGGACTGGCTTCATGGGACTTATGTTGTTACTGTAGGGTTAGATTATTCCAATTAACCATGAACACAAACCAAACTTTATTTCAAGACAGGGCTCCTGAGAACTGTCAGCCCTGAGTCCAAACACAGAAACACATCTGACCTCGGGCTCACAAGAGGAGCGAGCAGCGGCAGGCTCCTGAGACTGAAGTCTGCGGTCTGTTTCTTTCTACATTGCTTCAGAGTGCGTTCATATCAACCTAGAACTGAAGCAATAACTAAAGGGTCCATGTAGGCTGATGACCTTTTAAACTTTGTTTCAGTGTTGCCATGTTTGAAACATGACTGTTCAATCCAAACGATACCCCGACCCCTTTTATGGAGTATAGATACATACTATATAACTACATGTACTTAAGAAACTGTTGATGCTAGTAGAGCCATCAGCAGTTCGATTAGCAAGGTAGTTAAAAAAAATAAGTGATCTTAATTCCTCTATCGTGATTTGATTTCAACCTTTGATGCTATGTATTTTTTATTGCTCTGTGCATTTCTGTATTTGCAGTCCTGCAAGGTGAATCTTAGAGTATTTTTTATTTTTATCCGTTAGTCTCTCCAAGCTGAAACTTTGGTGCTGGTGAGAATGTTGCAGGTCGGGAGGCGGTGAGTTGCGAGTGACTGAACGTGAGGAAAACATTTTAATGTGATTGTCACGTCCTGGTATCAAAGGACTCTAAAAATCAGGCCTTGAAGGGGACCACTTTGCACGGTGAGGTATTATCCTCTCTGCATTCTCAGAGTAATAAGAGTTCAACGCTGTAGCCTCTCGCAGGTCTGTGGCTGCATTACTGTGTGAGATGTGAATCAGAGGCCGGTGCATTAGAGTTCCCCTTTAAGAATAAGCCTCAGCTAGTGTAACTGGCTGTTCTGTGTGCGTGTGTGCGTGAGTGTATGAGTGTGAAAAAAAGACAAGTGAGATGACAATGATGACGATAGAAGAAAAAGATGCAGTTGAGGAAAAAAAACTGTACTGTACACAAAAGGGTTAAGTTTTAAGTGAATCAACTCCAGAACAAACAATAAATGTGATTTCAATTTCAGACACTGACTTGTTGCCTTTATTGTTACATTAAAGCACATCAGCCATGTCAACCATTGTTGGAGGTTTGTGTGCAGGTTCTTTGGTTGAAATGATTTTTTTCCACTAGAGGGAGTCACAATACAATTTTTACATTTCATGGCTAATTTCAAGCAGATTTGACTGCACAGGACAGGTAATAAAGAGGACTTGGTCAGGAACTTTATTGACCTCTAAATTGTCTGTACAGTCCAATTAATTGCAGACATATAGAACAAAACATCAACAAACAACAAAACATGATGTCAGGAGACAGTAGTAGATGCTCAGGAGCTTTTGATCAGTTTTTATGCAAAAAAAATTATATAAAACGCCTGAGATGGCTTGACAACAAACTCCATCTGCTGATGAAGATCACATGATATGATTGAAAGCTCCAGAACAGCTACTAAATGAACACTGCGGTTTTCTCAACAAGGTAGATACAGTTATATAAAAACATAAAAAAATACACTTTTTTTTGGTAGCTCTTATTTGTTTGTGACAGTGTGAAAATCTTTGTTTTTAGTGTTTAATTAATATCCTGTCCTCAGTTGCACCTGGGGCATCCTTTTATTTTTACTAGCTATATTTACTATTCTCTGCAGTTTTTCTTTATTCCTAACATTCAAATTTCCACACCACATTAGCGTAAAAAAATAAAATCCTTTAAACGAGTTCTTGCATACCATTTCCACTTTTCACTTGAAAAATGTGTTAAAGCTGCCACAATGAATAATTTCATATTAACAATCAATAAATGAAATATGACTGCATGTATGTGAAAGGAGTCACTCATACTGACATACTCACAGAAAATGATCCCCCGACTCTGCTGTTCCCCTCAAGTCTACGGAGCATTTGAGCATATTTTAGCTCATTGTTTTGGTTTTGCAGCCTGCAACTTTACTGTTTGGGTTGACTCTTACTGATCTCATCACGTTGTTTTCAGCCGTGGCAGGCAGCTGTTTTCAGCGGAGAAGGTCTGAAAACCCTGGTGAACACAGAGAAGCATTTAGCTGCTAAAGAGAGATATTTCCTTCAGGACTTGAACTAATCAACCAATGCATACAGCTCTAACTCTCTAAGGAGATAGAATTTCTGTGTGGCTTTTCAAAAATATAATTAATACTTTCTGTGAACTTCAGATAGCTGTCAATCACATTTCCCAGATATTTGAAACTATTTACAACAATACACAGGAAATCTGATTATTGCCTGCAAGCCTGCAAGTTATCAGGAGTGTGTCGTGTGTTACTGGATAAAATAAGATTTTGGATTTATCTTTATTTATTTCAAGTGCAAATGCCACCATTTCTCACACATAATGCCAACAAGTGCTAGGTTATCATTAGCATACTTCAGAAAGCTAAAACAACAAAGATGCTAAAATGGTACCATGTTTATAGTAATCATCTCTGACATCCCCTCTTTGTGATCTGTTGGACAGGAAATTGAGGCTAAGAGCCATTTTGATTGAAACTGATAGATAACATGCGGGTGTGCGGGTCTGTTGGGCATGTGTGCCTAGAAATAAATTTGACTTTTTTTTTTTAATCACATTTGAGTGGATCAACTGAAGCATGGATCAAGATGTGTGGTCTTAATGGATGATTTGACTTGATCTTTATGGGTTTAAAACTGTCCCATTAGTATTCACAAACAAATGTCAAGTTATGTAACTTGTCAAACACAATGCATAAATAAATGCAGAGTGATTTGTATCTGAAACCCATCATTGAATAAATGTAAACTGACCTGAAAATATGCATCAACATTCATAAATTAATGCCTCTAATTTATATATTTATTCATGTATCATCATTTGTAAATAAACACAACCATTTGTGCAAATACATTTTCATATTCTCACTCAAACATCCCCATTTGCATGGCTTATGATTCACAATCCACGATCCTCATTTGCAAATTGCTAACTTATCATTTTTAAATGGAGACGTATTGTGAATCTTAACCTACTTGTGTGGATCCTTTTGAGAATGTTGTACCGAGTTGTGTGTGTCACACAAAATCCACAAATGCAGGAGGTAGATGGCAGTAATGCAATATTTATGGATCCCAGCTGCTGTTAAACTAAACAGAAGAAGGATACCTAAACCTAACCTTTTGTTTTAACCCTAACCCTAACCCTAACATTAACCCTAACCATAAGCCTAACCCTAACCGTGCTCACAAGAGTTCGTCCGTCCAGCTCATCCGATCTAACATTTACGAAGACCTTTCTGGCCACTTGGGAGCAGCGGAAACGAGGTAAACAAACAGCTGTTTATTTACACATCCAGCAGCACAGATTATCATTAGCATGGATTTGGAGTTGCTTTTCTGTCCACCTGATGAATCTAAGTCCAATATTCACTCTCCTTTAGCTCTGCCTCTGATCTCCACTAACTTACACTCCTAGGGAAAATATCTGACTCTTTGTCTGCCAGTTGTTTGGTGCTGGGCAGGTAGCAGACAGTCAGCTTTTTTGCTGAAAACAGCTTCCTACTGTGAATGAAAATGATGCTGATGAGAGCAGTGAGAGTGAAGCAAAACACTAAAGTTGCAGGCCGCAAAACCAAAACAATTAGCTAAACTGAACTGCAGAGTTGGACGATAAGTCTCTGTGGGTTGATCAATACGAGTGACTCCTTTCTCATACAGGCAGTCACATGATCCATTGTTGATAAAAAATATTGATTACAGCCACTTTAAGTTCAGATTTAATGAGGCAGAATGAGCATCCTTTAATAGCATTTGCTCATAAGCTCAGTGAGGAGACAAATGAATCTGCGTGACAGACAGACTTTAATGTCTTTACTTCATGGTTTATGACACTAATACCCTCATCCTAAAACCCAGGATGCCACTTCAAGATCAATTCTTATTAACCTGACTTGTGTCTTCAAGTAAAAGCAATAATTCTGATCAATGGTGAGGTTAATGAGTTCTCCAAGATGGGCACCACAGCACTGCATTTTTGAAGACTCATGCATTAGCAGTAAATTCCAAGACATTTTTATCTCTATGGTTTTATGGATTTATGTCAGTGGACAGTTTAGAGGCTTATATTATATTTCTGTCAAACCAGGGTTACATAGTGTGTAGATGATTCCTGTAACTGAAAATATCCAGAGACGCAAAGTGCTTTTTCCACATTGTTTTGCTTGGACATGCATCACCCACACTCATCCAAGTGGACAATGATGTCTTGTGTTCCTCAGAACATCTCTGTGGATTATATTGTTTTTACTAATTTCAGTTCATGCAGTGACGGGAAACTCATACAGATACGGTGGGTTCATTACTGTAACATCCAAGTACAAGACACAACTGTGTACTTGTGCAAATTTCTTAAAAAAAAAAAACCCTAATCCTAACCCTCTCCAGGATCCTTTTAGAATTTCCGTGATTACAGTATGTTGTCAAATTGACTTGGTCCATTCAAAGCATTTAACAAAACAGAATTGCGCAAACTGCTCTCAACACCTTTCCTCCTACTTATTATGGAGTTGCATAAAAAAGTAATGCGGAAACTATTCATTAATACTATTTATAACTACCATTGTTAAGTTTGGAAATGTCTCATTTTTAAATAAAAAGGGGACACCCACACAAGATGTTGAGTTTGGACTTAAACAAGAGGAGAAAAATTGCACCACGCTGGCGCAGCTGCAGATGTTACATTCTGACTGCGTGCCAATACACAAACACCTCGGGCGCACAAATATCTTTGAAATATAAATAAAAACTATGTAGCCATGTTAAAAAGTTAAATAACCCCGGTAAGACACAGATGGTAAATATTACAGAGTTATTATGTTCTATTGTTAGTAACTCTAGGATTCAGATTCCAATAAGAGGACAGTAAAAAGTGCGCTGTAATGTGTCAAAACTGGAATGTAAAGACACATTTTAGTGAGCCATTTATCTGTTGACTTCTGACACAAGCCGTGTCAGTGTAAACATTCAGAAATAGCACCAAATGAATCCATAAACAACTCAATCCTCCAACCGAGCAGCAACTTCTTATCACTGTGTCCTTAATTCAGCAAGGTCACCACTTCATAGCTACAATCATATTTACATTTTGTAATGGAAAAATAGGACTCGGGACATGAATTCAAAGCAGGAACTGTATAAACCAAGACCAAGATGCTTGAGGTCTTATCAGAAGATGTTTTGCTTGAAGAACCAAACTAAGTGGTGATCTTTGATGAACTACACAGCTTCCTGATCATCATGATGTTAATCAAAGTGTGACAAAATAAGGCACTCCAGCTGTTTCCTCAAAATTCTCTTATCACGTCATACCCTACGGGGAGCACGCACATTCTTCACCACATTCGTCACATTCTTATATATTACTCTGGATGGACAAAGCCAGTAAATAAATTAAAATGAAGCCAAATCTGTGAGTTTCTTCACAGTTTGGGGCAATACTTTCCCCATTTACTCCTAACAGGACAGCACACATACTCTCTGGTCTTACCAGCTCTTTCTGCTTCTCACTGTGACACCTGCTGCCCAGGTGTTTTCCTTTGGTGCGTCACCCACCGTGGTGCTCACTTTCAGGCTCTGCTTTATAAAATCCCTGCAGGAGATTTGTATTGATCACTGCCTGCACTCTCATCTGCTGCTTAGTGTGCTTTTACAGAGGCAGACGGTAAGACACAGAGCAAAAATATCTACACTCTACTTCATGTCTGACTGAACTAAAACTGCTTGTAGATATCCTTCAATTTGGAATTAAAACTACATAGAGAAAGTAGAAAAAAATATTTAAATCACATTATAATAATATCATAATAAAAGAAAGAAACAAAAATATTAAAATCATATAGTAGTAACATAATAATAAAATTAAAAAAAACATAATGATAAAAAATGTGTTGTGTTGTGATGTTTCCGCTCAAATTAAATGGATTTAAGCCTATAAAAGTTGCGTCAAAAGCAAAATGCTGAGAAAAACGGTCAGTCCAGTGTGGTTAGCTATGCTCTCTTTTCATTTCACATCCATTTTTGGTGCGAGACTGAGAGATAATCCTACCTTTAAACTGTTTTTTGTTCGCACGCAACCAGTGACCCATGTCGAGGGGATTAAGTGTCTGGACTGATGGATCCAAATATTTTAATAAATTAATCTGCATCAGGATACACTCTGGCGCCTTTTGAGCCTCCCTCATCTCCTTCATCTCCTTCCAGTGCACATTTTCTCCATGACATTTGTTTTGAATCTTCAGAAATTCAGAGGGGAACTGGGAGGGAAAACAGGAAAAGTTAATATCGCTCTGTGGAGATTAGATCCTTGGACCCCTGAGGTCTCACATGAATGGCTCAGTTGGACCTTTTGTTGTCCTACAAAATTACACATGAACAACCCAAGATGCCCAGAACACACACAAAGTTGAGCAAAAGGCAGGAAACATGAGTATTTCCTATACGCTCCCGGCATATATTCCTTATCTTTCTTTGCAAAATACAGAGCACATAAATCTGCAATCGTTTAACAAGATGTGTCCCACTTGTTGAAAATCGATCAGTCTGACATGTCAGTTGAAACCTCATCCACAAAGCTTTGAGGGGTTTGTTGATAGGTAAAGTGTGATGGATGATGGTGGATAAAAAGTGCTCTTTCAGATCTTCTCAGACCAGCCTGAGCCTCCACTGAGCTCGGCATTGTGTTAGAAGTACACTCTGGAATCTGACACGGGCTGAGTATCATTATTCATGCCAGAGCTCTCCTCTTGCATATCTGCGGCATTAATGGATTTTCCTGCAAAGCTTACGATCAGCTTAAGTTTGACTCTTGAAAGTGGGTGTTTGAGCCCTGCTAGCAGCAGGCTCTAGACATGTCAGTCTGGCGGTTGGTGAGCCCATCACATGAAATTTATCAAAAACTATAGAATGGATTGCCATTAAATTTTGCACAGACATTCATATCTCTCCCACAATGATTTGTAATTTTGGTAGTCCCTCATCATCAGGTCAAAATTTGAATATGTCCATTACTTTTGTTTATGAGCAAATACCTGCAAAACTAATGACATTTCCATCAACCTCAGCTGTACTTTGTGTTTAGTGCTAATTAGCAAATGTTAGCATGCTAACACCCTAAAGTTAAACTGTGAGCATGGTAAACGTTATGACTGCTAAGTGTCATGTTAGCATGCTGACATTATCTTTTAGCTCAATACATTGGTGCTAGCATGGCTGTTGCCCCTTCAGTCTTATTTAAGAAGGTCTGACTGGCTGCAGCTATATAGTAGCAGGGAAATCTGTGGGATAAATTAGATGTAAGAAAAATAAAAAGTCTGTAATGCCAAAAGAAAAACATGTAAAATTTGGTGTTCATAGGAAAGAGAGAGCCACAGTACATGCTTGCCTTTTTTCAGTGACAGTGACTGTGACTATCCTCTAAAACAGCATTTTGACACATGGCACTCCACTGCCTCACCACTGTAAATCATTGGAAGGAGAAGCTCTGTTTACTGTAATAATACTTTTGTACCATACATTATTGATTTTAAACTACTTTCCAAAACCACAATGGAGTATGGAAACAAAATCAAGACACTCGTATGAGTGTTTACATGTGGTCAGAGAGGAACCATGACATGACAGGCCATTATATTATGTATAAAATATATAAATATTTGCTGTCTGCTCACTGGTTTCATATTCTCCAATCGCCACCATGAGGCTGACACTGAAATGTCTCAACAGCTGTGGATGAATTGTTAACAGTCTTTGATTACTAATATAGTTTTAATATAGTTTTACGATGCTGTTTTACAGGGGAGTTACATTCCAGACTATTTCTTGGCCAAGAAGTAATTATGCCTGGCCAAGACACACTACTTGAGCAATAAAGCGAAAAAGCGTATTTCCCAAAATGTTCCCAAAACTGTTCCTTTCATTTCTTTTTATGACTTTAAGTTTATTGAATTTTAAATTTTCAGTAATACAAAACTATATGATAGAAAACCCAATGACAATACAATCTTTGAACAGCACCAGACAGAAGAACAAAAAATAATAAAACAAAATAAGTGATAACAGATCAATAATAAAAGATAAATGAAAACAAACAAATAAATAATAATAAAATAAAAATAGAATAAAGTAAATTAAACATGTTATTTAAATTTGTCCGTTTGTCCATTCATAGTCCTTAAGACTATGAATGGACAGCAAGCGAGCGTCCAACTATCACATCATAACATTGGATGCTCTCTGTCCACACTGAATCTGTTAAATATCCACTTCTGTTACGCCATGTAAACAAACCACGTACCTATCAGCTGTGCACTCAAGATTAGACTGGAGATGTAACCACTTAACCACTTGGAGTCCTTCACAGACATATGACACTCCTGTAAAAAAACCCAAAAAACAATATCATACCTAACTGACTTTAAACTAAAAAATACCTTATTCCTTTTGATGGGCTTTCCCAAACCATTAACATTCCAGGTGGCTAGGCACAAATTATTGTTATCATGAAAAGGCATAGTGATAGTGTATAGGAGTGTATACCAGTGAGAGTGGAAATATTACATTGTGTGACAGAGCCTGATGCACAGGATGAAACTTTCACATACATGAACATAGACATAAAAAGCAAAACCAAAACTGCGAAACTCTGGACACCACGCAATGCAAAACTCCTCAAGTCTATGAACTGTCACTAAAGTAATTCCGGCCAACCAAGTCCATCTGCAGCATCTTAAAAAAGACTGCTGTCTTTAAATTGTGGCCCATTTTTGGTCTTAACTTAAGACAAAGTTATCCATTTTAAGCAAAAGAAAATTTCATGAGTGACCACCGCCGAGATGAGTTCGGAGGGGCATGAGTAAATTGGCAGCTCCAGTTGATTGGGATAGTTCATTTTGAATAATCGTCTCCGGATCTCAGACAACTGGTATAACGGACGGACATCAATTGCAAGATTCAGATCAGGGGACAAAGACTGCATCCAACGCAGATCCCAAGAGAAAGGAGAAATCCAATAAAATTGAAAACAAGTTATGATCTTTCCAGATTTCTCCCAAGGGTCTAGTTAAACGATATGCCTTCAAGAAGTGCAAGAAAGTGCTGCACGCTTTTTCCAAATAAACTCCATGGATTTGCTTGGATTGTCAGCTTGGTGCTGAAAAGGGACACAAAGGAGGGACTGCATCGCTTTGACAATCCAAGGAAAGCCATGGATCGCATGAATCTTGCAATTGATGTCCGTCCGTTACGTCAGTTACGCCAGGTGTCTGAGATCCGGAGACCAATTCTCTGTGAGTGTGTTCCATAAACCATCTTTTCGATGGTATAGTTATGTCCAACATTTTTGGTAGAGCCCGCTCCAGGAATGCAATCGGGTCCCCTTCTTCACAGCCCTCAGGAATGCCAACAAAGCGCAAATTTTGTCTGTTTCGGTCTTCAATGTCGTTCATCTCAGCCTACAAGTCAGTTTTAGTGACAGGTGGGTTAGCCTTTAGCTGGTGTTCAGACTCTTTCAGAAAGCCCAGGCTCCTTTTCACCTCGTTGATCCTTGTCGTGATGGTTGTCAGTTTGTCCTCCATCGACAACATGACTTTGCATATTTCTCCCAAGCTTTGTAGCACGCCTGATATTTATATCAGAACTGTGAAAATGTTTGCAATATCTTCTGTAACATTTCCTGATGGACTTTCCCCCGTCCCCTTCCTGGTGTGTTAGCGAGTTAGCACCTTTGGTAGCACACTCAAGGATTTTACCTGCCGTCTGACTTGTATTTAACGACTACGAATGTAGCTGTTGGATAAAGGAACAGATACCATGATGCAAGACTCGATTAAGCAGCCATTTCCTTCACTGTGTCATGTGACTCCTATTCCTTTCATTTCTGACATTAAATTGAGCTAGAAGGAGATGCTCTGACTGCAAGTGAAAAGTCAAAAGGTTTCAAAGAGTTCACTAGCAGCCAGCCTCACGTTGAGTGAAGCTATTTCAGATAAGCCGTAAATGGCGAAGAGACAGGAGAGCTATTTTTAGTCTTTTCCCCATTCCATGGCCTGATCTGTCGACTTTTAATTTTACAGACTCAGAGGATAGGTGAGACACTGAGAAGAAATGGCTTCAGAGTCTGGTACTGATCTTCCTCATGACACCTCAAGGATATCATTCATCATCAGCAGCTATGTGAATGGGCTGGCCAGCACGCATCAAGATGTGAGCTGCAGCCTCTCTATCTATCCAACCTGACTGGCTGAAGACTTATATCTCCTTGAGGTGAAAAACCTGCTTTCTGTCACTTGCAATTCTTCCTCATTCACAGTCCCATTTAAATCTCCACCTCTGGCAATATTCCTGTTTATACTGTATGTACACACACAAAACATATTCAAGTTAGTTATCTGACAAAACCATGAGGAAAAAGAAAGAATATCTTGGTCATAGCTAGGCTGGGAACTGTCTATTTCTTATCCACAAATTTATATCATACACAGACTGTGCTTAGTGGTGGCGACATTGTTTATTCTGGCTCCATGCTATGCATGTGACTGCTGCTGAAAACCCACTTTTATTGAGACAGAGAAACACACTAATGTGAATTTTTTGTCCTTCAAATCTCTTGGGAGTAAATTTGTTTACAGTGGATATTTTCAACCGACTTGCCCTACATTTATGCACATGGCTTGCTCACTTTCTCCAAATTCTCATGTATACATAGGAGAGTGCAGTTTGTTGCCATCAGAGACGTGTCTGTGAGGGCAGGTGCCTTAATCTTGTTTGTAGGCTCCTGGGAGATGTATTACGGAAATGGATGTCTTTGGAAAAACTTGAACTGTATTTGAGTAACTGACATTAAGACATTTGACTGTAAACCTTTAAAGACTTCTGTTTCCGGGGATTAACAGAGTAAACAAGCATAGCATTTAGCTGGGAGAAAATAGCCTGCATGACAAAGCCAAAAAATATGAAAAATTGAAGTAAAATAAGTTCTTGCAGATCTTAAAAAAATAGCCTAGATTCATTTATGGTGCACCTGTGACCTACATTATGTTTAATTATCCTCAGTTTCAATGTTTGTGCTAAAATTTCAAATTATCTGAATGCTGAGCATCAACCTTCATCATTACATTGCATAATCAATGGCATCATCAGTGAGGAAGAAATAAAATATGCAAAGAGCAGAGGCAAACGCTTGTTACAATTCTTTGTATCATGACTCAATTCAGAATTCATTTCTTGATTCAATAAGTAGAAAATGGGCACTATTTTCATTTTTTTGACTCCAGTGCACTGTGTGCCAAACCAGTCACTCATGTTTTAGTCCAATAAATTGGAATAAAAAACTAACTGATCTTGATCAGCAGAAAAAAGCTGAGAAAAGTATGTGGCACTATGTAGCTTTTGTATTTAAAAAGTTAACTGCAATAATGAGAAAACATGTTCCTGTATGAGAATAATGAAATCAACATGTGATTTACCACACCACCACTACATTAATGTAATTTGAAGAAACAGAGATTGTTCTATGTGTTCAGGAGTTCTGCTGTTAATAACATTATTAACGTCTCTATCAGTAGTGCATCTCTGCTGTAATGCTAGTGCCAGGGAAATCAATCAATATCCACAACGAGGTACAGGTGCACCTTATCAGAGTTTTGTAAAGTGGTGCAGCGAGTGTGAGTCAGCCGATTCATTTGTAAGTGTGGGAGTCTATATTCATCTGGCAAAGCTAGTTTTTAATTTATTAAGTCCAAATTGCAGCCAAACATTTGCCTTTTTTGAAGAACATTAGTCCATTGTGTGTGTGTGGTACACTGCCCGGCAGCTGCACTGTGCTGGGCTTGGGCCTTTTTCATTATGTCTCCATGATTTATTAATGATGTAAAAAATGTAATATGAGAATCGATTCAGATTTATAGATGATAAAACTCGTAATTCTTATGTGAATTAATTTTAAATGCACATAAGACCTCGTTTACTGGACAAAAAAAAAAAACATTTCCATAGTCATACACTCTAAATTTGCAAACATTTCTCCCCTTTCTCTTGCATCTGCAGTCTTGTTCACCTCGTAATTTTACACACGCAGCCAGCCCAGAATAGGTATCTTAATTTAACTCAACATTAGGCTGAACAGCAGTGTTTCTCCACCTTCTTCAAGCCTGTTTCACCTCTGACCACAGTCAAGAGTATGCTCTGTCGCACCTGTAACTGCACCCAACAGTGATGTCACAGTGTACTGAACCACCCTGGGGTACACTTCTACTTCACTGCAGCAAGGTAAGAAGCTGATGAGTTTTAGTCTCTCCTGGAATGTAAATTCAACATCATCTGCAATGAAAGCATATTTACGGTGCTTTTTATTTATATTTGAAGTTCAGTGCAATAATATTCCACACTTTCAAGCATGCGGAAAGGGGGGCAAAAATTTCCATATCCGGATGCTTGAAATACACGTTCACAGATGGAAATGGCTTGCTCTGCCTCTTCTGAGATTTAAAACCTTTGATCCCTGTTAGAAACAATCACTACTGTGGTCGGATGTGTGCAGACCCTTTCCACAGTTGGCCACAACTTAAACATCTCAGAACATACCACATATATGCAACCATGCCGCATAGAAAACAGGCGCCCAGTGTCTTGCCGTGCAAAGTTCATTTCTGACAGTGAACATGTATTTCCATGTCTGGAAACAGATTTTCGTCTTGTGCCAGATATTAATATAATACTAGTGAATCTTTGGGGTAGTGTGTTTTCTCCAGTTTGGACTCTTCTTCTTCCTCTTGGCTCATTAAACTAGTAAACAAAGATTTGAGGAGGATAAGAGGAAGTGATGTTATGTTATCATTTTAGATAAATAGGAAAGGGTGGGGGATATGACAGACCCTGTGTATAAATCACTACTTAGGCTACAGCTGGCACATTAAAAAATGATGTTCCCCTTTAGTTAAGTTCAATGGGTCTTTGCCAGGTTGATGAGGTAATAACCACCATCTGTGGAGAGGTGAATGCTGATTGACCGCTATAAAGCCCCAAAGTTTGTGATCCCTGGAACAGGATGATGGGGAAACACATTAGCATCTCACCACTTGCTTTTTAATGGCTCTGTTAATGTCAGTCGTTCCACAAAGAGCAGCAAAGGTTGCGTGGCTTTCTCGTAACTCTGAGTCACTGTGTGTCCCTTGCTGCCATGTAAATGAGGTTGGGATTGTCAGCTGGAGACTTTCCAATACTGTCAGCACTATTTTAAGCACCAGATGACTTTCTGGATTCAGGATTGGAAGTTTCAAACCATTATGTCCTCAGCTGCCACTTTGTACAGCTTGCTTGTAGTTCGCTGAGCTGATTAACATGTGGTATGTAATAGTAAGATATGTTGTAACAAAATACTGAATTTTAAAGTCAATTCTGATGTTACAGACAGAATATTAATACCATCTGCAGGGATCATGCATTTTGGCGCTGCTCTCTTGGCATTTTAAAAATTATGCTGATTGAACTCATGTGGAAGCTGTAATTAAAGGTCAAAATGTCATGCTTTGAGAATAGTAAATACTAATAGTAAAACTTGTAGAGATAGTGGATCTTGTCATTAACTGGAAAAAATGGGCTTCCATCATTTGTTTGGAACACACAAACAGAGTAATAATACCCATTACGCAGTGATGACAACACAGTTTATCTACCAATACATTTCCATATGTGAGATGTAGATTTTAATCATTGAGAACACCCATAAAAAGAAATGCTGTGATGGTACACACAAGCGCCAGTTGGAAATCTTCATCCTCGTCTCCTAAAAATAGAGAGATTCTCTGGAAGGTTCTTAAACATCTCATCTGTTATTCTGCATATTTCACTGGTAGTCTGATTCAATTGCCTAACAAGACATTCTGAGGCCTGAGGTTTACAGCAACTTTACACTGACTGACTAGAGCCCATCCAGTTTTAACAGCGTGGGTGAAATGAGTGGGATGAAAGCTATTTCCGTGTTATGCACAGTCCGGTATCTAACAACATGCTTTCAGCTCTGTGAGCCAATATTGATCTTTTTAGATGCTCTCTGAAATCTGCGGAAGCATTAAGCAAA
Source organism: Thunnus thynnus (assembly GCF_963924715.1). Lineage (NCBI taxonomy): Eukaryota > Metazoa > Chordata > Actinopteri > Scombriformes > Scombridae > Thunnus > Thunnus thynnus. The sequence goes on from NC_089533.1 coordinate 23,790,080, forward strand.
GAAGCACCCCCAGAGCCACTCTTAGGATGAAAAGCAAATACAGTGAAAAGTTAATTAGGAACCAGAAGCCCATAAGCAAGAAATAAGATCACTGGGTAATCAATTTCTGATGAATAGAGTGCATAATGAAATAAATGGTACTTTCCTCTGAAACACTCATTTTGGTTTGATCAGTTTTTGTTGTGTGAATTTCCCTCTTACTGCAGTTCCTCACATGTCTGGATGGGCTTTTAACGACTAGTACAATTACATGATTAATATTTAAATTGTCTGCATAACTTTGCATGGCCAACTTCCTTTAACCAACATAATGCGTAGAAGAGAAAGTAGTGCCAAATAGGTTATAAGATAGACAGCTAAAAATCAACTATCTTACAAATAGTCAGCTTAGTCAATCCTGTATTAAAGCATTTATTAAACTTATTGTTGTTGCTTTGGCCATCATTTATATCATTTAAAATAACATTGTACTCACCAAAATAACCACTGAGACCTGGGAACACAGTGACATTGTTTAAACTAAGTCTGACAGGGAGAGAAATGGTAGAAACACAGAGCTAGATGATCACACATGTTATACACAAGCCAACAGTTTATGAGATCTTTGCAGTAAAACTGAAGGAGAGCACACTGACAAAATGCCAATAATAAATCCTCATTGCGAAACTGAGTTCTGGAGCTATAGGAGCAGTAAAGTATAAACATGTATAAACTCAAAAATACAATAGCAAAAGTGAGAAAAATTGATTAAACAGTGTTTGTCTTTGAAAATATGAACAATAAAGCATAAGTCTAACTCGTCTTGCTTCTCTATATTAACTATAGCTAACTATAACTAAGCAGCTGTACAAGATTATGTTAGAATGACATAACAGTCAGATATTCCATTTTTCCTGCTCATAAATAAGCATGACTCTACACAATACAAGAGCAATTCTGTTTCTTTATGTCTTCTATCATCAACTTGTAAGGATGCATTTTGCCTTGGACATGAAGTCTTGTATCATGTATGTAGCCATTAAATGTACATTTAAAGGATATGACTGGCAATTTTCTATATTTTTCTTATTGTCAACAAATGTCATGTGCAGAGCCAAACCAACAATGAACTGATCCTTCCTACAAGTATTGTGTGTGTATCCAAAGCCTGATATATCTTATTCCTCTGTGTTCTAGACTTCCATTGTTGTTCAAAAACTATGAAAAAACATGTCACTGAGCCACACCGTTGCACTGAGTCACATGTTCCTTCATCCCTGAATAGAGAAGTTACTGTAGCTTGTTTAGATACGGCTCCAAAGGATAAAAACAGATCATGTTTTCAGTCTCTGTAGTAAAACTCCACTGCGCAGGGACACGGTTCATTTACACAGCTTTGCTATCTATCTATCTATCAAAACCTCTTGACTTTTTACGACATTGTTAATTTCTCAAAGATCCTCAGTATAAAGTCAAGAGGTTGTCATATGTAACACAACAAGGAGCCGTTTCTAAAGAAACTACCATGACTGTAATATTCAGGGAAAAGGAACATGTCACACAGTGCAGCGGTGAGGCTTATTGATGTGTTTCTAAAAGTTTTGAACAACAGCAGAGGTCTAAGAATAGAGGAATAAGATATATCAGGCTGTGGATACACAAACAATACTTTTGAGTGGATCAGTTCATTGTTGGTTTGGCTCTGCATATGAGATTTGTTGACAATAAGAAATATATATAAAATCACCAGCCATATCCTTTAAGAGGTTGTGACTTCTTGACTATATAAACAAACGCAGCTTGCTTTTGTCTACCATTGTTTCAAATCAAGGACCTATTGTTTTGAAAATTACCAAGAATTTCAAGTGATAAATCTGCCACCATTACGTACACTGCATGTTCTGTGAGAGAATGGATCTGGGGGTTTGTTTACAACCTGTCTGATCATCTGACTGCTTACGTAATGAACTTTTTTGTAATATTTTCTGCGTTCTCATCTCAGCCATTAAAGTAGTGAGGTCAGTATTCTTACACACGGGAAAGATGGCTTAAACTACGAAAATAGACCTTTTTGCAACCTATTGCAGCAAAAGCCTGAATGACTGGTACACAGGAATTTGAGTTCAGCCTCCACTCTGCATTTGTATGTAAATTGTTTATCTCAGTAACTGTTATAAGCAGAGAAAAAGACTGGGGTTATCATTCCAAACGTGTTTATATACCCCGACACCAAACATGGTCTGAATTAGTTCTCTAAGAAACTGCAAATACTTTGTGTTCTTGTTCTGAGAAAGACTGGGACCTACTGAGTTTGATTATTAGACCAATTGTGTGGGCATTTTTCTGTTTATCCTATTTTTGATCATAAAGAAATTTCTTTTATCTGTGATTAGTAATCAGTCTGTTAAATTGCAAACTCAATCAACGGTGTTTTTACAATCAGTGATTGATCAGTGATTCTATAATCCAGTGAGTTGGGCCTTTATTGCTCTCATACAGTCTTGGTAGGTCTTCTTGAAAAGAGCGAGCTGAGTTTTACTTCTTTATCGCCTGTGAAATCATTGCGCTGCCTGGGATTTTAGCAGCAATAGGACTGATGGTTTAATTTCCTCACAAATACGGTGTACTTTCCAATATATTCTGTCGATACTCTTCCCCGAATAGTTATTATAATGTTACTTCAAAGTGCAATTCATACACACACGTCCCTTGTTCAGTGAACCAAAACATATATAAAATGTACTAGCTCAGTGTATTTGTCCTCTTCTGTTTGACAGATAAGCACTTAGCACTTGAACATCGAAGAAATATGATTTTAATAAATTCTCCGCTGCTGGCCTCTCCTCTCACTCACAGGCTCCATTTCTTTTACAGCATATTTATGTTCACGAATAAACTTTTTAACTAGGATTTTTGAAGTCATCAATGGTCGATTACAGGAAAAGATGTTTGCCTTAAATGGGGCCAAACATGTGCTCCATGGGTGCAATTACTGAAATTTTCCATGCCAAATGAGCACAGTTGTTGGAGAGTACGAGTGGAAATGATATGGAGGTTGGTTGAATATAGTTAGAGGAATTATATACTGACAGTCAAGTATGCTAAAATGAACAAAACCTACCTGCAAAAATTATTTAAACGATGTCCATCCATCATTGTTGCCTTTTATGCTCATAAACACAGTCTAACCAAGCAACAAAACACGTTTTTCAATCCTGGCTATAGTAACCTTCATTTAGCTGATCAATAAAAGCAATGGTGTGAGTAATTCTGGAGTGTGTTGAACTGTTTAGTCATCATGTTGGAATCATTTGTGATTGTGTATACAATTGTTTTCTTTCAGCGCCAAATTCCACAGCGAAAATTATGAGAACACCATCTTTCATCATCGCCATCGAGACGTTATCAGCGACTTGACATCATGTCTGTCTGATTTAACATTGTTTGATCTAACTTTATTTAGATGTGGTTCCAGCTTCCAGATGTTTGTGTGTGTTGTCAGTGAGAGTTGTGAGTCATGCTCTCAGGGTTTCTGAACTCCACTTCCCGTACTGCGGCTCCCTCCCCCTTGAAGACTGGCGAGCAGTTAGGCCTCTTTAGGAAATAATTCTTTTATGCAGCAAGTGCAGTTCACCCCTAACACCCCTGATAATATTAATAGGAAGGGAGGATATACTCAGGGCTTCCTTAAACAAAAGGATGTTTGATTTTAATCATAGGTGGAGTTTGGGGCGACTTTGACATATGTCATGGTGACAAAATGTTGTGTTGTTCTAATATGTGAAGGAAATTAAACATCCTTTGTCAGATTGAAGTCTTTTTTTTTTTAATTGAAAGACAAATGCAGTGTTTAGTGTGTTGCGTGCTTGCTATCCTTAATTGACCTGCAGTCTCTCCTCTCAGAGCGGAAGGGCTGAACAGAAGCAAGATTGTGAGGATTGCACATGGGAATAACAAATTACATAAACTAATGGCTCAGTAATGGATCTTTTCTGTGTTGCAATGAGAGACATAGTGAATGCCATAGATGTGACTCTGAGCAGGACTGTTCGATTTTAAACTGCTTCTACCGGTTTTAAAAATAACACTAGTAGAAACGGTGATGCTGCAAATGTCAGAGTATATTTTGGGGTTGTTTATATTTTTTACTGCTGGAAAATACCACATAGATCTGTCACACCACCTCTCTGTTGTGTAACATCAGGGAACTTGCTAAAGATGATGTGTGGGTCGAAATGAATCAAGTGGCTCATTAATTTGGGCCTAAAAAACACATTTTACACAGAGATCTACTGCAGCCATTAGTTATTTATGATTGTGTTGAGAAATAAGCGTGAGAATCCTCCAGATGGTTTATTCTGACTGATCAAATCTTAAAGTAAACATTGTCCAGTTAATGATAAACATAACTGAGTTTAAGGGACTATCAGATCTGACATGATCCATTAGGAATAAACTTACAAACAAGCAAATGCACTTTAAATGTAAATTAATTAGCAATTCAAGGATATGTGTTTGCCAAGAGCGAAACTGATAACTGGGAAACTAAAATCACCATAAATTTAACAATAAAGTCAATTAAATATGCATGGTTCTTGAGATGCTAAGTTTATGTACTGTATGCTACATTTGGCTGATTCAAGAAAGCACAACATGCTCATCCACAATTGTCCTTTTTTAATATCCTGTGCTTTGACTTGAAAATGTCATTCTGTAGATACTGATACAATACTTACATGATTAGAACGGATGTTATTATATGTAGGCTCCTCGCTGTTGCAACATTTTACAGCTGCGACCATATGGTACCACATGAGCTAGCAGTGAAAGCTAAAGTTAGCACACCTTGCTTTCGTGATTTCACATTGGGATTAATAAATTGCTCGACATTCAAAGGTTCATCTATTTCTAGGTTGTGCAGAAGCTGGGAGAAGGTCAGGGTTGTTTGGCCTTGGCCTGTCTTGCCTGGGGATGTTGAGTGAATACACACACGAGGTATGCTACTGCTTTTGACTTCTGTAATTAAACAGTAGTTGAAGTGCTCCATTTGTAGACCTACATTTGAATGACCCCAATCACATGTAATTATCCTGTCATTCCTGATCCAGATCTTGGCCAGGGTAAAACAGTGTAATGACAAGATACCCTCCAAAAAAAAGGCAGAGCAGGAAAAATGTGAAGCTAAAATCCTGTAATCTGCTTCTATCTTCCTTCCACCAGACGACACAAATCTGGTTTAGTGGGATGCATAACCATTTGTCCTTCACCTCATGACAGTTTTAATGGGCTGGAAGAGAAGAGGAGGCAGTCTTCAGTGAGGCTTCACAGCTGTGTGGATTAACACGGGGGCCGCAGCCTGACCACAAAAGGAAAAATACAACAGAGTCACACAGTAAAATGCAAGAGAGTGAGAGAGAAGATTATCACAAAAGAATGAAGTCAGGCTTCTGTCATGAACACTGTAGCTCAAGTTATCTGTACAGCCAGTCATGTTTGGGCTTCATCCATTGAAGGCATGAAGTAATCATACCCTTAATGTGTTACACACAACCCTTAATGTGTTACACACAACCCTTAATGTGTTACACACAAAAACATGTGTTCCTCACCATAGCACCCTGGGCTCAGATGCATAATTTCAAATACTTTATCATATCTGCTTTAATTATTTAACCTTCCCTAAACTGCTATCAGAGTTTGACTCATCATTTGGAGCATTACATGGAAATGAGATATCTAGTCACTGATTACCACAGAACAACCTTTGACCTTTATAGCACACGTGTTATTAAGAAGAAAGCTGATTCATCATTTGCTCTACAAACCATTTTTAAGGTGCTGTCTCAAAGATGTTACAGGAAAACAAGATAAGAGAAGAGCTTAAACCTTGCTGTTCTTTCTGCACATCTGGCCAATTTCTGCGGAAAGTGGACATGCTATTTTGATCATGAGTTTTGGGAAGTATCATGGGAATCATGGGATGCAGCCCTTTCCGCAATTCCCATGTTGGAAAGGTGAGGGGGGAAGGGAATTTCAGATGCTGTTTGACAATCATGACAAGCACTTTGCTGTCTTGGTTCACTTTCGCTGCTCTCATCAATCCCATATTCAGCAGCAGACAAAACATGACTTCAGCAAAGAAGCTCTAATCCAATGTCTGCTACCTGCCCTGCACCCAATGGCAGACAATGTTAGTGACTAGCTGGTGAACATAGAGGAGCATTGAGCAGCTAATGAACCAGATATTTCCCTCAGGAGCCAAAAACAGGGCTAAAAGAGAATGAATATTGGACTCACATTCAACAGATGGCCAGAAACATGACTCTAAATGAACCTTGCTCTGTATCTGCTGGATGTGTAAATAAGCAACTGTTTGAATTGCAAGTGGCCAAAAAAAATCTTTTGATAAAGTCTAGTGAGGCTTAAAATTGTGACCCATGTATTTTATTCTTCCCCCCCCCCCAGGAACATATTTCTCTTGAAACAAGTCTAACCTCACAGTGATCCTTGGCTTGAAGCTTTGGAGCTTGTATCCTTCATCGAGCTCCACAGTGACCAAAGAAAAGAAGTGTGGAGTGACAGCTCAAAGTCAGACCCTCCCTTGTTTATCACATATCTGGGAGCAAGGCTCCCAGTAGAAGTCTTGTTATTAATGGAGTTATTGTGCTGCATGGAGAAAAAAGAACATGAGGCGAGCTAACGTCCCAGGGACAGTATGGCCTTTAGTGTGTTTATTGTCCTAACATAATGACTATTGTTAATAGTCTGCTGCTTTGCTCTGTTATCTGCTCCCATTGGCTTCATAAAATGAGGTCAAACCATTTAGGAATGTACAGCACATATGTTTAGTAACTCATAGTAATGTTGGATTTTATAAAACACAGGAAACATAAGCTCATCTTCATGGTTTTCATTAAAAAAAAACATACACATGAGGTGCTCAGAATCAGTGTTTTTTTCTGATTTTTATGTCTTTCTGAAAAATCTTTATGTGGATCCCAAGTGAGAAAATCCTGATAATCCTGAATAAAATGTAACTGACACACATAGACCAGCATGTAAAAATAAATATAGCTGGAAGCAAAAAGAGCAGCGAGACTCTCCCACTATTTAAAACCATAAAGGAATAATTTGTCCCGCTTAAAGGGGGACAGTTACAATTGAACACAAAACAAACTCATATTTCAGTCTTCTGGCTGGACCTAATCCTGCAGCAAAAGTTCAGCATTTGGCTTTGTTTAGATTCCAATGTGTGAACACCACGATGGATGGAAATCTCCCCTCTACAACCCCAGAGTGCGAGGGATTCCTCTGGAGTGTTTTTTTCAAGTCAAGTCATGTTTATGCTTTCAGTTGGACTATGATTTATTGGTTTGTTTGAATGTGTTATTTTCCCTCCAGGTTACTGTTTTTCAGACTTCTCTCTGTCTGGTTTATAGACATGGAACCACAGCTCTGAAAAATGATAACCTGAAAATTGTTTTCTTATATTTAATTGCTGAGCTCTTGTCTTCCCGTATTTTAGGTAGTGTTATCGCAGCAGTCCTTTCTGAAAACCATTTGCCTGATCAATAAATGATCATGATGGTGACTTCCTCCAGTGTGTGATGATGTGGCATGTTGAATCCGTAAGCATGACCTCATCTGAAATGCATTGGGTAAGTGAGCTCATTCACACCCTGATAGCCTCTGTGCCAGTTGATACATGAGTGGATGTACTTATTTGCCGGTAATTGCCGGAGCATCTGGAGGCTACAATCAATTTCCCACTGGGAGTGAAAGCAGGTATGTGTTTCTCAGATTCAGTTTGTCGTGGTTCATTGAAAGTCCACATTTTCAGCTGAAAATGAATCTTTTAACATGTGTTTTTACTGAGGGAGCCAGTAAACATCTGGCAGGCCAAATGAAAAAATCTGGTTGTTATAAAAGAGTCACCTGTGGATATACAAGTTACACATATTTTAGCCACATAGCTGTACGGATGGCAATGTTGGTCCGTCATTTGATTTGTCTGCCACTTTGGTCCAGACTGAAATATTTTAACAGTCATCATCATCATCATCATCATCATCATCATCATCATCATTTATAGGGCACTTTTCAAAACCAAAGTGAGAAAGTTCTTCACACAAGGCAGCAAACTATACTCAACAAATCATAAAATTGATTTTATAGATTTCATGATAAAACAGATACAACCAATAACAGTAATGTAGGATAAAAGACATACAAATAAAAAATAAATAAAAAGACAATTTCAATAAAATAAAAACTCAAGTAAAATCAAGATAGGCTCTTTGTCTTTTCAGGAGATTTAAAAAACTTTACTGACGCAGCCAACCTGGTTTCATATTAACATTTAGCTAAGGGATGGATTGCCATTAAATCTTGTACATACATTTATGGTCCTCAGAGGATGATGATCCTCTGACTTTTTCTCTAGTGCTGAAATGAGCTTGATATTTGTGGTTTTAAGTGAAATGTCTGGTAACTATTTGATGAATGGTCATGAGCTTTGGTAAACACATTGATGTCCTCCGCAGGACGAATTGTAACAGCTCTGGTCATTTGCTGATATTCACTGTCCATATAGCAGGGCTAATACTTTGGTTTTTGACCAAATACCTACAAATGAATGGCTTTCCCATCAGCCCCAGCTGTTCTTTATGTTTAGTGCTAAAAAGCAAATGTTAGCATGCTACCATACTAAAATAAGATGGTGAACATGGTAAACATTAAACCTGCTAAACATCAGCATGTTAGCATTGGCATTGTGAGCATGGGGATCAGCGCTATGTTCCCTCATGAATGTTCTTCCCCATCAAAATTAGGCCCTATGTTCCCTCAGCCCCGTGTTCCCTCAACATCAGAGCTGGCCCTTTCATAATGCACTGTTGAGGTCCCTCGAAGGGCAGAGGTTAGGGTTAGGGTTAGGGTTGGAATGACAAATTAACAAACAAACAAACAAACAGACAGGGGCAAAAACATTACCTCATTGGCAGAGGTACTGATCTGAGGGAACATAGACATGCTCCTGTTAGCATTTCGCACAAAGCACCGCTGTGCCTCACAGAGCTGCTACCATGACCGTAGACTGTAGACTTCTTATTTGTTTTAAGCAATTCAAAAAATAAAAAAGTCATTTATGGGTCTGAATCCAGGTCACAAAGTGCCTTTAGTGAGTCAAGAGTACATAGAGTACACAATGCTTCAGACACTCTGGGCTCACTATCCATAAACTGGCCTTCTGTGAACATCAAAGGACTTACTCAAAGTCCCTTAAAGGTGCTCTGTCACAGTTCTACTCCAACCTAATTAATAACAATCCTGGCAACCCTAAGCATCTTTTTTTCCACCAAAAACCATCTCCTGAAGCCACAGTCATCTTCCCCAATTGTGCCTACAGAAGAGCAATGTAACAGCTTCATTGACTTTTTCAGAGCCAAGGTCAAAAACATCCACTCTCGGATGTCCAGCTCCTCCTCTCTGCCTCCTCCTGTCAGTAACCCTCTGTCTGGGAGCTCTGTTCCATTTTTCTGGCGCCATGTGGAGCCACGTTGAGGAAATCCTCAGGAAGATGAAACCCTGTACTTGTGCCCTGGACCCCATTCCCACAGCCCTGCTCAAATCTTACATCCCTATTCTCAGCCCCCCAATCACCCAAACTGTTCTTTGCAAGCTACAGACCTATCTCCAACCTCCCTTTCCTATCTAAGGTGTTGGAGATGGTGGTTGCTTCTGAGCTTCAGGACCACCTTAAACACAATAACCTATTTGAAAAATTTCAGTCAGGTTTTCGTTCAGCACACAGAAATTAAACAGCTGTGCTCAGTGCTGTGAATGACCTGCTGATGGCAGCTGATGCAGGGTCCCCTTCTTTCCTGATTCTCCTTGACCTGAGTGCTGCGTTTCACACTGTGGATCACACTATCCTCTTAGAGCACCTTCACACCACCATTAGACTGTTAGACTCTGCATTTAAGTGGTTTCAGTCCTAGCTTTCTGGTAGGACTGAGTATGTCTCACTGGGAAGATGCAGATCTAGATCGCTCCTTGTCACCTGTGGTGTTCCACAAGAATTGGTTCTCGGTGCCATCCTGTTTAACCTCTTCATGCTCCCCCTTGGATGTGTCATAAGCAGATATGGGATGTCTTTTCATTGCTATGCTGATCATACCCAGCTGTACATCAAAGCTGCCCCAAGTCCTTCTGCAGCCATGTCACGCCTCAGCACCTGTCTTGAGATAAAGGACTGGATGAGCACAAATGTCCTCCAGTTAAACAGCAGCAAAGCTGAGGCTCTCCTTGTTGGTACTCCACACCAGATTCAGTCATCCCCCTACCTCTTCTCACCTTTGATGGTCAGGCCACCCCCTTTCCTCCTCAGTCACTAATCTGGGTGTTAGGTTTTACCCTCAGACTTTTGATGACCATATAAGACTATCTATGCAATAATAATATGCTATAATCTATGCAAAACCTCTTTCTACCATCTCAAAAACATCTCTAAATTCCGCCTCTCTCTAGCCCTGTCAGATGCAGAGAAACTTGTCCATGCCTTTATCTCCTCAAGACTTGACTACTGCAATGCAGCTCTTCACAGGGATCCCTGGCAGGAACATCCAGAAGCTCCAGTACATTCAGAACAGTGCTGCCAGGATCCTGATGAGAGTTCAAAAACACAAATATGGAACACCAATTCTGTTTTCATTGCACTGGCTCCCTGTCTCCTTCAGGATTGACTACAATGTCCTGCTCCTCACATACAAATCCATCAATGGACATGTGCCTCCCTACCTACAGTACCCTCAGATCTGCCAGCAGCTTGCTCCTCCAGGCCCCCGGTTATAAGCTTTGCACCATGGGGGCTCGAGCTTTCTGCTCTGCTGCACCACACTTGTGGAACAGCCTTTCTAACCATCTGACGGCAGCACAGTCCCTAGATTCTTTTACAAAAGGCCTAAAAACCTTTCTATTCATGAAGGCTTTTTCATCTTAACTCTTATTATCTTATTATTTTCTTTATGTTGTGTGTTCTATGTTATTAATGCTGTAGCGCTTTTCACCATGAATGAAAAGTGCAGTCCAGATGAAATGTATTATTATTAACATTATTATTTATAAAGTACTCTGACAGACATGATGAACTGCTGCACTGATGAGCCTGAGTTTTAAAAGACTGTGAGATTCAGAGACAGCGGAAACTTTTAGCACTGAAGTGCAAACCTGTAACTTAGCCAAAAGAGAAATAAACATTGGATCTTATCAGTGGGGGGAATGCAATTATCCATCCTATTTGCCAATACAGATGGTAATTGACTGTATCGTCTCTGGAGTCCAAGCATTTGTTTTCAGGCTCTCACATACTGTGCGGCATCGTTTTGTTGTCCAGATCAGAGCTGCAACTCCCTGCAGCTGCTGACAACCTTGTTTATGACTGCATCCTAAACTGGAACAACAGTCTTTGGGCTCTGGGCTACTCTCATGGCTCCCTTATAGATCTGTTTTCCTGTTCGCTTATGTTTTTGTCTTGTTTTTTTTTTTTTTTTTTCATTTTTAAGAGGGTATTTTGTGCAGTTTTGGTTTTTATGCTCCTGTAAATAAAACTATGCAAATAAGATGTCCGGGAAGTGTCCCAAATTGTTGCTTAGACCGTGGTGCACAGGGAAATGTGCACTCCCCTGAGGAGGGCCCATTATATTTAGAGGTCAAGAGGAAACTGCAGCAGGTGATTGGATGAACGATACAGAACTGCAAATGATTGCAAATCAAACTGTTTGACATTTCAGAGGAACAAGGAAAGATAGTATCTTTCAATGGTGTTATTGTTTTATTTTGTGTGTGCAGGGACGACTGACCTCATATCTCAGCTGACTGCAGCCCATTTGTCATGTGTGTTTCTATACAAACTGTCCCTCACAATTCAACCAATGTGCACAATTTAATAAATGTGACAAACTGCTGTCATAATACTTACATCAGCTTTCATACACAAATATATGCACTGCAGCTTATACAATATATTGTAGATACTTCATGATTTATGACCACAGGCCTGTGTTAGCATATTTGCAGTGTGGTGCATTATTTATTGTGGTTTCAGATTTGTAGTGAACTCATGCAGTAGACAGAATTTGCTTGTGTGTAAGCTAAATGCTCAACCACAGTAATTCAATATAGCTGTTATAGTTATTGTTAGTTATGTTAGTGATATTACAGGTCAAGAAATTGTTCAAAACACAATCTCAATAGTAAATTTTGGACTTTTGTGCACAAATTGTTTAGTTTTTTACTCAAAACGGAAGTAGCAGGCTTCAGCTTAATTCCATTAAGCAAAGACACTACAGAAACTCATCAAGGCACCAGAGTAAGCATCATATTCCAGCTATCAGATTTTAAACTTCAACAGGTTACGGCCTTTTAATCACTCACATAAAATCACTTTCTCAGTGCATAATGCAGTATCTCGATACATCGAATCTGATGTCTTAAAATAACTCATGAAAGGTGACATGTAAATATTAATCTGAGTGTTGGACTACAGCAGGAAGTGATAGAACAGATAAAGGGCTATGTTGGCTATGTGCAGAGGGAAGAATTTGCAGCATCTGGTCTCAATCGAGAAGGCCACAGGCAGGAGAGACCATTACTCTCTGGCTGGCACTTTGTGAATGAGGCCTTTATGAGAGTTTTGGACACGACACTGTGAACCAAAAACAGGCAGTTCAAGCCACACTCCAACATTTAAATTTGTTTTTAGCCAGGAACATGTCACGCTGCCACACATACACAAACATTTTGGTAGGTGAGTGAGTGTGGCTCACAAAACAACTTTCCAGTATTCAGTATATTTAGTAAAGGACTTTAAAAGGCCATTCTTGTCTTAGAAGCATCAGTAAACATGCAAAATTGGCACAGGATGTTAGGGTTTTGCTTTAAAATTTAGCATTAAAAATGTGGGGGGTTTTTAATAGCAGATTGGCACTGAAACCATTGCATGTGTAATTATATTTGATAGCCTTCCTTTTCCCACATCTTGCTGTTTCAGCAAAAACTACATGTTAACTTTTCCAAGACACTTTGCCAGACTACAAAGTGTCTTGGAAAATGTCAAAGACACGTAACATGACAAAAACAATGTTTTTTCAACATTAATTCTCAGATACTGAGTCAAATTTGTGACCTTTTGGGTGATAATTATGAGAAATTAAGTAAAAGGTTTTGGACTTTTTAAGTCATTGTGTAATTCTAAGTCAGACTTATGAGATAATAATGAAAAGTTTGACTTTTTAAATCATCATTGTAAGCTACTAAGTAAAAATTTTGACTTTTTAAAATGATGCAAGACAATTTCATTTCAATTTTAATAATTTCATGGGGGAAAAATGATATGGTAATGATTCAATAATATAATTTTGACTTTTTAGGTCATAATTATAAGAATTAACCTAGAAGGTTAAAATTTATACTTATTTTATAATATTAACTTTAACAAAGTGACTTGCTATCTCATAATGTTTATATAATAATGTTCTTTTCTTTTTCTGGCAGAAACAGGCTGTCATACAGATGGTGTTTTCATATCATCTTATATACACGATAGAGGATACACTAGAAGTCTTCTCTGTTTTATAAATTTGACCAGTAGATTTGCTCTGTAATCACTTAACAAATATTTTTGGTTCCGGGAACTCATGCATTTCTCTTTGTTTGTTTTTGATTAGTGTGTTTGTACAGTCTACACCATGCATTTTATGTTGCATGACACAATATGCAGGTGAAAAGGTGTGGTGTCTGAATTCCTGCGTTGTGGGAAAAGACAACCCTCAGGGTGTGTGAATAACACCTCTGTTAATGGCTCACAGAGGTATGATGGTACAAACATTCTTTGTAACCACCGATTACTTCAGTGAGGACACCAACAGCACACAATACCCATGTTAAGTAACAGCAGTGGGTTGAACGCCTTGCTGTCTGGGGCTGTTACGTTTAAGTGTAGTAGTGCATGAAATTCACCAGATGTTTCACATGTAATGAAGGGTCAGTATACATGAGCTAATAACATGGAATTTATTTATTTAATTTATCACTGTAAACTAGATAATTACACAGAATTGACCTCATTAGCTTGATTTATGGTGCAGTGTGGCGAAAATACTTACTTTGGAGAAATGAGCAGTCCTGTGCAGTGACTGTTACTGTAGTGTGAAGTATTGCTAGATTCTTCAACTCCTTTACTGTCTTCTTCTGACTTTTGAAAAGTGAGAAAATATGTCTAGGATAAATATTTTTATTATTTTTGTAATTTTTTTCCTACAAATCCCTAATTCTGCTACTATTGACCAAAGCATGCTGCACATTTTTGAACTGTGTTCTTCCCGACTTCCAGACAGCAATTGCGGTATGAAAAATCAACTTGAAAATGAACTCCACAAGTTGGCTTTTATAGCGCGCTGAAAGGAACACAAACCAAAGACTTCATGGAGATACAACAGGAAATTTTTTGAAAATCCAAAACATTGATGGTTGGCAGGATGGTTAAGTAGATGTGATTTGTGGGGACTGATCTATAAACATGCAAAAACACTGGAAATACCCTTTAAACAGTTAGAAATATTACTGTTGTAAAAACTCATCCCTAAAATATATTATGGGTCTTCTTTTAAGGAATCAAAAATATGTACTCAGATAACAGTATGTATTGTTGCAAAAGGAGCAGAGACAGCAGATGAACAATTGTCTATATTCATATAAAGAAGCCAGAAAATTCATCACTCTTCCCATTACGTGTAATAATACGGAGCAAAGAGGAGGCAGTTCTCATTTTACAATTTCTGAACAGTGCTGATGTTTATTCAAGACAGACTATTTTAGAGTTGATAAGCAGAACAAGCACTGCGGTTCTGTGCAAAAGTTTTACCATTTAACAAGCTGTGTCTGTGAGCCCTGGCCTGCCCCCTCACTGGATGAAGTTCACTGTACAGGACAAGTTAAGTGTGTTTCCATCAAACATGAAAGGGCTGATTGAATCTAATGCCAGATTTCAACAAAGGGACCTTTAGCTCACTGCTTAATGTGGCCAAGCACTGAGAACACGTCCTGTTCAGTGAATTCATGTGAAGACGTTAAGTACAGTTTCTACAGTTGCACAACTTTGTGGGATGTACAAAACAGGAGCTATTGGACAATTTAACACTAAAATTCATCCTGAGGGGGACATCAAATGTTTGTACTAAATTTCGTGGTAACCCATTCAATAGTTACTGAGGCCTCATGGTGGTGTGGTTCTCCTACAGGAGAAGTCAGAGATCAACAAAGTCATCAGGAAACATCCTCTGGGAACCATGAATGTTTGCTTCATGGCAATTCATCCATAGATATTTCAGTCTGGACCAAAGTAATGAACACAAACTGGTAACTGAAATGCCTTCTTTTCTTTAGAAACAATCAGCCTTTTCTGTATTAGATAAGTGATACGCCCATGTGTTTCACTGCTGTTCTTGCGTGACAGAAAACATAGTTTCAAGTGACTTAGTGAGCTGAATGTACACTAAGCACTGGGAGTTCTATGGCTGTTTTCTGATAGATCAGATTATGTGAAATTATGATTAATTGAAGCACCATTTATGTGTTGAAGTAAATTTTTGCACTTAGATTGAACTTGTGAAGATTGGGCACACACAGTGTCATTGCAATAGCAATGCATGGAAATCTCTAAACATGTATAGGAACCACAGAGGACATTTAGGTCTTATGTAATGTAACACCTGGTCCAATGAGACCTATTACAAAACTTTCCTTTGTGTGTCTTTGGCAGCTCTCTGCGGTGAGCAGTCTTTGCTTTGCTAGCTTGCTGCGCCATTTTGTTTGACTTGTGTTGACAAGCTTTGAGGCCCTGCACACCAAGAGTCCAGCAAGTGACTCGACTCCTCTGTGGAAAAACTGAGGACAGAGAAAAGTAATGATGCACAGGACGGACAATTTTGGCTTCACGCTTGAATGAAATTCATCCAATGATTTCCTAAAGGTCTCTGTGCAGCTGTTATATTAAGTCTGATGAGAAATGCCAGCATAATTAGAGCATCTGAAGGGGAGATGTATAAACTATTATAATTTATATTACTTAATGTTTTGTAATATGATTTTCCTTTTTTACATAGTGATACTTTTTAGAAATGAAATACTAAAGCAGCAAAGATTAAAAGACATTTCCAAACTGCAAAAGAAAAACTTTGTTCTGGAAGAAGCTTTGAGGCTAAAAATAACATTTGTCCATTAGCATCAAAATGTTCAAATCTCTCTTTTACTGTAACTTGTGTGATTTATGTGTCATTTCAACTTTAAAGCTGCACTAATCAATATTTTTACATTAACAACTGATTAAATGGCTATGTGTAATGAGAAAGGGGTCGCTTGTAGAGACGAACGCTGAAAGAATTATCACCCGACTGTAGTTCCTCTCAGCTCTACTGAGCTTTTTTTTTTTTTTTTTTAGCATTGTTCAGCTCATTGTTTTGGTTTTATAGCCCACTATTTTACTGTTTGAGTTCACTTTCACCACTCTTATCAGGGTCATAGCAGCAGCAGGCAGCTGTTTTCAACAAAAAAGTTCTGATAAATCCACCTGGCCAGCACTAAATGACAGACAAAGTTAGCGACAAGCTGGTGCACAGAGTGGAGCATTTAGCCACTAAAGAGCCCTATATTTATCTTACAAGTTTATGGAGACCAAAAGTGTGAGCTAAAATCAGAATGAATATTGGGCTTACATTCGTCAAGTAAACACAAACACAACTCCAACTGAATGTTAATGTTGCTCTGTGCGTGCTGGACGTGTAAAATAAGCAAGCCAAGAGGTTTTCCAAATCAAATTTACAAGATGCTAATATATCAGTGTGGGCAAAAAAATCTATTGACACAAGTTTAATGACTTTGAAGGATTTTAGGAAAT
The DNA here is from genome assembly GCF_963924715.1 of Thunnus thynnus. Lineage (NCBI taxonomy): Eukaryota > Metazoa > Chordata > Actinopteri > Scombriformes > Scombridae > Thunnus > Thunnus thynnus. The sequence goes on from NC_089533.1 coordinate 23,807,010, forward strand.
TAATTAGATTCACTGTATCTATGCTTTGGTTCAGCTACGTTATTGAGGTGATATAACAACAAGAACACAATAAACATGCATTACAACATCTGCTTGGAACATTTGTTACACATATTAAAAGTAATGAAACAACTCAGCCATGAGAGAAAGAGCGATGATGTCATCATCATTATCATCATCATGATTTTCTATGACTTGATCATTAAGTAAAAAAGTTCTTGTAATCCAATATGTTGCTTCTCTGCCATAGTCGACCTCCGTTCATGCACAAGGAAAACTGAGCTAAGTGAAACATCATCCAGTCCCTACTGTTCAGTATAATGTGAAGTCAATTATGAACAAGGACAAGTAGGAACAAGTTTAATACCACTGCCTAGAGCAGAGACCGGGGATAGCTCAGACTCATTACAGCAGTGGGGAAAACCTCCTCTCTGAAAGAACAATGGACTGTAAAAAGGGGGGTTATGTTTTGAAAACTTTGTAATACAATTTAACAATAATAATAATGATAATTTAATCAAAAGTTCCACTTGGTTAAGAAAATATTTTTGAGAGCTCGCTGAAATTGAACTCCACGTCGGAGCAGCAGGTATTTAGTAGTCATTGCAGCAAACACACCCACAGGGCCTGGATAATGCACATATCCACAGGTTTGCCATTACATAATCAGACACTGCTCATCACCAGCCTCATAAACTAACATTATTTCTAACTTTTATGACTGCAGAAGGGCCTGGCTGAAATTAGATTGAGTTATGCATTAAGGACCTCTGCTTTGATGGCTTCTCTCTTTCTGCGACTGACCTTTTCAGCATAGGCTCACACTGGGTAGAGCCTGTTTTTTCACATTGATATTCACAAATGGCATTTTCATTTGATTTATACAGTAACTGAATGATAACTGGCCTCTGCTCTTGTGCTGCGGCTATTTCACACTTTGATGCGTCAAGGAAGTGGCCATTCATTACCCACGCTCGGGGAAAGACAGGAATGATAATGTGAGCAGCTCAGTGACTACTGTTCATTTAAGCAGCAGAGATTACATAGGCATAGCCAGGCATACACGATGGACCGGAGGCAGAACAGACCTCATATAAAGGCGTTTGACGTGTTTGAATGTGTACAATGTTTTGAGAACAGAGCAAATATACCAGCATTGATTGGTAAGTGCGTCACCATGCAATGAATAATAGTGGAGGTTTCATTCTACGGCAATGATGACGTGTGGCACCCTCTGGAGCATGACTTAGAGGTCAGCAGGCACTTTGGTACATCCAGTTATTGATGTATGCTCCAAAGAAACAGTGTAAAAGTGAACACATCAACATGACATATTATCATCTTATAGAGTTGTTGTGATGTAACATGTTAGCAAGCAGTCAAGAAAAAGTATTTTTGGCAACTAGCACAACATTAACATATTATCACATTAAGACAAACATGTTAGCAAACAGTTGTCTAATTACACGTCCAGAAGATATGGAGCAACATTAGCATTTATATGTAGTTGTGTTTCTGGTCATCTAGAGAATATAAGTGCAATATTCACTCTCCTTTTAGTCACCAACTCCTGACGGAAATATTTGTCTGTCAGTCTATTGTTTGGTATTGGGAAGTGTATAATTGTGTATAATTAGTTTATCAGAGCTTTTTCCGCTGAAAAGAGCTTTTAGCTGCTGCTGATAACGGGACTGATGAGGACGTGAGACTTAACCAAAACAATACATTTTCCAAAACAATTAGCTGGAAGATGCTAAAATGCTGACGGTAACTGCAGAAATGATGATGATTCTCAGTGGGTTCATCACAGTGACCCCCTCTCACTTTACAAATAGTCATTGGATCAGCTATTTGTATGAACATATTGCTTACTGCAGTATTAACGTTCAGAAATCATTTTCCCATATATCATTGGAAAAATGATCTTCACTAGAATTTTAAATGAAGTTCTGTGGGTGACAATGTGACAATGCTTGGCTGTACAACATGAGTATGTATGACTAAGCAACAAGTGGGCTGCTAGTTGTTCATCAGAAGAGGGGAACATTTTCACGTACACTTGTTTTTGAACATGTGTGCAGGCTATGTGTTAGTCTAAGTTTCCATGTTTCCCTGGACAAACAGTAGTGAGGAAGCTGTGGTTTACTGGTCTCTGGTCAAGGGCATTTCTAATATCCCTTGTGTGTAAATCAGCTCCCTGGGGGCCTGAGCAAGACTTCTCATCTGCTGCTGTTTTGTTCATGCATGTCAGAGAAACTCTATGAGATAACTTTCTTTTCTCGCATATGTGTTCTTACGTACGTGCAGAAATGCACTGTAATGGAGTTAGCAGGAATCCACATTATTATTGTTATAGTAACCTTAAACCTACAATAACAGATTTTTTGGTCACTTTGGGGCAGCAGAAACAAGTTGTGAAGCTTTTAAGTTCAGCAAACAGATGCCAATTTACACATCCGTCAGGAATGAGCAACATTAGCATTCATTTGGAGTCGTGATCTGGCCACCTGATGAATGTAGGTACAATAGTCATTTTCCTTTTAACCCTCTTTCTGATCTCTACCAGTTCCTGAGGGAAATATCTGGCTCTTTAGCTGCTAAATGTTATGCTATGTTAACTAGTGTTTGCTAACTGTGCCATTTGGTGCTGGGCAGTTATAGTGTATATTGTATAGTGTTGTTTTTTAGAGCTTTTTTTTGCTGAAATAAGATTCATGAGAGCAGAGTGAACTAAAACAGTGAAGTTACCTGCTATAAAAGCTGAAAGACACTAAAATCCTGAGGGAAACTGTGGTGATGCTGTTGTGATTGAGAAATATTTGCCAGATACAGAAAAACTATTCAGCCTAAACACTCCCCTGTATATCAGGGAAATTGGAATTCATGAGGTAGCTTGATCCCAAAAAAATGACTAATGTTATCCAGAATATTAACTGATAAGTTAAGCGGGGGTGCGGAAGTTGTAGTGACTCCACAGTTACATAGTATGCCAAAAAAGGTCAGAGTACAAGAGATCAAGAGATATAAGGTATTTTTTTTGCCACCAGTTCCCAGAAATAGCCCACCTCTCCTCTCCTCTCCTCTCCTCCACTCTCCTCTCTTCTCCTCTCCTCCCCTCTCTTCTATTCCCTCCCAAGAACCTCCACAACCACACTGCCATGAAGGACAGTCAGACATACTTTCACTGCATGCGATCAGTCGAGGGGTCTTTAGACTGAGCCTTTCCAGGACTGTGTAGGCAGTGGGGGCACGGGAGAATAATTTTAATACATTACTTTATGTATAACTGCTTTACGTGAAGTATCTCCAGTCAACTTAAAGAGCAAGACCATAGTATTGTATTATTCATTTGGACCATAAAGATGGATCATTTTAGAAAAAATGCCAAAAACACACTTTGCAACAGGGTGAAATAACAGTCATCTCGACCCATTATCATGGCTAGCTCCTACTTTATCAAAATACACTTTCCCTGAGACAGTGAACAATTGATTGCATATAAAACCCAATGAGCATGACTTGCATAATTACAGAAAAATGTTTGGACTAAAAGCATGGTAATTATGAGGTTTTCGACAAATAAATCATGGAATTTTTTGTGGCTGTTTTCTTTTTTACAGAAATGCAGAGAATGGAGTGACAAACAAACTGCAGCCAACTGTATCCATCCGTTCTGCCGTGTTCTTCTGACGATGTGGATGATTTGAAACTGTGACACTGTCACACAACAAGTCTCTCGTCAGACAAACGCCATTTAAGAGAAAAATGTGAAACTGAGGGCACTGATTGACACAAAGTGGAGATTTAGCAAACACGATGAGCCTCAGGTATACATGGTTTCTGGTGTTTTTACTGGACCTGGGCTGGGCCATTCGGTCAACAGATTCCTGCGTAATGAAATGAGGCATTCAAAGTCTAAAACACATCCCTGGACAAGGTGGAGCTCTTTGAGCCTGAGGCCTTTCAATCAGGTGAGAGTGATTTTCAGAAAAGTCACACATACTCTGTAGTAACATATTTATCATAGGTTCAAAATAATACTAGGTAATCCTAACAAAGCAGCTTGTAGTCAAATTAGAATTATTGCTGAATTGATGTTGTACAGCACAACACAAAGTCAGTCTTTAGACTTATTTACAGTTGTTTTGCCATGTGGTTTCCTGTTCTATTGTGTATCCCTTTGGTACAAATAAAAATATGCAATCAACATGGCTACACAATTGAGTAAATAGCAACCATGTGGAGTTAAGATACAGCAGCAAAGACTGAACGTCTCAAAAAAACACAGAGAAGTCGTTAAATGTAAGCCGGTGAAAAAAAATTCATTCTTCCTTTAGTATGTGTAGAGACAGACGATGGCACACACAGAAGTGGAAAAAGATCCTCAAAGCCAAGAGAATCAGACATTGTGTGGCAGAGGGTCACTGTTATAAAGCCTTTACCAAACATTTTTTCACCTTTTGTTTTCATTTTAAAGTCCAAATTATTTTTAGTTCAGTTTTTTTTGCAGAAACGGTCACTGTGCAAAAATATATTGAGGTATGTTTATACATCTAACCTGAGATGAATTCCTTCTTGTGGTTAAAGAGAACACTTCTTTTGTTTGATACTGTAAATATCATGAGATATTCATGAGGAGAAAGACAAACATTTTTAGACATGAGGGAGGACATCTGTCACATCTGTCTTTGTGTTGCTACAAAAGAAAAGAGAGTATGTTTATACTTGCCTTTATCCTGTTCTAATGCTGTAACTGTGTGAAGATAAAATGACCCATAATAAGCATGCTTCCCTATTTTGCTGTGCTCTTTTACAGAGCAGACTGGCTTCCTGCCTCCTGTCTTTTCAGCAGATAGCTCTCCATGTGCCATCTCTCCTCCCAGCCTCCTTTCCATTCATGAGTTCTTCCATTCAGCATAATTCAGCCGCATCAGGTGTTAATCTAAGCTTGGCGCCATGTTTTGACTGACAAGGATGCATCAACCCCAGCTGATGCTGCTGCAGCTGCACCTGTCTCTAATGTTGCAGTAAATGGGATGCAGTCTGACTCTTTGGCCAGTACAATTCACTTGTACTCATACTTGTACTCTTATGTGATGTGTGCTGTTAAAACACATTTTTAAAATCACATTTTTTTAATTAAAATGTTCTAGCACAAACGCCTCACCATAACACACACACGTACAGTATATTTCATGTGTTTATGCACCCACATTCCAGTCCTTACCTCACTGCTCTACCAGTCAAAGAGGACATTTTTCAGAACACAGCTGCAGTGTGTTTGTGAACAAAGAGCTGTATTGTGTACATTTACACTTCATTTTACAGCAGAGTCCCGCCACTGTTATGACATAAGGTGACAGGGAGATAAGATGTCCTCCCACTGGAGGAGATATTTCAGAGATGTACCAAGATGTGCCTTACTGGTGATGACAGGAATCTGAGACGCTCCAGATTCTCTCTTTTCATCATTTGATTCTGCAGGCTTAGTACTATGACACTGGTATTTTATGTTTCTTTGTTTTTTCATCTGAAATGTGCAATGTGCTTTTCCTCCCAAATAATCCCTCTCTGAGGCGATGCCTGGAGCATTAAATCCTAATGTCCCCAGCAGCAGCAGCAGCAGTCTGGCTGGCCTTTTAGAGAACTGGAAAATTATTTGCAGTCACAGCTGCAGCTTCAGACTGTGACAGAGATGTTTGTAGTGGCGGGAGCACAGCTGGTTTACATCGGTGAGAGCTGACCACGGGGCTATTGAGGTTGTTCTGATGAAGCAGGCAGGGAGGGGAGTGTTTTATTTCTACAGAATTAACAGAGGTTGTCTCAGAGAAGGGACGAGTCTCGAGGGCAGTAAGGCAAACGTGATGCAGGTTCACGTTACTTCAACCATCTGTTACGAAGTCTAATCTGGTTTAAATCAGAATACACTACAAAGATGTTTAATTTAAACTGCTGTGATATGAGATCATACTTATTTTAGTTGATAACTACATCACTGCCCATAAAAGTGATACTTTAAAGGAACATCTTCCTGCAGCTGCAGGTAGGTCTGCCCTCCGATTTTAAATTCTACAGGTTGTTGTTGTTGTTAGCCTTAATTTTTAAGCCTCTACATCCAATAATTGTCCTGCGAGGTTGAGTCAGGGGCGAGGCAGTTGAAATATTCATAGTCTCCTCTGGGATTCTGTCGAGTGGCCCATTCACTCCGTCCGCTCCAAGCTGCTGCAAGGAAATTGCTGGTTTTCTCCAACTGATACACCCAGAGGCGATGTGAGCACGGTGCAGCTCCGGCATATAAAAGCAGCCAGCCGCAGTCAGAGTCACAGAGGACATGCTTGTGCAATGTTACAGGGAGGCTGCTTGTTCTGAGAGCAATCAGAGAGGAGTTTCCACACAGCCTTAGTTTCATAATGTGGAAACACTTCAGGTGAAGAAGTCCTCTTTCTCTGAGAGAACAACTGCTCAAACCTGGATTTATTTATTTTAGGTAGCTTCAGTTATGACTAATTGTCAAAATCAACCTAGTCATGTCCATGGATTTCTTATTTCAAAGGTAGGACACATTTAAACATACATTTAAACTTACATGTGAAGGTAAATTCAAAGGACATAGGGCATGCTCTGAGGCTATCATTCCAAGTTACATTTCTTTTTTCCTAAATCTTCTTATTATGTCTTCTTATGTTAAAATGCTTTTTTAATTTTTGGGTAAAATTTACCGTTTGGATTGAGCCTATTTGTGGTCAGAGGATATGTCAAATGATAACAAATGGAAAGAAATTACATAACTTTTTACAGAAAAGGAAATGAAACACTCTCACATCAACTTCAAAACTGTGATAGTTGGAAGGAAAACGAGACTCCAGATGTGCGGTAATGTTTGGCAAGAAGGAGTTGTGTCTTAAAGTATATCGGATGTAACACATACAGTGTGCAGATTTACCGACTTCCTGCCTGTAAATAAATCTTCAATATAATCCCAGTAATGTATTCCTTGCATGTTTATGTATGACTTGTTGTGAGCTACATACAGTACAGATATGATTTACTGATTTATTAAAGCCACTGTTTCATCACTGCTGCACAGTAACTGTATTTTTCAAGGAATGTGTGCAGCAATGTTCAGTGTCAACAGAAACTGTCAGAACTTGTTCAGACTGCTCGTTCTGCCTTGTACGAAGAGAAAAGTGAAGATCTTTGCGCCTGAACCTCAGAGTGTGCTCAGAACTGATTTGTTGTGTTTTAAAGATGACTCACTTTATCCTGAGAAGCTGTGCTTGTTCATAGAGACAACAGTAATGAAACACATTCTTTGACGTTTTCCCCCCATAAAATATTTGAAGCTCGTTATCTGATCCAATTTCTTTTCCCTCTCAGCACCTTCTCAGACAAAGGAACCACATCAGGCCCGGAGCCCAGCAGTGATGTTGGCAATGCAGCACTACAACACCTCGGGCATTATTGCCTCCTTTCCCCTCTCTAACCACACCACCATGGTGCAGGAGCCTGAGGTGGCAGCCGTAACCCATAATACCACCCGTCCACTGAGCACTCCCGCAGCTGCTGGCATCTCCATGACTCTGGGCATTGTGTTCAATGTGGTGGCCCTCGTCATTCTTGCCAAGGCTTACAACCGCTTCCGTCGACGCTCAAAGGCCACTTTTCTGCTCTTTGCCAGCTCCCTGGTGGCTACTGACCTGGCTGGACATGTTATCCCCGGAGCCCTCGTGCTGAGAAGATACTCAGCAGGCATTGAGTCCACTGGGACTGATCCAGTCCCCACCTTTCGAGATGATCCTTCGGGTGATCCTGACCCCTCTTGTCTGTTTCTGGGGAGTTGCATGGTGTTCTTTGGCTTGTGCCCACTCTTCCTGGGCTGTGCCATGGCTGCTGAGCGCTGTCTGGGTGTCACAAGGCCTCTTCTCCACGCTCGGCTGGTGACCACAGCAAGGACAAAGATAGCACTGGCCCTGATCTGGCTACTGGCTTTATGTGTGGCCCTTTTGCCCTTCTTCAGTTTGGGTGCCTACACTCACCAACACCCAGGGACATGGTGCTTCATTAGGGTGATGGAGGGCACTAAAGCGACTGATCTGGCCTTTGTGATGCTGTTCTCTGGACTGGCTTTGAGCTCTCTGGCCTCGGCCTTTGTGTGTAACACCATCAGTGGGATCACGCTAGTTAGAGCAAGGCTAAAGAAGAAGCCCAGCTCCCGACGCAGCTCGGCTAGGTCGCACGACACTGAGATGGTGGTCCAGCTGGTTGGCATCATGGTCACCTCCTGCATCTGCTGGAGCCCTCTGCTGGTGAGTTTGGGGTGGATCAGATTGGGAAAAAAGTGAAAATGTGTTGCACCAACGCCTTGTGTTATCTAACAGACATTTAATCACACTAAAAACAGGCATATTTTAATATGATTAAATGTCACTGTATGGATAGGGTATATGTGTTGTGCGAGATTTCTCAAATCACAGATTAGTGTTAAAAGGGGAAAAGGAAATTAACTTTATCAAATTTACTAATTTTTTAGGAAATTGCAAACAACTTTGATTACTTTTTAAAAATTTTGATAAACATGTCAATACACCACCATAAACATGACATTATGTTTAAGGGAAATAATTAATTCCATTAAAATGCATGACAAAACTATATAATTTTCTCAAATTCTCTGTATGCGCCCATGAAATGAAAGATGTTCATAAAAAACAAGACAAATCTTATTTATATTCATGCAGCTTTTATTAAAACTGAGCGCTCGCTCATGTCAGATGAAGTGGTTTGTTGATTAGTTAGCTACAGTCTCTGACGTCATTTAGATAGCTAACACTCCAGGTCATTAGTAGCTGTTTGACTGCTAATAACAGAACTTTGGTATAATTTTACAGTTATAATTTAATACCAAAAGAACAAAGTAAATTAACAGACCTAAACTATTAAAGATTGAAACATTCCAGTTATGTCGTGCTTATAACTCCACACAGTGATACACAGTTTAGTCTGACTGTCAAAACTAAGAAGGGACAGCTCATAGCGTTTCATCACAGAAAGATGTTCAGAGCAGCAGGAAACAATTGAATTTCATGATCATTCCAAATTACTTAAGTAGCTTCACCATTATTTATGTTATCACTCGTGCCTATCAGAGAATGATCTTATTTAAACTCACATTACTGAGCACTGACAGAGTGCTCTGTCAGTGATAATATTGACCCAGAGAAGAGTTTGTTTAATTTATTGAGCATTCCTGGTGGCTTACAGCAGCTGCCTAAGAAATTTATTTTCTTATACTGTCAAACAACATTTTAACCCCTAACATGCAGATTTTTCTTGTTGGAAAAATCATCTCTTTGCTGTCTGACAGTATCATATACATATATTCTTTATCAGCATATTTCACCTCTCCATTGAAGATATATGGTGTTTACACCAAGTGAAATATTCAAACCTAAGACTCAGTGATTTTAATAGCTGCACCATTCTATCAAGCTGACATATTCTTGATGTCGTGTGTATAATTTAATTCACATTTCCAAAGATGTCAGACTGACATATTTGGTATTTTTGGGATCTTGAGGTCCCAAAAATACCAAGGGTGAGGTCTCTACCAGATAATAAAGTTCTGCGGGTGGAAGCAATGTTTGGCTGAACAGCATGAGGTTGTAATGACGCATCGCCAGATCACTGCGGATGAAGGGGCTAAACAGTATTGCTATTATCATGAATCACAGATATTTTTTGCACAGAAAAGAAAAAAAGGAACACATTATGGTTCTTAGTTAATTAATTCATTAAATTTAATGCATTTGCTCAACAGATGTATGAACTGCATAAATGCATCACAATTTGTTTCCATTATTTGGTCAAACATTTTGAGCTCATAATAATGTCACACTGCAGAAATATCCCAGATTTTTCAGGGTGTAAGCTTGAAAAGGATGTAACATGTCGGTTGTGAACAAAAGCATATTTGCAATAAAGTATTAGCACAGCCAAAAAACAAACATCTATTACATGAAATATTTCATCATCACTGCTATCTATTTGTTTTTATTTTATTAGGTGCTACAGGATGAGCCTAAAGCTGTTTCTTTGGTTGTTTTTAGATCTTTGGACTGATATCAGCCACACGGTCCTACAGTGGCTCCCTAAACAGTGACATAGACACTTATAGGAGCCTGATGGTGACGGGTGTCAGGATGGCAACCTGTAACCAGATCCTGGACCCGTGGGTCTATATTCTGCTGCGACGCGCCATCCTCAGGAAGATCTACCGCATCACTAGAAGGCAGGCCAGTTTCAAGGGAAGCAAGTTCTTTTCCGTCCGCTGGGATGTCAGCTCCTTTCAGAACTCAGAGAAGAGCAGTGCTAATAAGATTTAAGGGACTTATAGAGGAAGATAGAAAAACTGGCATCTATCAGTCTTCAAGGGATTCTCTGTCACTTGACAGCGGGATCAGCACTGAACCCAGGAGCCAAACATCTGGATCAGACTTCAGTGTTAAAAGGTCCCAAATGAAAATAGATTACTCTCTTGGCTGGTGGGAAAGAGAGTCACCTTGGTTTGTGTGTATGAATTATTATGTGATGGGATCCCAAGTGGTTAAGAATTGTTTAAAATATAATTGACTGGCTGATGATAACCTCTTAGGTTGTTGTATGTATGAGCCAGTGTTACACCAGAAAGGGAAAAATCCCCAGCTCATTATAAACTGCTAATAGTGTATGCAATATGGCCTGTATGCAGGACACGTTTGCAATGTAGTCTGTCCTCTGTGAGAGCAGACGTACTGTAAATTTTAAAATATATATTTTGTTGGTTGGAGTATAATATGTTAACTTTTGCTGAAGAGAAGACTGTATCTAGTCTTGAAGCAAACATCTCACCACAAAAGTTTTGTCTGTAAACGTTATATTCGTTTTGTTCTCTGACATAATGTAAAAGTCAATGACTTGTGTAAATGCTCACACAAGAGAGCAAAAGAAAAGGCTGTGCTTTTACCTCAGCTTGAAGATGTGAAAAATATCCCACGTGTGTCCAATGTAGTGCTGTGACATGAATGTGAATGTGTGTCTTTATTGCGTGTCTGTGAATATATCTACAGTATTTTCCCCGAGTGTATGGGGACTGAAGTGAAGCTATCTGTTGCAAAAAGCTAAATGAATGTGATATTGTCAAGAAAAGGGAATGTAAAATGACATAATAAATGGTTGCCTGTTAATATTTCATCTCATTCTTGTTTATAATTTGCATCATATTTTACATCTTTGTCAAAATTTGGTAAGATTTCCTATATGCAGCTATATTTGGACATGAGACCTTGTGCTGTTAAACATTTAGCACATTTCATACACAGCGACTGGTCAAAGTGCTTTACAAAGTACATAAAATATGTAAGATAAGATTAGAATAAAAAAACACACAGAATGTGTGTACAGGTAGGTTTTAGGTTTAGATTTAAAGCAATAGTTCAACATTCTGGGAAACATGCTTATTCACTTTCTTTAGAGTTAGATGAGAAGAGTGAAGATGTGCAATGATTTTCTATATTCCATTGTGGGCAATGCGCCTCAGTTTTGACTTTACTTCGATAGGTATCATTCTGGCATGTCCAGTCATTAATTTCTGCAGTGTGCTGATGTGCATGGTCCTATATTGTGTGTCAATGGGACCATAGTTATTCAGTGAAAGAGGAACGTAAGTATCATCTGCATAAGTATGGTATCTTATCTTGTTTTGATAAACCTGATAGTATGTACAGATTGAATATAAAGGTGACAAGTATTGATCTTTGTGGAACTCCACAGGCCATACTGACTTGCTTAGAAGTAAGATTGCCAATGGAAATAAAAATGACTCCCATCTTGGACCTGAACCACTGGATGAAAATGGTGGATGGGATTCACATGACATAGTAATACTATAATAAGTAATATTGTAAAAGATAAGAAAAGCTTAACGTAATATAATGGTTCCTACAGTGTTACAGATCTTGTAAACAGTCGACATGATCAGCCAAGCAGACCCTAAAGGACATTGAAAGACTCAGCTAGCAGAGTCCAGCTGTTTTTTTCTTTCTTTAGTGACATATAAAACAACTACAATTTTCTTCTTCCACAAAATTATTAAAAAATAAAAAATATTTATCTTATGGTTTGCAGAAGAAAAGTAAAAAACCACAGGTAACAGGTATCCAGCCTTTGGATTAGAGGAAAATGGAATTGAATCAATGTACTGTTTAACCTCCTTTGTAAAAAACAACAACAACAACAAGAAGTTAGGCTTGTTTATATCTGTAAATCTGCTGAGTAAAAAGCAGTCAGGCTTGTTTTTTTCATCTCTTTATTTATAGAAAGCATCACTTACATCATGTGACATTGAAACAATAACAAAAAACACTTAGTCATCAAAATGAAATAAAGATAACATCACAGGCATGACTTCACTCTCAATTGGTTGATACACTCAATATGGTAACGGGACATAGGGTAAAAGTAATAAAAAATAAAAATAAATAAATATTAACTTAGAAAAGGTAGGTAGTAAAGGTAGGCCATTAAATCAGATTTCTTTAAAAATTCTTGCAGCATACTAACTACAGCCATGCTTGTTGAAAGGTGGACCATTCAATTCACCACCATCACTAGACACGCCCCACTTTCGGTACCCCCTTTTTTCGATTGGCTAAGATTCCAGTCGAATGCAACTTTCCGTCCAATGAGCATCGTCGTTTTTCACATCGTGGGCGTTTCCGTTCGCAGTACTCCTGCTGCTGTCCAGACCGGGAGCTACTAGCGTGCAGCGCAGCGCCGTCCATTAGCAGAATCGACACCACGGTAAGAAAGAAACATGTAGTTTCACCCCTTAATGTAATTATAATTAAACGTTAGTTGGACACTGAGCGCCAAGGAAACTGACGAAGCTCTCTGGTGTATAATAACTTGTTTATAAGCGCTCGGGAAATGGCTCCATTTGGCTTTGTTCGGCTAAGCTAAAGCGCTAACTGTAGCTGAACATTCAATGGGGTGTCAGTCTTGTCTCCTCGACCATTTTGGTGCCTGATTGGCAACACACTAATATCCAAATAGATACAGACTTCCCAATCGCATATTTTCACTTCTGTGTAGTTCCACAGCTGACGAACATGATAGTTAGTTGATATTCTTTTGTGCTGTGGTTTGGTGAGCATGTCGGCGCGTCGCAGGTTTAAACGACGGCTTTTTGTGGGGGTTGGAAGCTGACTGTAGTCGACACTCAGCTTTTGGATTGCATTAAAATGGCGTCTGTTTTTAAATTCCCCCATGAAGCTGTAAGGTCTAAATGTCATAGGCCACCTGTTAATAGCTCTATTTTCCTCCTGGAATAAAAGTGGAGTTTAACAGGTGCAACATTAGCTTGTAGGTCTTTGATTACAACAGCAGGTCACACTTCAGTAACTTGGTGACTGAAAAATAAACACACGGGTAATGCTTATGCATTTGCTTTGGTTGCTGCAAAAAGACAAACAACAAAACCTAGATTGTTCCAGTAGTGTTCAGTAGTGCTGTGAATGATCTTAAAGATCCTCTCCAGGCAAGTGCTAAGACATACAAAAATACTCTGCATGGAACAATAACATGTGTCTGATTGTGGGTTTTCCACAAAAAAAGTATAATTACCACATTAAACTTCTTAAAATTATTTAATCTCCTTCTCCCTCATTTAAAAATTCAAGAATCTCTTTATTTTAAACTTTACTGTAAAGTCCATTCTCAGTGTTTGTGCACTGGAGGCTTCAAGTTTCCACATTACATTTGTGTAAGTTGAATATTGGCCCAGAATTGGCTTCAAAACTAGTTGTAATATCACAAATCATGTTCACAGGCCCACCCCATAAAACCGGATTTTTAATGAGCACAGAAAAACTTTCCACTTTAGGCAGATTAATGTGAAAACAGCCTTCTGGTGTCAAACTGCACATACATGATTCTGCACAGTGAAGCACAAACATCCAACTGAAGGAACAAGAAGAAGAACATATTTTTGAGTGAAGGGGGACTTAAAAGTTTGCACTAGAGATGTCCTTCCTTCCGTCTCTAAACCACTATTTCATCCTGATCACATCACTACGATGTATTTAGACAGTAGCAGTCACCCTCACGTCATTTGAGACAACACAGATGAACAGTCAGCCATCCATGAAGCTGATTGGGATGACCTCTGCACAGCATGCTCCACTTTCTAGTAGCACTGCCCCCTTACTATTACACATAGTGTATTTTAAGATTATGTCTACGTCTGCTTGAAATATGAACACATGAATCGGCCTTTGTATTTGAAATCTGCTTTCTCACAATCATCCATTGCTACAGCTGGTGAATACTTTATTTCACTGAGAGATAAACAAGGATTCTTCAGTGACTGAATGTGAAGTGTTTTACCCTTTTCAGTGTTATTTGCCTTAGGAATGTTTATTAAACATATTGCACATTCACAGAAATTGCTTTAAATCAAATATGTGTGCCATCCATTTATCTTTTGTGGTTTTGGTGTAGTTTTCAGTTGGCTGCAGATTTGCCCACAGTGTCATTTGACTTCTGCTATTCATCTTTTTTTTTTAATGTGTGTTTTTTCCCTCTGTAGAGACGGACTGCAACATTGTCATCTGCTGCTGGGAATCCCTTTTGTAACACGGTCATTCACTGGATATAAGAGTCACCACCGTCTCTACAACAACAATGGTATTTAAATGAATTTTCAATATTATTTGTGGTTATGTGTCTCTGTGTTACTGGTGTATATGTCTGCAACAGGCAGACAAGCACAGTACAGGACACACTGGCCTTTTTGTTAAATAATTCTGTTAACAGGACAAATAAATATGTCACATCTAATTTAAGTCACAGGACTGGTGCCAGCCTTTTTGTCATCCCAGTCTGCCCCAGGCTTTTAGGAACACACGCTGCAGCTTCCACATCACTGCTCTCCTCTAAATTGGCTCTGGCTGCCTGTACACACACTCGGCTTGCTTTTGTAATCACTGGTGTTAGAAGCTTGGCCTAGACATGAGACCTTGTGTATTCAGCATTTTTAATTTATCAAGGACAAGGGAGTGACAGAGAAAGTAGGATTGTCAGTAGATTTGAGTGGAACCGTTTAATCTTGAGAAAAGCTGTCTTCAGGTTGACCAGATAAGCAACATTAATCAAGTTAGTTAAAATCTGGAACATTTTTCAGATTTCTTTCTGATAGGTATCTAGGTAGCTTGGTAATCCTGCTTCATGAGACTGGCCTCTGTTGTATAAATAGTATGACTGGTTGTTTAATTCTTGCAGTACAGATGGGGGGGGCTTAATGCATTATCAGAAGTAGATGTCAGGTTTTGCTTTGCTTTGTGACAGAGTTAAAAACATCTCTCCTGAATGCTTCATGCACTAAGACCACAATGTCATAATGTGTGGTGTGTTCAGAACCCCTCTGGTATTTCTTCTTTATTCATGATCTTTCTTCTTTTCACCCCTAGCCTCCCCCCATGCGCCACCGCTCCATGCGTGTCTTCATGAATGATGACCGCCACGTCATGGCCAAACACTCTGCTATCTACCCAACTCAGGAGGAACTGGAGAGTGTACAGAACATGGTGTCCCACACAGAGAGGGCCCTCAAGGCCGTCTCTGACTGGCTGGATAAGCAGGAGAAAGGATCGTCAAAGTCTGACTCTGATGGCACAGACACTGATAAAGAGAGGTGAGGAGATGTCAGGGATGCCATTCTTCATGTTCAATCAGTAGAAATTAAATGTATACACACATGGCTCATTGTTAGGGGTGAGATTTAGTCAGATTTGTGAATTTCTCTGTCATATTACATGGCATTGACTAACATAGGCATGGACACACGCCTAATAAACATTTACTGGATAATGGACTATGGATATGGACCAGTGATGGACCAACAACTTCTCTCATAGCAAGCGCATCATGTAATTCTTATTCTTCATGTAATACATTCTCTCTGACTTAATTCCAGTGAAAAGTTTGAAATTGGACCATTACTCAAATTGTCAGTGTTAGTCCTGGTTTGATGTCTCTTCCTTTTCTTTCTTTGCTGTATCTGCTGTGTCTTTTGAAAGTGAGCACAAAGAACAGGCCACCCGCTCTCTGCGTGGCGTAATGAGGGTGGGCCTGGTTGCCAAGGGCCTGCTACTGAAGGGGGACCTGGACCTGGAGCTGGTGCTCCTATGTAAGGACAAGCCTACCATCAGTCTACTGAAGAAAGTGTCTGAAAACCTCGTTACGCAGCTCAAGGTGGGAACATAACTCAGCTAATTAAGTGCACTGAATAAAATCTCAAGATATGGGACAAATGTTGTAATGGCGACTTTGCTCTTCCACAGCCGGTCATGGAAGACAAGTATGTGGTTAGCCAGCACATCCGCGAGGCCAGTATTGTCATCAAGAACACCAAGGAGCCCCCTCTCACCCTCACCATTCACCTGACTTCCCCTTTGGTTCGTGAGGAGATGGAGAGGGCTTCTACAGGAGGTAAGCTCTTTCACAAGGACCTGAGTGTTTTCACCTACTCACTCCTCCAGCAGGGAGACCAGGCAACGCAACCAGGCAAGACAGATATTGTTTATTGGGCCTTCAATGGAGCTAGGGGACAAGAATGCACCGTCACATAATGAAACTGTGCTATGCTTATAGCTCTCTAGACACTCTCATAGTTCCATGTAATGTAATTGTACATTTTTGATGGCCCAATATACAGTATAGGGCAGGTAGTTTACTGACTACTGAAGACATGGATTTCTCTTCCCCCCCATAATGATCAAGGTCACCAATGAAATGAAGGCTTACTGAGAATTTAACCAAATACAAAAAGAGAGACCACTTTGTTTGCATGTGTTTTATCATTGATGATGAACGGTTTGCATTGCAGCAAAAATGAGTAGCACAATGTGTAGTGAAACTGTCCTTTGGTTGTTAGACCCAGCAGTGGGCTACTGACTGTCTCTGATGTTCCTTAGCAGGGAAGGTGTGGGGTTACAGATAATGACAAGGGACACTTGGATTCTGCATGTAGGTCCATCCACTCTCAAAATCCACGGGATCATCCCCAGTTGATACATAGTTTTATATATATATATATATTTATATGTGTATATATACATATACATATATATATATATATATATCTATCTATCTTAATTGTAAGTTAGTTTTGACGGCTCTGTGAGGATTTCAGCAGGTGTTGAACCTTGACCTTATCTGTAGCCCTGTGCTAACAGTGATGCCCAGTTTGGGTCTCTTTGTTTTTAAAGCCATCAGTTTTGCTGCAGTGTGGACCTGTTTTGATACCCACCTTTTGTGCATCTGATAACTTCTACCTGTGGTTCCAATTCTGATTCTCTCTGTCAAGCCTTCTAGTTTGTCAATTTTTAGGGACGCTGGACCTTTGACCAACTGGCCGCTCTCTGTCTCGGAAGGGGCAAAGTGCAGTGTACCCAATATAGGGGCAAAGGGGAGGGGCTCTACCTCCTGTTAACACCAGAAGGGAAAACACTGAAACTGAAGCATCCATTTCAGTTGAAGCAACCATGGAGAGACAACCTCCCATTTGATGCAACCAATTATCCCTTAAGAAATGCACATTTTTTACGTGTTTTATTTTTTACTAAGTCAAGTTATAACCCACTTCACAATACTGTCGCCCTGGTGGGTTTTAAGTCTAAATATTCTGTGCCGGGCCATGCAAAACCATATGAACTGGGAGGTTGAGAGTGTTTGGTTGTTCTCCAGTGGAGGGGTCCCCCTCCCCTTTCCCCTCCTGCCTGTGGTTTGGGAAGGCTGCCTGTGTTCCCCCTGGCCGGCTGACAGAACTCCCCTTGGTCAAACTGTACCTTGTCTTCTTATTCCACCTGCCAATAGAAACGCTTTCAGTCAACGATCCCCCGGATGCTCTGGACAGGCAGAAATGCCTAACTGCCTTGGCGTCTCTCCGCCACGCAAAGTGGTTCCAGGTTTGGATCTTGTCTTTATTTGTCTCTAAACCAGAAGTAGTTTTGAGTTTGGTTTTATGCTTTATGTTCTTTTGTCTTTTTATTTGGGCGTTCCATGTGTTTTGTTTTCTTTTATTTACTCTTTTGAAGTGTATTTCCTGTAGTAATAATTGATGATCTGGATGTTTGTTTCTTAGGAAACCTTTGTCATTACACTGTTGTAGACTTGCTTTGCTCACTTAACAGATTTTACCGCAGCGCCATTTTTAAAGAAGTTAATTTCTGCTTTTTAGTCCCTGAGTTCATTAGTCTCCTTGAGTTTAACAACTGCTTGACTCAAATTAGTAGTGAAAAAAAAATCTGGGACTAATACACCATGTATCCAGGTGCAATATTTCTATAATGTCAGTGTTGGTGTAAGTGAGTTGTTGTTGTTATTTTCACATTTAAGCAAGCTACTTGTAGAGCACTTTTTGCAGACCCATTTTGTAGTTTTGAAGAGAAATGTTTTTTGTAGTGAACTGTGTTGATAATAAGTCATCATAGTGTTGTGGCTTGTGTCATCTTTGGCTTTCACACTATAACAATCAGTGCTCCATCTCTGCAGCTTGTTTTTGTAGAGAATGTGGCCTCAACTTTTCCTGCTCTCTGGCTATTTCTGTTACTCTGTGTGCCACAAAATCATCAGGAATATTGCACCTTGAGTAGTATTTTTATTTATTTATTTATTTATTTATTTTTTTACAGTCACTGACTTAACCATTACCCCTTTTAATCACAGTACATGAAAGCTCACCCTTTTCAAAAATAGTGCACTTGATTCTCTCATTATAGCTGGTATTAAGTTTGAGGTGGAATTATTTACACTTTTCCTGATCGTAATGTTTTATGTCTGATAACTACCATCAATCATGTTGGCAATTAACTTACAGCCATGAATGTGAATGATTACTATAAGTAGGGTCTTCCAACAAAGTGATCAAACATTATTCTGCCATCAAATATCGTATATTTCCATAATGACAAAGCTAAGCTTTATAGTCTGTGTGGCTTCATTTTCATTTATTTTCATGTATCGTATGTTTATCTTGCTTTACATCCCATACAGTCTTCCTCTTTGACTGAAGGCTGCTTGTCCTCCTCGTGCTCCTCCCTCCCCCCTCCCCTGCTTGTGTCCCCAGGCTAGAGCCAATGGGCTGCGCTCCTGTGTCATCGTCATCCGGATCCTAAGGGACCTGTGCGCCCGCGTCCCCACATGGGCTCCACTCCGTGGCTGGGTGAGCGATAGCCTCCTCCTGTTTTGCAGCGTTTTGTATCATAGCACTAAATATGATACAACACGTGCATTTTATTCACTCTTTCACTGCTTATGCACTGGTTACACAAAATATGAACACCAGCCTATGTGGCAGAATATTGTTTTTCCTTTTAACAAAGCTTTTGTCTGCTTGGATACAAAATAACAAGGCACCACCATCATGGCTGTTGAATTGCTGAGATACTATCAAAGGCGGTGAACTAAAATCTCCAAGCTTAAAATAGCATCCTCGAACAAAGAGTCTCCTCTCTCTCTCTCTCCTGCTGTGCAGCCACTGGAGCTGATCTGTGAGAAAGCCATTGGTACAGGGAACCGGCCCATGGGGGCAGGAGAAGCTCTGCGCAGAGTTTTAGAGTGTCTGGCTTCAGGAATCCTCATGGCAGGTACGAACGCATGTGTGTTCTCCACATGTTATTTCATTTCATTTTAGTTTGTTTTCTGTGTGTAAAGATGATCCAAAACTGTCATTTCCTCATGTTGTAGATGGTGCTGGAATCTGTGATCCATGTGAGAAGGAATCCACAGACGCTATTGGTCACTTGGACCAACAGCAGAGAGAAGACATCACAGCCAGCGCACAAGTGAGTAAGATAAAAATGAATGTGTGTGTTTTCACAATGTAGTCAATGTAAAATTCACACTCTGCCTCTTGTGTCTCCAGCATGCCTTAAGGCTGTCAGCTTTTGGACAGCTTCACAAAGTGCTTGGAATGGACCCCCTCCCCTCTAAAATGCCCAAGAAACCTCGCAGTGAGACTCCGATTGATTACACAGGTAAAGCAGGCTAGCTCACAATAGAGGCTGTTGGTTATTTCTTTATATCTATGGTGTTGATGCAATGGAATAAGGTGCCTTGTACGTTACCATGACACAATTTTGTGTGTCCCTGTGATTTAGTGCAAATCCCACCCAGTACGGCGTACGCTCCACCAATGAAAAGGCCCATCGAGGAGGAGGAGGGAATCGATGACAAGAGTCCCAATAAGAAGAAGAAAAAGCTGCAAAAGAAATGTAAGTTCTCTTTTAGCTCTTGCATTTGTTGGTTTGTGGAAGTGACTTAAACCTCAAGTTGTGAAGCATTCCCACATCAAAAACAAACTTTTCTAGTGAACATAAAGGTTGTGCTGAAAGGATTGCTCTGTCAATGAAGGATTTTGTTAAATCTTTTAATCATGTAAATTGAATATCTTTTGGTTTTGGACTGTTGGTTGAAAATAATGATGATTTGCAGCTCTGTTAAATCTGTTTCTTACTGTATAACAAGCTGTTGTTGTTGGATGTATAATTCCTTCATTCTCTGCTGTCTACCAGCTCCAGAGGAGAAGGCTGAGCCTCCCCAGTCTATGAACGCCTTGATGAGGCTCAATCAGCTGAAGCCGGGTCTTCAGTACAAGCTGATATCTCAGACCGGCCCAGTTCACGTTCCTGTCTTCACTATGGCTGTGGAAGTGGATGGAAAAACCTTTGAGGCTTCTGGTCCATCCAAACGCACTGCCAAGCTGCATGTAGCTGTAAAGGTGAGCTCAGTTTGTATAACAGGAAATATCTTAAGTAAACGTTACATTTTAATGTTGCTTCAAATCCTAACTTTTCCCTGAAATAGATTTTTTTTGTTTGACATTTCTTTGCATTTTTTCAACCACAATGACTCTGTTTGGACAATCGCAGGTCCTGCAGGACATGGGTCTGCCCACAGGAGTGGAACTAAAGACAGCTGAGCCAGTAAAATTGGAGGAAGCAGTCGCAGCTACCACTGTGGAAGAACTGAGGCCAGTAGTAACACCCATTGAAATGACCGCTGCTGCTACAGGAGCAGCCAATGCAGACACCACTGATGCTGCAGAGGTACAAAGCTTCTCCCCCCCCCCGTGTGTCAGCAAGCGACAATTACGTGCATGAAACTGCCCGGCTGAACGCTCTAATCTTACCAACCGTCTCCCCTCTCTTCTCAGACCGCCCGCCAACAGGGACCAATCCTCACTAAACACGGCAAGAACCCTGTGATGGAGCTGAACGAGAAGCGCCGCGGCCTGAAGTATGAGCTCATCTCTGAGACCGGCGGCAGCCACGACAAGCGCTTCGTCATGGAGGTGGAGATCGACGGGCAGAAGTTCCAGGGGACTGGATCCAACAAGAAAGTGGCCAAGGCTTACGCTGCCCTGGCTGCTTTGGAGCGGCTCTTCCCCGAGGGCTCTATGGCTGAGGCTGCTAAGAAGAAAAAGGGACCACCCATGGTAAGCACTCAGGGTGGATTTGTTTTGTTTTCAAATCTGTGTACAATACGATAATTTAAATGATATACAAAATTGATGAGATGCTGAAATAGTGGGTTTTTTTTCCCTCTCTAGCACACTCCAGGCTTTGGCATGATGGGAGCCTCTGGAGTTGGAGATGCAGCTACTCCCAGGGGCAGAGGGAGAGGAGGACGAGGTCGTGGAAGGGGCAGAGGCTTCAATAATGGAGGAGGCTACGGCCAAGGAGGTAAAAAGCCACTTTTACTATAGCAGACACACTGTATGTGCAGGTAAAAACATTAGTAGATATGACTGACTGTGTCACATCAGCATATTAAACCTGTGTCATCCACCCAGGTGGCTTCGGAACGTATGGTTACGGGAACAACGCTAACTCCGGATACAGTGAGTGTTCCTTTCACCCTTTATAACCCTGCTTTGATTTGATGTGTGCTCTCTCTCTGGGCTGCAGTCAGGCTTTCATTTACCATGTGAGATATCCAAACAACTGTCTCAGCCAGTGTGTCAGCATAGATGTTCTTGTGTTCTGCTCGGGCACAATGTTGCATCTGGACAGGACTCTGACAAAAACAAACAAACAAAAAAAAACAGCTTTTACCACTTCTGTGTTACAACAACCTGATCAGGGAATGTAGCCTGTTATAGAAAACTTCACTCCACAATCCAGCAATCAAGACCATATATAACAACCAAAGATGTTGGGATGTTCCCAGTTCAATGATTTTACATTTCTCTGCTTTAAGCCACAGGATTGAATCTCTTTTTGACTCTTCCCCCTCCCCTCCTCTCTTATGAGAACCCCTTTCTTCCTTCTGGCAGCCTGTTCTGAGGACTGACCTACCTGAGCGTGACAGGAGCAGAGAAATCTAAAAAAAAAACAAAAAAACCCAACAACTCAGTTTGAACGCAATCTGACCAAATGAGTCATTAAGCTGCCGCTTTTATGGCAGCAAAAAAATTCCAAATAAACAAATCTAATTTTGATTTTTTTTTTCCCCCCTTCTCTGCCCTGTCTCACTCTTTAGGTGACTTTGTCTCAGACTGCTATGGCTACCACGAGTTTGCAACATAGACCTTCCCCAGTCTTACAAAATACAAAAAAAAAAAAACACAATCCCGTAGAGAGGATGATAAAGGACAGAATACTCAGTAGTGTTCCAGCAGCATCATGAACTCCCTTCACCACCAAGTCCGCAACCCTGGAAATAAAGCGACAACCCCTCCAATCCACTTGTCACCTTGGGGAGACGATCTGCCACTGCATGCATGTAGCCATAAGTCATCTTCTGTTCTCTCAACTTGCTGTGGACGTACCCGAACATCTGGACCTCCCCAAACTGCAGGGCTGATTTATTGTAAATGGCCTCCATCTGTCGGACCGGGGACGGGGCTTTGTTTGTGTTCATTTGGATCATGATTAAATGAAAGCCTGTGGGAGCTGGACAACAAAATGCCTTTTGGATTTTGTCAAGACCACAACAGCCTGGTTTCTCTCTCTGTCTCCATACTGTTTACTTAGATGAGAATACTGAATTGTTTTTATTTCCTTTAAAATGCCTTTCTGTCACTTCCAATCATGATTAAGCTGTTTTCTTTTTGTATATCTTTTTTTTTGTTTGTTTTTTTGCTTTTGAAAAATGGCCACATTGTTTATGTAAAATCTGCTGTTTGTGTGTCATATCAGCAACACTGTTCGGTCACGGCTACACTGAATGCATGATGCTCTTACTTTGGCGGTGTTAAGTAGTCGCAGTATCCCATCTGTAACAGCAGTAGGCATTGATGAACTGAGGCTGTTGGCACCAAGTTTGCACACAGACTCTAGTTGTTTTTATATGTTTTTGTTTTGTTTTGTTTTTTTAAATAAATGTCCATTCATTACTGTATTACTACAAGGTCTGATTCCATTTCTGTTTGCATGATATGAAAGTATTTCACAGAGCCAATATACAAACACATCATGTTATGTCTGTTTTAAGACTGTGCCATGCTGTTATTTCCCAGATTACTACAACAACGGAGGTACAAACGGAGGAGCCGGGGCATCAAGCAGCCCGTCAGGTGGCCCTCCAGCCAGCACATCACCAGGATCAGCACAGGGTTCCTATGGCTCATACTACCAGAATGATGGAGCCTACACTGCCACCTCTGCTGCAAAACCGCACAAAAAGAAACCCCCCATGCACAAAGGAACAAAGTCACCCTTTCCAGGTCCCCCAGGTGTGAGCAGTGGGTCCGTAGGAGGCTACCAGCCCAGCAGTCCCTCAGGGCAGGGCCCCTATAGCCAGTATGGCCAGGGCTATGGGCAGGGAAAGAAGAGTTTCCACCAGAACCAGGGGGGGACGGGTGGATACTCATACAGCACTGCCTACCCGAGCCAGGTGACGGGGGGTGCTGGAGGTAGCCAAGACTACAGTTATGAAGGTGAGTTAAAAGGGTTTTTAAGGATGTTTCAAGATACTCAGTTCCGAAACCACATTGATTCAGAACAGGATTTTACATCAGAGGTCCTAATTACAACATACTGCTGCCACAATGACAAGAAACGTCTTGACGGTTTTGTTATAAGAAGAAAAAAATCTGTTTTTTAACAAGCTCCTTGTTAATGTTACATAATTTTTCCTTCATGAGAATTTGACTTGCATATTTGACATCTATTTAATTGCACTCCTTGAACAGTAAATTAATGTTTTCATTTAGATATGTGTAATGTAGACTCTTGACTTGTGTAAGACTGCAGAAGTAAACTGTGTTTTGACCTTTAACTCCTCAGCAAGGGTCTCACATGATTGGCTCTTAAGCATTAAGGAGGATGAAGCAACAGTAGAGTTCAACACAAACATTGTTTTCTATACAAGCACAAGAACATGCAAACAGAAACATGAGACTCTTTCTAATCATTTCTGTGTGACCTCATTATCAAAGAACTTTCTGGTTATTATGCAAAATCAATGTTTTTTTGTTGAAGCACACATTACAACGACATACTGACTCATCTGTAAGAAACTTTTTTCCGGTTATGAAATAAGTTGGTTTATAGTTTTAACAAGAAGCTTCCATTTTCCTCAAATTAGAGGATCCATATTAAGATATATACAGTATCTATACTTGTGGAGGTTGGAATACACACAACATAAATGGTCTACATAACTTCAGTAAGGTAAAGTATGTGATCAGGAAGGATAGCTAGTGGGATACTAATGAGATACAAGCTGTGAGATAAATGTGCATTTAATGTTCATGAGATCTGTTTTTGTGTAATGAGATAGTTTTGTGATCAAGCTAGTGTAACAAAAACATCTCGTTAAAACTGAATCATTTGGTATGTAGTCATAAAAACAGGTCATTATAACTTGAAACATCTTATAACAAGAAAAGCTGCAGCTCCTTGTCAATGTGAAATTCACACGTAACACTTCAGCATAAAACAAAACCCTGCTGTGATTATGACTTTCCCTGTTCTCTTAGAAATGTGTAACTATCACATGCTTTCCTCTTAGGTTTCAACAGCCAGTCCAATTACAACTCACAAGGAGTAGGAGGAGACAACCAGGGCTTTGGCACCAACCACTCTCAGTACCACAACCCAGTGGGCTACGGCAGGGGAGACGGCAATTACCAGTACAGATAGACTGTTATCAATCTCGTTTGTGAATCGTCGGCACCAAGCACCCCCAGCATCAGTGTCTCAAGCCTTCTCCAAAGAAAGCGATTGATGGCTTGCCTGTGCTCTCTTGTCTTTTCCATGTTTGCTGTTTATGTGCTTTTTGGTTTCTGTGTGGCACATGTGGGCAAAAAGATGTCGGAGCTGAGTTGTGGCTGAATTTAGTGGTCTGTTTCAGTGGTCTGGTCAGTGCTCAGTCTTGTGTTTTTAGGTTTTTCTTGTTTTTTTTTTGTTTTTTTTAAAATCTATGCTACCAGTCCTCATCACTAAATATGAAGTCTGATGCTACAAATTACTCACCTGCTCTGACTTGGTTTCCTGCTTTATAGAGTTGTGTGGCAACGGCAGGTTTTTTTTTTTTTTTTTTTTCCCCTCATGTGTAACTAGTCAAATGTTGTAGTTTTAAACTACAAAGGCTGTTGTATTTTTGTAACATTTAAATAGACTCTATTAGCTTGTTCTTTTCATCATTGCGTGTAACTTTTGCTTCTTTTGTAATTTACCTAATGTGATTTAGTTATTTTAATAAAATCTTTTTGGAGGTTACTGGAAAATACACTTACATTCTGATGTTGAAATCCAGCTCAATGTATTTTTTAATTGGGTAGGATTTGTTCCTGTTAATGTGTAATGATGTGTGTGTCTGTATTAATACATTTTTAGTTTGAAAAGAGGTCTTTAGTTAGTTTTTTACTTTAAGTATCAAAGTAGATATAATGTGGATTTTTGACACTGAGCAGAGAAAGATCCTGTAATGTCAAAGTATTTGCCCCCTTTAATGTGACACACCTCAATCATGGCTTGTGCACTCACCTGTGTGTTGTCATGGGGTTCCATTGATTGCAGTATAAACACAGCTGTATCTAGAAGGTGATTGAATAGCAGAAGTTGGAATACATACAAGAACATTAAGTCACTAAACAGCCAACTTCCGGTTAAATCAAGCATGTAGAAATGGAGAGTGAGTGCGGCTCAGCTGTAAATCTGCCTTGAGCAGACCGTCCTTGATAACTGAGTGTGAGAATGAGACTGAGGGAGTTGTGGGCTACTGAGACTGTGCAGACAGTTTTACAACATTTAGACCTTCATGAGAGAGACTCACATGATATCTGGGCCACGGCATGCCAGAAGGCACATGGGAGACTGAAGTCAGCTGGAAGAAGCTTCTATGTTCCGATAAGACCTAAATTGTGCTTTTTGAGCTAAACACTGCTCATCATTATAAACACAGCATCCCCGGTGAGAAGTATGATGGTGAGACGCTTCTCATCAGCAGGCCCTAGATGGCTTGTGAGGGTAAAATAAATGCAGCAAAATACAGAGGAAAACCTGATGCTATGGAGAAGATTTGTTTTCCAGGAAGGCAATGAAGCCAAGGCTACGCTTCAAACAAACAATTTTAATATACTGAGTCCAGATCTCAACCTAATCCAGAATTAGTGGCTAGACTCGGAAAAAAAGCTTCATTCAATCCCCATGCAACCTGACAGAGCTGATGCAGTCTGGCAAGGAGGATGGTGGAAAACTGCAGCACATTAGAGGTTTATCCACATTCTGTCAAGGCTGGAATTGCTGCCAAAGGTGCATCTACCAAATACTGACTTGGAGGAGGTTAATACTTATACAAACAAGTAGTTTGTATCATATATTTGTGATTTAATTCACTTAGGAGAGATCTGTTTTTACTTTGACATCAAATGGTCTTTTTCTGTTGATCAGTGTCCAAAAAAAGAAGCCACATTAAATCTGATCAATGCTGTAAACCAACAAAGCATGAAAACTTCCACAAGGGTAAAAAAAGAGAGCTCATAAACTGCATTTACAATATTTATGGTACTCCAAAGACATCTCATCTCTTTAGAAACACTGTGGACATTTCCAGATGATTTAAGTTGGTTTGCAATATTGCTTATTCACTTTTTTAAAGTTATATTTATTTATTTTTCTCTCTTAATTTCTGTATTATATATCTTTTACATTGTACAATTTTTATTTCTGCTTGTGTTTTTGATTTTTTTTTCTCCAATAGTCCCTGTACTGTTGTTTGTATTCTAATATTACAGTGTTGTTAATAAAGTTAAAAAATATATATAAAAAAGAGGCACTCGCCTGCAGCAATAAGTAAATAAATTAATAAATAAATAATGTATTTACGGTAATTGATTTTCACATTTCTTTCATCCCGCTACTCGAGTAAATTCGGCTTTTGCGGAACTGGCGTCACATCCGGCCTCTGGAACTCAGCGGGGACCCAGCATGGCGGACACCAGTGTGGTGGAGACGCTTCTACAGCGGATTGAGAAGGCGGACGATGGCGTGGACAGCCTGGATGTGGCCGCCAGCCTCGGCTTTGACCACCAGGTCATCGTGGGAGCCGTGAAGAGTCTGCAGGCTCTCGGCGAAGTAAGTTTCTCGGGCGGAAGTCAGACTGACACCGTCAACACTGGTTCATGTAGTGAGACTGATGCAATAAGGACGCTGAGTTTTAACTGTAATCCTGCTGACTGGGGTCCTCGCAGACCCCACAGGTTTACTTTTTGTCATATCTCACAGGTTCTTTATTCTATCATTCCAATTTTTCATGAGTTTGTCAATCAATTTGTTTCTAATGACTTCATGTCATTGTTTTTTGTTTCTGTCTTAACCAATGTATTGGGGTCCTGGGTATTAAAGAAAATTATATATTTTCATTTTACACAATGTGCAAATTAACTGTAACTTTCCTAAAATAATAATAAACAATAAAAACATAATATCTTTTTTCACGACATTAATTACATAACTAATAATGTTTTGCAAAGGAATAAGGTAACATTTTGCTATGATGGTTGCTTCTTACATTAGTTTATTCTTGGGGCCCCCAGTCAGTAGTCCCTGTATGTTAAATATGTTGGTAGGATGAGTGTTAAAGAGTCAGAGGTGTTTTGACAGACGTCAGTGTTGAGAGAAATGCATTAACGTCTATTGAGCCAGTCAGGATGTTGAGGTGTCTATTCCAGTTGATGAGCTGACAGTCGTGTGTGTTTCTCTGCTGTCTAGATCATCTCAGCTGAGCTGCGTTCCTCCAAACACTGGGAGCTGACCGGGGAGGGCACGGAGATAGCCGGGCAGGGCAGCCAAGAAGCCCGGGTCTTCACCTCCATCCCGCTGGAGGGCCTGGCGCAGAGTGAGCTCATGGTGAGTGGACAGATGGACCACAGAGGGAGTGACACATACAGGTGTAAACACATCTGCTCTGAAAATAGCTTCTCAAATACTCAGCAGGCATCATATGAAGCCTGATGAAGATGCTGACTAAAACATCACCTATATCAGTCGTTTACACCCTTTTTGGTCTGTGACCCCTTAAAATAAAGCAGTCTACCTGTGGCCTCTTGTCACATGTTGTCTTGTTTACCAGTTAAGTTACTGATTATTGTATCATTTTGTCCATAAAATGTCAGAAAATAATGAAAAATATCTTTTTTCATAAATAAATTCCCCACAGTAGAAAGTTACATCTTTAAATGTCTAGTTTTGTCTGACTAACACTCAAAAACCCAAAGATATTCAGTTTATCATCATGTTCCATAAAGAAAAGTAATAAATCATCATATCTGAGAGGCTGAAACCAGCTCATGTTTTTCATTTTTGCTTAAAAAAATGATTGAAGATATTTAAGATAATATCTCGTATGAGCAAGACAATGACTTGACAAGTTATTATCTTTTTGTGTGCACAAGATTACAAAAAATACATCTTTCAGCTCTATATGTTTCAACTAAAGTCACATGACCATTTTTTTGACAAATGGTTAACATACATCCCAAATTTTAACCTTAAAAGGTAAAATCGCAGTCTGATTTTTACATGAAGCAACTTGAAAATAATTGTTGGTGATGCAGCTGGATAGTACGTGTTTAGATAAATAAAGACACCATGACTGATCTGTGTAATAACACACACTTTTTGGTTTTTAAGAAATGTTGTGCTTTGAAGAGTCTATACAAAAATTAAATCAATATTCTGTCTGTTTATATATTTTAAAATGTTATCAGTCTGTTTTTTGTTATTTTTCACCAGACTGCTATGCATGTGTCACTGTTTGTTTGTTTATAAAAGTTCTAATTATTTAAGTATTTTCTGCTGAAAAACTGTTATCAGTACACTTCTAGTCTTAATAGTATAATTAATAGTATGTTTTCTCAAATTTTTCAGCTTTAGTCAACCATCATGTAACACAAGAAATGAACGTTGGTTAAGAATTGTATTTTCACCACCACAGATTGGACTGAAGAAACTGTTTTAATACTACAATCCTTCAGTTGGCAGTGACATTGTTGTACCTCTGCACCTGTCTCTGTGTAGAAACTGTCCTTTGGGAAGATCGGCTTCAGCAAGGCCATGTCCAACAAGTGGATCCGAGTGGACAAGGCACACGAGGGCGGCCCAAGGATATTCAAGGCTGTATGTTTTCCTTTATATCAACCTGTTATCACGGCCCTCTGTGTTCAGCAGTCCCTGGTTTAAATAGGATGTGTATATGTGTGTGGTTATGTTTTGGTCCTCAGGTGGAGAGCATAGAAGACCAGGTTAGAGAGAAGCTGCTTCTGGTACAGAAAGGCAACACCTCTCAACTGGAAGAGAAAGAAAAGAATGAACTGAAGAAGAGAAAGCTGCTCTCTGAAGTGTAAGTCTCCAGACTGTATATACAGTATGAGTGTGAATGTCTACCAGTAGGTGGCAGTAGAGGGTTGGTGGTGTCTGCCAGACAGACGGAGGGTCAGCGCACAAGTCTGCAGGGGTTTTATTTGAAACTGATAGAGGTTCAGCTCCTAACAACAGTTTTATTTAATAATCTGGTGTAAACAGAGAAGTGATTGCCAAGCAAACAGAGAAAAGACTAATGGATAATGAAAACACTCACTGGCTACAGCCTCAGTTATCATTACTGTGAATCTGACGTTATATATTTGCTGAACACATGCGGAAGTTACTGTGTTGGGAGGATGTTTAGCAGAGGTGTGGAGGGATTAAAACATTAGTGATGCGACGTGCACACGTGAAACCCGCCGACAAATCAGTTTTTTTTGGTAACGGCACATGTATGTGAATATAGGCCACGTGTGTCTGTCTGGATCTGTGTGTTTACTTTGTGACCTCTTTGTTTAATGTGAAGAGGATTTAGACATTGAAAAAACACACAAGCCATGTTTTTTTTTATGCTCAGTGGTTAATAAGGTCCTCCATGAGGAGAAGGATGCTTAGTTATATCAGCTTAGTATGTGTGTAGTCCAGCTGCCAGTTTATGAGGGACTGATTTCTGAGTAAGAGGATTTTGGCAGAATATGCACCCTAGTATCAATCCTGAGTATGTTTTAGTACTGCACCCTATAGAGTTGAGTCAAAACTTCACATGACAATTTAAAAAATCTTTCTGTTCCTCACTGTGTAACATAAGTCAGTTCTATTCTCACAGAGTCACTCATAGTATCGAGCCTCCTCTAGTGTCTTTCTGATTGTTCTGAGTGGTTTTTCTTTGTGTTTAGGACGGTGAAGTCTTACTGGATCACTAAAGGAAGCTCCTTCAGCACCACAGTCACCAAACAGGAGACGGAGCTCACTCCAGAGATGATCGCCACGTGAGTCCAGATTCTATTTGTTATAAAGAGTTTGAAATATTTTTTATAGTCGTCTGCCTAATAGACGGTTTGTCTCGTCTGCCCTCCTCTGTCAGTCAGTGATGGTGTTCAGGGTCTCAGACACAAGACACAGAGAAACCTCAGCCCATAAAAGGGGACGAGTCCAAAGATGAGGACTTTGTCCTAAAGGCAGGGTTGGACAAAATGATAATGACTCCAAAAAAGACTTGATAAACCAAGCAGATACTGTGATCTGATTCATTTAGTCTCCAGGAATAGATGCAGTTTACACTTTCCAGGGATAACTCAGATTTTCTCACATTTCCATCGCAGATAAACATTTATCTATAAATCTGAAGTATGAAATAATTTCAGATCTTCTAATAATCTTCATGTTTAGACGTTCTCTTCAATGTCAAAATGAATGTTCATCACCACAATTGTTGTCATGGTTACAGTGCAAACAGCAGCTGCTAACAGCTAATCCACTAATCAACTGTAAACAATGACAGGCTAAAAAAAAAAAAAACAAGACTCCTGAGTCCTCGACTAGCTCACTGCCTCCATGCCAACATTGTATTTACTTGCTCCCAGAGCATGATGGGAATCTCAGAACGTGTTTATCCCTAATAGGAGTAAGAAAAACGATACAAATACTTTTTTTTTTTTTTGTTTTACACTTTCATGTCATTTTATTGACAGAATACTTCAACAACTTGGTTTTTATATTTACAACACTGACACTCTTGTCTGTTCACTCAGACAAATATTTCCGCTGTGTTGAAATGCTCTGGGCTTACAGACATAAAGCTCAAACAATCGCTTATATTTTTTTTATAAAAGCTGTCCTGGAACAAGTATAGTACCACTATTATGCAAACTGATGGCATTTCTAATATAAATAACAATAAATGGCATGTTTAGCTAATAGTTAAAACATGTTGGGACAGAGCCTGTGAAACTGAACAATAAAGTGCTGCGCTGCTCTTCTGCAAAGTATTTTCAACAACAACAACATCCAACAAAATTGGGTTTGCTTTCCCTTGTAATGGCATCTAAAAAATTCAAAATGTAAGTCCATGAAGCTTTTGAACACTCTTTAATTAGCAATATTCCTGTAAGATACTTCAAAAAAAGAACAAATAAATAAATAATGAACATGCTCATAATACAGCTTACACTGTTGTCATGCTGAGGCTGAGGGCAGGGCATTAAACTGCCAGCAGAATAGAAAAAGCTCTCACCTCAGGTTTGCCTGAAATCATATCATAGAAGGGATTTAGCTAAAAGCAGTGTCCAGATGTTCTTTCTTCCCCTGCCCAAAATTCATATTGCTTTTACTTCTCTGCGTGCAGATTTTGTATAGATATGGATTTGATGGTCTCAGTCAGCTCATCTCCAGATTAAAAAATGCTGAAATGATGGTGGATTTTCAGAGAATTATTATGTGTAGTTACCTCATCGATTTAAAACGAGATATAAATTCAAGGATAGAGTAGTTTATTGTGGCCTTCGCACCACCTGCACCTTTCTCACACTCTTCCTCCCTAACCTCTTCACTCTTCCTTGTGTTGTGTTGCAGCGGTAACTGGAAAGAAAAGACATTTAAGCCCTATAACTTTGACGCCATGGGTGTGGCGCCAGACTGTGGCCACCTGCACCCGCTGATGAAGGTGCGAACACAGTTCAGACAGATCTTCCTGGAGATGGGGTGAGTAGCTGTAAATAACTCAGTGAAGAAAAAAATACACTACACACACACACTCGCACATTAAACACACTGAATGAACTCTCTGCTTTCGGTAGTTTCTCTGAGATGCCGACCAACAACTTCATAGAAAGTTCTTTCTGGAACTTCGACTCCCTGTTCCAGCCTCAGCAGCACCCGGCCAGAGACCAGCACGACACCTTCTTCCTGTCTGGTGAGACTGAGTGTGTCACACATTTATCTCTCTAAACACCTGTCACACCCATTTGCATCCATTTCAATTTATTCTGACCATGACCGTTTTTTCTTTTTCTTCAGACCCAGCACTCGCCCATGAGTTCCCGCAGGACTACCTGGAGAGAGTGAAGAAGGTCCACTCAGAGGGAGGCTTTGGTTCACAAGGGTGAGACACACTCACACGTTCACATAACAAGTAACGTTACAGTTCAGTCCGTCCCTACATCTCACGTATTATCCAATATCCTGCTGACTTTCAGGTACAAATACGACTGGAAGCTGGAGGAGGCGCAGAAGAACATCCTCCGCACTCACACTACAGCAGTCAGCGCACGCATGTTGTATAAACTTGCACAACAGGTGAGTCGCACATACACTTACTTGTTCTACTTGTTCAACCCCATTCCATACTTTTGGAGGGAAATCCTCAAATATGTCCAAAAAAAGTTACTTTCAGGCATTTATGAGTTTAGGAGCAGGAATAGAAGCTTGCATTTTTGTGTTTTAACCCCTTTTTCTACAAGAACAGCAGCATTTGTTTCTTGAGTGCATCTTAAGACTTATACTTTAAGCATACCACTGGCTGTATGGACTCCCCGTCGGTGTGATTTGGAGCACCGACTGTGAGTCAGGCCTTATGGCTGACCTCACTAATGCTCTTGTGACTGCATGGGAGCAAATCCCTGAAGTCAGTTTCCAAACTCTAATGGAAAGAGTAGAGGCTGTTACGGCAGCATGTAATTAGATATAACAATCACATGGAGGTAATGTGCTGGCATCCACATGCGTTTGACCGTATATGAACTGTCTGTGTTGCCATGACGCTCTTCTCTCTCTCCATCTCACCACTAACGTGGCAAATCATCCGCCCTTCCACCAGGAGAAGTTCACCCCCGTCAAGTATTTCTCCATCGACCGGGTGTTCAGGAACGAGACCCTAGATGCCACCCATCTGGCAGAGTTCCACCAGATAGAGGGTGTGGTGGCCGATTATGGGCTGACACTGGGAGACCTCATGGGCATCCTGCATCAGTTCTTCACCAAACTAGGTCAGGAGGGCTCCATGACACTGTGTATATGACTTGATAAGTAACTATAACTTTGGTGTGGTTTGATACTACAGCTCCCAGAATTCTGGGGGCAGGAAACACGCTTTGAGCAGCTACTTTGTCAAAATACAACAAAGGAGCAAGTGGAGAATGCTTTCTGATGTGGACTGGCAGCATTAGAATATGTTTTGTTTGCATCAGCAGTAACTTAATAGAGATGTAGAGAGTAAACAGTGAGGCTGATATCAGATGGTATTGATATCAGCATCAGGTCATCTAAAACCATTACAGTAATGACAGACTCCGCCTTTAACAATGAAAACTACAATATAGAGAGTTCATTACAGAATGTAGATCTATTGAATTTCTATTGCTGAAAAAAAAGTGACCATAACCACTGAACACTTTGACAGATTTTGTTGATCATTGCGTCTGCCTTCAGATGATCTCTCAATCCACATGAATCCAATCTGTCTTGTTTCTTTTCTAGGAATTACCAAACTACGTTTCAAGCCTGCCTACAACCCGTACACAGAGCCCAGCATGGAGATCTTCAGTTACCATGAAGGTATAGTCACAACTAGATAATCTGCTACCACTGACACTGTTACTTTAACCGGCTGCAGTTTTCTGTCCATGTAGGAGGGTGAATGCTCAAAGCTGTTTATAAAACACAAGTTGGTCAAACTTGATTTTAAGACCTGAATCTGACTTTTTGACTGTAAATCAAAATCAAGTTTATTTTCTCAAACTAGTTAAATGGTCAGAAAAGCTAAAAACAAAAGGACTCTTGTAGGCTTTATTTAGATTTTGGGAGGTAAAATTCAGCCTAAAAAGGCACAAAACAAAGGAATTACAAACTTTCTGCTCTGTTATAGTTTGAACTTTAAACCCTTTTTTCTCAACTGTGTCTGTTGTTACTGCTCTCTGCCTTTGTGGAACAGTTCTGTTTTGTGGTTTTGGTCGTTTCAACAGTTTTATATAATGTCTTTCTGTACATACAGGACTCAAAAAGTGGGTGGAAGTTGGAAACTCGGGGGTCTTCCGTCCAGAGATGCTGCTGCCTATGGGTCTTCCTGAGGATGTGTCAGTAATAGCCTGGGGACTGTCTCTGGAAAGGTGAATACACACTTGATGCATGTAGTAACATAATATGAATTAGTTGCACACAGAGAGAACACAGACTGTGTTCAGTGGTTTTGATAGATCAGAACTGACCTGTATTTTATTTGATCATGGGAGCATATCTGTATGTCTGTGAAAACTACACCTCATCTCATAGATGTTCCATTTAAGGATTAAAGGTGTGTGATTCAGTCTATTTATAGACGTCATCAGCTGTGTAGGCACTGAGCTCACATCTGACCCACATTTTAGATATGTAGGTTTTATTGTCTGAGGAGGATTATTCCTGTTTACAAATGATTGGAATTTACTATTTACATCATTTATTGGAATTATTTCATGTTCCTGTTTATTTGCTGCAAAGCATTTAAATTTCTTTTCTTTCTTTTTTTTTTTTAACTTTAATTCGACAAAACCCTTAGTTTTGTTCTCAGGTTTCTGAGGTAAACAACATGTGAGTCATTTTGTAGCAATTTGTAGCTTTTTCCTTCACATTGCTGACTGTAGAAAATACTTTGAGTTCGGTCTAGTTATATCTGAGTTTGAGGTGAGGACAACTGTCATGGCTAATAACTATGCAGTAAGTGAGCTGGGAAAGGCACTAATAATCCACGCTGAGTAATCCTCGCTCTTCCAGCCAACCCTCTGTTGTTTGTTCTCTGACCTGTCAGACCTGGAATAGACACATAAACACTTTGGCCTCTGTTGTGGCTGCAGTTTGTGTCACAAGAGCTGTTACTCACTTGGCCCTCTCGTCTGTCTTGCAGGCCCACAATGATTAAATACGGCATCAACAACATCAGAGAGCTGGTGGGACACAAGGTGAACCTACAGATGGTCTACGACGGCCCCATATGTCGACTGGAGTCTTGAGTTTCACCCAACATAATTATTATTAATATTTTGGATGGAGCCACCCTACCTTTACCTTTACCATGCAACACCTTAAGTCTGCGTCTCTTGAGAAAGCCACCCCGCCTCCAGATATTCTTAACTCAAGCTCGGCCAGTAAAACCAGTTGGTCTGAAAGTGACTGTAGCAGAAAGATCGCAGTAAACTGAAGAGGCTTTAACACATATGAACTTAATACTCTGCTGCCATGTAAAACATCAGTGCAAGTCTTGGCTTTGTTGCTTTTTAGGAACAGCTTTTTTTTTTTTTTACATCATCCTGCCTCAGTTACTACAACAAATGACCTACTTGTACAGGAGAAAATATTACTTTTGGAATTTGATAAAAGTAAAATAAAAATCTTTTTCCAAATACCAAAACAATTTGACTTGTGTGTTTATCGTATTAAACATGACAACGCTGATATATTGAATCTCAACCACTATAAGATGGATTTCTGTGGAATTTTGTACAGACATTTATGATCTTCAGAGGATGAATTCTGCTGCCTTTTATGATCCTCTGACTTTTCTTCTAGCTCTGCCAGCAGATCAAATTTTGCACATATCCAATGTAATATCTCAAAATCTACTGAATGAATCATGGTTTCCAGATAATTCCTACTGACCTTGGTGGTCCTCTGACTTCTCCTTTAGTGCCACCATGGGGGTTGACATTTTTTATTTTTATTTTTTTATTTCTCAACAGCTACTGAATGGATTGCTTATAAATTTGGTACACACATTCATGTTTCCCTCAGGATGAATCCTAACTCAGGTGATTTGGTGACTTTTCATCTAGCACCATCATCATTGTCAAGAATTTAAGTTGTCCATTACTTTTGTTTATTACTAAATACCAGCAAAACTAATTCCCAGTAGCCTCAGCTCGACTAGCTGTTTTGTGCTAATAAGCTAAATTAAGATGGTGACCATGGTAAACATACTAGCATACCATACAGTATGTACAATTAGCATTTAGCTCAAAGCACTGCTGTGTATAAGCACAGCCTCATAGAACTGCTAGCATGGCTGTAGTCTTGTTTTATCTGGTTGCACTGTACGTCTGTCATGAAAGAGAAGCCCACAGTGTTTGGATGTGTTTTAACAATGTGAATATGTTTGTAATTTTAAGGATGTGGGATTACAGTTGACTGTCCTATTCACTCCATGATGGTGTATGTGGGTATAGAAAAAAAAATATGCAGGCTAGTATTTAGTCAGAGCATTTACCATGAAATTTGGTACTGTGTGGTGTTAACATGAACATAAAAGTAGCTTTATAGATTTTTGTAAGAATGTTTGAAAACATTTTGGGATATTGAAATACAGATTTTTTTTAAAGGTGTATTTATCCTCATGTAATCCTTCATCCTCCGTAAGTACATGCATGCATGGTGTTAGTTTGAAATTAGAGGTAACCAAACCAAACAGCTAGTCTTGGGTCCCTTGTTGTAACACCAGATAGGCATAGGTCCTGTAATGTTTGACAGCATTTAATGTGATCATTTGTTACTGGGTAATTATACAGTAAGAATGGGGGGACAGTGTAAACTTCATAATCCAGCTCGCCCTCTGTTGTTAATCTGTATTTACAGAGTAAGTACTCTGTAAGTACAGTGTACATTGTATTTACAGAGTAAGACTGGGAGAACAGCACATACCTTGTGGTTTCTGTGTAATTAAAGAAAAGAAACATTTTTTATAACTCCCTGCATACCTTATTATTGTGTAATTAGATATGTACTATGTATATTATTACATTACTGTATTGTTTGTTTTTTGTCCTCATATGACTTGAGAGAGGTAAGTTTGCTTCCTACTTCAGCCTGCCGGTTATGAGCTGCCACTTGTTCTAATTCAAATTCATACAGTGAAGAAGAAGCCATAAGCATAAAAAATCCCTGGAGTGTGGGTGAAGCTTGCCTGCCAAACTCACATGCATATAAAATGATTGTCACAACTGCCGTGAGCAACGAGCAAAAGCATTGGTTTTTATTGCACTTCATCCATAGACGTATATACTGATTCATACGAGGAAGTTACACTCTAAAACGGGGACTGTATTATAAAGTGTTACCAAAAATTCTTTCTAATAAATGAAGAAATTTGTTTATGGTTCTTTTGTTGATCAGGCCTACAATTAACAGATTTTTTGGTTAGATGGTGAATCAGAAAACAAATAGAATATAGGAATAGGATATAGAATATTGAATTGAATCTGTAATCAATTGTTCAACACCATAACTCAGGAACTCAGGAAGGGGAGATTGTGACTATATTTCACATTTGATTGGATACTGAATTGGTGACACTAACCTTGGGTGTCCACTTTAACAGTGATGATTGAATAGATCTTCTGTGCTGCCGGGTTGAAGATGTGCGTGAAGAATCCACGTTTTAGAATTTGTAGCTTCTTTTCATTTTGCTTTCCCACAGCACTTGTACGAGTCCACCCTCTTCACTTACTCTCCATGGATGACAACCAGGACAGGGGGCTTCCTGTTCATCTGGTAGTCCACCACAAGCTCATTGGTTTTGCTGATATTGAACTTCAGGTGATTATTGTTGCACCATTTGATGAAGCTCTCTATCAGTTCTATGTACTCCTCTGTGAAAGTAGTCTCTAAGTGAAAACAAAATGTTTCTCACTGGAAATTATTCATTGGAATCATACATGTCAATAAAGTGATAACTGCCATTTCGCCAAAAAATATACTTAATACTTTTTATTGAATTCCTTAAAAATCTGGACAGACATGAATGTAAACTGCAACTTGACTGGTTGGCGGAGGCATACAAGGTTGTATTTATAGTTGAACTTGTAGTTCTGCATTTAAAATATGTTTCAGGGCTATCAAGAGCTTTAAAATTTGCATTAAATATAATTATGAATTGATTAAAAGGATTTTGAAGGCAGCCTAACCACAGCTAACATTTTCACCCCTTATTAAGTATAAGTTGACATCCAAGAATAGAAGTTGCTGTGAGCTGGTATTACATAAGAAACTGGCAAATTTTCCCGTACACTTTTGCACTTTAAGCTGCATTGATAGGCTCTGCATTCCAGAGAAGGGAATCCCTGAGTGAGTGTGACACCTGCGATAAAGGCCGCAGGATTAAGTCTCGTTATGTACATGTTGAATAGCTGGAACTCCCTAAGTCTCCCTCTTAAGCTAATCCCCCAGTGTCTTGAAATAACATTTTTACTGGAGTGTGTGAGATGGCCAGCTGGTTTGGATCACAGGTTGGAAGCAGCTGATCAAGATTCTGATGTCCTGAACACGAAGGTCACGTTATGAGCAATAACACGAATGTGACAGAAGTACTGTCAATAAGTTCCACAAATGTGACACACTTACGTTAAGAAAGATGTGAATCTGTGAGCTCTTCGTTGCTGACTTGACAGCAACCTCTTGCTGCACAGATGGATTATATTGGTGCAGTAGATGGACAGTTTTTCAATCTCATGTTGCCAGTTCAAACATGAGAACAACACATACTCTAAATCACTCGCGACAAACGTGCAGTAACTCTACTCTTATATTGCATTACAACCATTTACCAGGCTTTGATTATAAAAACGTTTATTTCGTCCACAAAGAAATAAGACAGCAGGTATGCCGAACTGTAACCGTGACAGTATGTACCAACATGTAGAGTCTATTAAACTTCATCTAACATGTCTAACAGCTTCGTAGTGAAGCTGAGGCACACAGAGACAATATCCAGTGATCTTCTATGCTAATCCTTTTTGTCCTTGGGTTCCCCTTCATGGGTATTTGCTTTGACTTTTCTGTTAACATGAGGTGTGAGAGAGACAACAGTCTTGAGTCATGTTGCATTATTTGGAGAAACCATTTAAAAATGTAAGAGACAAGGACACAGTGAAGTCACTTGTTTGACAT
Source organism: Thunnus thynnus (assembly GCF_963924715.1). Taxonomy (NCBI): domain Eukaryota; kingdom Metazoa; phylum Chordata; class Actinopteri; order Scombriformes; family Scombridae; genus Thunnus; species Thunnus thynnus. The sequence continues at coordinate 23,846,765 of NC_089533.1, forward strand.
CAAAGTTGAATCAGAATGTCTTACATAATGAGTGCTCCCCATGACGGTTGGGGGTTCCAACACTTTGTTGCTAATCGCCAAGGCTGATCATAGTTCTTGTCAAAATCAGAGCTCCCTAGGGATGCTGATCTCCCTGGTCGGTCCCGGGCTGGCGGAGAAGGCCAGAGAGCTGTGACTTGTTGGGCTGTGTGCGTGTGGGAAGAAAGAGGGTATGTAGGGAATGGCAGCCAGCAACAGCGGGCTGGCCTGGGGGCTTTCGTTGAGGGGCAAAGGGATGACCACATCTTCCTGGTCCCACACGTGGAAGGCATTGTGGGCGAATGGGTGCACTGGAGGAGCGTGGCTGGAGGCCATGCGATATGCGTTGTTGTCCTTGTTCTTGTCCTCATCACTAGCCGGACCCAGAACACAATCTAAAAAAGAGAGACAGGGGAAATAGATTTAACATTACCATAAATAAAATAATATGAGAACAGTGGCTGCTGAAGTTTAGTATGCTTGATTACGGTAAAAAAAAATGTCCTAAATCATTCCTAACCAGGGGTACTTCTGCAGTCTCCAGAAGTAATGGAAAGATTGTGAAGAGGCTAAACTTAAATGGATTAACAAATATATATCCACATAGTGAGTCAGTTATAACACCTGAATACCAGATGTAGGCTATAGGATAAATGGTTAAAATAAATTAAACAGTTGAAAAAGTTAGTTAAAAGTAGAAATGATTGGAACATTAGCGTCTGCCAATAATGCAAACTTGACCAAACCAGCCTAAACACTTACAGTTGAATTATAAGAAAATATTTTTGCAACAAAATCCACTCTTATAATAGTTATAGTGTTAATCCTCAGTTTAACATTACTTCAGATGAACACATTTGGAACATGACTGATGACTAGTTGATGAAGAAGTAAATTCATCTGAAAGGGCTGTGGGGATACACCTGAAACAAAAGGTTTGGAAACTGCACCAGATTCAAATGTACTGCATGTGATTAGACTTAATCTTGAGTATTGCTGCCTCTTGGCATTATTATTGTGTGCTGTGTTTCTGAAAAATAACCCTGTATGAGAAACGACAATCCATACATTTCATTCTAAATGTGTATGTTAAATAGTAGGTTGACTCAAATAAAACTACATCTTAAATGCACAAGTTTTTGATTTTCAAAGGGGAATACCTGTTATGTCCATGGCCAGATCCTTGATGAGATGTCCAATAATAGCATAGGCAACTGCAACTACTACCAGGGCAGCCATGAGCAGGTACAGCACTGCCTTTGGCAGAGGGATGAGGTCCTTCGGTGGGGGCTTGTACTGCCTGTACAGAGGGTCTTCTAGTGATGTAGAATACGGGTAAGCGTGTGCTTCACCCGTGGAGTTCCAGCCGGTGAAATTATAGCTATTCATAGTTATAGGAATTTATTATTCCACCTGAGAATGACTCCTTTTGGCTTCTTCCTTTCACTCAACACTGCGCCATTCTCCACACTGAGAGAAATATTTCCTTCATGAAATTGTCACACAAATATCCGAGTTACTATTAATGAGCAAGCAGACAAGTTCTTAAATTCTGCAAAGAAAACAAGAGAAACACGTTAGAAGAGTAAAAAGTTAATTTCAATGACAGCATTAAAATACTTTTCGTTTCACTTCCAACCTTATTTTAGCTTCACATCCATCCAAATGCGTGTTCTCAGTGAAGTGAATCCCACTAGTCCAGCAGTGGCAGGGTTGATGCTCCGGTCCAGCAGGTGTTCCTGTCCTGCTGCCTGCTTCTCTGTCCTTGGTGCTGAAAAGTAAAGCTCACCCTGCCAGCAGATGGAAATGTAAATGTCTGGTCCGCCCACTTCAACCACGGTCCAAAACTCTGCTGCAGCCCTACATGACTTCAACCCCTCTCTGCTCAACAAAGGCTTATGTGCCGCTGCCTGTGTGCCCTTAATTCCTTCCAGTTAACGAGAAGCCCCAGCTTCCCCAAGCGCAGAGGGCTACTGTATTTACGATGATCCGAGTTGTTTAGAGAGTTTCCCTGAAGAACCTATTCGACCTCTAACCCCAACTCTCCAGGCTGTTCTTAACTTTAAGAAACATTTCTCAGTATTGTGAATATGGTATCCAAACGGGTAAGTCTACAGTATTTGTTCAGTTGGCTAAAACAGTTAATTGTAATGCGGCTAAGACCAGGAGAACATCAAAGTTCAAAATCCAAATAATTGTCTTTTATTACAACATGCTGAAACTGACAGTGGTGGAAGAAGTATCCAGATCCTTTACTTAAGTAAAAGTAGAAAAACTGCAGTCTAAAAATACTCTATTACAAGTAAAAGTCCTGAATTCAAAATGTTACTTAAGTAAAAGTACAGAAGTATCATCAACAAAATGTAGTTAAGTATCAAAATTACTTATTATGCAGACTGGCTTGTTTTAGAGTGTTATATTACTATAGTATATTACAGTGTTTGTTTTTTATCACTTTCAAATACATGTAAGAGCATCTAAATGCGGTAGTTCATAAATTTGGAGCCAATTTTAGATACTTTAGGTAAATTACTAGTAATAGTACTGCATCTACTATATAAGTGTATCATATGTTTTTTATAGTAATAATAATATGCTTTATTTATATAGCAAATTTCACACAAAGTGCATAACAAATTTAAACAAAAAAAGAGCAGACAATTTAAACAACAGTTAGAATATTAAGATATATGATTTTATGTGAAATCTGAAAATTAACTAGTAATTATAAGTGACAAATAAATGTAGTGGAGTAAAAAGTACAATATTTCCTTCTGAAATGTAGCATAAAATGGAAATACTCAAATACAAGTACCTTAAATTTGTACTTAAATACAGTACTTGAGTAAATGTACTTAATTACATTCCACCACTGGAAACCGACTAAGCATGGTTCACCTTAAAGTACTTGACAAGTTTATGAACCGCATTCACACTCACCTATGGGCTATTTTAAGTTTCCAAATCACATATTTTGGATATGCATATTTTGGGACTATACAGCACCAAGAACAGCTTTTTGCTGTGAGGTAACCAACCACTGATCCACCTTCCGACCATATTCAAAATCAAGACAAACCAGGAAGACGGATTTACGTCTAAATCATCAGCATCAATTACAGTAAGCCCTCATTTTAAATCGAAGATGTGCCTTAACTCATTCCACAAAGGCTTGAAAACACAGGTCACAAAAATGAAAAACCCTGACTCATGAATCATAATCTATATTTTCAGTCAGAGGATCATCATATTTGTGCCTTTGTAAAGGCCTAAAGATTGTCAATAGAGAGTATGAAGTCCCATCATGAGTTTGACAGAGCTTCTAACTCACAGAGGTTATAATCCAGATGATTATTTGAGATGAAAAGCATCCTAATTATCTGAGTATTAGACTGCCGTAGCTGCTGCTCAAGTCTGGATGAAAGAGTGAGAGAGAAACCAGGAGACAGCAGCCTTTCTTGTCTCTTCCTCTCACAATTCAGTTCATTCCACATCACAAGGGAACCATCATGCTGGCCTCCATCATCCCCAGCAGAAAGGACACAGAACACACAGTCCATTTGGGGTACAATTAGTCACAGTAAGTCACATCTACACATGCCCAAAAGATGAAAGGCCATTGGTCCCAAATTAAAAAAAAAAAAAAAGAAAAATGGAAAAGCAATTTCCTTATGTAAGCGTCATGTAGAACATGCCTGGGCATCATGTACAGCCAGGGATTTGCCGGTTCTTTAATTCCCTCCACTTCAAAGTGGCAGCAGCAGACATGCAATGAAGCTGGAGAGGAAGGAGGTCTTTATGTATCCGGCGGCTTGCCCACCCCCACATCCCTCGTGCCCTGATGAGTGAGAGAGAGAAACAAAAAAACAAAAAAAAAAACAAGGGATGATCTGTTAAACACTGAAAACATTTTGTGGGGTTCACTGCTCTTCAGTTGTCCAGGATATGAACTGAAGGAGAGATAGAGAGAGAAAGAAGTAAGTGAAAGATGAAAGGGCAGTGTGTGTGTGTGTGTGTGTGTGTGTGTGTGTACAGTGCCTTTAAAAAGTACTCACCTCCCTTGTAAGTTTTCATGTTTTACATGTTGAGTCAAAGTAGATTTAAAGTGGCTTTTTGACACTGATCAACAGAGTATTGAGTATTATTTTTATTGACAGATTTTTTTATTCTGACATATAAACCACACAAAAATCAATACTCAAAACACAACTTAAACACACACACACACACACACACATACACCAGAGGTGAGGGATAGAAGTAATTGAGAGTAGTTCATCTTAACCACATATCAAGGACGCAAAACATAATCTACATGCGATTGTTACTTACAACCCATCAAAAATACAATGAAAAAAAACAACAAAAAGAACCCAATCTGTATATGAATACAAATACAGTCAAATTGAGTCCAGATTTTGCAGAAAAGGACCCTGAGATTCATCCCATTTATGTTGACATTTTAAGCCATAAAAATACAGTTTCTCCAAGTATGTATTTATAAGATGCATCTAGACTTGAGTGTGTGTGTGTGTGTGTGTGTGTGTGTGTATGTGTGGAGATCCACTTTCTTCTTTGCGAAAACATCATCAGCTCTGTCAGGTTGAGTGGTGAGTGACCACTCCAGGACATTAACATGGTTTTGAAGTCATTCCTGTGTAGCTGTGGTTTTCTTCTTGGGCTCAGTAATACAAAGTAAAGTCTTAATGGAAAACAAATCTGCATTCATGTTACCCTCCAACCTCACAGGCCTTCCAGGGCCTGCTGCAAAGACGTCAAGTCTATTTTATTTACATAGCCCAATATCACAAATCCTAAATTTTCCTCAAGGAGCTTTACGATTTGTACAGCACGACACCTTCTGTGCTTAGCATCTCTTCACTCTGGGGATGCTGTGTTTATGATCATTTGCAGTGTTTGGCTTAAAAAGTTCCATTTTGGTCCATTTAGCTTCTTCCAGCTGACCTCGGTCTTCCACATGCTTTCTGGCAAACTGTAGCCCAGCTATCGTGAGATTTTTTAAGAGTGTCTCTCTGTTTGCCACTTTCTCATAAAGCTGTGACTGTTATGAAACTGTTGTCTGCACATACGCCCTCAGAGTTGTCATCAGTCTTCTTCATGCGTTCAGTTTTTGAGGACAACCAGCTTGAGGCACATTTACAGCTAAGCCGCACTCTTTCCAATTCTAAATGATTTATTTAACTGGACTCCAGTGGATGTTCAATGATTTGGAAATGTTCTTGTAGCCATCCCAACTTGTGTTTTTCAATCATCCTTCCACAGAGTTTGAGGTTTTGCAACAATACTGACTCACCACAAGTTGGACCATCCAGATACAGCTGTATTTTACTACTACCATTGAAACCCCTTGATGACACACAGCTGTTTTCCAGTTAACTGATTATGTGACTCCTGCACTGGTCATGAATCAGGTGTGTAATATGAAAGGGAGTGAATACTTATGCAAACATGTATTTTGAATTTGTAATTGATTGATCACTTTGTAGGGATCTGTTTCAACATTAAAGGGTATTTTTGTTGACCTGAGTCAAAAAAGCCACATTAAATCTATTTAAAATAAATCTTAAAAAGTAAAACATACAACACTTCCATAAAAACTGGATGTTTCATAATTATTTTTTGTGTGTTGAACACGTTGCTGACTCTTTGCCTGTAGATTCCTCTGGTTTTCGTCAGAATTGAGCTCTGGGACACTTCACAGTTCTCTGTCTAAACCCCCTAATTCACTTGTTTTCTCCCCTACAGAGCCTGTTTCAGGATTTTCAGGCTTTACATATATATTCTCTGACTGATAATACCTGAGCCTCTGCTAGAACTGACCCTGTTTTCACTATTTCTGATGGACTTATTGTAATACAAAACCACATTCACACAGGCCTGACCCAGACACTGCGACAAAGTCACTGAGGCTGATAGCTGTGCAGCAGTGACAGAGAGCATACTGTAAATAGCACAGACTGTTGCTGTCCAAACACTGTGTTTCCTAAAGCAAATCAGAGTGAAAGACGCTGATTGAAACATTCTTTAAACTCACACATCAAAAATAAAATAGAGCGGAAAGGTGTGCCATCATTAAATAAGTGCACAAATTACAATCCAATGCTCCATATTGAAATTCATCTTCATTTTTTAATTTGATTTAATCGCTTGCAATCTAGCTATACATTCAAATACTGGAGGTATTTGCTCTAAGCCTGCTATACATGAGTAAAAAAGTTTTCTGCTTGGCCTAAAAAGTTGATCCAGTGAGTTTTTGATGAATCCTTTAATTTAGAGTTTATTTTCTGTTTACCATTGAAGTCAGTGGGCTGTGGTGTTTCTGCCCTCAGGGTCCTTGTGAAGGACCAGGTGCTATGAACCCCAGTATCCCAATGGAGGACACTTTGACACAGGTGCAGAATTATGTTTTGTCAAAGTAATGTGAGGTCATTTGCCATCTGCTCCATCATTAGTCAGATTAAGCCCTTGTGCTCTGTTGATTCTGACCAAGTAGGATCATTTGACATTCTTCTTTACTCTATATTTTGCACATTTTTACAAATACTACTTCTGATTTGTGTTTTCTACTAGCAGAGGTTGCTCTCTAATTTTCCTGACTAGCAAAATTATTATGTAGAGTATATGATATATTGTTTCTTTGTTTTTACATCATTCATCAGTTTTAATGTGTAATTCAGTTGATCCAAATCCCTGGTTTGTCTGTCCGCCTGCAGAATATCTCAAAACTTTGTTCACAAATGTCCGTAAAGTTTGGAAAAAAGGCATGATGATCTGCATCTGGAACCTCCTGTCCTCTTGTTAACCTCAGTGATTTCCAGGAATGATTAGAAATTAAATCAAAGAATTGCTATTGCTAAATGTTTGTCAAATGAGAGCTAGAATCATTCTGACATCCGAGTTTCTCCCATGCGTATCAAGTTTTATTTTCATCTCATATAACAAAATGCCTTGTCAGTCATATCAGCTTTTATGCTATTTTTAGTCTCGATTTCAATCTTCTTTGTTGAACTCATGACAATGGCACGAGTTAATATGATGACAGAGTTCAAAATGCAATCGAGTGAGGAGGATTAGTAGCGAAATCCTCACCCAACCAAAACATGGCAGCTGACAGAGAACTGCATTTTGATGAGGGAGAAGTAATGCAGCAATGAGGTGGTGTCGGTACTGTGTAGGATGAAAGACAGTAATCCGTTACAGATTATTATTCACAGTAAAGGTAATTCCATAGCTTGTAGCTTCGTATCTAATTCAGAACGGTCTAGCTCAACCTCTCAATTTAATCTTTTCAGCAACAGTGCAGCTCACAACAGCTGTGTTTGTGGTGGTGACTGAGATTTCTATGACAACTGATTTCTCTTTAAAGTTGTAACAACACACAATCTGAGTGAACACAACTTTGGATAAATTGAGTTACCTGTGGTTTGAGGGCATATTTTAACCAACAACTAGCATTTTGATGACTTCACAAAGCACAAATCAGTGCTACAGTTTTATGGTTATGACTTTATGTCGTGTCTTAGCCACTGATAAATAGAATAAAGCCTCTTATTTATGACAGATGGAATAACAGCTGCTGCTACAAAGGTGTGGCTTACAGACATTTGGAATACTTAAAACTTTTATTTATCAAAAGCTCAGATCAAAATCCTTGACCTCTGGCAAACCATGCAAAGTTATGACATCTTAGTGATAGAGCTACTAAAGTGCTAGAAGTAATCACCATGTTACACCTGACAAATGCAACTGACAGGTCAGATAAGTAAGATTACACAAACCATACAGTGACCTCTGCATACTGATAACTGGATCAAATTTGAAACAAAAAGGCTTCACAGGCAATTCCAAACAAGTTGTGTGCATTTATGCTTTGTTGCTTTATGATTACAGTATTACTGTAGAGCTGTATTATCTTTGTATACAGTAACAAATCAGCAGCAGCAAAACAGAATCTTGACCTCACTGTTGATACTTCACTACAGGAAATGACCATTCAATAAATTCTACTTTGTCTATACAACTGAAAACAAATCACTGCTACGGTGTTGTGATCGAGAGTAGAAAAATAGCCCTCTTTAAGTTTAAAAATCTACATCTGAATTAATTACACTCCACAAGTTCGGTGACAGACTTCAAGCTTGACTTGTTATGTCTCTCGAAATAAAGCACTCAGAGAAAACAAACATTGCCATTATACAGATGACAATTCATCGACATCATCTGAAAACTGCTGAGTTGACACTTCTGACTGCAGATTCCTGTTGGTCGGGAGCAGCAGTGAGTAAGAGGTCGGATCTATTTGTCCACAGTGAAGGCTTGCAACCCTGTGATGGCTCTGCCCAGGATGAGGGCATGGATATCATGAGTACCTGGAGGATGAGACGACAGACAGGATCAATAGCTGCAATTCGTGTGGGGGTGGGACTCAGAATTAACATACTCTCACAAAACCATTCAGCAGTTGTGAAGCAATTTAGTTCAAATGAACTTAACAAATGTGTATCTGATCTAACTATACTCCACTCAAACACACAGGCATCTGTTTCTGTTCTCAAACAAGCCTACACAGCACAGGGTACGTGCTCCCTCCTCCTCACCTTCATATGTGTTGACAGCTTCCAGGTTCATGACGTGGCGGATGATGTGGTACTCATCTGCGATGCCGTTTCCTCCCAGCATGTCTCTGGCCTGCCTGGCGATGTCCAGGGCTTTACCGCAGCTGTTCCTCTTCAGCATGGATATCATATCTGGGGCTGCTCTGTTAACAAATGTTAATTAACACATTCATGTCTCCATCAGAATTCATTGTGATAACTTTGGTGATCCTGACATTTCATCTAGCGCCTTTAGTTTATGACCAGATACCTGCAAAACTCATGACATTCCCATCAGCCTCAGGTGTAATTTTATGTACTACTAATTAGCAAATGTTCATCTGATATTTGTTCTACCTGGGTCTCTGAATGTATGCAACAGTCACACATTATGACTCTATTTCTCTAGGATCAAGCCCAATCACACAACTAAAACTCGATTTTATAACCTTTAGTTTCGCCACACTACTGAGAACCAAATGAGACAATTATTTTTCCTTTTTGACCTGACAGAAGGAGGTCAGAGTGAAGTCAGCTTTAGAGCAGAGACTCCAGCGCTGGAAGGAATTCAGTTAGAGGATAAAGTTGTCTTTACTTTTTCTCATCGATAAGTCTTCCCAGCTGCAGACAGGACTGTAGGCCGATGGTGATCTCTGTCAACATGTCTGCCATTTTCTTCTGCATTAGCTGATTCCTTGCCAGCGGCACACCAAACTGGATTCTGGTTCAGAGAACAACAGCACAGACCAACACACATAAATAATCAAATCCTCTAAAATGATATGATAATATATATCCTAACTGTACACAAAAAATGAGTTTTTTGAACAAATGTGATTTTTAAGGGTTTATTTTATTTAACCCACTCAAAATGGTTTGAAACGCCTGTGCAAAGAGATTCAAATCTAGTCATGACAAACGTGTAGGACTAAAGAGGACATGACATTACGCAGACATCTGACCTGTCGAGAGTGTACTGGCGAGCCGCATGGAAACAGAACTCTGCAGCACCCAGAGCACCCCAAGCAATACCATAACGGGCATTGTTCAAGCAGCCAAACGGACCCTGGAAGCAATGAAAAGAGCTTCATGAGCAATTACTTCTATGTGTAGAGTAGAATTTTAAGTGTTTCATTTTTATCTACTACTGTAATTCCACATAAATCTTAATACCCGCAAAATACCAAAGCCTGTGAGTCACATTTTATATCAAGAATGTAACAGAACAAACATGTCTTTCTACTTCCCAGAACGTTTGTGGTTTTACTTCACTCACCCCAAGGCCCGAGACGTTAGGGAGTAGGTTCTCCTCGGGAACCTCCACCTCGTCCATGAGGATCATACCAGTGGCGGATGCTCTCAGAGAGAACTTTCCCTCGATCTTTGGAGTGGAGAGGCCCTTCATACCGCGCTCCAAGATGAAGCCGCGGACCTTCCCGTCCTCACATTTGGCTCAGACTACAGCAATATCTGCCACTGGGGAGTTGGTGATCCTGGAGGTGGAAGTAAGATTTGACTTTAACTGATGGTGGGTATTTATGTTCTGTTCATATGTGAAAGAAATATCAAGCTGAATCAGTTGAACCTGCATTCACCAACAACAAAAAATTTACTATAATCTGTTCTGCAGGTTGCCTTTACTGACATTTGTTGTGTTACAAAATAATTATGACAAATTTTGTCTAAGTGTACAAAATTAATTTATTTTAATAAAACATTAAATATATAAAAAAATACAATCAGTACATCCCTTGAACGTTAGAAGAAAAAAAAAACATCTCCGCAACATCTCTGAGTTTCATTCAGTACTTTTGCGGTGAAGAGCTCCACCATGTGGACATTTAATAACATGACACCCGTTCAAGTGAATGGGAAAGTGGTCTCAGACTTTTGGACCCCACTGTATGTTTTACTTTGCTTTCTTCAATTAGAGGGCATTTAGATGTTGAGATTGAGATTTAGAGTTGTTGAGGTAATACACTAAGTAAATGCACAACCTGCGATGACAATTAATCCCCTGACATGGTCCTCAGAGCCACATTAGACTGAAATTTGATTGAGATGCTATTTATTGAAGCATTTCTCAAAAAAAACCCATCTCTATTATCATCCGCATATCTGCTACTCACCAGGTCTTTGAACCAGTGAGAGTGTAGGTGCGACTGGATGGATTGTATTTGGCTCTGGTTTCCATGCTGCCGGGGTCGCTGCCGTGGTTAGGCTCCGTTAAGCCGAAGCAACCCAGGATCTCTCCGCGAGCTGGGGGTGACAGAGGAGTGGTGATTACAATGATTACAATACTCACTGAAGAACAAACAAAGAGCTCAGTCACTCATCGTTGGGTTTTTATGGTTAAAGTGGCAACATCTGACTTGCACAATATCACCACTGTAAACCGTTTCAGTTTTCATCCATCTCAGCTTCGCTTAAAATGTCCTGGAAGGCTTAAACTGTCAGAGTAATAACCCCTTATATTATACATTTCACATTATTATAGCATGGTCAATAAAAGAAAGCACATTTCTTGACCTCAGACCACAAACATTTCTGATAGATAATCTAACTTAAATGTTGTTGTTTTTCTCTTCTTACCCAGCTTGGGGAGGTATTTCTGTTTCTGCTCCTCTGTGCCGTACGCATTAATGGGATGCATGACCAGTGATGACTGCACGCTCATGACTGAGCGATAGCCGCTGTCCACTCTCTCTACTTCTCTGGCAATCAAACCATAGGCCACGTAGCTTGTCCCAGCACAGCCATAACCTTTATCATCAAACACAGGAAGATATGTTGCTGTCAGTGTTGTTACAAAATAGTATGTAAAGCATTAAGTTGATAAAAGTTCATTTAAGTTAATGAAGTCAAATATAATGGACTTTAAAGTTTTATGGTTTTGTCACAGACACGTTTAAGAGATTTCTCAAAAACAAGCAATACACACACACACACACACACACACAGGTCCAGTGTGCAGATGATCAAAGTCCACTTCAGATAAAATTTGGCTGTTTTACAATAGATGTTGAAACTTTACGGCTCACAATTAACACAGATCTGTGGTCTGTTCTGTGTAGGTCATCAATGTGTGTGGGATTTCCACTGTAACATACATACCTTTAATGGTTGGGCCCAGGACACCCATCTCTCCCATCTCTGACACAATTTCTCTGTGGAACACTGAAAGACAATGAAATGACACAACCAGCTGTCACATGTGGTTATGGCTGTTATGAACGATTATTTTCACTGACAATTCATCTGCAGATTATATTTTGGTTACATTTATTCATCGTTTAGCCTATAAAATGTCAGAAAAGGCTGAAAAATGCCCATCACAGTTTCCCAGAGCCCAGGGTGATGTGTTCAAATGGCTTGTTTTGTCTGACCTACAATCCAAAACCCAAATATATTCAGTTTCTTATCACATGAGACAAAGAAAAGCAGCAAATAATCACATTTGAGAAGCTGGAAATGGGGAACATTTGGTGTTTTTGCTTTAAAAAACAACTTCAAAGATTAATGGATTATTAAAACAGCCTATTATTTGCAGATTTTCTCAATTGACTAATCAATGAATTGTTTCAGCTCTACTGTGGTTAAGTTACAAGTGTTATATTTCTTTATTTCAACTAAGAGCTTCGTAACAAAACGACACAGTGGTATTATTGCTGCAATCATTACATGAGCACTTATAAATGTAAGTTGAAGGAAAAATCAAGTAATCAATTAAGGGCTGTAGTTCATGCGTGTAGGAAAATGAACATGAGTCTTTCACCTTCATTTCTGTTCGCCATGGTAATGCGAGGCATGAGTTTCTCTTGGCAGTAGGTTCTGAAGGAGTCTCTGATCATGATCTCCTCCTCCGTCAGCTGCCCCTCCAGGTCCAGGGCATCCCGCCAGTTGAACTGGACCTTAGCTGTCAAATATTTACAACAGGAATGATTCAAAAACCTTCAAAACCACAGTTAAAAATATAATTCGGTGGAACTTCCATTTTAAAATTGTGGACTTGGACTGATTTCAGAAATAATAATCTGTCAACACCTACGTGCTTTGGCCTTCATCTCGGTTTTCTCTGCATCTGTGGAAATACAGAGCATAAAAATGATTGATGATTAATATTATGCATGAAGATAAACTCCTTAATCTCTTTAAAATAAATATACAAACTTCTTTGCTATTTTCAAATGATTAACTGTGTCAAATATAGCTTCAGTTAAATCATGCTTCTCCCTGTGGATGTCGAGTGTCTTCAAGTCAGACACAAATAAATAACAATGAAGAAAGAGACTGGAAATAGCAATGAGTCCAACAGCTTAACATCACAGTCGCCAACCTCTGCAAAATTTAGTTTTGCATTTGGTGTGTGGTGCACAAAGCAACACATACATTTGAAACCACATCAGTGAAATCTCTTTCCATTAAACCCGACAACTTTAATAGGTCACAGAGCTGCAGTGTCCTCCTTCTGCATGCATATAAGTGCAGAAGGAGACAGTTGGTGGTCTTCAGTGGAAAATAGTTCTCACATCTGTGGATCACTATGAGCTATATTATTACACCACGCATCAATGCCACTGATTGTACTGAAATGCTGGGAGTTACAGCTGAATACTCCAACCTTCAAGACCATCTGGATGGAAAGATTACAATGTGCGAGGTAGAAACATGTTAAATATATTATCTCTGTGGCTAGCATGCAGTCACAGTACTCACCCCGTCTGGCAGGTGCTGCAGTTCCCTGTGCTCTGGAGAATGATATGATGGCACATCTCTGAGGATTGACCATGAGACGGCACACAGCAGTTCTCAATGCCATGATGGAGATTATCTATACAATAACACAGAAAAACATCAGTTGATGTGAAAATGTTAAATGGATCAGTGTCTGACTCTGTGGCTCATATACGTTTTATATTTAAAGATCTCCTCCAGACATGTTTTAAGATGTATATAAAATATTCTACTTTGAATAATGATAATTTGTATATGATATGGTTTTTCCACAAAAAAAAAAAGTTTTAAAATTATCTTGTTGTCCTTAAAATGGCTTCTACTCCTTCTCCCTCATTAAAAATCCCAGAATCTCTGAATATGCGAATATATTTCATTTCAGAAGTTTAACAGCTGAACACAAGATGTCTCCTACTTCACTGTAAAGTCCATTCTCAGTGTTTGTGCACCAGAGGCTTCAAGTTTCCACATCGCACTTGTGTAAATTGAATATTGGACCAGGATTAGCTTCCAAACTATTTGTACTGTCACAAATCATGTTCGTAGACCCGCCCCTTAAAATCAGATTTTCAATTAGCTCAGAGAAACTTTCCACTTTCAGATTAATGTGAAAACAGCCTTCTAGTGTCAAACTCTGCACATACATCATTCTGCACAGTGAAGCTCAATCATCCAGCTGAGGGAACAAGAAGAAAAAACATATTTCTGAGCGGAGGGGGACTATAAACTCTAAATTAGTTTTTAAATTGTGAATGAAAACATGTTCCTATTATCTGCAGTAGCTGTCAGACATTACACTGTATTGTTATTCATTTCTGTGTCATAATTTTCACAGATGTCATATCTAACGAGACTTGTCACAGTGTCAAGTAAACACAGCAGACAGTATGGTATGTAGCCAGGCTAGGCTAGCTCAGCTAACCTGTGTGGCCTTAAATAACACTGAACAGCTAACAGCGCTAGCTTACGATAGCTAGCTGGTAACAACAAATTATTCCCGAACGACTATAACAACAATGTGCTGTGTGAGTGTTGTGTGTTGAGAATGACCATTAAAACCACGATAACAGCTGTATATAAAGAGCATTTACCTGCCCTTGTCCTGGCTCCCTTCTCTGACTCCAGATGACGCTGCAGCGACAGTGAACGTCAAAACACAACCTGACGTCATCACGTCAAGTACCCCCAAGCGGCGTCTGGTGTCATTATTGACTGAACCATGTGCCAGCTGTTAAACAGCGGTCAACTTTTCCTGTACAAAATCCAACCTTTTGTCTATGTTAAGGCAATGCACATAAAATATGTGACTAAGACATGTAAATATGAATGAGCTCTTCGTTTGTGTCCACCCATCATTACTGAAGATGGCTGCATTTAGGGGATACTTCAGCTACTGCCAACACAACGACTCTGATTGGCTCATTAACAGGGGCGTGATTCTTGGAGGCATGACTATGTTCATGTTTCAGTTCTCAGAATAAAGGAACCCCTTTTTCGGGGAATGATGATAGTAGCTGCCAACGATTTTACAATAGCCCTCAGACACAGTAGACGCAATAAGTACTTCAGTTGTTCTCATGCCAGTACTCCTGTCTGCTGGATGATGTGCCCTCCAAATTATCTCAATTCATCATTAACAAAGCCACCTAATATCTGAGATTTTATAAAGTTGCTACTCATAATATTGCTTGCAGGAGACCAGTATGATTTTTCAATACAATCATTTTTTGATAAGGGCAAACATGACAAACAGTACCAGCAGGGTGCAGCATTTAATACAATAAAACCATGATGGTTGGATTGTAGGAAGAATAATATCAGTTTTACTGCAGCCAGTTGTGCCAGTGTGTCATCTAAAAACCCTTTATAAGTTCAAGTGGATGTTAAATTAAAAAATGTGAACAAAGGTGGGAACATAAAAAAGAAGAGAACTGGGGATTTGTTTGAATTAGTGGTGGAAAGTAACATTTAGTCGGGTTCTGCACAATAGAATGCAATACATTTTGTGCTACCTCTTTCTTGCATTTCAGAGGGAAGTATTGTCCTTTTCTATTCCACTGCATTTATCTCACAGTCCAGTTACTATTTAATTTGCGGATTAAGATTCTGAAAAACATTTGCATGGGTCCGACTGATTCTGTTGGAGTGCAACGAGTTGACAATTCTGTCTGATATCAGGCAAGAAAGACATATAATAAGCATATTAAATTGGATGCATTGATATGAAGTCAATTAAACCACCCAGCAGTAAAAAGAAGTTGGCTCTTGGCAACTCATCCAGCTACACAAAATGCCACTTGCCTTATATGTTATTGCATCAGCAATAATAATCCAATTTAATATATGATAATGGACCTCTGACAGAATTAATTCTGCCTGCATAGTGGGTACTTTTACTTTAACAGATTTTGCTGATACTTACTTAAAAATTGGAGTAATGGAGTAATTTTTTTTTATATAAAAGGTTATGTTAAAGGGACACTTCAGTAATTTAGTGATTTAGTATTGCACTTCCATAAAGTTGTGGCACTTACAAGACATAGATTTTAAAAACTGTCAAAATCAAAACAACAGAGGCAGCAATATCCTGACTTTCAGTCTGAAATATCGGAGAACCCTCAAAAACACTGGATCCTACATTTGCAATAATGCAACCTGATGACATCATCAGGGTTATTTTTTCAGAATTTGGCTACCTCCAGAGTAACAGAGGACATTATCCAACTCTTTTCACACACAAGCTGAGAAATAGTCTCTGTGACGAGTAAGCTAGTCTTCATGTGTAAAATTGGAGGAGTGCCCCTCTGATACTACAATAAAAGAGTACAGTCCATGCACCACAATAATATACAGTATATAATCAGAATCAGAATCATCTTTATTGGTCAAGTATTCTTACCCATACAAGGAATTTGACTCTGGTTTAGTGGCTTTCAATGCACTTACACAGAATAACAACACAACAATCTTCAGAAATATACACAAGGAATGTCTATATACAGGTGAAATCATTTCTGTGAACTGTAAGCAGGATACAAATAGTGCAAAGAAGTGAAGAGTGCACAGAGTGCTGAGATAAATATTGAATGGTAAAAAAAGACATGTTGCTAGGTGGTTATGTGCAGTATATACAGCCTGCCATCTGAAAGGGGGCATTCTAAATAGCAACTACACTTGTAAAATAGGCCATGTACCTGAGTATGAACCCCCCCATATCTCCTGTGCCTGATCATGCTCTTTGAATGTAAACTCAGTGTACCCACACTGCAGCAGTGAGTGTGACCTGCAGATGAGGGCAGAACTTCTCCTACCTCGGATCACGGTGACGTCCGATGAACATTTCTTTTAGTGTGTGCATCCATAAAAATAACCACACTTGCAGCCTAAACCCTAGACCTGGACTCTCCATCTCCTTTTTCCACACTCTAACCTGAACACAAAAATAGTGTCCTGATCCGACACCCTGCAGTGATTGCTGCCACAACTAAAGATTCACATTCATTCACATTCTCTCACACAACACAACACTTTTAAAACTTAAGTACAATTTGCTGGTAATTCTGCTGTTCTTTTAAGTAAAATCATGAATGCAGGATTTTTACTTGTAACACTGCAGTATTTCTATACTTTTACATGAGTAAAGGATCTTCCACCTCTGCAGCCTATAGCAGCTGTCGTGACTCACAGAGTGCAGACTTAGACAAGGCAATGTTAGGCCTGTAGATTGAATTATGAATGAATAGATTGTTTGTATAATTAATGTTGTCTTGAATTTCATGGGCCTGTAAAAGTTATGCTATGTCAGTGCTATGCTGCACTCTTTGCAGTCGAAACTGAATTTTGACTGTGAATGTCAAAATATTATAATATAATTACCAGCCTATATGTTTACTGTATTGGCAATCCTCTTTGTATAGGGTAATAGTTATTCAACTACACCTATATAAACCAAACAAAAATATATTACATATTTGCTAGAAGTTTATATCATAATAAATATTGAGACAGATTAAATTTTGTGTCTTGTCATTGTTTATTAGACAGTTATTGCAGCTCAATGGACAGTTGCGCCTGTATAAGTTAACGGTACGAGACATGAAGACAGAAATATAAACTCCCGCCTCCCTAACGCTGATTCGTTTATCTCCCCGTCAATCAGAAAATGCTGCACTTGTATTGGTCGGCACTCTCCTCTCAGGACTCCCCCTTTAAACGTTAGTAGGACAGTCAAGATTTTGAAGCGGACTTCTACGAAGTGTACAAATGGGCAGAGGCGCCACTCAGTAACCTCTGTCAAGGCTGGAAATATGCTGTAGTTGTCGTTGAAGAGCAGCTTTGGACTAGAAGAAACGCTCCTTAATCATGGAACTGGAGGAGAGATCGAAATATGGTAATTATTTAAAAGCATGCGTGAGTTTATTTGTCCTGGGATAGCTAGTGTTAACGTTTGCAGTCTGCGACTTTATATGTTGGCTTAGGTTAGGTTTGCTAAATAACATTACTCTTGGTTAGAGCAGGAAAAGCTCTGCTATTTTCAGCATTTAAAGTGTTACGTCTCTTGTGTTTTGCTTTTTATTGTCCTCAGTTAACTTATGCATATGCAAATCTAAACATTAGCTTGTTACCAATTGTGAGTTCACTGTCCCTACAGATAACTACGCTTCATGAGTACAGTTTCGTTTTGTCATGTTTAGGAAAGCAAGCTGGTGGTCAAACTGACTCGTATATATTGTCACGGTGTACAATGTCCCAATTTAACTGGTGCTTGTCCAGTTGCTGCCACATTCCTCAGACTGGTATGGCAGGCAGCTATGTATAGAGCATAGCTTATTAGAAAATACCTCATACATGTGAAGAGGGTCTCTATTTGTCGAATAGTTTGCCTTCAGTCTCTCCGTGTAGTGTTTCTTATAAATATTAGGCTCAGTTTCATAGACAGCTTACATGCTGTTTGTTTTAAAATCTTCCTCCTAATTGAAGTATATCTGTATTGTTGAAGACAACTTCTCTTTACTTACCCAGATTGCCACCCTGGAGTTCCTAAGATGTGGTTGTAATTTATACCCTCCTTACCACAAATACCCCTTGTAATTGTGTTTTCATAGTGACACACCCTGCTAGTATGCTGCTGTGTGATGGAAGGAGGCTGCCCATAAGGGAAGTGAAGTTAATAGAGAGAAATTAGGCAAGAAATGATTCAAAGAAAGAGAAAATAGCACTGTAGCGAGCATGTTTACTCCCCAGAGGCCTTGATTTTGGGTCAATAACCTCGTCTTCTGTACACATGACCAAATTAAATGAACCGTTTCAGTTTTTATAAGTGATTCTGCAGTTTATACTGTCCTGCAGCAGCATGTCCAGTGTATTTAGCTTCTGCAGGATGTTGACAAGAAGGAATGAAAAACAACAAGAGACACTGGTTGTGTCCCATTTCTCCCAGTTTCAACATTCTTCTCTGCACACACCCTTTTCCACTGGTTAATATGATTCACATCACCATTGCTTCACAATAGGCTGGACAATACTCTGTGTGTGTGTGCTTGTTGTAGTAATAAGCAAATAGTTGGGAGTTTTTCAATGAAAAATTCAACACAGAGCAGGATGACAAATAAGGGGACACATAATTATATTTAGACCCATGAGAGACATTGGTTGGGACTTGGCAGCAAATGCAATTAAAACATGACTGTGGTTTGTGATAAGAGCCTCTAGGAAGTGCAACATGCGCATTAATATTTCTCAGTGCAGCTCGAGACTTTAGGCAAACCAGCTAAAAAAAAGAGACAACTAGGACTACAACTAAGAATTACTTTCTTTATTGATTAATATGTTGATTATTTTCTGGATTAGTCGATTTGGTCTATTAAATGTCAGAAAATGGTGAAAAAGTTGATCACTGTCTCTCAAACCCAAAGATGTAACCTCAGATATCTTCTTATGTCCCCAGCAACAGTCCACAACTCAAAGATATTCATTTTACTATCATAGAAGACTAAAGAAACCAGGAAATATTCACGTTTGAGAGGCTGCAATCAGAAAATTTGGACATTTTTCTCTTAAAAATGCCTCAAAATGATTAATGGGTTATCAATACAGTTGCCAGTCAATTTCCAGTCAATCGACTAATCGATTAATTGACTGATCTTTGCAGCTCTAGAGATAACAATAACTAAAGTGAGCAGGTCTTCAGTGCCACGTGTCTTCTTTTTTAGAACAGATGTGTGAAATGAAACATGTGGTCTGTGGATTTAACCAGTTCAACCGGCTTAACTGTCATTTCTAACTGGGCTTATACAAGAAGAGTTGTGCATCATACATTCTCATTTCTCCATGCATGTTATACTAAACATCTCTGGCTACAATTGATACTATTAACCTTACATCACTTTCTTCTTCATCTGGGCTGGGAGCAGTTGCCAGGAAACCAGCAGAGACTCCAGGAAGTTCCCGTTTCTAGCCAAGAAATACTGCAACACATTACCCACTCTAAAATTTTGTACTTTGGATGTTGTATGGATTAAACAAACATGATATAATGGCAGCTCCTGGTAGGCTGATTTTCTTTCTCTGGATGGAGATAAGGTAGCTATTTCCTCCTGTTTTCAGTCTTCAAGCTAAGCTAAGCTAACCGACTGCTGGCTCCAGCTCCAAATTTAGAAACAGACATGACAGTGGTTACAATCCTCTCATCTAACTCTGCAAGAAAGCGAATAAGCGTATTTCCCACAATGTTGAACTACTCTTAACTTTCCACGGGGGAGAGCTTTGCAGAGACGCTGTAGGATCGCCTGCTGCTTCACATGTTGGAGTAATTTCAGGCTGAGATATATCAAGAAACCTCAATGACAGGATCTGAAGCAGCCATGCAGCCATGCAGCCATACCCTGGTGCAGATTAGGTGTAATTATATGCCATATTTAGGAGAGTGGTTTGAAACCTGATCCCCGACCTCCCTGACCTGTGTTTCATGTCTGTGCAGTTTGTTAAAGCTTACTCCAGCTACATTTGCAGATTTTTGGCCTAGTTCATTGATATTCACTTCACTTTCTGTACTGTACAGTACAAAGTAACAAAAAAAAGCTAAAAACATGCCCGCCATTACAACCACCCGTTTCCACTTAAATGTGCTTGATCACAACCCAAACAGGATCATGTGACTCTGCTAACAGTCTAGCAGTTCTGCCAACTTTCCGACAGTCTGGAATACAAAGGCATGTTCAGAGCAGGGCAACACTGATTGGTTATTAAGGTCAGGGAAAATTAGTTTGGGGAGGAGATACAAATGCAAGGCCACCCCAGTGAGCTCTCCTCTTCTTTCATCTGCTACCAGTCAGTACCTTGGTCTTTTGATCTTGGCTGGTCTCACTGACCAACCAAGATCTCTTTGCTAATAGGACAACAGCACATTTTTGGAATTTAAAATCATAATCATTTTCCCCAAATGTTCGTCTCTTGAAACGTTTTATTTTGTCGTCAGCACCATACGTTTATGCCTGAGAGGTGAGGTCATACTGAGAGTGAATATCATTGTGTTTGCTTCCTCTTTTTCTCCGTACTTTCTATTTCAGTCTAATTCATACAGCTTACTGGCATGATTGGATCTAGGGGTCACTTTCTGTCTTCCGTGTCTAAGTTACAGTTATAGCCACGGAAGGGTGGAAAAACAGAGATAAGGGATAGATGTTGTTTGGTCCCTAGAGTTCTCACATTTAAAGGGTTAATTTTGTAAGAGGATTATGTACTGTCAGAGAGGCGGTTACAGATCATGTTTGATAAAATCTTGTTCCCTATTTTAACTGTTGTGCTTCAATGATGATTTTCTAAATGAGATATGGATGTTGAAGGTAACCCTGCTGCGTGTGTGTGATTGTGTCCTTTTTGAGATCTTAGCTTGGACTTAAACACTCCACACCCTGTTACTGTAATTAAAGACGTGGGAGACAGGCAGAGACAACAGCAGCTGTAACCTTTGGATGATATTATAGACTGCCTACCGTATTGTCAGACTATGATATCACAGTCCTTTTTCAGTAGACAGGGCCCTTGTACTTCCACAATCTTTGGCTGCACTGTCTTACTTCAGCAACTTACTACAGCTTTATTTTAGCAACTTTCAGTTCTCAGGCACTACAAGCAAAAAAAAAACACACGCTCATGCTACTACATAATACAAAGCACTTCTCAATTTTCACATTTAAATTGATTTAAATAGGTCAGAAAATTAGAGTTGAAAAGTTTTCACATAATAGTGGGATTCTGTAAAGATTTCGTGAAACTGGAGTTGAATCGAGCTTTTTCACAGCAGACGTTCTGACCTGTCAAACACAGGTGTAACAGATAATCCCTCCAGTCGCTGTGACGGAGCCATCATCATTAATGTTATGAGTTCCACCTGTGCTGTCCCTGCTGTGACGAGTCAGCATGTCTGCTATGAAAAAGATCTCGTTAATGTTAATTCAACAGAATTCCGTTTGGATACTCTTACGCAAGCATGCTTGTAATTGTTATAGTTTGAACACAAGAATGTGTCCGGGGGCAGAGGATGATATTTTATTTTGGCTTCCAAAGAAAGGAAGAAAACTAAAAAAAAACACATTAGTGTTGCACGGTGCACACTAATTTTTATAGATTACTTTATGGATGTGAAGGGTGGTGGCCTGGAAATAAAGGAGGGAAGCTCAGGAATGTCAAGGCACATAAGGCCATGTCCAAAATAAAGTTTTGTTTGACTTTCACTTCCTGTGAAACAGACAACAACACACCCAAGTATTAGACTGTTCATGCATTTCTTCCTTTCTACCTGTGATGAATTGTTAAATAATAAATGACACAATGAATAGAAACATAAATACTGTGCTTATGATCACAGGACACAAATGCACAATAGCCTACTTGTTAGTAGCGTTTCATCATTAAATGAAAGCTCTTACACATGTAGAAAATGTCATTTTTAATGATTCTAATGATTGTAGTGAATGAGACGAGAGTTGCACAGAGTTGGTTCACTGGAATTACAGTCGATCCCTTGAAAAGCTTTTAACATCCAGCTAGAAACATTTGCTCAGTCTCCACCCTGCTTCCCACTGACACCATAACAATTTTTTATCATTACAAAACTTACCAATAATTCATTTAGCCTTTTTTTAAAAAATTTTTTTTTTACTTCACCTCACTGTATTGTCCCACATTTCTTCAGTCCAGACAAATGAAAACTGCACTCGACTGTTGAACCTATAGCACAGTTAACCACAGTTCAGCAGCAAAAGAACAATAGGTGGAAATAACTATTGTTTTGTTGTGGTGCTTGTGGTGTATCACATCTAGTTTCATCATCCAAGAAATCTAATTCCCTAGAAACCATTAATCTCTGTTTGAGAGAGTCACTCCATGATAAAATTGTTTTGTCTTAGAAATTACAACAAAGCCAGGAGCTCCTGATGTGGCGTTTCCATTCGCAGTAACATTGGTCATCAAACAAGAACAAAATGGACGGAAACAGCTGAATTTTCAATTTCTGTCAACATCTGTAAAAATACTGTACAGTGTTTTTTGGCATTTAGTCCATCTGTGGACTCTTTGTTGAATTATTGGATTCATTTCACATATTCTGATTGCTGAGGACAGAACAGAGTGATCCAACATTTATAAGGCACAATAAAAGCAGAAAAAAACAGGAGCTAGTAAAAATGAAGCTGTTTGAATCTAGTGCAATACTGCATAGTCCCCACAAGATGGGAGAAAACCGTGTGAGAACAAGAGATCCTTTTTGAAGCTGCTCTACAAAGCAATTTAATGGCAATTATTCAACATCATAAAACAAAATAAAAAGTCACTTTACTGCAGATGGTTTTTGCAACCAAAAATATCCTGCAAGCACACCTGAATCTAATCATTCCTCCATCACAGCAGCTACACAAAACAACACTGGAGGCAAGAATTCCTCCTTGTTTTCTGCAAACACATGTTTCTGATAACGCCGACGCAACTTTTTTTTTTTTTTTTTTTTTTTGTTTTCCCTCCTTATATACAACAAAAGTCCCTGCCCTCCTTTTTCAACACAGCCACGCCTTCCTGTGGATCAGTTCACTGGACTGTGTGGATTTGCTCTCTGGAGAAACAAACAAAAAAAACCTGACAGAAAGAGACTCTTTTGGAAGTGGGAAGAGAAAGAGGAAGGGAGATGCACAGGTGGAGCACAGATTGGAAAGAGGCACTTGTTTCAGGATAAACAGGGAAGTCTGAGGCGGAGCTGGCAGCTGCCTCACAGCTATTCAGGGACAGGTTGAACTGGTTTCTCCCTCCACAATACCTGCCTCTCCTCCGCTCTCGATCCTTTACACCAGCCGAAAGAGAGGAAGGAGTGAGCCACATAAAGGGGCTGTGGAAGGACAGTAACAGGGTTTCTGTACATTTCAGCATTTGACCCAGAAAGAAATTTCAAGATGCCTGAGGAGGAAGAGTTTTATGGAAAACATGGTAACCACTCTTCTCACTTTAACTTTTATATTGACAGTTTTTTCATTCTGATTTCATCTAAAATGACTCGAAGGTGAGATAATTCTCTAAATGTTTTAAGTGGTAAATCTGACTAAAAAAAAAAGAATCTGTGTCATGAAATATGTCAAAGTGTAAAGAGTTTTGAATGAAACCGGAGCGACAGTATCAGTGTGTCGACCTTGTGGGGAAAGTATGGGTGTGCATGTTTGTTTGTGTGGAAGCGGCTACTGTTGGCACTTCTGCTGATTATACAGGTGTGTGTGAGAGCAGGGAGCTCTATTATCAGTGTTTTTCTCCTGCACAGTCGTTTCCATGCCGTGCGTGTGTTTAGTTAATCATTGAAGGAGCTGGTGAGTGAAGATTGGTTGCTACAGCTACATGTTCAAATTAACAAGGTCTCCCTTTCCTGAAGTTAAAACTATGAATCTGTGGTAGATTTTTTTTTTCCTACATGTTTATGATCACCAGCGAAAGTGCACAGTCAAAATAATACCAGCATCCTTCCATGTATATGAAATACAACACCTATAGTCTGTCGAACAGGAAGATGTAACTTCTCTAAGAGCTTGTCCGGTAAATGCTTGCTGCAGCATTGTTCCTTTTGACCACATACATAATTAATATGCAAAGACGCCACGGAGAATATCATTCTCCTCCGTCTAGACTCTGAGCTGTCAGGATCCAATGTTACATGCTACACATGTACATACATGCTATGGTGGTATGGGGTAGATG
The DNA here is from genome assembly GCF_963924715.1 of Thunnus thynnus. Classification (NCBI taxonomy): domain Eukaryota; kingdom Metazoa; phylum Chordata; class Actinopteri; order Scombriformes; family Scombridae; genus Thunnus; species Thunnus thynnus. The sequence continues at coordinate 23,871,364 of NC_089533.1, forward strand.
TGAGTGTTTTTGAGAGATTGAAAGACCTGATAAGACTGCCATGAAATCAAAATATAGCATTTTGAAAATGAAAGCATCTTTGTGTTTCTGAGCTGTGGGTGTTTTTATTTATTTATATATTTATTGCTCTTCAACAATAATGTGGCTCATTGCTTTATGACTTCCATCCTGGAGAGCGCCGACCGGCTTAGTGAAACTTTTATCAACTAATGTTCCCTGATGAATGTAGGTCGGAGCTGGAGGACTGCTTTGCTTAGATAAGAGATGCTCTGTGTCCTGGTTCTGACATGCTGACCTCAGATAACCTGCAGCAAACCTCTTGTTATCATTCAAATTTTTATTCATTTTTTGGAGCAGTACAGGACATTTACACAGAACAGAAGACGGCCATCCCTTAACATAGAACCATGGACTCAAAAAACGTACGGTCATTAATTAAGATATTTACATTCTATTGTAAGTTCAGTTTAACATACAACCAAAATTGAACCCATGTCTCTGTTGTTTCCTCCCTCCAGTAGTAATTCTTCCCAACATGTGCTCACATGATGAAATAACCTGCAGCAAACTGTATTACTAAGCCTGCAATAATCATCAGATCCCACTAAACATCAGCACACAGACCAGACACTGCCGACTACTCAGAGTCTCACATTGACATCAAAGCATGAAAAAAGTACCTCCTTATGGCAGTGTTTAATCTCCATGCAAGTAAACCCATTGATGTGTTGGGAATTATTTAAATTAATTCAACTGTAATCACACTAGGAACTTTATGAATGACAGTCCATTTGGAGGACTTCCTGTTATCACAATCAAAATGACATAATTCTTTACAAAAAAGCTGAAGTGACACTAATTTATTCAGAGTGCTTTTTTTAGTCTGAATAAGTGACTGTTTTTGGCTTTAAATTCAAGTTTTACCTTTCAAAAAGTGCGCACAATTTAACATAACTCAGTTTTGACATAAATATACTATCAACATGACATTAATGCCTTGTCAAACTAAATGTAGTGCATTAAGTGATTTAGGCCCCCTCTAGTGGCTGCACAGGTTGTGTCGGCTCTGGCTTTCACATGTGTTTGCTTCTGCTTAGTCACCAGGGAGGAATCTGTTGGGTTGCCAGGCGCGTCTGCCTGGAAGGAAAAGTCATCTGATAAGGAATGGGAGGACGACTGGGGCGTACTATTTCTTAACCTTTAATCCGCTTCCTTTTTAAAAGCCTCCCTGCACCTTCTTGACTCAGTCGTGAGTGCAAGGTGCCTGAATAGCTAACATAGAGACAGTGGTGTTGTGTTGCAGTTGCATAGGAAGTCTCACCGAGCCAAGCTTTCAGAAGTCTCAGTGCTAAAAGCTCATTGAGTGATAAATGCACTTCTTTCTTTTTATACAGGCGAGCCAAGGAAGTATGACCCGACCTTCAAGGGCCCGATCCAGAACAGGTGAGCCAGAGGTGTGATTTTTACAAAAACAAAAAGAGTCCAAAGAATTTTTTTCAACCCTCAAAACTTTGCTTTCTCTTCACTCTAGGGGCTGCACAGACATTGTGTGCTGCATCCTCTTCATCCTTGCCATACTGGCTTATATTGCTGTGGGAATACTTGGTAAGAAAACAGCACTGCAGATTGGTTTAGCTGTAAAAATACAAACCAAAATCTACCGATAAAAAAATACAATTTTATGTACCCTTTATCTTTTTGTGTGCTTGAAGCCTGGTCCCAGGGTGACCCCAGGAAGGTGATCTATCCCACAGACAGTCGAGGCCAGTTCTGCGGGCAGGCTGGCACCCCACTAGAGTGAGTAGCTTTCCAAGTATATATTTGATTGTTACTCTGCTGGTCATGTTCTTACTTTGAGAGTGCACAACCACAGTGACGTGCTGCGAGCTTCCATCCAAATCAAAATGCATTGCACAACTCTTCTCCAGTACTCTATGCTTTATTCTGCTTTTTCAGCTATCAGGGTGTAGTCTTAGGCTGTTCCCAGTTTCCTCCCATAAATCACCATAGAGACCAAGTATATAAAACTTCATCATAATCATCCTTTTCTTGAAAAAAAAATAAATTACAAAATATAATCACTCTTACATACAAAAATAGCAAGAGAAATATAAATGACCATAAATGCAAAACATATAATATTGCAACCATCTTTTCAGAATATTCTCCAGGTAATAAGAGCTTTCATCTTAACCCATCAATTGGTAAAAAAAAAAAAGGTTTAAGATCCATTTTTCAACACTAGGCAACGCATTCTTTCATTCTCATTTTTTAAAAACAGTATTCTCAAATCTTTTCCATCTTTTAACATTTAACAAACTCAGTCTGCGGTCATCACATCCATCCATTAACAAATTTTCCAATTGTTTGAAAAAAATCATGTGCATTGACAACACATATTAATCCAGCAGACTTGTTCAAATTTAGTTTCTCATTTTTTGCCAAATAGAGAAACTGCTGCGTAACAGAAAGACGTTCTGGATTTCTACAAGTCTCTTTTAGACAATCCTTCTCAATTCTTATATATTTAAGGAAAGAGCCTGGGTCCTCCATAAAATTAGCTGCAACTGAATGGATGTCTTTTTTACATCTTGTAATCACATGAAGACATTTGGAGGACATCTTATCAAAATCAAAATTACATAATTCTTTACAGAAATGCTGAAGTGACACAAACTGATTCTGAGCACTTTTTTTGGTTTGAAGATGTTTTCCCTTTCAAAAAATGTGCATCTTATGGTACTTTTATGTTCCACTACACTTTGATTGAGACTAAGAGTAAGAGATCTTGCTTTAACACTTCACTTCTCTGCCTTCATAACAGGAAAAAGCCGCTGTTGTTCTACTTCAACATCATGAAGTGTGCCAGCCCCATGGTGCTGCTGGAGTTCCAGTGTCCAACCACACAGGTTGTTCCCAAACATTGCCTTCTTCTTTTTATCACCACAGTCTGAAAAATAGTTAGTGTTAGCTTTCAATCTCCTTGCTGTGCTACATTTGTATCCAAATTCTGACCGTTTAAAGTGGGTTTTTTTCTGCGCTGGAATTGTTGCTTTGTCCTCAGATGTGTGTGGAGAAGTGCCCCGAAAAATTCATGACACTGGTCAAAGCCTACAGCAACAAAAATGACTTTGACTACTACAAGAACTTCTGCAAGGATGGTGCGACTAATACAATGGTAGGTTTCAAGTATTAAAGTCATGCTGGTAATCTTTTTCAACCTTGTTGGATGCTTCTTTCCAGTGTCACTCTATGCTACCTCAGTTATGGATTAGATATAGTAAGTCTGTCAGAAGCTTTTCACGCACACACACACCTTCTTATCTGTTTTGAATATTCTGTGTTTCAGGGAATAGCGGAAATCCTGAGGTCAGGTCTCTGTCCTTCCATGCTTTTCCCCAGCAAGCCCTGTGAGTTGAATCTCTATCCATTATCTGTCAAATATTCTTCCTCCCTGCTGCTACTTTCTCCTCTTCATTGCTCTGTGTCTGTCTTATATTTTACACTCATTATCTTATATTTCACATCTAGAGAGCTGGTGCAGATCTGTAAAGATATTTAAATTGACAAGCTTTTTAAATGTTTGTCTTTTCCTCTACTGTCCTCCAGTCACCCGCAGGTGCTTCCCGGCTTTGGGCCAGAAAGGAGGGGTGATAACTGTGGGAAACAGCTCTCACTTTGACGATGGATCCGGAAAAATGAGAGATGCCAAAGATCTTGTGGATGGAGTCAAGTGAGTACCTCATTGGAACACAGATTAAGAGTGATCCTTCATACTTGCTTGAAATAGCTGTGTTAAGCTGTGGTTTGCCCCAACCTGCAACATTAAATCAAATATTACCTGAAGAGGAGCTCCACGGTGCCTTAACGGATAAACACACAGGAATCTTTCCACAGGAATGCCACTGTGGTTATTGAAGCTCGCCAGGCGGTTATGAAAATCTTTGAGGATTACACGCAGTCCTGGTACTGGATCCTGTTGTAAGTCTCTAACCAACATTAACAAATCTGCTTCCTGCTTGTCTGTGAAGAATGAAACATCAGCTGATTTCACTGCTCACTCTCTTCTCACGCCCTTCAATCTCTCTAGAGGGTTGGTTATCGCTATGCTCACCAGCCTGCTCTTCATCGTCCTCCTGCGTTTCCTGGCAGGGATCATGGTCTGGGTGATGATTGCCATGGTGATAGTGGTCATAGGATATGGTAAGGGTTGGAGCACCTAAGGCTTTGTTTATTATATTTCTCATACTCACCTCAAAATGCCTCAGTACTCCAGAGGCCTGGTCCAGAATGCAAACTCTGAACCTCAACTCGCCTTTGAGTTGAACAAACATGAGATGGTGTTTGGTTCCAGAACCAAAGTGATCAAAGTTAAATCAATAATGTATGAGTTTCTTAACTCTGATGCCGTGTCCCAATTTTGAGGAAATGATGCAATACCTGTGTCGTCAGACTTCAAACTGCAACTAAAGAATGCCACTGCAAATTAAACTTCACAAAGATATGTTTTTTCCAAAATAAATAATGGCTATTTTTCCTCTCTGAGATGTTCCTGGAGCTTTTTCACCACACTACATGATTAGTTTTAATGTTATTCAGCTGTGAGCAGCTCATCCATTTCCTTTGTGCACTGTATTGTGGGAGGAATAGTGTGCTGCTTAGACTTAGTGTGTAGTATGGATTTCTGACACAGCTTGAGTTAAGTACATGGTGAATGGAAAAAAAGCCATCATTAATGGAGCTCCTATACTGCAGTATGATTCACCATGGCAACGGATAAATAAAGGGCAGAGCTTTCAGTTTGATCCAGAGGAGCTAGAGATATTTGTGTGTGTGTAGACAGATTATGTGCATATATCTGAACACAGCAGCATTAGTATAAGAACGTGAGTGGGGAAACGAGTCAATAAGTCAACACTTCTTCAATTTTTATTCAGATTAATCCACTCAGTCATCATTTACCAGACTTGAATATCTTTAACTGATGAGAAAGTGGTGGAATATTATACATTTATTTTTTATAAACATTGATTTTAGTATGGGATGCACTTAGGAGCAATTGAAGATGAAACACAAAAGTATAGATCAAACAGAAGTCCTATTTTACCAATAACCTAATAGGCTGACCCAGTAGTAATGATGATTTGCAGTTAAAAAGGCGTTTAAACTGTGAATAAAGGTTTTTTAGATGTCTTTTACATATTTATCTCAGTTCAATGTCTATATTTCATTGACTGCTGTTTTTTTAACTGTCCCTTTTAACTACATTTACTTTAATTAAAGTATTCAGCTCCACCAAAATCCTGCTCACTCAGGACTATTTACATATAATCTCCAATAGCGTATGATAACTGATGTAAATGATCTACCATCCATCCAAAAACACTGCTTTTTAAAATGACTTAAACAAAGATTACCACATAATGTGCGATAAATGTTTCAACAAAATGCACTTTTTTTGAGCTAAGGGTGAGGCAGACATTTAAAAGTAAGGACAGAGATTGCTGTTCAAAGAAATGCACACGTAAGCAATAATGTTAGAAAAGATGCTTGTAAAACCCTACCAGGAGTTTGATATCTTCTCTTGATGTTAATCTCTGCAAATATAATAATATTTAAATTTTATAAGTAATATTGAGTTTTGGTGTTGACTGGATCATTGAGGAAATTAAAAAGCATGTGAAGATGGCTCCTTCAGGCTCGTCTGGAGGGTAACTCAGGGTTTGTTGAGTTACCACTGATCCAGAGTTAAAGTGATCTGGAACAGAAAACTCAGGGTTAACAAACTTCACTAAACCTGCTTCCTGGAACAGACCCCAGTATTCCTTCAGGCCCAGAAGCAAATTCCCTGATGTCTAATTTTCCTTCTTTTTTTTTTTTTTAAGAACTGTTTATTCTCATGCATAGACATTATAATATGTTTTAATAAATGTTTTGTTCCTGCTGTGTTGCTCTATTTATATAATAAAGTTGCTAACCACTGCTATTTAAAAAATGCCATGTCTTTCTGTTCTGGTGTGTTTATTGTTGCTGGTTAGGTATCTTCCACTGCTACATGGAGTATGCTGCCCTGAAGGGAGAGGCAGGCGCTAATGTGACTCTACAGCAACTTGGCTTCCAGACGGACCTCTCAGTCTACCTGCAGATTAGACAGACCTGGCTGGCCTTCAGTCAGTACACAGCACATAGCCCACATGTTTATAGATGTTGCTCTGTATTTGAGACACCCACATGACCTCTCCACCCTTCTCCTTTAGTGATTATCCTGGCCATCGTGGAGGTCATCATCATCCTACTGCTCATCTTCCTCAGAAAGAGGATCCTCATTGCCGTCGCTCTCATCAAAGAAGCCAGCAGGTCAGACATCACATTAGAGCTGAAAGGATGGGTTAGGAGTGCAAAAACAGATCAATGACAGTTTAGATGTTAAATTGTTCTGAATTTAAAAAAAAAAAAAAAAAAAAAAAAAATCCTCTTCGTGTGATTTGTACTAATGGATTAAAAATGTCAGGATGTGGAACCACCAGTGATGCTTTTGTTGTGTTCACAGAGCTGTCGGGCATGTGATGTGTTCCCTTTTCTACCCACTGTTCACGTTTCTCCTCCTGGCCATGGTCATCGCCTACTGGGCAGTCACTGCTGTGTATCCTTTCAAGTCACAGTCACTCAGTGTTATTATTAATCAGGCTTTACTGTAGTCAAAAACCTAAAGGCACCTTTGGAGTGCAATGTCATCATCATGGGGATAGCAGGCAGAGAAAATGAACACTGCAACACGTTGTGCTGTCGTTCATTCAGGCATTTAACCACCAGCTGCTACAGTAGAGTGATTTATATTTTTAAAAAAAACAAAAAACTCTATGTTCATTTTGCCATTGGTTATTTTAAAGAGCACCTCCAGATGAGTCAAAAGTTTGGACAGACTTTCCCATTCCCTTGTATAAGAAAGTGTGTCCAAACTTTTGACTGGTACTGTATATAAATATTCTACTTTGAATGATAATAATAAAGTGTAAGTTTCATACTGGACCATTATGGGCTCCAAACTAGCTGTGATGTCACAAATGCTGCTCGTAGGTACGTGCCTTGAACTCAGCACAGAGAAACTTCCCCCTTCAGCAGATGTGAAAGCAGCCTTCAAACTCTGCACATATATCAGTGTATAGTGAAGCTCAAACATCCAACTTAAGTCACAAGAAGCAAAACACATTTTTTGAGTGGAGGGGGGACTTAAAACGAATTATAACAACTTGATACATGAGACAAACACAAAACACACACATCAGCAACACCTGAGATGAACCATATTTTACGTTGATAGTTTTACAGGATAGTTGTTGTAATGCAAGCAACTGGCAGCTCAGTTTGAGTAATTTTAAAAATGTATTGAATAACCATCCAGTTCATTTTGAAGGCCAGGTCAGACAGCAGGGGGCGACATTGGTTTTGTGTGTGCAAATGTATGAAGCAGAAATTAGCCGGTAGGGTTCAGACACATCGACATGGACCTGAGGGGAGGAGTTGATGTAATGTAAGGTATGGCCATGATAGAGGGATGTTGAAAGAGTCTGTGATTTGTAGTTCTTTAAGTTGTTTCGATTGTAGTCCTTGACAAAAACTGATTTAGTTTCTTGTCTACCTCGAATGAGCCCGTCTACAAAATCTTCAATGAGACGGAATGTGAACACTCAAGAGAAACTTGTGAACCAGCGGTAAGTTTTATCTGTCAGGCAGCTCTTTATCTCGCTACAGTTCTTGAACAATCTTAATTTTGACCTGTTGAGCCCTGATTCCTCACTTGAAAATTTATTTTTGACATCATCACAGATTCTGCTTGATTCAACACTTACTTAAAGCAATTTGGTTCTCAACTTACGTGAACATTTATGCATCATCACATTAAATAGAAACATTCTGGATTTCTAAAGTGTGTATACCTTCTCTCACTATAACCTGTATCTGTGCTCAGAACTTCACAACTAGTCCCATGAAGGCACGGTGCCCAGACTCAGAGTGCCTTTTTGCCTTCTACGGCGGAGAGACCGTTTACCACAAATACCTGATCGGCCTGCAGTTCTACAACGTGTTCCTCTTCTTCTGGTGTGCCAACTTTGTCACGGCTCTTGGACAGATGACCTTGGCCGGGGCCTTTGCCTCGTATTACTGGGCGTTCGTCAAGCCAGATGACATGCCCGCCTTCCCAGTGTTTTCTGCCCTAGGGAGATCTCTCAGGTGTGTATGTTTGTGTGGTTCTTGGTACATCTACCATCCATGCTACATGTTTATTTTCTTCTACATCGTTTCACATGGGATTTGTATCTTGTTTTAGGTATCATACAGGAACTCTTGCGTTCGGCTCCCTTATCCTCTCCATCGTTCAAATCATCAGGGTTCTGCTGGAATATCTAGACCACAAGCTGAAAGGTTTGTTACTTTTGTGGAGTACAATATCATGTAGATGTCTGCTCATGGCTGCAATCTGTAGTTTGTATAACATACAGACCTGAATTAAGCATTAACCTTTGATTGAGCTAGTAGGGTTTACTCTTATTGGGACAATTCACATAGCTTTAAAAATATCAGTGAGGTAAAACAAAATTTGTTGGGTGGCACAATGTTTCTTTCTCATACTGTAATTAATGGACCAAAGTGCAAAAATAGCAAAGGCCAGACATACATTTTATACAAACAGACATACAAATTAACCAGTTAATTTCTAATGTGTCTTTAGGAAGAACTGTCTCCAGTGTTTGTTAAATGCTCACTTATCTGTCAATTGTATCATCAACAGGGGCCCAAAATAAGTTTGCTAAGTTCCTGTTGTGCTGTCTGAAGTGTTGCTTCTGGTGTCTGGAGAAATTCATCAAGTTCCTAAACAGAAATGCCTACATCATGGTGAGTGGCTTATTTACTTCTTGGCATTATTCAAATAGAAACATGCTGTATCATTTGTAATGTTTAGGTGTTTGGCTTGAATGTAATGAGTGCATTTGGCCTCTAGGTGGCAATTTATGGCAAAAACTTCTGCACCTCTGCCAGAGATGCCTTCTTCCTCCTCATGAGGAACATGATCAGGTGAGTGTAAATGCTGCTTGCAGTTGTATCATGTTGCAAGAAATTGTAGCTTTCATTATTTTTTTAGTCTCTTTTTTTTTGCAAAGGATAAATGATTCCCTTTAATCCCTCAGGGTGGCTGTCTTGGACAAAGTTACAGATTTCCTCTTGTTTTTGGGAAAACTGCTCATTGTTGGGCTTGTGGGTGAGTCTGTATTTCATCCTCATTCTTTAAGCCTGATGTGTTTCAGATCTAGAGAAGCTTTTCCTGAAGAAAATCAATCTGTTCAGTTTTTGTATGACGTAGTAATATGAACACTTACTGATCTTAATTGTTGATAGAATGGGTGTGAATTAAGGCTTTAAAACACTCAATATTAGACTTTGCACAATATACTGGTTGTGTAATATTTACACAGTGACTGAAAAAGGCTGAAAAAATAGTTTGTACCGTATACAGGTTCTTAGTTATAAATACAGTTGAACTTAATTGGTCTCCATAGCCAGTCATGCAATACATAGCTCATAACGAGTCATAAGAAAAGTCATCATAATGAGCTTATGTTCATGTATATGTTCTTATGTTTGATCAGCGGACAATACTGAGCATTTTGAAATCTCAGTGGAGTTTTATCAATTCAATATTTAAATAAAATCCCCATGAAGTTAACAATAAGAAAAGTCATATAAACTATCTACCAAGCATTGTGCTCAAAGTTTTTTTCTTTGCTGTTCTTCTACAGGAATCTTTGCCTTCTTCTTCTTCTCTGGGAGAGTGAAGGCCTTTGAGAATACGGCTCCCCATCTCCACTACTACTGGGTACCCATCCTGGTGAGTCTGCTGCTGCTTTTGTTCAGGAACAAACTACTATTATGTAACAAAATCAATCAAAAACAGACCAGAACTGGTGTTTAATTTAGTTTTTCTTGATTTTTCTGGTTCTGATCCATAATGGAGCTCTGTGTGTCTTATGTGTGACATGTGTTTCTTGTCCTTACCAGACTGTGGTGGTTGGCTCCTACCTCATCGCCCATGGATTCTTCAGTGTTTACTCCATGTGTGTGGACACTCTGTTCCTCTGTTTCTGTAAGTAACACCTCCTCCCTCATTTTCGACATCCATGTATAACTTACAGATTGTGTCAGACGGACTCCACAGAAAAGAAACAAGCAGACATGTTGCAACAGATTTTGGATCATTCAGGACTCAGATGTAAAATGCAAATCTTGATCAGCTGAATCGAAACTTTCCTCACACTTTCTGAATTCTCACTTTGCTTTTGGTGTTGGGCTGTCACTAATTCTAAACTGCATGGATATGGTGTGCCACACTTTAAAATGTAACCATTTCGAAGTAAGTCTGTTGCTTACAGTGTGTTAATCTGAAAATTGCTGCTGCTCGGTGTTAAACTGTAACTTTCAAAATAAGAGATGCCTGCGGGTGCCGTTGCTTGCTTGCTATTTGACTTTCTTTCTCTGTTTGTCTCTCCCTTCCTTTTTATCATTTCCCACAATCCACCACCTCTCCTTCCACTTCCTACTGGTGCTATAACACCTTTTTTTTCCAACCTTATTTCAATGCTTATTTTCTTTTCCATTCATTAACATGCACAAATACAAATACACATACATACACACAATAAGGTGAAGACCTGGAGCGCAATGATGGTTCAGCCGCAAGGCCTTATTACATGTCCTCAACTCTTCACGAGATTCTGTGGAAGAACAAGGCTGAGGATCCGTCTTCATCTTCTGCTCAGCAACAGGACGATGAAGACGTCCAGTTGAAGCAGCAGCAACAGCAGCAGACTCAGGAGGACGCAGCTCAGAGAGGAGGAGTTTTGTGAACAAAGACACACAGATTTGTCACTGAATTACAGGCACAACAAAATCCATGCGACACTTTTTTTTTAACCATTAAGGTTCTTAAATTAAAATAGTACGGAGCTGGAACTTTGTTGTTGCCCGTTTGGGATATTCTCCTTTTGCACTAAACCATTTCACATCATCTCACAGAGGCAGTGGCAGCGAGTCAGTGTGTTGCTTAAGGACACATTAGGAAACTCCTTTTTATTCACAACTGACTGGTGCATAATATTAACTGCCTTTCAACACAAGGAAATGTGAAATTGGATGTAAAGCATTTGTTTTCTTAATCAAACATCAAGCATGTCTCAAGGAGTGAGCGCTGCCTAATATACACAGGAATACTGTATGTGGGTCATTTTTTGCATGATTAATGAGGAGTCGATGAGGTTTAGTTAGTTTAGAAAGTTTCTCTTGTTGACAGCCAGGTCTGTCCTCACATTTGGCGAAGTCGTGCTTTTTTGCCTTTTTATCCTCCTCCCTCCCACTGCCACTGGCCAACAGAAACTTGAAACCATTCATGTGCCTAATTTACAGTGTTAATGTTGGATTTTTTGTAAGTTTTGACTTAAAATTTTAAGAGTACCTAATTGTTTACAGTCGATGCAATCAGAACCACATGATGATCAGTGCTACTTCTTTAGTGTGCTGTACTATGAATGCACTTTAATTTGTGTTCACACTAAGCCATAATAGATTTGTATCTATATTAATGAATACTGGTGATTTTCTTGAAGCTTAATTTGAAATTTTTACTGTACAGCAGTTTAGTTTTACATTCAGTACCTCTTTACAAAAGAATGTGTAATTAGTAGTGTAGCTGGTTTAATAAACAGTATTTGATAACAGTGAGTCTCCACTACATAAAATGAAGGAATTTAAAGGTGGCTCTGGTGGTGTTTTTTGTATGTTGTTGGTGAATGTCTGAGCTATAAATCTTCATATGTTTGTTAATAGAACATCTCTCTGCAGTTTTGTGCTACTCCAGATGTGCAAGTTATGAAAAGTAGTTTGAAAAGAAAGCTGTGGTTCCAATTGCTTTAGTTTAATGCCGTTTTGATTTCATCTCTTTCCAGTGGAGGATCTTGAGAGGAACGATGGGAGTGCAGAGAGGCCCTACCTGATGCCCGAGAGCCTCCGCAAAATCCTGAATAAGAAGAACAAGACTCAGCAGGCTCAGTAGAGCGCTTCCTCTAAGCATTAGAGATGCAAGGACGTTTTGGTTTCTTTTATTTTTTATACCATCAGTCACCTGGAGCCTACAGGTGATGATCACTCGTGTCATTCTTTGTATTTTGTTTCAACCAAATATTTTATAAGTTCAGTCCAACATGTGTTGTCCCCTCAGGTCTAAAAAAAAGGGCTTCACGTTGCCACATGCCTTGGTTTCTAAGGAGTGGGGTGCTTTTTTTAAAAAAATGATGTCATATATTCAATTTAGAGTTTTGTGGATTTTTAAATTTGAGATTATTCATTTATATTTGGAATGCAGTCAACATCCAAACAAGTGTTTTTAGTGTGTTACAAATTTTTATTTTATCAGAGAAGTAGCTTAATTTCAGCATGTTTTATTTTTTCATATTTGAGTGTTACATGAAGGTAAGCTTAAAAGTAATTATTGAAGTTTCAAATATCTTTGTGCTTTTATCGCTGTATGTTTTTAATTTTCAAATGTGTAATCATGTAATATATGAATAAATATTTAACCTTATTGATACCAAAGCCATTACACTACCAGTCATGCATAGTTGAGGCCTTATCTACATTTATAGACTTTTACATAAAGCAACTGATGCTGTGGTGAAACTTTATCAAAAGCAAAATGTATATTGACGTTAATGGTAATATTTCAGCTCTTATTTGATGTTTTTGAAGTAAAACATAGTTTTGTACGTCACTGTTTGACTGTCTCTCCTTTAACCCTTTAGTCAATTCCATCTTGTATGCTTACTGTGTGTGTGTGTGTGTGTGTGTGTGTGCAGAAGAACATGTGCATTCACTAATCACGTTCCTAAACATCTGTTGTCAACATATTTCATGTGATCTGATCCATTAGTAGAACAAATTTGTTTGTGGATGAAAAGAAAACATTTATTTTAGTCCTGTGCTACTGTGACTACAAAAGAAATCAAATCAAATATGACATCTGGGGTGTATCATGCATCATTTTACTGTAACCAAAAGTCAAAACATTTGACATTAGTCTTAAAAGAACTACATGTGGTTCAGTAATTCATTGCGTGACAAAAGCATTTAATCTAATTAAAAGATGTTTCAAAGTTCTTTCTTGACCAAGAAAACAACAGTTGGAAAAAACAATCTCACGTCAAGGTCCACTTACAAGCTTTCAGCCATATGATCTTCATCAGCTGATGGAATTTGTTCATTTTGGAGTTGCAGATGTTCAAGTTTACTTTTTTCCCTTTCTTTGAGCACTTTAAGGACTTTTCATCCACATTTGCCTAAAAGCTGATGTTCAGTTCACAAGTTTTCAGTCAGACAGCATGCGAGCACTCTCTTGTGTTCCAGCTTCATTTCATTGTTGCAGAGAAAACAAGCTCCAACTACTACAATTAGATTACACTTTATTGTTTGTTATCACAGAAATGTCTCACATCCAGTTACTCTGTTTCACATTAACAGGAAAAACACATGAATAGATTGGAGTGGAGCACAATATTACGATGAGACTTGCAGTGCATTCCATTGCATTGCTTAACATACACAGGTACATATTTCATACGCAGGTATCCACACCTACAACATGACTCTCTGACCAACAACATTCTTTTAGCATAAATAATCACAGTTGCACATCTGCTATACTATGTTTCTCCATGAGATGGAGGTAATGTGTACAGTTAGTCTCAGTCCATTCTCAGTGCAGTTCAGTCAGTACAGCAGAGGAAGCTCTTATCTCCTGCGTGGCCTCAGTACTGGCTTTATGTAAGTGTCACCTGATGGTTGCAGGAAAGCTCTGCCCTGCTTAGATAACAGTCATCTCTTGCTCATCTCCCCAAGAGTCATATCAGCCCGTCATCACCTAACAGTACATCACTTGTGATGGTGCAGAGATAATACTGACAGTACTGACTAATGTCAGGTGTGTTGGAGTCTCTGAATTGCTCTGTGATTGACCCATGTGTGCTGGCAGCTGGCTCATGTCCAAGGTCTAACAGGGTTAAATCACCCATCGATGTACTGGGTTGAGCTATGGTCCATCTTTATAATGTTTCCCTCCTAAAGTCCCATTCTTCTGTGACTCTGAAGAGGACTAAATGGAAGAAATGGAAAAAACGAACAAAAGCAGCTGACAGCTACTACCTGATTAGAAATGACCAAGGATGTCAAGGGGAACAGACTCAAACATCATCACAATGAATAAAATGAGTCACAAAGAACAATATTTGGCAGTATAAACTGGAGCTGATAGAGCTGGATTATACTGAGAGTCACAAAGCTGTTATTATGGCAAGGCTGCCATTTAGAAACACACAAAGAAATACAGTATTTGTTAATAAAGTCTGGTGGGATGTGTGTTTTTTTCTAGATTCTCCTCCATCTGAAGGTTTAAGCTAGACTCTTATTTTGTCCACCTCCTTGTATGCAGGGCATGTGTTTAGAGGCGGGTCTAAGTTTCAAGAACAACTGCAATCATTCTTTTCATTCCATTGTTGGAATTTTTGGAGATCTTTACTACGAATAGTTATTCAAATTACTTCTTTAGTGATAGTGTGCAGTCACAACAAACAGTTTTGGTCTACATTGATCAGTGTTGCCATTAAACTGTTTGATAGCAGTGTCAAAGGTTTGCTCTCAAACATGTTCTATTTGACTGCATATAATGACACAATATTAACCCCATGTCACACATGCTGTTGCTTTTTTAATGGCAAGAACATGATGCCATTTGGGATTTTTAGCTGATGAATATGACTGACCCCGTATATAAGCTCTCAGGCTGTATTTCACATTGCAGGAAGTATTTAGACTGACAGGATTGAAGAATTTTGTTTATTTTTGTGTTAAATGAATACTCTGTTTGCAGCTCAGACAATTCTTGGTCATTTTTCAGGTTCAGAATCTCCTACTAGGAAATGCTAAGCTTCAGTGAATCTTAAGCTCAACAAATATAATAGTGAAGTTATCGTGAGAAAATCAATAATGACTGATACGAGCGACATTATGATAAGATGTTTTGTAATATGCCTGGAATCAGTCCCTTTGTGGTTTAAAAAAACGTAGCTTTAAAATGAGCAGTTTGATTTTTGCCTCTCCCAAAGGTTACTGTATGCTCATTCAGTGTAGACAGTTTTTGACCTTTGCACAATAAACTCCATCAACATAGTAAACACACTTAGGGTTGCAGGCCCCTCATTAGCATCATCAGTGTTCCCTGCAGGGAATATGACTTCATGTCATTTTGTTTGCAGTCAAACACTGAGTGATAATCCAGTAGTCGACTCACAAAAGACGCTGTTTTCTTAGCAGTTTTGCGTCAGAGGTCTAGAGTGGTTAACGAGGCTTGTGAGCCAGTGAGGGATTTCTTTCAGTCCTGTCTCCATGGAGAACACCTGAACAGCCTGAGTGGCTGAGTCATTAGCAGGAGTGGCAGACTCCTTAAAACCCACTGGTATGCACTTGATACGTGCCATTCTGGCCCTGGTAACCCTAAAAACGTGAGACAGCCTTTTGGTAATAATACCTCAGAGGAATGTGTTTCCATTTCAAGCATTTTTACATTCAGTAAAGGTTGTTAACGAAGGTAATGAGGTCAGGTTTTCCCCTTTTTCTGTCGTCTGGAGTGGTTTACATTTGGAGGAAGCCAATGGAAGCCTTCAACCTGCAACATCTGCTGCCAAAATGTAAAATATCACTCATAAAACCAAAGAGGACAGAAACTATTGTAAAGGCAAAGACTTGGTCCTGTTTTTTATTTGGAAGTTTTTGTTGTCTTGTCCACTTCCTTGCGCTGTTTGTTGGACACAAGCATACATACAACAGGAAATGTAATTCCAGAATCTGAACTGTTAAAAGTAGAAATAAAGACTGTAGGACATAATTTCAGCCATCAAATGAATAACTTGACTGATGTATGAATGTTGTTTTTTCTGTCCTAACTTGCCCTTCTTTGACTCATATGGGCCTTGGTTCATGATCATGTTTACTCAGTGAAGAGCCACACTGAGCTGAGAGGAAATATCCCACATACTGTTTTTGTTCACGCATAAGTGGATCACTGAGGCTGTTTTCTTTTACTTTGCTTAAACCAACATCAATTGATTTTTTTGGCCACTTGGGGGCAGCACAACAAGCTGTGAACAGAACATTGACATATTTATAAAGATGATTTAGCAAATGTGTTAGCTAAAAACAGACACAGAACATTAGCATTCATTCGAAGTTTTGTCTCTGGTCACCTGGTGAATTTAAGTCCAATATTTACTCTCCTTTCAGCTCTGGTCTGGGCTCCACCATGGATATATTAAGAAAACTGGATACTATTTTTCCTAGTGGCCACTCATGGTATTGCAGTGAAAAAATACCCTGCTGCCCCCATATAAAACTGTTGACAGGACACCTCAAACTGCAAAGTATTATTAATTTTTAATCCATGAAGGTTTTATATTTGTGAAACTTTCCCAGAGCCTAGAAAAGAGATGTTAAAGTTTGTGACATCATCCCAATGTAAAGTCTATATGTCCAACCCTAACGCGGAAGCAAGCCTGGAAGCTAGAAAACTTGTGTGTGCCAGGCGAACAATTTTCATTTGACTGAATAGATGCCATCTATGAATCTGGGATGTAGTTCTTATAATACATCCATAGTCTCCATCAATTCCTGAGAAA
Organism: Thunnus thynnus; assembly: GCF_963924715.1. NCBI lineage: Eukaryota > Metazoa > Chordata > Actinopteri > Scombriformes > Scombridae > Thunnus > Thunnus thynnus. The sequence continues at coordinate 23,888,133 of NC_089533.1, forward strand.
GTTATCTGCCACTTTAGCTGTTAAATGCTCCTCTAGAATAACAGCAAATTCAAACACGCTGAAGCGATGAACATATTGTCGATGAACTTACTGTCGATGAACATGCTGCTTATTCAATGCCGTAAATTCCTGCCCCTGTCATAAGGTTCATCAATGCTAAGATTTTTCAGAAGGCATTTGTCTCTTGCGGTGTGTTGATAAAGAACTGTCTGTCTGCATTCCTCACAGCTGCTGTAACCTTTGTGCGTCAGCCTTCCTTGGAAATCTTTGAATTCCTGAATCCAGAGGCCAAATGTCTGAATTCTATGAATTATCTGAGATTTGTAGTTTGTACTTCTTTCTGATGCTTGGGTGGGTGGATGGGTGGTGAGGGGGGGGGGGGGGGGGGAGCTGGAACTCACTGGCTAACAAAAGTGGAGATTGTAAACTCTGACAGACGTTTCCATAGCAGAAGGCAAACATGAAAATATTGAGCGGACGTCTGCTCAAGAGCCTCATTACACAGGATGCAGAAGTGAGGTGTGTTCAACAGTGGAATACCAACACATTGTGCAGTATGTAGCTTATTTTTTTGGTTAATATTTTTCAAACGATGCCCAAATTTGCCTTTAACTCGATTGAAAAATGTTGGATTGACTGCTTTTTAAATACGAAAGCTTCATATGAGAAACTAGAATCAAAATAGGCAACATCTGTTCAAACCTTTAGAAATGCCCTGCTGGTGAACTTCTACAATATATTAAGAGATGACATGTTAATAGCAGGTGTAGGTGGGGTCCACACTGTACAATGTCACATTTGTGTTTACAGCCTGGACTAATTTATGACAACATCACCATCAACAAGGAAGCAGATTCGGGGGAAGAACCACACCTAAAGGCGTCAGAGAGTTCAAATTAGTGGTGGAACTGTTCTGGCTGGATAATGGAAACTAAATATGCGCCAAGAATTTAGATGAAGAGGAAACATGTACGTCACATGTTAGTTGTTATTGTGATGACAAAATATTGAAATATGAACTATGGGGTGTATCATGAGTATTTTATACTTTACTTATAATCCAATGTCAAAACTTTTAGTCGTAGTTAGTCGTACAAAAGCCATATGTGGTTGAGTAAAAGTTACTTTCAGTCATAAAACATATCCATGTCTTGACCAAATAAAGAGCATGTGATATTTGTGTTGTCTGTTTCATCTGGAAGGGAAGAGGAGGCCTTTACATCAGCTGTGAGGATGACGCAGAGCAAAATGCCACACACAGGAAAGAAGAGCCATATTCCATAGAAAAGTTGAATGTTTTCATGGTCCATGTAGGTCAAATTGCAGCCTGAAGCATAAACACATAAACACATAGACACACATGCACTCACTCACTCACTGGTGACCTGGGTCAGAGTATTATAAAACTGTGATTTTCATGGTTGGGAGAGCATCATAAATGTTTTAAAAACTGCTGTATAGTCAAATGACATAACAGACAGACAGAAGTGGATGTGTCATCTGGCAGAAAGGCAGAAGAGAAGGTAGACAGGCAGGAACACAGACAGAGACAGATGGTAAAAGTGTAAAAGTGCTCTTCCTCAGTATTACATAAACCTCAAATAATGACCAGTTTGTTATTTCATATAAAATGAAACATTGTGGCTTTTGTTTCATATCTGTTTTTCGCTTGCCTCTAATGTTATAATGAGGACAAAAACAAATGGGCTAAAACATGGTTTTCATTATGACTATCAAGCATGAAACAGATTTGGTTCACTAGAAACACAAATACATGTTTCAAAATGATTTATTTTAAACAGAACTTTATTTTTCTCTTTTTGATTTAACAACACGCACAAGAGACACACAAATCTATCACAACCAACAACAGTATCATCCCTGGCAGTTGTAATTGTTGGTTGGAGTAATTAATTATAACAATAATAATGATGATAATAAGGAAGCAGGGAATGGATATGATTTGAAAAGTGAGATATAGTCAGTATTTTGGATGAATGTGTGCCTTTAAGTGGTTTATTACTGGTGTTATTTTGCTGTACAGGGGTGCAGCTAAGGATTATGGGTCCCTTAAAAAACACTAGCCCTAAAACCCATCACCACCTTTTCACACTAGCCTCACAACTGTAGACAAATCTTGATGATGCATACGTTTCTGTTCTGGTTTGTAAAAATTAGACTCAAAGACTAAAAAGAGTATGCTTTATCTGTCAACACACAGCTGTTAACAGATTACTGTAAGCGGTATGTAGCAGAAAATATCCAAATGTGTTACATTTGTATGTAAATGATTTTGTTTGGTTGTGGAAAACTGAGCTATATTTTATGATGTAAACTCTGTGCGTAACAGAGAGAATTCTGCAATTCCTGTATCTCACTTATGAACTATTGTTATCTTATCAGTGTTATAGATCGTTGTAGGGGACAGTCATATGATCCTGACAGCATTTTGCCACTTTAAACTTTCCCAAATTCTCTGTGTTAGTGTTTTTCTTGTATTTCTTGTATTTTTTAGAAGCCCTGCAGCCAACCCAACATACAGCAGAAGACAACTTTTAGACTTTCAGCTGATGCTTTAAAGATCCTCTCCAGATGTGTTTTAAGACAAATGACTTAATGTGTCTGATGTGATGTTTCTTTTTTTTGTTTCTTGTTTTTTTTTTGTTTTTTGTTAAATGAACAAAAGTTATGTTTACATTCAGTGTTTCTCAACAAAATATACTGTGTGTATCCTTAATTAATGTATTTCTGTCCTTGTGACACATTTGAAAAGCCATTTTTTGGATTATTTTAAATTGTGCATACAGTTTCACATCGTTTGCTAACCCTTTAACTTTGTGTGGGTTGTAACAGATGAAATCCTGACTCTAACACAGATGGCATGTGATTTAGGGACCAAATTAATGAAGTTTACACTGATTCTACTCAACTTAACTCATAAAAAAGACAAGAAGACAAACTCTAGACATATGCTGCATTCACGTGCTCCTCGGGTGGTCCCATTTCCCGAGTTGGGAAGTGGTTCTTCCGACTTCTGTGTGTTGATGAGCTTTTAAGTGGTAATGTAGAAACAACATGGATGCTACAAAGCAGATGTGTTGTGTTTTGTCCCAGACGGGTTGTTGCACCAGTACATTCCCTAAAACCAATAAAATAGCTTATTATTTCACCTACTTGTTATTAGTATTAAAGCGAATAATTATTTTTCTAACTAATCTAGGTCACTCTACATGGACAGCAACTAAATGTTACAACCTAATACCATATTACAAATTACATGTGAGCAAAAAATTGATATGCAATATGTGAATTAGTAAAAAAAAAAGTTTCTTGCCATCAACCAAACATTTACTTTCAGCCGCCATGTTTCTGCGTATAGGACATCAACTTTCTGTAGGCCTAAGTCTTTTCCCAAAATATTCGCTGACTTTCCGAGTTGTTTTTCCGATACGTGTTTCCGTTCATGTGAATTTTTTCCAATCGGAAACAATTTTTTCCGATTATTCCGACGCCAAATGAATGCCACATTACTGTACTAGACCGCAAGCCAAGCAGAGCCACCTCCCACTATAAAGCTCCGTGAGTTTCAGTCACTCTGTCCAGTCTGCAGGAAACTTCTCAGCTGGTATCGGTGGATTCAAATCATTTCACGCCACAGACAGAAAACAAGTTGGAACAGTTCAGATCTCGTCGGTGTTCGCTGCGATAACAAACCCACACATTTCTATGCAGCCAGAAAATGTAGCGATTACCCTGCGGTGAAAGTCGTCTTTTAATTGTTTAATTGTAATACAGTCGCGTTAATGTAGTTCAAAAAGAGAGTTTTTAAAAAAAGTTTTTTATTATATCAAAATGCAGCCTTAAACTTTCTGTTTCGCACGGTGGAAGTTGATTTTCAGTCCAGCAATTCCTGTCAAGATGGAAAGCTACACTCCTTAAGAAACCGGACGAGATGGGAAAATGGGAGTTAACAATGGTAAGAAAACGTTTGATATGATCCAATAATAAAGTCAAATTGATTGAAAATTGAAAATAAGACGGGTAGGACCTAAAGGTTTGTGGCGCAGGCTGATTTATTTCCACAGAGACATCTAATTTAATCTAATGGATACAAATACATGCTGTTTTTGTTGTGATTAACATGTGAATATATTCCTGGGCATACAGGCCCTATTGGAAGTTGACTCCTCATGTTTAAATACCTTCTTCTGTAAATGATATCTATCCTGCAGCACATCTGCAGTCACTGTATCTATGGAAGTCTGCTGTCCTGTTTGTGTCTCATATCATTAGTCACAGAGCTGAGCATCCAGTTCTGCAAAAAGTAAATATCCAGCAATCCTTTAAAAACCCTGAAAGTCGTTTAACAAAAGTTACAGCTGTTCTGAAAGTATTTCCTAAAATTTCAAAGACTCTTCTCACCATCTGGAAGAAATATTGCAACTGTATTTCCTATCCAGGTAGCTGGAAATGACATGCAAAAATATTGACACATTATTTTGTTTAAAAAAAAAAAAAAGTCAATATATACCAATATAACTGATCATAAAATGAGTTGTTTGGTCTACATTGCACAAACTGAGCAAGGACACTCGTCATTTCTGTTACCTTGATAGCAAATTCATCCGCAACTTGAAAAACAGGTTGAAAATCTTTTCTTTATCATGCAACAGACTGTATATTTTCATCTAGTCTGAAGTACCCTCAGCTATAAGTGTTGTTAAGTGAACTGATATTTATTTTTCAGAAAATCAGATGCTTAGCTCTGTGACTTGAATGTAATGAGAGGCACAAACTGGGGCTGCAAAAGGTCAAGGGTATGACTGGCTCTCCTGTGTTTAAGTCTACGTCACTGAGGACAGATGACTCCTCTTGCTGTGGAAGCTTGTTGGTGTCCAGCTGACCCACATTATCAGATAATCCAACAACTCCATGAAGAAGTCTTAAATGTTTTTTTTCTGATTTAGATTTAGGCTGTTAGTAGTACTTAGCACCACCAGTGCACCGCTGACAATGAGTAACACTGGGACACAATGCACAGTTTCCTGTCTGTGTGTAGCTAACAAACGATTCTAGTTTCTATGAGGGACAATGGAGTTTGTGTGATACTGGTTAGCACTAGCACACACAGCAGTTACACATTTGTCTTTTCATGGAGAAATTTCAATAATTATTTACACGGGAGGTTGTGAGCCCTTTCATGTCAATAATTGATTTGAAGTAATTATTGAGAGGTAGAAGTGGCAGTACTTAGTCAGCCCTCTGTGTGCTCATATTGTCCAGAAGTGATTTTGACATGAAATTTGAAGTTTAAAATAATCCTCCTTTTAACATGCAATATGTGAGGTTGTACTCTGATGAACTAAATGACTTAATCAAATGATACGGGTCTGAAAGTTCATTTTCTATGCTGAATAGTGTGTAGGAAATTATATTGCACCTCTACTTGAAGCTATATAGATTTTTTGCATAGATTTGCATATAAAGCAGATGGATTACACAGGAGTCATGCAAGAACTTGTATTGATGCACGGTGTTGTTATGTAACGCATTTGCCATTTAAAGGGACACTCTACTGGTTTTACACATGAAGTTTAGTTTACCTGTACTCAGCCTGCGGAAAAAACATATTTTATGACGTCACCTGTTGCTCTGGAGGAACTTTCTGTCTGAAGAAATATCAGAGACAAAATCTTCGTAGCAGATATCCTGGTTTACAAACCGGGACATGGAGTTGAAAAGACATAGGCATTTACCAGGCAGGCTATACTATTACAGTAAGTTGCGTTATGGGAAATGTAGGATCCAGGATTTTTAGAGCTTTATCCTTCAAGGGATTAAAAGATTTTTATTAATTTTTCAGACCTCAGCTGTGTCTATGCGTGCATGTATCTCTGTCAGGTCTACTAACCTAGTGGAAGTGCATTAATAAATCACTTGAGTGCTCCTTTAACGGAGTGTAAACAGGCAGCTGTGGGTGTCTTTAAGTTTGTGTTCTGTGTGAAGTGAAGAGGTAAACATGAGAGGAGGATACAGTGACTGTGTATTTTTACTATGATAATGAAAAAGTAAAGCAGAAAGACAAAAATGGAAACAAATTTCAAAAAGCAAACATTTTATTTTTGCTACCTCATCTTTTGACAAGTGACCTCACACCGCAGTTGCTGTTCAGTCTTTGTCGGTGGTAGTTCATAACATTAAAATAAAAATCACATATTGTTTAATGTCTCCCTTCGACCAGCCTCTTTTTAAATAGTGCGACGCAGCTGCTGTCTCATTATACTGCAGATGATCTTGTCCTTAAACCGCAAAGCCTGAACAACGTGCTCAGCATTCACAATGGAGGAACCTCATTCATCTGTGTGTGTCAAGAGCTGTTGAGCTTCTGGAGGGCCTATTGCTAGAACATTGATTGATAGCTCTCACTGAGATCAAACAAGTCAAAACACAATCATGATACTTGGTGCTGAAGAAGCAGCCTTTTTATTTTTGTATTGGTCTTTGGAGAATGAGGAAACTGAGAACTCTCTGACATTTAGGCAGTGTTTTGCATTTGTGTACTAACCTTTTGATAATCCCATATTTGTCCATAAACATTTGCATCAACCTACGAAATTCTGGAAAATTTCAGGTTTGCCATGTAGCTGGGAGATTGTGAAAATGGAAACTAAGCACTGGCTTACACCAGCATGTGAAGTTGATGAACATTAGATAATTAGTCTACTGTCATGACACATTGTTTGTGCAGTTGTTGGAGGCTTGAAATGATGACATGTGTATGAAGTAAATATTGCGTAGTGTTTGTGGCTCATGTGAGATCAGCATGAGTTTCAGTGGGATCTGATGTTACTGGTTTGCGTGTCACCTGCCTGTTTGGCCATGCGGACATGCTGCTATTTTTACCTCCTCGTGACTTGGCCTCTGACCCTAATGTTGTGACCAGTAACATCACTAGATATGCATTTGTGTATCTGACCTGTACCTTTTTTATATTTTCAAGACACAAGCAGGGCATTGGTTGGCAACCACTCTCTCAGTCTAAGTGTTGGTGTAAAACTGAAAAAAAAAACATTTTTTCCACCATTCCCAGAACCCAGTGCAGGAATGGGGCGAGGAGTTAGAGGGTGGCGCCGTTTACGGGGTCACTCTGCGTCGGTTGTCCGTCCCCATCGCTCTTAACACCAGTGAGATGAATCCATGCTGCGCTTTTGTCCAGTACCGAACCAGCAAGGTGCGGCGTCTGAAGGCCGCTAACCTGGACCTGCTCGTGAATCACCTCCTTGACCCTGGCTGCCAGGAACAGGACTACAGCAGGATCTTCCTCTCCACATACAGAACCTTCACCAGTACCTCAGCACTCATAGAGCTGCTCTTCCAGAGGTATAATCACTTTTTTTTGAACCACTGTATATCTATTTTTTTTCCTTAATGGAATAGTTCAACATTTTGGGAAATATGCTTACTTGCTGAGAGTTAGAAGAGAAGATTGATACCAGTCTCAGTAAATATGAAGGTGACACACCAGCTAACACCACCATCTAACTCTCAGCAAGTAAGAATATTTCTCAAAATGTCAAAGTATTCCTTCAATGAGTAGCTGAATGAGACATATTTCATTTCAGTTCCCTTTTATTCACATTCATTTGCATTCACAAACACTCTGTTTCAGTTTCTCTCTCTTTCCGTCACTGCAAAATGCAAATACTTTATCATAGTTTTGCTTACCTTTCCCTGACCTGAAAACATCCCTTTCGTGCTTGATTTTGAGAAAACAACTTTTGTTGCTGTACGTGCAGAGTCATCATGTTGCGTCAGGATTTTTATACATTGTTTCCCTGACAAAGCAACCATCCCCTACCAGCTTTGATGTAATAATAAGTACCTTGCAAGTGATTATTATCTGGAGGCTCCCAACAACAATTATACACATAGCGGTTTTAAAATGTGGTTGGCATGACTCGAGGTCAGGTTTAAGATGGCTGCAGGGTAGTGACAAATAATAATTAAAGATATATACAAAAAAACAGCCTTAAGAGTATGGCAAAGTGCACTGTGACTTTTTTAATCCTTTCTGTACATGATTTTGTCTCTGTTTTCATTCCTGTAGAGACAGTGCTGCCTCAGATCTGGACAACAGTGAAAGCTACAGGAGGTAGGTGGATGACTTTTCTCTTGATAAAGTTTATTCAAAACACAAGGGCATCATGAAGAGTTTATAATTCTAGATGAAAACTGATAAATTACACAAAACTGAAAAAGTTCAGTATGCTTGTACCACTATCTGGTTCATTTCTAGTATGTCACTCTGGCCCAAAGTGTCATTTAAATAGTTACCATGTAATGATTTTTCCACTGCCTCCCCAGCCCTCTGTTGGCCTTTGTCCAGACATGGTTGGATGAGTACAGTGAGGACTTCAGGGATCCTCCCCTGCACCCAGCGCTCAGGCTGCTGTTGGATCACCTGCGGATCAGCTCTGCAGTGCACGACAACATGCGCAGCCAGCCCAACTTCTGCTCGCTGGCAGGGCAAGCTGAAGCACTGCTCAAGAGAATCCAGAAAGAAGGTGATCCTCCACCACATCACGTAACCTAAAGTGATAAGACATGTATAGCATCCTGAATTCTTAATTTATATTGTCATTGTTGCTGTCAACAATGTGAAAATCCTAATAAAAAATCTATTTTCTGTCTGTTTCTTCAGAAGCTCAGACAGATGTCAGTTCTGCCCAGGCAGTTCGGGAGCAAGATGAGGACGATTCAGGTGATGAAGATTCAGGATGTGATAACTCTCTGGATCAGGGTGACATCATGGATTTCTCATCTGAAGCCATCGCTGAACAGCTCACCCGTATGGACTCTGTACGTGAGAGGAGAGGCTCCTACCTACAGTATATCAAATGTTTATATGTTCCACATTTACACATGTCTACTAAAAGGCTGATTGGTTTTCACGGTGTTTCAGGCTTTGTTTGTCAAAGTGGTGCCTTACCAGTGTCTGGGCTGTATGTGGTCGCAAAGAGACAAGAAGGAAAACATGTCTCCCACCATCCGCGCCACCATTGCACAGTTCAACGCCGTTACCAACCAGGTCATCATGTCACTGCTCTGCCGGCCTACAGACGCCACCGCTAGTCCCACTTCCTCCCGCCGGCCTCCCACTACACCGGCGCAAAGGGCCCGAATCATAGAGAAGTGGATCAGAGTAGCACAGGTCAGTGACTAAAGATTAGGCTTCATTCAAGTTCTGACTCCAGGTTTCAGCAGGTTTTTTTTAGATGTATGCCAGTGTTGTTTGACAGCCGCTCTGTTACAAACATTCATGCAAGCTTCACTAAAATAAAACACACCTGAGCGTTTGTTTTTGCAACAAATGTGTTTCAATAATCAGATTTAGCTGTTCAAAATCAGTGTTAAAATTGTACCAATTCTCATTTGGTGCATTAAAAACATGTGGATGAATGTTTGTATCCAGCTCCACTGCACACAACAACACTGCATACGTTTGCCTGTTGTCACACTGTCAGTCTGTATTAGACAAGACTACATAAGAGCTTATTAAGGGTAAAATCGTCAACACAAAACATAATTAGTAGAATATTTGATTTGAAATTAAGTCAATCCACTGAATGCAAGTTGTTTCCTCTGCAGGACTGTCGTCGGTTGAAGAACTTCTCATCTCTGAGGGCGATCCTGTCGGCCCTTCAGTCTAATGCAGTTTACAGGCTGAGAAAGACTTGGGCTGCTGTTAGCAGGTAGGGTTGGATTATAGCTATTTCAAAGGCCGTCTCTATGGTTGTGTTACATTGCGTTCTACATAATCGTCCTTTAATGAGGGCATTGAACCTTCATCAAGTGCAATTCAGTGTCACTTACAGTGCAAGTTAGCAAATTCCTCTCTTTTGGGTCACCTATATTCTACGTCAGGTCATAAACATTGCAGTAAACTATTATAATGTCAAAGATAACAGAAGCATAACTTCTCTGTGGTGGTCAGGGACCAAGTAGTGAAATGCAAACTTTTAATACGTCATTGTATATAATACTGTAGTTAATTATTAAATTATATATCTGATGTTGGACTGAATAACTGCATATTCAAAACATGTTGACTTTTCTCTTTATAGGGATAGCATGACCACGTTTGATAACCTGTGGGAAACCTTTCCTGATGAGAACTGTGTTCTAACCAACAGAGAGCTCTTGGTGGAGGTGAGAAAGAAAACCACTTGTTGCTCAAAAACAAGCTAGATTTACTTCAGTGTTTAACCTTTAGATGAATGGGGCATTCAAACATACACATACTCTTATAAGTGGGTCAAAAGTGACCCGTATTAGAATAGTTTTTGTCATTTTGTACACTTTCCTCATAATTTTGCTTAAAATTATTTATATGAATTCCTCATTAGCATAACATTTGTAATGATAATTTGTCATTTTCATCATAAAATCAACAAACTTAGAGTCTATCTGCTTAGCTAGCAAGCTAATGCTAGCTGACGAATTTAATTATTATGGCAGATTCTGTTTCACATAATTGTAATCAATGCATAAATGTTATACAAAATGGCTATTAATTTAATGATATCAATTTAAAATATAACTATGATATTATATGTAGGTGAGTGGTGATGATAGTTGAGATGTGGTTCTCAAAAGTAACTGATAAGGAAGATTCCACAGGAAATGCATAGGGCTCATTTTTGACCTACCAATGTTTCTAAGGTTAATGTTTAGCAGTGCAAACAAGTCAACCCACTGAGCTGTTATATACTTTCAGTCAATGCAAAACAGCTTTCACTGATCTGAACCGAAGACTAATTAAATCATTAATAAAAAATAGGATTGGAGCAGTTTTCAGCAGAAGATCTAATACTGGAATTATAGATTGGGTCGTTAATATCCAAACTTATGTGACCTTAAACACACAAAATATGAACTACAGATTAAGAACATAACACAAAGAACATTTCACTTATTGAAACCACCTCACTAAGTACACACATGGATTTTCTCTTTTAATTATTATAAAGATTCATTTTTGAGTTAATATTTACAGAAGTGTTTGACAGTCTTAATGGGAAACTAGAGGCCGTTAGCACAATGTGTTCCCTTTTTTTTTTCTTTTATGTAGCCTCCTTTAGGCAACTGCGTCAGAGGCGTCTTGTGTCTAGTTACAGTGAAAGGACTCTAAAGTCAATAGATCACCAGTACTTTCTGTTCATAACCACCACGCTACTTGCACTGTGTGACACCTCACAATAATGTTCAAAGAGATTCTTCAATCAGAATCATTTCAAATGGCTAACTATTAAAAAACTTCTCACGTTTCATTGTAGTTGTATTTAGGTGCTGCCTTTTGTGAAAGAAGCTTTTATCTATGTAAACACAATCACTCATACTATAATCACATATACTTTACTTAAGCCTAATAGCTGTACTTTTAGGCAGATATATTAAACAAAGAGGTTTGGAAGTGGCCTCCCTCCTTTCCGCAGAATAACTTTTAAACAGGATATCCAAGTTAATATTTAATAAAACTCATTCTTGTATTGAAAACAAGGTTGGTTAGCTTTTGCTTTGTAAGCCAATTTACAGTTTGCTCACATGCTTCATTTAAGGCCCCCTCGTACATGCTTGTGTACCTGCATACACATAAACACACACAAAGAAAGTCCTGTTAGATTTTTAAAGAATTTTAACCACTTATATTTGACAATGTGCCACTGTATGTGTCTATAACCTTCAACTGAATATAGCTCTCTCTGACCTTCTTTGACAGGATGGAGGCCAAGCAACCATGGATAACATTTCTCCAAAGATATCCAAGCGGTGTCCAATACCCAGACAGATGGTAAGCCATATCTCAGTAGGAGAAAAGAGGTCTAGATCAACCTAAACACTAATCAGCAACCTTTCTCCTCTTCTACAACTAATGTCCTGTTTTACACTTGTCACAAACACTAAGCAGATGAGATTCAGACAGCAAGTAAGGAAAGCGATGCTTTATCATGGGATATTGTTTTGGAGTAATTTTACCTGAGGCAAGTTTTAGTTTTCAAGAAGACGCATGCAAAACTCCTATCATATTATACAAGTCTGAAAGCCACAAGAGAGCTGATTTCGCTCAGTGTGGGTGGAGTATCTCTGGCATGGCAGATTCCCAAACCTATCTTTAGCCTCGCTCGATGCTGAACAAGTTTCAAATGGCCTCAGATCGCCAGGATTATAGGACAGTAATAATAGACTAGACCGGGGTGTTTTATGAGTCATATGCATAGACTCTTGGCTGTAACATGAACCCACAGTGCTGCTAACTGGGACGAACCTTCTGTGAAAGTATACTGACGCAAAGCCGTCCGACCGTAACACAATAAATACAGTATTAAAAAAACAAAATAAATGTTGTGTTTCTGCAGAGTACTTCCAGTGGAGTGGTTCCTTACCTGGGCACCTATCTGACTGTCCTCACCATGCTAGACACCGCCCTGCCAGACACTGTGGAGGTAATATAATGTAAACTGAGTGACAGTTCCTGTGCTTGATATTTAACAGCCTTGACTGTCAATGAGTACCTACATAGAATATCTTTATTATGTAATTTATTCCAGTACATAGTAGTACGTAACACTTTAGCCCCCCTATTTGGTATTCATGAGCAGTATATAGCACTTAATATTTTTATGACTGACTATAGTGTAGGAGATATGAATCCAAAAAGGAAAATGAAAATGCAGTATCCACCAACAAAGTGTGTTCTTTAATATTTTAAGTTTGTTTCAGAAAATAAATTTATTTTGATTATTTACAGTCCTTGCGCATAGGAATTAAATGTATCTGTTCTGCAAGGTGTCTGTCTATTCATACACTATTAACATTTATACTGAAACCAACATAGTAATTAACGATTTAAAACTTTTAAATATGTCACTTAAGGTAGCTTGACCACACCATACTGCATGAATTCCAATAGAGTCATGTTGTGTGGAAAAACAAAATTAAAAGTTCATCAAAATGGATATATTTCATGTTCAGATAGCGGATCAGTGTGAGTAGAAGAATCAGTGAGTAGATTTAGTTTTAGCTTTAGCTAATGCAACATATATTGTTTATATACTGCTGAGAAATTCTAAATCGGTTAAAAAAAACTGTTAATGTAGTATTTTTGCTATTTCTTGATGTGATTAATCATTGATCTACGCCATAAACAAGTACTTCATTAACAATGTTCTCTTTTGACAGGGTGGGCTCATAAACTTTGAGAAGAGGAGGAGGGTAAGTGGTTCCTCTTTGTGTAATCTTTATTTATCCCCATGTGTTATTTTTCTTCCACACTTGTCAAACATTAAGTGCAAAGGTGTCCACATGACATTCTGTCAGCACTACATGCTTGTGTGGTTTGGTGTGTTCAGTATATTTGTGTTGTCCAAGTAAACATTGACTAGGACATTTTGCCACACTTGTTTTGAGTACACAAAACCTTTTTATTATCCTTTTTTAAAAAAAAACCATTTACGTATCTCCCAAAGGAACACTTCACTACAGCTTTGTAAGAGTTCAAAGTATCATTGTGTTGTATCACCTAGTTACTCCAGGCAGGTTAGGTAACCACACAGATGAAAGAAGTCTGGACACTTTGCAGTCTCTGTCACTCTGGGTAATCTCCATCGACATTTCTCTCCCTGCAGGAGTTTGAGGTTCTCTCACAAATCCGTGTGCTGCAGGCGTCCTGTTCCCAGTATAGCCTGCCCCATCACCCCAGAATCGCTGCCTGGCTTCGGGGACACAAGCTGCTCACTGACCAGGAGAGGTGAGAATGTTTTATTTTTTACCCCCTTTCCATAACATACGTGTGACTCTCTACTTGTGATTGTATCACAAGTAGAGAGTTGTGGTTACATAATCAGAAATATGAGATGTAAAAATTCTTGCTCTGTCATGTGGAAAAATAAAGGTGTGTTGCTCTCTAATAATGTTCCACTCAAATCTACATTGTTGAGTGCACATGTCCCATTATGCTAAGATAATGGCATCTGGTCAGTTAATCAGTTCTTGTTATCAGTAAGACATGGATGTAATCCTGTCACATTGGAGCCCGGTCATAAGGAACCACTTGTTTGACATTTATAAGGCTATAATTTGTGACATATTCATATACTGAAACTGGTAGTGATGCAGCCTATGGATGCATGGTTCATAAAATGTAAAATATTCGCTGTAATTCTGTTATAAACACCAGATTTTGGGGAGATTACTGGAACATAAGTGATGCAACAGAGGTGTGTTTGGAATTAAAAATGAGTAGCTGGCATGAGCACAGATAGCTAACAAGGCTGAACAAATAAAAAGTTTGCTACGTACCAAAAATATCAAAAAATTAAAATAAATAAATTTACTGTAGCAGTTTTTGTTGCAAACACTCACACTTGTGTCTGCACACTAATCATGCTTCTACAAAGACTTAGCTTAGCACAAAGACTGGAAACGAGCAAGCAGCTAGCCTCGCTCTCTCTGTGCCTGACAAAAAATTGTGTATACTTAATCCCTCCATAAAACCACAATGTGTTGTTCTACATAACGATTCTGGTACTGATTAAACAAATTAGATGCATGTAAATTAGTGAGCTTTAGAAGTGCTAGTAGATGGTTTTTGTGACCTTTGGACAGAGCCAAGCTAGCCCTGTTTCCAGTTTTTATGCTAGGCTAAGCTAATTGGCTGCTGGTGGTAGCTTCATATTAATTGTACAAACATGAGTGGTATCAACATTGTCATCTAACTCTTGGCAAGAAAGTGAATAAGTGAATAAGAGTATATCTCAAATTGTCAAGCTATTCTTTCAAGTGCCTCTAGAGACAGAAACAAGTACAAAGTTTTCCTCGGTAAAAGAAAAACTGTCTTAGAGGATTGCAGTGTTCATATTCCATTACATATCATTATATTATAATATATTCATTTTGTTATGTTGCAGCTATGAACTGTCGAGGCAGCTGGAGCCTCCAGTGGACTTGTGTTCACCAACTCCCTGGAGCCACCGAACACTCACAAAGAAACTCTCCTTGTGAGTATCATGTTATGGTCTATTTGCATATTCAAACACGCACAGTACATGCACATTATACTATGCTCACAGACCTGAGCACAGCACTTATAAACCTTAAAGTAGACAGTTGGTAGCAAGGGTATATGCAGAGCCGCTTTTTTGCCACAACATGGAAGAAATCTATGTATTATGTTGTTGTATGTTTAGAGTATTTGTTGTATGCAGTGTTGGTGTGCAGTAAAAGGAACATTTATGGTACAGTATTGTGTAGTTATATATAAAACAGCAGTATTATCATTATAAAATGTGTGTCTGGTGTCTTCGATACAAGCTTAAGTTAAATCTTTGTGTTCAGTCTCCTGACAGTGGGCGAGGGATCTAAAAAGCTCCCTGCTGACCAGATCAGCGTTTCATCCTCTGGATCCAGTGGATCTGAGATGGACGATCTATCCTCCCCAAACTCAGCCTGTTCCATCAGACTGCAGGTAAACAGCAGTTTGTGTGTGTGTGTGTGTTTATGTACATGTATCCGCCTCATTGGGCCTAATGCAAGAACCACTCGTACGTACAAACAGATTTGTTCTTAAGTTGCACGTACAAATGATTTAAGAACATTCATCAATTTTCTCTCAGATACAAATGAAATTCACAAACTCTTAAGACCTGTCATATGTGTCATGCATTATAAATACAATTATAATGTCCTAATTTGAATTCATTTGGAGTTTAAATATGATACCGAAATTAACAGAAATTAAATATATAACTAAAACAAACTTAATGCAAAATTTATATTCTGTTTACATTATCATCATCATGGCTGCCAATTTACTGAAAGGTTTTTCAGCGCTGCAACTTCTACATTTCAGTAGTTGCTATAAACTTCTCTCACTTGGACAGCTGCCTGTGTGTCTCTATGCAGGTCTCTGTCCAGTATCATCTTCTGTTGCAGCTGACAGTGTAACATCACCTACTGTTGACTATAATATTCTCTCCTCTAATATATCTGTGACTGTCACATGAATGCCTCCCAACATGGAGTGCTATGATTTAGTAAGGCGTTTCTTAGCATCTAACGTCATGTCAAAGCATTTCCTTTTTATATCTGTCACAGTGCAGAACTGCTCTGATGACACGTCAGCTGGATTCATATTTTCTATTTCTTTTGGGTGTCCGACTACTGACACTTTTTATGAATAAATCTCGCCCACAAACTGAGCGGAACATGGAGCCTTATATGGCAGTTTTAGGGGCGTGGATTATGCTAATGATCACATCTCTCGCACATGCACCTCCTCATGAACAAGTGACATTTATCAGACTGAAACGAGCGATTTATGACAAATTCAGGCAGTTTGGCAGTGAGTTTGTTCAATCCTACTCAGAACACTTGTATGAGCAAACCTCACAGAAAAAAAGTAAGAGAGTTTTAGGATAAAAATACAAAAATGTTCTTGCTTGAGGTCACATCCTTGTTTTCTGTCCATCCTTTGTCCTCAATTGTGCAATCAGTGGTGTCTTTGTTGAAAGCTTTTTTTTATGCTGTGCCTTCATCTAATGGTTCTCTGTGTTCAGCACAACATCCACTATTTACACTTCACAAACAATCATCCCTTTTTAAGTTGTCAAACAAACCCCGAAGCATTTCTAATAAGAAGTGGAATACACTGAATGGCTTTTAAAACCGGGAAACTTACATAATCTCTCTTCACAAAAGATCCTCTTTGATGCTAGTGTGAGCCCTCGACAAGTGGAATTTCAATTGAGCAGATCTTGAGTAGAGCTGGAGTAGGGTTTGTTTAATGGTGCACAGATCTCACTGCTGTTCAATAGCTTAGTTGTTCCGTGCAGAACAATCAGTTTCTAAAACACTACAAATGCTATCCAGTGGTACTCATCTATATTGTTTCTCTTGTTTCTATCTCCCTCTTTCTTCTTCACTCTGGCTTCTCTTCTCTCACCGCAGCCCTTTCACAGCTCTTGCAACAATGTGTCCGAGGCCTTCTCTTCCTCCTCATCCTCCCCCTGCTCCTCCACTGCTTCCTCTCCATACTCCCCTTCTCCTTCCAGCTCCTCCTCTGACTGCCAGACGGACCTCGGCTCTCCATCCACGTCCTGCGGTGGCGCTCGGCCGAAACCCCCTCTGGCCTACCACCACAAACGTTCCGCGTCCATGACCTCCTTCCCTGTCTATAACCGTCAGGGGTCTGACTGCTGCATAGTCAGGGTGAGCGTGGACCTGGGCCAGAACAATGGCAACATGTATAAAAGCATACTGGTGAGTTTAAGAACAGCCTTCTAGTGTCAAACTCTGACTTAAAGTAAAACATCTGAATATCGCTGCTGATCATTTAGACTGAGTTAAAGAGGTAAAGTGGCTTCAGCACTTATGAGTCTCCGTCTTTCGTAGTTGACCAGCCAGGAAAAAACTGCACAGGTGATTCAGAGGGCATTGGAGAAGCATCACCTTGAGCACATGAACTACCGGGACTTCACCCTGACACAGGTCATCTCCCAAGAAAGAGGTCAGAACAGACTAACTTGTAAAATGCTATACTATTAGAGAAATCACTACAATAGTGCTGAAATAAAAGAAAACTGACCTTTTTTTTTTTTTTAAAGAAAACTGTATCCTGTTTGTCTGTTTTCAGAGTTGCTCATACCAGACAAGGCAAACGTCTTCTACGCAATGTCCACAACGGCAAACTTCGACTTTGTTCTACGTCAATTCCACAAAGGCCAGAAGAAACCACTGAGAGCCACGTCTAGTCTCGGGCGATACACAAAGTAGCACCTCTAGTCTACGAGCTCTGCACCTGAACTCATGGACCCTTCCTGGAAAAAACGGTCCTATTTTTAATGGTTGTTTTATATACTATGATATTCTCTGAGATGGGTCATCCATTTTTTTGGATACCAAAGAGGTGAAAATGTTTTTATGGTAATTGAAAAGATGATGCAAAAGCACTTTATAAAGAAGAATGATGGAGCTTAAAACACCTGGATCAGACATGGTTTTGATTTCCACTTGGAATAAACTGGGTACTACTGTTAAACCAAAAACAAACCCCCCAAAAAACAAGAACCCACTTTTCCCCACAGGTGTGTTGGTAATGGTCACATGATTTAAAGTGCATGGATGCATGTGCAAATAATGAATGATTTTTAGATCTGAGACTGCTGCTAGATGTCACTTACAATAACTCTGTAGGCATGAAGACTCACAAAGAATCCCCCCCCTGAGGGCAACGCGTGCCAACATCCGTGACCTATTTATACATGAACATTGATAAATGACTGGCCATTTCCCAATGCAGCTGGGCGCCATTAATAACCTGTGTGTTAAAAAGGGAATGGGGGTCAGATGCTGAGTGAAGGACGAAGACTCGGTAATGAACTCCTGGGGCCCCGCAGCAGGTTGTCAGCCACTGGGGATGAGATAGGCGGCTGCGCTCATGTGTTGCTGCGCCAGTGCCATCTGACGAGTGGGTGGGAACGTTCTCGCCAGGGATCACTGTGTTCTCTGGGAGTTTCACCTGCAGCGTTGCTGTGATATTCATCGTGCGCAGCCCACAGCACCAACTGGAAGGATGGCATTCCTGAGCCTGGGTAACCATGACAGCAGCAGAGACTTTGATGGACAGCACGGGATGGGATGCACACGTGTAAAATGGTTACTGTATTTAAATGAGACAACGATGAGGGACAAATGTGTGTTTTCAGTGTTAGTGTATGACTAAGAAAGTGAGTTTGATTTTTAGAGTTTAGATTTCATCATTGTATTTATTTCTACTCTGGTTCCACTGTTGATTGCACCTTTATTTGATTAACACATTGTGATGACTCACTAGGTGGCTTTACTGTATTGTTTCTTGACTGGTAGGCGAATATTTTTAAAAAATCAAATCAAAGTCTATTCAGAAACATGTATGATCTGTGGTTATAATTGTAGAGATGTCTTATTTTATGATGAATATTTAAAATGTTAACATTGAAAGTTGTTTTTACTTAATTTCTTTAAAAACTGTATTTGACAAATTTGGTTCAGACTTGTGAAGACTGGATGTAACTGGTGCTTAAATGGCTGGACTAAAGCCTAAAGAGGAGTTTAGATGTAATCATTTCAATGATGTCTGTTGACGTCAACGTTAGGTCTCTGGTGAGATAGATGATAAGGATCATGTTTCCTTGCAGTTAAAGCTCGAGGGAATATTAGCAAAGTAGAAGAGTTACACAAGTGATTGGACACACTTAGTAAAATCACAAGTTTTATTCTCATTCGGATCGGATCATCTAGGGGTCAAGAGCCTTGCTCAAGGGTATGTATAATTGTCAGGAAAAAGAACAGACGTCTCCTCTATGTACACTGACCCTGCAGATCTATGGCTCTGAAACAGGAAACACCAAATGCTTATTTCTCCTGACACTGCAGTATCCCCTATCCTGGCAGTTGAGACCTGAACAGATAGTATTTCTTAGCTTATAAAAACAGCTTTTTTCACTTGTGATTAATGAAGAGAATGTCACCGCTGTAAAACAAAAAGAAATAAACAGTTTTTAAAAATCCAGGATTTCCTGTGTGTATTGACTTACTTTTTGTCTTATTTGTCTGACTGGTGTTTGCTATTAAGTCTAATGTAGCCAAGTTACGTGGAAATGGTTTCCTTTATAAATTATTATAACATTGCTTACCTTTCAAAGCTTAAAATTAATAACAATTTTATTAATTAGCTGCTGTACTATTCCAGTAAATGAAAGCTATATCTTCTTTTCTGAAGGATTTATTTTTCTTTATTTAATATCTAACATAATATACCATAGGTCATATACAACATAATATAAATTAATTATACTATTACACCAAAGGTCTGTGCTAATAATAAGAATTAAAAAACATACAAGCAAATTGTTATTGTTGTGATCTCAGGGTTAATCCACTAGCTTTGAACCATTAATGTGGAGCTGCATGCTGCATGCATCAACTGACTGTCACATTTGTTTTTGCTTGAGATGTTTTTCTTTTGTTGGTTTCCAAGCACTATTGGGTTTGCTTGAGATAAGAAAGAACTTTTAAAAGTCTTAATGTACACAAACTAGAAGCTGTGCTTCTGCTTGGGGTTGCATTTGTTGAGGAGTTGCAGGCAAGTTGCTTTGCAAGTGTCTACAATGTTGTACTCAGTAAATTTCACTTCTTCCTTTCAATCTTTCATTATACAGCTTCTCTTTACAGACCCAGGATGTGGGTGGTGTGGTGGGAAAGGGACTGGTAAGCACAGAGAGTGACCGTGGATAAAAGAAGAAAAAAGGGGCCATTTACTGGTCAGTTTCCTGTTTTATAAATTGACGTCAAGTATTAGTAAATGCTATATGATGATGCCTGAGGTAAAATTTAGTTGTACTGAAAACTGTAATACTTTTCATGCTTTATTCCAACATAAACAATGATTTTAGAGAGACTGAATGTCTATACTCAATGTGACCTCTGTCAAGTTTGGCCAGCATTTTAACAAATCATTAAACAATTTAATTTTTGTTTCAGACAACATTAAATAGCTTTTTAGTTCAGCCTGGTAGAGGTTGTAAAATGCAGAATGTTAAATGCTGTTAAAACATGTAGGTCTCTGTGGGTGAGAGTGGTTTTCCAAACCTTTCAATGACCACCTTCAGCTTTTTGTTTTCAGTGGATCTCATAGCCTTTATTTGAAATTTGATGTCTAACTGATTAAAATCAACCTTATTTCAGTGCAGCAAATTTTTACTTATGAATAAAAAAATCTGCAAATAATATGAAAAGGTTAATTAAATAATTTTGTGTTTCTATAATGTATCACACGTTGAAAATACAATCAAACTACCATCAGTTTTATCAGAAAAATTGTCTGAATTATTTCCAAATGGCTTAAGCTGAGTAACAGGTTCTCTTAAACACACACAAAATCTTTTTCCTGAGGGTTGAGTCTATTTTGCGAGTGAATTACACATTTTATTTGTCTGCTGTTATTTATTTAACAGGCCTAAACTTCCCAGTAATACTTGTTAACGTTTCCAGTAACTTTTCCGCCATACTCACCAAACACGTCCACCAGGAAATGCATCAACCTGACTAATTAGTCATTTTGTTTTTTTAACTAAATTTTTTTTACGTTTTGTCTTATTTTTCCCCTTTGCATGACGTCACTGATCCCTGTAGACGCTCGTGCGCGGTACAATCAACACACAGCTGTGAGTCTTTTTCTTCTACGGTTTCAAACACCTAAAAAAGGCAACAAAGCCAATATTTTTAAAGTATATTGAATTTCTCTCATAAAACAAGTGTTGCTACAGCGTCCTGTTAGTTATCCTGACCAGAAATGAGTTAATGACATCCACGAGCCCCTCAAAGGTAAGACGAAATTAAACGAAATGAACAATGAGCAGTTTAGCTTCAGTTAACAAATCCTACACAGGAGAAATCGATGAAATGCCGCCACTAGATGGCGCCAGAGAGCTATATGCTCATTAAAGCTAATTTACTAGAAAGCTGTGTTTACATCCAGACGCCAAGTGGGTGCAGTAGCATCTTGGCAGCAATAACTACTGTGGGTCTGAACACACTTTATTTCCTTGATACATTTGGCAGTAAAATGCTGTAGCAAATGTAAACACCACGGAGGTATTTTGTGTGTAGATGTTTTTGATGTGTTGTACAACGACTTCAGGTGTTTGTTACATCACCTGCAGGGTGTCATCTGCTCCATCTCTCCGCTCCATCTAACTGGATGTGAAGTTGGCTTTAAATGGAGGTGATTTAATAATAATAATAATAATAAATAATAATACATTTAATTTGTACAGCACTTTTCATTCATAGTGAAACTCAAAGCGCTACAGTATTAATAACATAGAACACACAACATAAAGAAAATAATTTAAAAAAAGCCTTCCTGAATATGAATAGCAAAAAATAATAGTATCTTAATGGAGCGAGTGCAGCAGCTGCTCCTTATAGGTGCATTGGAGGATTTCTGTCAGGACAGGCCTGAAAAGAGTCTGCGCTCTGCTGCCCTATCTACCCACTCAGTGCACTTGGCTGCAGCAGATGCACACTCAGCAGAGGGATAGGGGTTTGGATTCAGTAGATGAGGTCTTGCCTCACTCTGTGTGTGTGTGTGTGTGTGTGTGTGTGAGTGTGTATGTGGGGAGGGAGGCATGCACAGGTCAGCAGTTCTGGAGGAGAAACAGGACACTGCCCCTCATCTCATACTTTCTCATGTATTATGTATGCCTGTGATATGCGGCCGTGAGCTTGGCTGTGTGTGTGTGAGCTGCATGTAGCCGCGGACGTACACACTGTATCAATGCTGCCCTTTACCGTGAGAGATCCAAAATGGTATTTATCTGCCTTCGGAGCAGTGCTCTGTGGGTCAGAAGAGACATTCAAGGTCTTATCTGGATTTGTCCAGGAAATCGGTATAGCGGGTCTCTAATGAGGATTGATGAGCCATGGAGTTTAGCTGTCAATAAAATCGATGATCTTCACCTCTGTTGACCCAAGAGTGTTTGAGGAAGTTAGAGACATTTCAGTTCACACTACTGTCTTGCATCCTTTGTCTATAACTCAAGTCATTTCTGCACAATTTGAACACTTCATTTCCTCATATATGTAATATTTAGATCTTCATATAGCCATAAAATGTTGGAATTACTTTGCCTAGTCTAAACATAACAGCTCAGTATGTTCCCTTTAGATTTTACACGCAGCTGTAATGTCTAAGTGTCAGGCTTCTACATTGTTTGCACAAGGCGTGATGACATCAGTTCCTGTGTATTGAGTAAGAAGTGTAGTGTATGATGTTTATATAGGAAGACAAAGCTGTGTGAGTTTGCCCTTCATTTGTTTCTGCTTTACCTGCAGTATTACTCACTTTCCCATTAGGGTTTGTGATTCTCACGCTGAAGTTCAGCATGT
Organism: Thunnus thynnus; assembly: GCF_963924715.1. Classification (NCBI taxonomy): domain Eukaryota; kingdom Metazoa; phylum Chordata; class Actinopteri; order Scombriformes; family Scombridae; genus Thunnus; species Thunnus thynnus. The sequence continues at coordinate 23,911,119 of NC_089533.1, forward strand.
GAACGCAACAGAATTGTCCTTACCTTTTGTAAACATCTCTCTTGTTTTGTTATTTGGCTATTTCGTAATCACACTGATTGCAGGCACATGTGAGGGTGTGGAGGTCATGAAAAATGTTAGGCAACACTCTCTGCTATGATCTCCGCTCAAACTGAACTTGACGACTGACAGCTGCCCCCCCGTCTCACCTGGTCGGCTCTCCCCCCCCCCCGTGTGGAGGAGAAAGCTGCTTTTACAGGTCAGAGCCAGAGGAGAGGAGGTATGTGTCGGCAGCTTGTATGTCGCCAAGTTACTGCTTATGTTTTCAACATCATGTGCCAGCTGCTGCAAAAGCTGTAACAAAACCATGTTGAAGCCCTGTTTGTATGTGCTGGCTCTGGACTCTGTTGATAAACACAACCTTGTTCCCCATTCTCAGAAGAGGAAACAGGGAGTGTTGAGAATAGTCCACGAACTGACCCCATGTACGCACACACACACACACACACACACACACACACACACACACACATTCATTTTGCCTAACTCTAACCCTAACCTTAACCCTAACCCTAGCCCTATCCCTAACCCTAACTTTAACCAACCACAAAAATGACATTTTGCCACATTAGGACCAGGCTTTGGTCCCCATGAGGACCACTGGTCCCCACAAAGTCGGTGTTTAAACCAGAAACGGTCCCCAAGAGTTAACAAAAACGCACATACACACACACACACACACACACACACACAGGCACACACAGAAAGAAATTCACACAGACTGTATACAAACACTGAATCGATATGAGTGACAGTCGTGCCTGTTTGCACTCATGCACCCTTAGATATTCTTGGCAGGGTGCAGATTGGTTGTGCCATATGTGCACACACTCATGCATATGCATGAAGGGCTGAATGTGACTCCTCACTTCAATGCAGACATTTATGCGTTTGCATGCACGTTCAAACTCGTGTACAGATGTTTTGCCGCCCACATGAGTTATTCATGGCTTACCACCCTCACCTCTGAAATGAATGTGGGATGTTGATCAGGATTGTTAACCTTTTCCTTGCCAAGACAAGTGCTGCTATAAAGTCACACACGTGGCTCACGTACAGGGTTTGTAGATGTTAATCACATGATTTATCACTACAGTGCGGTGCTGCTGCTTCTCTTTTTACACGTTTATGACAATCTTTTATCTGTAGACTACTCACTGCATGTTGTTGCTCTTAGGTAAACCCCGTATTGACCTATTTTTCTTCCTTTGATCAAATGGAAGTCAATGATTATTTTCATCATTGATGAATCTGTTGATTATTTTCTCGATTAACCGATTAGTTGTTTGGTCTTTAAAATGTCAGGACATGGTGAAAAATGTCTTGTTTTTTCCCGACCAACAGTGCACAACCCGGAGATATTCATTTTACTATCATAGAAGACTAAATAAGCCAGAAAATAGTCTTAGGGCTGGTCCCATGCATACCAGCCACGGACCGCTCCACCAGGACAATGTCGAGCAGAGATCTGGTCCAGTGTTGCCAAGGGTGAATAATTTTCTGACATTAGATTAATCGCCTAATTTTTGCAGCTCTAATGGAAGTTGTTTGATTTTTTCATTCATGTGTTGAATCAGTGTTATGACATAAGGGCAAAAAAAGAACCTGGAGTCACTGAGAAAATTTGCCTCCTTTAAAATTTGACATTTAAATGAACAGTTAGAGGAGTCGATGTCTTGAAGCGTGCCAGTTTTCAGCTCATGATCCTCTGTTGCGACCTGTTTGATTTGTCTCATACTGTATAATTTTAGCCAATCATTAAAGACGTCATCATGCTTCCTCCCATCATTTCCTCATTTGCTTGGCGGAGAGGTACTTTCCTGGCTTCTGTATTTAAAGTGTTTGTTTGTGATATTGTGTCAGTGTTTATGCAAGTGTGTGTTATGGGTATTGTATGTTTGTAGCATGCTCGTCTATTTTTAGACGGCGAGCGTACTTGCACGCATTACCATTATGGATGGATTTGTGTGTGTGTGTGTATGTGAATGAATGTGTGTGGTGAGCTCTGCTCCTCCAGAGTGAGTCATACAGTGACGTGAACAGCTGCAGTCATTCACATGCCTGGCCCAAGCACATGGCTCGTAGACAACACACTCCCTGCCTTCACGTGCTGTCCTTCCCCCTTCCTCTCTCTCTCTCTTCCACTCTTTCCTTGAGCCTTGCTTTTTTTTCCATTTTACCGAGAACCCACCCATATTCCCAGCTCTGCCTGTTGCTTTGTGGACAATGGCAACCATTATTATTCCCCTATTTAAGTACTTGTTGATAACCTAGTTTCTCTTCTTTCTTCTTTCTCAAGCTGAACAAGCAAGAGAGGACCTGTTTTTATCCACTTTAGCATTTCACATAACTAATTTCACAACACCGTCTTTTTTTTTTTTCACACGGTTTTTAGTTGTTGTACCGTTCTGTTCAAATGAAGTCTAATTTGTTATGTTGCTGCCTCTGTTGCAACTCAAGCCATTCGTATTTTCTGCATGCCTTGCTCCAGCTAAATGTAAACATGTCCCAACTGCTCACGCTGTAGCTGCTATTAATAAGGAGCTGTCTGTGCGGGAGTTGCTTAAGAGCTGAAAAACATTAGCCACGAATCCCAGTGGGGTTTTTTGGAAGAGGGAGGGCTTCTTGGAAAAGTGGGTGAGAGAGGACGGGACTGGAGGTCAAATCAAATTTGGAAGCGTCTCACCTAACTCACATTAGTAACTACTTTCCCACAGCAAAACACACTCCCTCTGTATGTTCACGACGGCCTCAAAGACTATAACAAAGACTTCTCTGGTTTAGCTATTCTGTTATGTATTTGCTCACGGCTGAGACTGAAGGTCACTCTGCAGTGGAGTGTTTGAACTAACACGGCTGTACTGTTATCATCGCCAGTATTATGAGAGAGAAAAACCTGGTGTACCAGGTTCAGTGACCCATATTCTCTTGAGTGAAATCCCAGCTTAACCCATCTTTCTCACTTGCAGAAGCCTTCTGGAAATGCAGGCAGTGTGTGTGTGTGAGAGTGTGTGTTTATCTCTGGTCTAGTCTCTTTGCTGTTTCTCTGTCTCCCTGAGCTCTGTAACTCCAGACATGTCAATCATAGCAAGACACAAGCGCTTCAACCTCGGACTACAACATGAAACCCTGACATAAAACTCCAGTCATTTTCAAAAAGTACGCCTAAATTCTCAGTCCGTCTTTTCACACTTTGAGATTTTTCACCTCCTCTGCTTGTATCACACTTCCAATAAACCTGTTGAATGTTAACCACTCACACATAATATTGCATTGATAGCCAACTCAGTGTGTTAACAATGATGGAGCTTATGCTGGCACAATTATACACAACAAACACAAACAACAGCTGGTACTGTAAATCCCCCCTCCGTCCAGTTTTCTCCCATACCCACCTGCTAAACCCACCGCCCCATCCCCTGCCCTTGGCACGGTGTGTTTGCGTGTGTGTGTGTGTGTTTCTGTTGATGTGGGGCTGCTTTACGTAACCGCCCGCCTTGGCCCCAGTAAAGGTGTTACTGTAACACGTTGCATTCCGGCTGCATGTGAGCAACCACTCACATGGGGCCTGCTGTTCACCCTCCTCCCTCCCCCTCCAGGTGTTTGGATTAGAAGGGGAAGGATTGAGTGGCGGGGAGGAGCAGGGAGGCCCTTTACTGTAAACGGACTCCTCTGCTGTCACTACACTTATAGGCCACTTCTGCCTCTTTACTTCCGTCTATCTATCTCAAGGCTGTGTGACTTTTATGTGCAGTTTTTTTTGATGAACTGCTGTGACTTGATTTCTCCTACTTCTTTATCTTATCTGGTGACTTTTTATTGTCAGTGAGCACTTGAGCAAGCTCCAGCTTTTCCTGAAAACCACTGAGAGCCAGCTCTGCTACATGCAACATTGCATAAACATCTGCTCATTTGAAACCTGAACCCTTCTTCAGTCTTTGGTGCAAGTTATGTAGTTGTTGGAGTGTGTTTTATCATCAAGATCTCAATGTATTCACTATTAAGGATGTTGAAAGAATTCACCGGCTGACTCTGGGCAATGCTCCAGACTTTGGCAGACAACATAACATCATACCACTTGAAATACCCTTTCTAAAAAAATACCCTTTTTAAGATGTTTATTAGTTTTGATTATTGGCTTTATTAATGATTAATACACAATTTACTAATTTACTAATAATTTACTGTACTTTATCACTTATAAGAAGTTAGTAAAAACTAATTTTGGGTTACTGGATTGTGAAAATGGGCCAATTTTTATACTTACTATTCGGTGATAATGCAGTTATAAATAACCCATTAATAAATGGTTAATGAGGACTTTGGTCAGTTCAGCACTCAAAGCACACAACCTGGTAATTCAAAAGTTGTTCTTATCAATGATTTATGATCTATAAAGCCTTAGTAAACTATTTTAGAACCATTAATCAGGGATGTATTAACCATTCACTTACAAACTCGTTATAAAGGATGCCTCACTGTAAAATGGTACCATCAAAATAAACGATGTAAGAACAGAATTTAAAAAAAAGTTCAAGTTTAATGTTCTCACATTACCTGAAATTTTAGAAAGATGAATGTGACTGAGAGAATGTTGTTGTTATAGTTTCATAAAAGAGGTGACGAGAGAGAATTTGGAAGAATGTTTGGTTCTTTGAAAACAAATCAATGAAATTCACAAAACTCTAAATTGTCTCAATTTATTTGGGCGCTCTCAGCCACATTTACTAGTACTTTAGTCTTCCAAGCATGCTTTTAAAGGAGCTATAATCAATATTTTTATGTTAACAATGGACCACTACTTGACTTGAAGTGACTAACCAACAATTATCACCCAACTGCAGTTCTTTTCCTTTGCTCTACTGAGTTTTATAGCGTCTTTTAGCTCAATGTTTTGGTTTTACCGCCGCAGCTTTACTATTGTGGTTCACTCTCATGGCTCTCATTCAGACTCAGCAAGCAGCTTTAATAAACCCACTGTCACAGCAGACAGGCAGGCAGTTAGTGACTAGTTGGTGAACGTAAAGGACAATTTAGCGGCTAAAGAGCCAGATATTTCCCTCAGGAGGTGGAGACCAAAAATAGAGCTAAAAGGAGAGTGAATATTGGACGTCCATTTTTCAGCCGGCCAGAAACACAATTCCAAATGAATGCTAATATTGTTCCATATATGCTGGATGTGTAAATATGCAACTATTTGCTAGTCATATTAACTTAAAAGCTGATGATATGCCACTGTGACTTGTTTCTGCTGCCCCGAAGTGCCCAAAAAAAACACTTATAGCAAGTGTAAATGATCAAATAAATAGTCTCTCAGTATGAGCAGTGTTAGCATATTCTCATAGGCAGTTTCCTTTAGCGTAACAATCTCCAAGTAAAGAAAACAGTAAACCACAGATCTTCCTCATTGCTGACTGATATGAAAACTTTTATATTTTTACTGGCTCAACTAGAGAAGTTGCAATTAGACACTTCCTGTTTACTGTAGGTGTTTGTCAGCAGTGACCTGCTCCTGAAGGGTTAGTTTATAAGGTTATTGCACCCGGGAGCCCCCCTCCTTGTCTTTTGTTGTTGTCTCTCAGTTCAGTTCGTCCTTTGACACTCAATACAAGAAAGAGGAAGTGCTCCTTTTGTTCACTGGCTGTTCGTACTAATTCAGCATTGAGGGCTACAGGTGTTACTTTACTGTTCTGACTCAGTGTGCTGTAGACCACACATTATGTGTGTGTATGTGTGTGTGCATTCTCATATGTGTAGGTAGACATTTGGATTTTTGTGTGCATATCTTACAGGTATGTGTGTTGTTGTAGTTTTATGGAGGAAGAGAGGAGGACCGGAACACGAGTCCCTGCTGCTCTCCTTACGGTCACTTGAACCAGGACGGCTCTAGACAGATGGATGGTCCTGTTGACACTAATCCACTGTATGAGGTAATGGAGTTAGCCTGTGTTTGTGCACTCCTTCCCTGCCACTCCTGACTTACTGACTGACCTACTTAACCAACAACTCACGTGGCACCAAAGCAAGCACACACACACATTCTGTGTGTCTTTCCCAGAAGCTTACGGGACCATAAAATACAGTGTGTGTGTGCGTGTTTGCTGGTCACGCTGCCACTCCTGCTGTTAGTATACATGTTTGTTGGTTAGTTGATCATTAATAAATTCTAGAGCTGTGTTTGTTTTCTGTGTGTGTGTGTGTGTGTGTGTGTGTGTGTGTGCGTGTGCATGTTTGTGTGTGGGTGGATGGGTGGGTTGTGCAGTGATTCATTTGTTCATAGTTAAGAAATCTCACGAAGCAGGAGTTAAATCTTACATATACAAAGGAGGATATACTATATATATTTTAACTATAGAACACTGTTCTTATAAAACAGTAAAATGTTTAAATGTTGTCACATATTAATATGAGGATAATGCAATGATGATTATTTTGGTATAGATTTGTCCACGTTGCCTAAGATTACATTATTTACTGTCTTCCTGTCGTTCCTGTTTAAATTAAGACAACCATTAGCAACCGTTTCAGTTATAGGGAACTAGTTACCATGACTAATAAGCACTATTAGTTAAGTGCAACCAAAAGTAAAATTGTCTCATTTGTGAAAGGTTGCATAAGAAAAACTTGGCAAGGTCATTGTAACAAGTGGCAGCGAGTACACTGCTCCACATAAAACTGTGTGTATGCTTCATAGTAGTGGCTGTACACCTGCTGTACTCTAGGGACAACTTTAAGGGACAGTTTGATTAAGATGCACAGTACCTACACACTCTTCCGGTTGTTTCTTCTAGGCCCGGCCCAGCCCAAAGGAGCCACCTGCCAGTCCCCCCCCCCTCTCCCTTCCTCCCAAAAAAATAGTAATAATGGTGATTAAATTGTTGAAACCAGATGACAGAAGGGTTACATACATACATATAGTCAGTATAGGATGTTATAGGTACATACTTAAACCTCAAGCGATGACATATCACATCATTCTTTATGTGTTTTTTATGTCCCTATGAAGGCCAGTTATGACATAACAAATCCACTGAAAACTTCTGCTTGCCATAAAAGTTCTTGTTCCCTCATTATTATTATTTTTTTCCCTTTCAAGTCAATGACTTGCATCTGTGCACCAAGGTCCTACGTGTTGTTACAAAAATGATACATGTAACAAGTAGTCATTGTTCACGCATAAATCTGCAAGACCTTGGTGCAAAATTGAGATAAGATTCACTTGCACACAGACAGAAGAGGAACAATGAACCAGGACTTGTGGGCTTTCTTTTTCTCTGATTGTATCTGTTTATGTTTCATCATTAGAGAACAGGACAGTCATCAACTAAAACAGTAGATATTCTAGAATACTATTTAAGCTGTAGAAATCTGTCTGCACGTCTAAGGAAATTATAGTTATTATAATAATACAGTTATCAAGCTGACATCTAATGTCACAGGTGGTTTGAATAATCAGGAGGAAAAGCATCAGAGACCAAAGCCTAATGTTTTGTGACATGACAACTTAATATGGCAATATGGAAATACACTTGTAGATTGACTTGATAAATGGATTACTTTATGTGTTATGTGATGACTTTTCACTGGTCTTTTGTGTAGTTAAGTTGTAAAGGGCTTCTGTTACAGCTTTTACAACCATTATCAATGGGACTGGAATGATGCAGTATGAAGTGCTGTGCAACATTCTTCAAGACTCCAAGAACTTTTCAGGGTTCAGAGGTGATACAAACATATTTACTGCAATACAAACACTAAATGTAAACCTATACTATCTGGATAAGGGACGACTCATGTTAATGCAAGGCGTAAAAGCACACAAAACTCATCGTGATCGGGATCGGAAAGACCACAACTGGAGGTGGTGTTTCAAGTCATCCACAGCAATAATGTCTATTTCATGTTTTTTACACCCCTGATGGTGGAATAATGCTTTATGTTCACTCAAGAGGCCTTGTGTGTGTGTGTGTGCCGGGACCACAACAACGTGACCATCGTCAGCTGATGACTGCAGAATGCAGCTGGACCAGTGCAGTGTAAAATCTTAATTGGTTAATCAAATGTGACATTTATGTAATTTTATATGTTTTCCAGTTTCAAGTGAATTAAAATATCTTGAGCGGGATATGTTATTAAAAAAGATGAATGTATCTAAGGAATGTGTGTGTGTGTGTGTGTGTGTGTGTGTTTGATGTAGATGTGACTTTACTGTAATTGCTCAGACAAAATAAAAGCACAACAATGCTATGACAATGATAATACTGTTTTATTCTATATTACAAAATAATAGATTAATTATCTATGAAAACTGATTCAGACTTAACCCTCATGTGATGAACTTTGTCATCTATATGTACTTCCGCCCTAAAGGCCTTTTGTGTAAAAGACCTACTGAAAGCAAAATCACCAAACAAAAGATAGTTTACTTATTTCACAAGAAGTCCTTGTACCCTCATTATTACTTTGTTTTATTATTTCTAACTCTTACAAAACACTTACATCTGTGCTCCAAGGCCTTGCAGATGTCTGTGTGAACAATGACCACTTGTTACGGCATGTACGTCTTTTTATTTTTTGCAACAGTAAGCATAAAAGACACACTAATAATAATAATACATACATACATACATTTTGGAATTTGGCTGCTGTATCTCTCAGTGTGGCTCTAGTGATGTTTGTCCAGTGTAGCTTTGACCTCTGACCCTGTTAGGAGATGGACCTTGTGTTTTTCTTCTGACACCTGATCCAAGAAATAATCTTACACAAGGTGCTCTGGAATGTCCGCTCACGATCCTCTCAGGTCTCACTCACCTGAGGCCTGTTGCTTGCTGCTTTGTGACAAACTGGATCGAACTGGCTAAGAAACTAGGTCCAGTGGCTTTATGCAGGAAGAAGCATCAGTTACACTGTGACATATTCCGGAGCTGTGGGCGTGTATGTGTTTGTCTGATTGACAACAACGTGAAAGACGCCAACAGACAACGTGAGCAAAAGATATATGTCAACATGGCTGCAATGTGTGTGTGTGTGTCACTGGATGGAGGGCACAGTGTTATCTATGCATGGGAATTGAATACAAAACATGTAACGCTTCAGCAGCCTGCCTGTTTGCCGAGGAATATAACCACGTACAACCTGTCACACACAATGTAAACAACCCCTTTGAATTTTTGCATTTGTTGTTGTGTCTCTCTTTTCTATGTAAAGGCCACTGAGGATTAGATAGCGCTATTCTGTGCAGTCAGTCTAATACAAAAGGCCCTTTTTGTACCGAGTTGCGTAACAGGCCACTGAATGCAGTTTAGCTTCTCTGCTTTCAGATCATATTTTGGTTATCTCACTCAGAGACCCTTCTCAGAGGTTTATCTCTTCTTCCCTCCCACCGTATCTCCTTTCCTCTATAAACCGCAGCAATGCTGACAACCCGTTGCTGTGCGCAACACTTCTGTCATCCTACCGATATGTGATTAACTCCTGTTTTTATTACTGTGCTGCTCAGGTTTCAGGTTGAAATTGGAGGACATGTGTTTTAAATAATACTCTGCCAGGGCAATGCCCTGACATTAACTTTATCAGCAACTAACTGCACTTCGATTTACATACATTTCTGTTCTCCTCGAGTCATAAGATACATAAGTTTTAAAACCTGTCAGTATCTTTAAGACAATGAATCATCAACGTGACCCCAGCAACTTTCTCCTCCCCCTTAATCTTTTCATGCTTCTGAGCCGTTGATGCATAACCTATGATTTAACTACCCTGTTATGTGAATCCAGCTCATAATGGCTGCAGCACTATCTGCCAGTGGTGTGATGGAGAGAGAGTGTGCTTCCCCCAGTATGTGACACACTGCCCTGAGCAGCGAGCTCATAACGGAAGGCTGTAGTCACCCACCCACACCCGAGTAGTCAGCTGCTGCTGGGGGCCCCCAAAGAGCGTCTCTGCTCACATTCCTGTCTGAGGAGAAAATAAAAATCCCCCCATCATCCTCTCCCTCTCTCTCTGTTTCTCTCACTCTATCCCACTCCTTTACCAGACTCCTAATACCCGCTTTATTTTTGCCTCCTTAAAAGGTGGCCTCTTTTCTGTGTCAAAGACAAACAGTCATGGCGCCGCATTAACACTAGGGGAAACTGCCACTGAACCTGTTGATGGATAACGGTCGCTCCTAAGAGGGGTCGTCACAGCGACATGACATTCCTGCTGTCGGCTGTTGAGGCGGAATCAAAGCCAGCTGAGACACGTGACTACAGTTTAGTCTGTTAGTTTGTGAACCCGCAGGCTGCTGTATATGGTCAGGATTCTTGGAGCAGAGAGGAGATTTCTTCAGAAGTCCAAGAGGGAAAAAAGGGAGGAGGGGGGGTCTCCAGAGGAAGGCCAAGAGACCGATCCATGTTAGGAGGGCCTGAATTTTTAGCATGCCCTCTTTTGCTGGAGCTTCTCTCTTTGCCCCTGATCAACCACCCCCAGTGCACCCCTTTACCCCCCTATTACCCCATAGCCTCGCAGGCCTCAGCTGTTATGCTGTGGCGTGTGGGGTCACTTGAGGCTCCGCAGCTTGAAAACTTATTTCGTGAAAGGGTGAGAGCAAGGCGGGGCCGTGTTGAAGAAAGTGGGAGGGGCTGACCCACATTTTGCCCGCTGCTTCTACGGTGCAGACTTTAGTGCTGTGTGGAAACCCACAAAGGGCTGATTGACTAATGTCTATTTTTGGTTCAAATTATGGCCGTCAGGTAGCATGTAAGGTTACACCAGCTGGTAGCTTATGAAAGCATGTTACAGTATAGTGCCTGGTGGTCCATCCCAGCACAATGTTAATGTTTGGAATAAGAGTGTTCCCAAAAAAAAACTGTCACACTGACATACATAGACTTATACTTAGATATTTCAAACCTCAAATGCCACTTAATTGTAATTGATGCGTATGAATTTTTTTCTAATGTAGTTCTGTGTCAAACAGTATGTTGGCCTCACACCAAAAGTCTCAGACATGCAGGATCACTTCCCCAGCTTGGCCGTATGCTCCATTGTACAGCAGTCTCTATATCGTCACCCACATATCAGATTAGTTCAGTGATTCAAATAGGTCTGGTGTTGTGTCCATTGACATCTGTTTTGAAGAAACAGTCCACCAATCAGAGCTTTGTGTGAGCTTTGTGGATCAAGAATCTTCTTCCATAGATCCATTAAGGAGACATGTTTGCAGGTCGGGGATAAATCATGATCTGATCATGCACCGGTGACTCAGAAGTTTGTTGTTGGGCCACTTACCATGCATGTCACACCCTCCTGGTGTAGCTCTTTGCTTACCGGTTAAAAAAAGCAAAAAATGACTTCATGTGTATCTGTGGAGACACACTGTAGTCCAAATGTTTGGGAGTGTGCTCAAAACTAGTTTGTACTAGTGTGCTCAACAAAGTGTCATCCGACCATGTCAGAAGGCAAAAGTGCTAATAGCTGTTTGGACCAGCCACACGTGAAGAGTGAAAAGCAAGCTGTCATAGAGAGGGGCGAGACGTGATAATCGTTTAGGTGTTGGGATAATGGCGCGCACTTTTGGATAGTCTCTCTTGAAGTCTTTCATGGTGTTGCACTCGTTTGTTTACACAAAAAGTGACAGAAAAAGTTGTGTTAAGAAGAAAAAAAAAAGGAGAGCTTGAGAGAAAGGACAACCCCAGGTTTATTCTCTCACCTCCACACACCTGCCCGATGGCTTCGTGAGGTGCTTGTCAGACTGTCAGTTTCGGAAAGTTGCATAAAACGACGGGTGCGGCCCCCTCAGTTTCAGAGTTGGAAATGTGTGGCGGGAGGGGGGTTAGGGTTAGAAGTTGAAGTTGAATGTTGAAGCAAAGCCTTTGAGCTAGTTCTGGCAAACAACTAGAGTCCACCCCCATCTGCTGTCACTTACTGTCGCCGCTGCTGCTGTTCACATAGCTTTTTAAAAGCCCCACCTTCATTTCAGCATCCAAATCTAGACTCTTAGTCCTTAAGGGATGATAATATCGCAACTCCCCACTGCTGAGCTTGGTGTTTCCTGCTGGGGATTGACGAGGTCAGAAACAAGACAGCAAACATCAACGCGATACTTATTCTACACTCATGTATAAATCAATTCCACGACTTGGCTGACTGATGTTATAAAATATGAAGAAACTAAAAATGTGGATTGCTGTTATTTTGTCTGTATTTTATTCAGTTTTATTAATAATAACTGTATTATTATAATTAATAATAATACAGACTGACCTGCATCAATCAACAAATATTGTAAATTACCACTGTAGTTATCATTAAAAAAACCTCTTTAACAATACTCAGTGTTAGTTATATTGATATTGTTACATAAAATCCTCGTATTCCTATTGGGTTAAAAACAGACACTTGCTTTTCTGAACCACAACAACAGTATTGTCAGCGCAAATATTGAAGTGGCCCAATATTCAAATGTGACACAGTTACAAACCATGTAATCTCTAGAAGTTTTTTATGTTAAGTCACACATAATTATGTTTGCTTGTTTTATGAATGCAACCTCTGATCCAGCTGCGTCACTGCTTTTATCACTTGTTGTTGTTTTTTTATTGTTGTTGTTGAGTTGAACATTTGCTCTTTCCTTTAATGGATTGCCACAGTAGGCTTGCAATTAATAGTAAATGTTTGTTGTAAATGCATAAATGTGGGTCATGCACGTGACATTATTAGCTTTTAAACAAGGTGAATGCAGCCTGAGACTGTCAGCAGGATACTTTATCTTTGTGACACTTAATGTTAGGTTCTTTGTTTCCTCGTTCCTGCCACTCCCGCTGCCTGTAAACACCCATATCAGACATTTAGCCTGCGCACATACACACCAACAACACCTGTGATTGTGACTTTCCACAAGGTCACTGAAGCTGGAGCCCTGCCAGAGTAAACAGTAAGCACAACACATGGCCAACTGCTATTTCCCTGGGGCTTGGTGAAAAGTTTAAAATCCCATTTTTTATTTAAGGTGATGAAGATGTGGCCTCTAAAAGTCTAAAGACAGCTGATGAAGCTTTAAACCTTTATGTTTGCTTGTAGGCTGTCATAGAAATATCTGTTAAAAAGGTTAAGAATGTCTGTTTTTTTTTTTCTTTCCGTCTCTCTTTGCTCCTCTGGCTGAAACACATCACATGTGACTGCTGACCTAATTTTCAGCCACGGATGGGGAATTGAAAACAAAAACAGAGCCAAGGCAAGTGAGGCTAATTTGCTGCGAGTGAAACCTCCCCTCACTTACATGCACACATGTACACACGTAGACATAGACATACACACCCCCCGCGCACATACACACACACTGTACCGTCCTGGGCCCCCTGACTGAGCCCTCTAAAATCAAAACAAACATTCCACACTCACCCTGCCCGGATCCCACAGTCCAGGCAGCTGTATGTTACTCAACTATAACTACAGGCAGCCTAGCAGGCAGGTTGCCTGCTATTGTGTAATACCTTCCACAGTGCTTTTCAACCTACACCACAACACTGATGACTTGAGATATACCCTTTGTGAATGCAGTGTAACATGAAAAAGATGCCTGGTCCACACTAGACAAAACACAGTGACTAAATATAACACAACAGATGTCACAAGGTTTTAACAGTCAAAGCACTGTTTCATGAATTATATCAACCTGGGAGTGGAAAAGGCTTTTTGTTTCCATTAGGACACACCAACATTTTATCTGTTTGCGTGTCGCTTCCATGGTATTGTAATACTCACTGCTCATTACCAGTAAATGGTTTATTATGGTGTGTGTCATAAAACCTTTGATAATCATCAGGTCAATATTTGGACTAGCACAGTTCATCTGTGACTCTTATGTTTTATATATCCACTTTCCTCTTCCAGCAGCAAACCAAAGTCCAGCCAATGTTGACAGTGTTTTCTTCTGCAGAATTTTGCAATAATCGCATTATCGGCACATTATAAACACATTCCTGTTCAGTTACTTAAAAGTTCAGAGTTTAGAATCTACAACCCGACAGCTCACCCAAGACCATGACATCTTAGAAAGATAAAAATGAAAAATAAATGAATGTAACGATTTCCGCTGCAAACATCCTTTCAGATTTAGAATTGGAGAGGAGCCTCGCACGCATACAATCAATTATACAAGTCATTTTATAATCAATAAAACGTGACACAGTTAGGCGGAAATGTGTCACGTTTTCACGTTATCAGTGCTGGGTGTTATTGCTGTTGTTTTGCCCCACTACTGCCAACCAACATGTTTTTCATTCTTTGATTTATTGTCTTGGCCTTTGAAATGACAGTATGTGATAGCTAGTTTACAGATGTAATCGGATCATATCAAGTGTTTTACATTTGTCAAACATAAGTATTGCACAGCACATCTGCATTTTGAGTGAAACCCTTTCAAAAAAATCTTATATACCATGAACAGACTGTGTGTTTGTATCACTCCATCCCAGGACCCTGCTGTAAGAATCCAGACATCTCCAACTGAGAAAGTGGCTCGCTTGTCGGTGGCATCTGTGTTGCAGTGAGTGTGAAGATGGTTCTGGAGGGTTTGGGTGGAGCTGCCTTCGGGGTAAGCCAGAGCTGTGATCAATGCACAAACAACAGAATTTGTGGTATTTGTGTCAAGCTGCACCCCCACCTCTTACATCACTTCTGTTAGTTAACCCACTGTTTGGGAAGGGAGGTGCAGGTGGAGCTGCTGTTTATGAGTATGTGTGTGTGTGTGTTTGGGTGGGGCTGCAGCGGGATGGTATGTTGAGCAGATTTTTTTTTTCCTTATGGCTGCAGTTAGTCGATGGCCTTGTGGCTCAACAGGAAGGAAGCTCATGAGGTGAATGACACAGTCGGCTCTTTGTTTTTACTCCCTGTAATGTTTTCCCACTCCCTCTCTGTGCCCTCTGGGCCTCCATCATCATTCATTCTCTGTCTCCTCCCAGACTCCCCCTCGCACTGTTTCACTCTCTGACTGTGATTATTGCAGATTCATGCACAAACACCTGTCTTTTCTTTCTCTGACTCTTTCTCTCAGCTGTCTAACACTCTAATATGAGCTGGCAGGACCTGGCACTGCGGATAAAGTCCTCGTCCAGGTCAGCTGCTGTGTGCCAGTCAGCAGCAGGTTCACTGCTGCATTTGCATTCTGCTTTACTGTGAGTGGGTGGGTGGGTGGGGGGATCCCGCTGCACTGCAGGTGTAGATGTTGAGAGGTAATACAGGCAGCACTTGTAGTTTTTTTTCCCCACCAGATATCAGGAATGTTGTTGAAATAGGTCATATGAGTCTGCCTATGATTAACTTACTTCTTAGATGAGTCAGGTTTAGTTCTTATCTTTTCTCAGGCTGCTCCCATTTCTTAACATGCTGTTATATACACACACAAACCACAAGCACTTAGCTTTTTTTTTATTTTTTATAAATACACACAAAACTTGCCTGCACCTCCTGTGTCACTTTTGAAGTCAAATACAGTGGAATACTTTGAGAAAAGCAGGCTGCAGGTCAACAAGGTCTTTTGTTTGTGTGTGTGTGGTTGTGTGTGTGTGTGTGTACGCATGACCCAGAGAGGCTGATGAAGACAGTGGTGGGGTGGGGGGGGGGGTGGGGGGGGGCAAAGCTAAATCGGGGCCAGGCCACTCCCTGTCCTCGCTCTATTCACTGGGCCAGCCACTTCAGACCAGTTCCATGTGGCTGAACAACTGCACTGCTGAGTATGTAATGTGTCATCCACCTTTCCCCTCACTGTGACCATCTTTAGTAAACTAACAATGCTATCAGTTTGTACTTAAAAAAATGATGTCAAACCTCAACTCACTTTTAAAAGTGTATATATAAATATTGATTTTTGGGTTCTGATTTTTGCCATAACTGTACCTCCTTTTTCAACACTTTATATGTCTTTCTCTCCTTCCTTTCTGCATTAAACAGTATCCACCGTTGCCCTTGCTCCTCACTGCTCTTCCCTCACATCCTTACCTCTTTATTATCACCTGTAACTTCTTCATAACATGAATGTATGTGTTACTTTTTCATTTTCTTGCCCCCTTGACTGGCTTCTACTAGAATATTATTCATGATCCATAAAGTGCCTCCTCCAGGAATACACTATTGTAATGATAACGTTACCTTCACCATACTGTAAGTCTAGCAGACCCTGTAAAGAGTAAATTCCAGCTCCAGATAGTGAACTGTAGAGAATTGTGCCTGAATGACAAGTAGGTCATGTCAACAGCAATGTGGTGAGACCTTGTGCATCATCACTCTACATACTGCACACACGTCTGTACTCTGCGTGTTTGCATGTGCGCATGCAATGCACATTTGTGTGCACAGGTGTGTTTGCTTAGAAGTTATAGAATGGTGTTTACAGGTGCAGGTAAGAAAGGGGTCAGTGATGAAATACAGTTTTCCTTGAAACTGAAGTTTAACATTTATTTTACAGTAAAATGTCAGAGTGCCTGAGTGTGCTCATCATTTCCATATAGTGCAGGTTACTGTACTCCAGCTATGTAGTGACAGCTGTGACACATAAAGCAATCTGAGTTTTGTGGTTATGGCTATATTATACACTATGCAGGGAGGGGAATTCTCCAGTCGTGTTACCTGAACCTGACCTGGCTTCGCAGGCATCCTGGAACCTGCCCCAGAAATGTGTTAGGAGCTCCCGGTGTGTCACGTTGGAAACAGACCAGATCTCGGCAGTCCTGGGGTCCCCCCTGCACCCTCTTATTCTGCTCTCTCATCCCTCTCTCCTTCCCCACTCCCCCTCACCCCCCCCTTCCTGCTCCACTAACCTTTTCCCCAGGCTGTGAAGGGGAACCAGGTAACACGAGAGCCCTGTTTCTGCTCTGTTTGCCAAGAGCATCTTTGCTGCCAGAGACAAACAAGAGTGACACGGATGGAGCCATAACCTTCATCGATCCATCCATCAGTGCGCTCTCTCCCTCTCTCTCTCTCTCTCTCTCTCTCTCTCTCTCTCTCTCTCTCTCTCTCTCGCTCTCTTTCTCCCTCTCTCTCTCTCTCTCTAGTTCTCCCTCTCTTTAGTTCTCCTTTTCCTTTCTCCTCGCATCGCACGCACACTGACCTACTTTCCTCCTGACCTGTTTATGCAAGCTCCGGTGCAGCAGCCGTTCAAGTCAAATCAGGAAAATAGGGGACGCAGCAAAATGCTGCCAGAGCTTTGCTGCTCCATGCAGAGAATGTCACCTTGATACCATCCCATGGGTGCTACTGTATTATAAGGAATATTTACTTAACAACTCACACTCCCCAAAAGCTAAAATCCTATGGGAACAGCAGTTAGCTTCTTTCTTCCTTTTTTTTTTGCATGTGTATGTGAGGGAATGTGCATTAGTATTTGTGTGTGTGTGCATACATGTATTCACTTGTGTGTGACTGAGAGCATTGTGAAGGGCATTGATGCGTCAGCCTCAAAGAGGTGCTTTGTTTGCAGACTTAGATCAAGTTAGTGGACTGGGTTAACTTCCCTTCCCTCCCGTATCCTCCCCCCACTCCTTCCCCCCGGTGCTCCTCCCTTTGCCCTTTGTGTTGTTATGAACATAACCCTGTTTTGGTGTATGAAAGGGTTGGAGAAACAGAGAAAAATGTATTGTTTAAAGTCCCTCTCCATTCAAAATTTGTTTTTCCTCTTGTTCCTACGGTTGGATTTTTGAGCTTCACTGTGCAGAATGATATATGTGCAGAGTTTGACACTAGAAGGCTGTTTTCACATTAATCTGCTGAAAGTGGAAAATTTCTCTGAGCTCATTGATTTTAAGGGGCGGGTTTACAAGCATTATTTGTGACATCACAACTAGTTTGGAAGCCAATCCTGGTCCAATATTCAATTTACACAAGTGTGATGTGGAAACTCGAAGCCACCAGTACACAAACACTGAGAATAAACTTTACAGTGAAGTAGAAGACATCTTGTATCCAGCAGTTAAACTTCTGAAATGAAAAATATTTGCATATTGAGAGATTCTGGAATTTTTATGAGGGAGAAGGAGTAAATGCCATTTTAAGGATTCTAACAAGATAATTTAACTTTTTTTGTCCAGACCTTTAAGAAACTAAGGGCGTCTCTGCTACTGCAGCTCAACTCTCATAATGATGATGTAACCCATATTTTGGTAACAATTGTGTAATAAAGCCATTAAAACCTCGAATTACATTGATGACATTCTGAAACTCCCATTTACTGTAATTCATTTCTACATTTTACAATTAAAGGAATAATGTGAATCATAATTAAGAAGGCAAGATATCAAACTTTTCAACTATTCATATACGAGCTGTATAGTCTTTCTAAAATGTGGTATCACACAGCTTGCGAGCCAGGATTTTGATAACAGAGCAGCCTTTTCTGTATAAATACAAAGAATGCAGTGGGACTTGGCCAGGAGGTTGGCAGGACAGTTGATCTGGCAGCAGCAGGCAGAGGCTCAGACTGGCTCTGCCCTGGCTTTGTCCTGCACATCACACAGAGCTGACTCTCCCAGTTCAGTAATAGCCTGTTTAGTTTGAAACACGCTCCTGTTTGTGTTGCTCCTCTGCTATAAATATTCTGGATTTCGGGGCACACCTGTTCAAGTTGTTCCAACAAAAAGTGATCCTTTGCTTTTGTGAGCCAGTGTCTCTCTGCTGAATGAGTTCATGTTAGAGCAGAGAAGCATTTTAGAACTCAGAGAGGTTTTTTTTTTAAAATCCATTTTCAGCTTGTTAATCAGTCCTTTTTAGGTCCACTCAAGGTCTTGTGAAGTGTGTCAAAAGTAGTGAGACATCAAAGAGGTTTAAACATGAGTCTTCAAGTGCAGAGGCTATAATCAGAGGAGCGTGTGTGTGTGTGTGTACCTATGTGAGGGTGTCTGTTTAACGTGAGAGCAACATTTGATGGTATTTTCATGCTTTAAGCTTGTGTCTATTCGTAGAAGTAGGCCAGTGTTACATCAGACACGCTTGCCAGGGAGTTTGCTGGCCCCACCGGGCAAAGTGTGTCAGTGTGTCACTGCGGAGCTCCTCTCATTGCAGATTAGCTGTCGATGCCAAAAAGAGTGAGTTGCCCATGGGGAGTAGCTCTATACAAGGTTATCTCTGCACAATGGATACAGGGTGTGCCTATCAAGCTTTAAACATCAGAGTTGCACTTGTGTTGTCTCAAATCGAATGTCCTTTTTTGGAAAGTCTAAACGATCTGCATTATAGAAATCTTACTGCAAACAGGGACATGTCCTTGTGTAATATGGCATACAGTATCAAGAAACTAAAACTAAGTATGGTTATAATGCTGTATTGCCCTAATTTGTTCTGTTTTCCTGCTTGCTGATGGTGATTCATTCTCTTATGTCAATCAGTGAGTAATGTATTACCTAACTGGTGGTTCTGGCATAAGGTTAGATCATCTTCACAGTTGATAGGATGACGAGCCAGGCTGCCTACAGACTGTGATTGCTATGTTGACAGGCGCTGCTTCTTAACGCCAAAGCGTGTTAAACAGATCTAAATGGCTGCTCAGTTCAATGTCAGTCTTGCTTTGTGGGCTGTAAAAGTTGCTTGATAATTCGTAATAAATCACGACAAGATGTGCTGCTTTTAAATGAGGCACTGTATGATAGTCATGTTTCACTTTTGTATGTTTATACCCAGTCCTACTCCATGACACTGGTGGCTTTCAGCTCCAGTTGAGCAGCAAGTATTGCTTTGAAATATTTGTAGCCCTCAAACAGGTTTCATTGTGCTAAACCAAACAAAGACTGCTAAAAGAACGGAGAAAAACAGGCTCTTTTCATGATATGTTGATAGGGTCAACATTCTTTTTATTTCATTTTCGATCTTGAAATGCTCCCATCTTCCACGATGAACATTAGTGTCTTTACATACATATTCATGTCAAAAGGAAGTGATGGTAATGACCAACCAGACCAACCACCACCCATCTCTAAACACCACACTATCTTTGCCTGTTTCTTTTTTTTGTCCTCTTGTCTTTTTCATAAAACCATCAGTAAAACCACAAACATTACTGATTAATACACACTGAAAAAAGGGGAAGGAGGGAGGAGGAATGAGGCAAATACATGTCATCACAGTCAATAGGAGAAAGACACAGTATAGAGGAAAACAGAACAACACCTTGACGAAAAAAGAGGATATAAAACCAATGAAATAAACATTACAGTGTTGTTCGAGGGTGGGGGAACTTTACATTTATACACAAGCACCAAAAAGCCAAACATGGTACATAGACTTTTGTTAAAGTAGGATCCAGTGTAGGCAATTCATCACTGCCCAGTAGCAGAATGACCATGAGAGATGAGTAATGGAGGCACATGGGAAACAAGGGAAGTCAATTTCTTCATTAATTCAAGTTCAGATTGTTTGTGTTTTATATGGAATTTTAATGTTGGCGCCAATTGGAGGTTTAGAGAAATGGAGAAGTATTGTATTAACTTTTTCACAATAACTCACAAGCCTAATTTAATGTCAATAAATGTACAGTAACTATGGAGGGGCTCTGTTCCTTTACAAGAGGAACACAGGGTTTCTCAGTTTTCCTTTGTTCAGTGCACTGTAGTGTGTTTACACAAATGCGACTTAATTCCTCCTGCTTTTGCCCCCAAGTCTCCCATGCCTACATCACAATCCAAACTCAAGGCTGCAGTATGTATCTAAAAAGGTCTGTACACATTCTCGGTCTATGTTCCTGTGGGCTTTTTCTACAGTGATGGGCGTGTGGAGGAGAGGGAAATAAATACATTGGGCCAGTGAATGGTAACAAACACAAGATATGGTTGATAAAGCTCAAATAAACTAAAGGCTTAAAGCCTGCAGCTGGTGAATTCCACCAAATATTTAAAGGCTGGTTAAAGGTTACGAAATCCAAACATTTTAATGAGGCCCTTGCCTCAGGAAACATTATGTTCTCCATTCAGTGCTGTTGGCGCTCCAAAGTGGACGGCCATTTCTGTGTAAACAGGGCATTAACAAATGATTAATGCTAAAGCTTAACAATCAAGAAAGAGGTGTTTTAATTTGAATGGGTCCTGTAGCAACAGTAGACAATGTGGCTGTACAGTAAATGTGATTCATAATAGGATGGTCACTTTCAAAATCCTCTTTTACCATTGCAGGTTTGTCGC
Organism: Thunnus thynnus; assembly: GCF_963924715.1. Classification (NCBI taxonomy): domain Eukaryota; kingdom Metazoa; phylum Chordata; class Actinopteri; order Scombriformes; family Scombridae; genus Thunnus; species Thunnus thynnus. The sequence continues at coordinate 23,932,298 of NC_089533.1, forward strand.
ATTTTTTGTTGAATTTGTATTCAAATTTCTTTGTAAAATATATATTTATAATAGATACAATATTCATATATCACAGTAATATACAAACCAAGTGCTTAAAAAATAAAGGTGATGCAGATCTTTTGTGAAATAATAGAGATGGTTGGGGGGGAGTATGGGTTGGTAGAGGTAGGGTCTGGGAAGAGGTATGGAACTTGATATTGTGGTGTTGGTGCTTCTTTGGTCGAGGGAATGTCCCCAGTGTACATTTGCATTTGATTTTAAGGCAGAGAGCCATACATGTGTATGTTTGTCTACAGTCAGATATGTACCAAATTTATAGTACTGATAAAGCTCGAAACTTTTCTTTTTTTACATTCTTGTTTGTAAGTGATCAAAATGTGCTTTCGCTGATGTACTCTGCTGTAGGTTGTTTAATGACAAAAGTAGAAAAGCAGGCAGTTCCATTCCTCCTCTCATCACATAAACAAAAGTGCTTCTGTAAATATGGAGAGGATGTAAGAAATGACAAATCTGTACAATATATACAAATATGATACAGCCCTACAAGATGTCCAGCCTTTTTTTGGTGACATTGGGGGTAGGGGAGTAGAAGAGCCCAGCTTCCTGTCCCAAGGGCTTTAGGAGGGGATTTGATTATAGGGCAAAGGCATGATGGCAGGGTAGTTGTGTCTTTAGTTTATAGAGCATCACAAAATGCTTACATTGTGACAGGCTTTAAAAAGTTTATGTCACTTAATCTCGCCTCTTGTTCCGTCGTCCACCTGTCTCCTTTTTCCCGTTCTCCTTCCTGCTCCCCTCCCCTGACGCTGCCTGTTTACAGCCTCCACCTGGGCTCAGGCTTTCTCGCTTAATGTTCTGCTGTGGCATGAGGGATAAATAGGGATGCTGGGGCAGGGGAGGTGGCGTGGCTGAGGGAGGAGTGGTTGGGGACTCCTGGCCGGAGCAGTGGCCACCACTGCTGCCGGTGCTCATGGCCCGATGTTTGAGTCTGAGTTTGTGGGGCAACGCTGTGCCCTTCACCTCCCCCTGGGGATCCCGGCCCTGGGCTTGAGAGCAGCCCTGGGAGGAGGGCTGGGGGGAGGCAGGCTGGTGGAGGCCGGTAAGATGTTGGTTGTGGTAGCTGCCCATGTCTGAGCAGGACGAGGAGGGGGACTCATCATCATCCGTGGAGGCCTCTTTGTCGGAGCTCCGGGGATCTCCATCACTGGATGAGGTGTCCTTGCTAGAGGAGCTTGATTGGCCTTGGTAGTAAGCTTCGTTCCGGGGCCCACCTTCATAGGTAAGCACAGGTGGCTCCTCGTCTTGGGCACTGAGGTATGAAGGATGAGGCTGCTGTAGATGGTGGTACAGGTGGGAGTGGTTGAACCCCTCCACTTGTTTGTGGAGGAGCTCTGCAGATGAATCACTCTCCTGCTGGTGCTGCTGCTGATGCTCCTGTTGCAGGTGCTGCTGGGGAAGTTGGCAAACTCTGTACACCTGTCTCTCTCCAGCCTCATTACGGTTGTCTGAGAGCTCATAAGGAGGGGAGTCTAATGTCTTCCTCTCAAGCTGCTTTGTCACCTCCGCAAGTGTCTCTGTGGAGCTCTCCGTAATGGACTGGGGTAGTCGGCTGGCACACGTCTGGCTGTTACTGCTGCTCTGCTTCTGGGCTGCCTTCAGATCGATGTCCTGGGGCCTTGTCAGGGTGTCCACAGGATAGGAGGCACTGCTGGAGCCATACAGAATGACACTCCTCTGTGCAGCAGGTGGGTGAGGGGTAGGCTGGCTGACAGTGCTGATAGCAGTAACAGGCTCCTGATGGGGTTGCTGTTGTTGGTGAAGGTGCTGCTGCTGCTGCTGCTGCTGCTGTTGGCTGTGATATGCAGCCTCCAGCTCCTGAGAATGCTGCTGGATCTGGTGATGAGTGGGTACAGAGGCCAGACCGCGGTGGATGTTGAACATGATCTGGGTGGTGGTGCCATTGGCAATGTCCATCTCCAACCTATCACCTTCCTGTTTGATCTCAAAGGGCATTGGCTCGGGGCTGTCCCTAGAGGAGCCGTCAGACATATCAGAAAGGGAGCCACGTGGGGAGTATTTCACCAGCTGCCTGTGGCCCTCACTGCGTCCTGACTGCTCTGTTTCGGAGGAGTCAGAGTTCATCATCACCTGAGAACTACTTGAGTAACCGCTGGAGTAGTACTGAGTAGAAGAGGAGGTGGACGAGGAGGAGCCTCCATTTCCTGTGCTGTTGCCTCCGCCAATCTGTTGGCTCTTTTCAATGTAGGAGGCAGTGCTTATAAGGCCAAAGCGCAGCTTCAGCTGGAGTAGCTCTGTCTTGAGCCTCACATTCTCATCGTTCAGTGCAATGACACGGTTCTCCAAAACCATGTCATTGAGACGTCGCTTCTCCCGGGAGCGCTTGGCCGCCTCGTTGTTTTTGCGGCGTTTCTCCCAATAGGAGGCATCCTTCTTCTCATCGGAAATGAACTCGCGCTTTCGTCTGCAGCTCATATTGGGTTTGGGTTTGATGAGGCGCCCTAGGCGAGTTGGAGTCCCTTGGATAGGTGAAAGAGACTCTTCATAACCTGTGAAAGTCTCAAGGCAGTTTAGGTTATTCCCTGAAGTCAGATTTTCCATTCTTGTCTAGCGGTAGCCAGTTTGAAATGTTGCTTGGGCGACTGGGGATAGAAGTAGGTCAGAGGTCAAGGGGAGGAGGGG